>NC_064570.1:822500-1422500 GCF_937001465.1 Orcinus orca | reverse complement strand
TCTTATTTTGACCAAAATTGATAAACCTACATATAAAACAAACCCATCATTAGCTATCGCCATTGTTCCAACAGCAGAGGGCAGACACCCGATTTTATACATCTGGGCATCTCTGATGGGGATGGATCCTAAACCATTTGTAAGACTGTGTTGTGTCATGACTTAACTGGAAACATTTTTTCCCTTCATAGTGGTAGAAAAAATAACAGCATGCTTCCTATTGACTGTGTTTTCTATGTTCCAATATTTTATAGGTGGAAAATAAATTAGGAATGTAAAAAAATACTGAAGAGTTATAAAATAACCTGACAACTTCTTAAAATGACAAAACAATTCTACAAATAAATAAAGGACTAGAAACAGCCCCTGATGATCCCCATCATCAACACTAAATAATAAACAAAAAAATAAAATTTGAGGACATTCTGTTTTGGCTAATCTTTTCAGGCATACTTTCATGCTGACCAGCATTCCAAATGATGTTCTTCAAAAGCTCCAGCACTTACACACTCTCCCTTAATTAAACATTAAGTGGATGGTTAAGAGATTGTAATATTAGTTGCATTGTCTGATTAAAGCAGATTCCTTTAGTATCCTTGAACCTCCTTCTAGATAACAGATTCAATCTGAATAGTCAAGATTCTCTCCTAGTAAATCAAGATGTGTTTCCATGGAAATAGTTTCCATGGAGATATATATATATATATATATATATATATATATATATATAATCTTATCTCTCTCTCTCTCTCTCTCTCTCTCTATATATATATATATATATATATAGAGAGAGAGAGAGAGAGAGAGAGAGAGAGGGAGGTCTCCTGTGAAACTAAATGATGCATATCTTCTTATGTTGCACATCTTCTTATGTTGAACATCTCATAACCAAGAACCCATGTCAAGCAGCTTACCATCTGTTTTCTTCTAGGAGTTTTAAGGGTTTCAGGTTTTATCTTCAAGTCTTTAATCCATTTGGAGTTAATTTTTGTGGAAAGTGTAAGATAGGGGGCCAGAGTCATTCTTTTTCATGTGGCTGTCCAGCTTTCCCAACACCATTTGTTGAAGAGACCGTCTTTTCCCCATTGTATATTTTTAGATCCTTTGTCATAAATTAATTGACCATATATGCATAGGTTTATTTCTGGGCTCTTTATTCTGTTCCATTAATCTACGTGTCTGTTTGTATGCAATACCATACTGTTTTAATTACTATAGGTTTGTAATATAATTTGGGATCAAGAAGTATGATGCCTCCAGCTTCATTCTTCTTTCTCAATATTGCTTTGGCTGTTTGGGGTCTTTTATGGGTCTGTGCAGATTTTAGAATTGTTCTATTTCTGTGAAAAATACCATTGGAATTTTGATAGGGATTGCATTGAATCTGTACATTGCTTTGGATAGTATGGACTTTTTAATAATATGAATTCTTCCAGTTAATAAACACAAAATATCTTTCCACTTATTTGTGCTTTCTTCAATTTCTTTCATTAATGTCTTGTTTTCAACATATAGATCTTTCACCTCCTTGGTTAAGTCTGTGTCTAGGTATTTTATTCTTTTTGATACAATTGTAATGAGAATGTTTTCTTAATTCTCTTTCTGATAGTTAGTTTGATATTAGTGTAAACAAAGGCAACAGGTTTTTGCATATTGATTTTGTATTCTGCAACATTACTGAATCATTGATTAGTTCTAATAGCTTTTGATGGAATCTTTAGGGTTTTCTATATATAATATTATGTCATCCGCAAATAGTGGCAACTTACTTCTTCCTTTCCAATATGGATGATTTTTATTTCTTTTTCTTGCCTAATTGCTGTGGCTAAGACTTCCAGTACTGTGTTGAATAAAAGTGGTGAGAGTAGACATCTTTGTCTTTTTCCTGATCTTAGACGAAAAGCTTTTGGCTTTTCACCACTGAGTATGATGTTAGCTGTGGGCTTGTCATATATGACCTTTATTATGTTGAGGTATGTTCCCTCTATACCTACTTTGTTGAGAGTTTTTACCATAAATGGGTGTTGAATTTTGTCAAAGCATTTTCTGCATCTATTGAGATGATCATATAATTTTTATCTTTCATTTTGTTAAAATGGTGTATCATGTTGATTGATTTAGGGATGTTGAACCATCCTTGCATCCCTGGAATAAATCCCACTTGATCATGATGCATGACCCTTTTAATGTATGGTTGAATTAGGTTTGCTAACATTTTGTTTTGGATTTTTGCATCTATGTTCATCAGGGATATTCGCCTGTAATTTCCTTTCCTGGTGGCATCCTTGTCTGGTTTCATATCAGGATGATGCTTGCCTGGTAAAATGAGTTTGGAAGTGTTCCCTCCTATTCTAATTTTTGGAAGAGTTTGATGAGGATTGGTATTAATTCTTCTCTGAACATTTGGTAGAATTCACCAGTGAAGCCAGCTGGTCCTGGACTTTTGTTTGCTGGGAAGTTTTTATTTACTGGTTAAATGCCCTTGCTAGTAAGATTTTCTATTTCTTCATGATTCAGCTTTTGTAGGTTGTATGTTTCTAGGAATTTATCCATTTCTTCTAGGTTGTCCAATTTGGCATATAATTGGTCATAGTAATCTCTTATGACACATTGTATTTCTATGATATCAGCTGTAACTTCTCTTTTATTTCTGATTTTATTATTTGAGTGCTCTGTCTTTCCTCTTGGTGGGACTAGCTAAAGGTTTGCCAATTTAGTTTATCTTTTCAGAGAACCAGCTCTTAATTTCGTCGACCGTTTCTATTGTCTCTTTAGACTCTATTTCATTGATTTCTACTCTTTGTTATTTCCTTCCTTCTACTGACTTTGGGTGGCTGCATTTTAATATTCAGCTTAGAGCGGGGAGAGGAGGGTTTTAATGGAATACCATCCTGGCATGTGCACTAGGCTAAGGAAGGGTGAGGGGTTTCCGAAGGTAATTGAAATGTTTCTTAATTGGAGTATCTTCTTACACTGCTTTCTGTTGGTATAGCTCACATCTGTGTGGTCCACAGGCCATGGAGTGTTCCTGGCAAGTCATATTTCTGTTGCCATTTAAAACCTTTTTCCTTCCCCCTAAAGGCAGGTCTCACAAAAAGAAAAGATGCCTCCATTGTGGTTAATAAGGAGGGAGACTCCAAAGGTAGTTTGGGTCATCTGAGTTAGGAGTTCGGCTGCTATGCATTTGACTAGCTCTGCATCTCTCCACTGTCACACGCCTGCCATCATTAGTCTTGGTAGTGATGGGCTCTTTCAATTATTATTACTTTAGCTCTGTAGCTGTTATATTCTATACATTTCATATACTAATACATGTGATTTCATGAATGAAAAGGCAAAAACCGCTTCTGGACGTTCTGGATACAAACAGATTTCAAGGAGCCTGTGCTGGCTCTCGGTAGCTGTGCCGTGTTTGACCTGATGGAAGGTTGGTTCCTTAGACTGGGTTTGTCTCTGGCCGCAGAAATACATCCTTTCGGAATGATGCAGTCGTGTCCTGTCAACTTTAGAGGGAACATGCTCGCCGTAAAAGTAGCAATTTTGTATTTGGTTTTGCGAAACAGAACTTTCTTTGAAAACGTTAAACCTGACCTTGGAAAACACTGCAGTGGGACTGAAGCATCACCAGTGAATCAAAAACAACTGCAAAGTGCTTTTTTGTTACCTGTTTGGTGGTGGATCTGAAGCAACATGCCAAGCAGTGCCAGGCGGTGATGGCGTCTCTGTGGCTCGAAGGTGTGGACGGTGTGGAGGAAGGATCCGGCACTGCGGGGTCAAAGCTGGGCTAGGGTCCTTCTCCTACCACTTACTACTCCTGTAAACCTGGGCTGGCCCTGTAATCGCCTTGGCCTTATTTTTATCATCCGTAATATATGGGCTTTGCTGACTTTCCATCGAGTTAATTAGATGACTTGTATCAAACACCCAGCACATTCCAATCTATTAAAAATTTCCATAAAGTGCCTGAAAACTGTTGTCACAATACATATCGTAAGGCATCGTGAGACGGCAGAAGAAATTTGTCCACATGATTTTATTGAGAACAGAGACAGATTCAAGTTATCTGTTACTTAAATGTCTACAAATAGGGACAAGAGGCTTGGGTCAGGCTAAGGGTCCACCCAGTCTGTGCCTTAACAGAACCTATCCCCCTGACTTAGTCTCACGGTCACGGTGAAGGCCAGCTCCCCGAGCACTGTCGAATTGTGTCAGACCACAGTCAGCTCTGTCTGTCTGTGACCCCCTCTTTAGCCCTCGGGTTTCTGGAGCTGGGGGCTTGGGCTAAAAGCCCAGGACTGATGTGAGGGTCATGGGCTGAAGAGAACAAACTTAAGGGAAGACACAGCTCATCCAGGTGAAGAGGCAAAGAAGAGGCCAGAGACTCCAGAAACCACCGGAAATGGCCAATTCTCTTGTACAGAGGTAAACTCTGGGGGTAATTCTGAGAGTTGACAGGACACACAAGGACACAGAGGGGACAATTATCCAGAATTCACCCAGGGGAAAGAGAGTGAACCTCAAAGACTCTTCTTGCCAGAGTTAAGCAGAAACTGGGAGAACATATTAATAAGTGATTGACGGTGATTGGTGGGTGGGGTGACATCCGGGGCACACACACTGGCCAGGGCTTGCTCATGCCCACTCAGCTGACCCTCAGGATGAGTGACTCCCAGGTAAGTTCTGTGAGACACCGAATCAGCAGGGACATTTGGTTAAAGATCTCATGCTTTGCCTATTGAGGTGGGAGAATGAGCTGAGAAAAATTTTCTGGCCAAACACGAATTAGCCAGAAATAATAATTAAATTATATCATGCCTACAGCAAGAAAAAGAATCCTTTTGCAATTTTAGCATAGTAAAATAAATAAAAAAGTAAGCCAGTACGCCTTATACAGCATTTTGCTAATGGCCTAAGAGGGAAAGTCAGTTCAGAAATGCGAGGACGGCTGCAGTAGTGGGTCATTAGTTTCTCTTTATCATAAGGTTCATCAGTGACAAAAATTTAAATTCTGAATCCATCACCCACGATTTAGAATGGGCCCTTATCTTCACATTTCCAAGAGAAGGGAACTTCTTCAACAGGCTTGTCTGTCCTGTAGGGACTGTTTGGAAAACACTGAGCTGATTATTTCCTGTCTTAATTTTGAACTAAGTGAATGTATTCTTTCTAACACTGCACCCATCTGGTATCCATGCCAGTAATAACTTTCCTGGAGACGTAAGAATGACAGACAGACATAGCTATTTCCCAGTGTTTTTAATAAATGTATTATTTTTCTCCATAAAAATGGAAACTGCTTGTCTCCCAACTCTACTTCCAGCTTCTCTCAGAAGCTAACACTTGGCATCCAGGCCCCTGTGAGCACCTCCGGCCTGAACCGACAGTCTTTGGATCTTTGGACGATACATTTCATTTATCTTTCTGGACTTCCTGAGGTTTTGTTGTGAATACGTGAGACATGTGTTGAGCTTCTTGAATCAAAACCTAGAGAGCCATGGGGGTTTCTTCTGCCCCCTCCCCTGCTTCTCCCTACCTCAAAGGAGGTGCAGTAGAAAAGCCAGAATGGCAAGTTTTGGCATCTGGGGTCTGGTCCTGCCTTTGTTGCTCATGTGCTCTGGCTAAGACATCTGCCCTCCTTTGCTTTGTTCTTCATCTTGAAGTTGTGAGGGTGAATGAATGAACGTGCTTTCAATCTTCTGACTTCTATAGAAAAGTGCACAATAGCAAATAAGTATTTCAGCTATTGGCTTGTAGTTCTCTCAATAAAGCAGAAAGGAAAAACAAAATTTTTAGCGGCGAATGCTTTGAAAGGTTTCACGTGCAAATTTCCCTCTTTGGATGATCTTAGAATTAGCGGTATGCAGTATTTCCTTTGTATTTTTACCTCGATTTTTGGTGAACGTTTCCTACCAGTATTCCTCAGTTACTTCGCCATCTACAGCTGCTCTGCTCACCTGTTTCTCAGACCCAAGAGCAGTCCCAGTTTTATTATAATTTCCTTCTCAAGCCAGGAGGAATGTGTTTAAGTACTTAATAGATCTTCTGGAATTTGAAGGAGAATTCACAGAGCCGCCCTCTTTCAAGAGGAGATACTTTCCTTCCCCATCTTTCCATGGCTCTATGTGTGTCGCTTTCCTCCTGAAAATACCAAGATCTCTACCTCCCTCCCCTGTGTGGGACCCAGTGGTTGGAACAGCCCTGCCTTTGTCTCAACAGCCAGGCCCCAAATCTGCGGATACAGCCCTGCCCACCCCCCAACTCATTGCCAAAGCTTCGGATTAAACATGGGGTTAAAAAATCCGATTTGGATTTTCTGTTTTGTTCTTTTTCTCAGTGCCCCTGACAAGTCAATCGAAGCATTGTTCTTGCAAATCTTCACTCCTCTGGTTTTCTGTGGGAGCTAGAATTAGGGCTCTTTCCTGTAAAGCCGTAAGCCAAGGAGAAACTATTTCAGCAATGTTGTCTGCAATGGATACTGTCCAGAGCGCAGAATTCTCTTGGTTTCCCACCAGTCTCCACCGACGAGTCTGCAACCTCTACACCCCCCGTGCTTGCTTCAGAAACACCTGAAACGCTTTCAAAGCAGGCACGTTCCCGCCAGCCACACTTGCCCCAGGTCACTGCTACGTGCAAGTCAGACCCGAGATCTTTAGGTCCCTAAAAGCCCCCGAGTGGATTCACCTGCAGAAAAATGCTGTAGGTGCGCCACGCTCCTTGAACCTTTTGGGTGGTGTTGCGTGTTGTGCTGACAGCTGCCCTTACTGGAGAGCCAGCTAATCACTCAGCAAATTTGAGAGGCGACAACCTGGGCTGGACGAGGTAGCATGAGAGCCCAGAGTTCCAGGAGACCGAGGATGGCTGGGGACTGACCTAGGCTTCGAGTTAACTCTGTGGGATGCACCGGTCACTAGAGCCGTTCTTGCGCGGACCGGGTCAGGGCCCTGGGATGGGAGGAGGGAGATGCGTATCTTGTGGTCGTGCCGGGGGCCCTCCCAGGGTGCGCGCGCGTTGGCGTGGGCACGCGTGTGCGTGTCCGCGTGTGTGCATTTGTGTGCGTGTGTACACGCGTGTGCGTGTGTGTGCGCGCGTCTGCGCGCGTGCAGGGAAGGAGGCAGGCGCACGCAGCACCCGCGGGATACAGCACAGCCCTGGGGGCCCCCTCTCCATCTCCTGCTGCCGCAGACCCGCGCCGGGGCGGCCCCTCGGCAGAGCGGGCGTCCAACCTCAGCGAGCGGGGCGCGGCGGCGGGCGCGGGGGGTGGGGCTGGGGGGCGGGGGGGAGGGAGGAGGGCGGGCAGGCGGGCGGGCGGGAGGAGGATCCGGGAAGCTCGGCAGTTATTTGACAGGAGCCAGGGAAGCCGCAGAGGACGCGGAGGACCGCCGGGTGCCGGGAGGGCAGCTGGTTGAGTCCGGGCCTCCCGGAGCGCTGGGGAAGAGGACCCCGAGCAGCCCCTCCGCCGGCTCCCCGGCCGCCGTGCCAGCGCGCAGGGCGCGGCCGCTGCTCCGAGCGCCGCCCTCGCCCTCCGGGGCCGAGAGCCCCGCCGGCCCCGCGCCCGGTCACCATGCTGCTCCCCCGGCTCTGCTGGCTGCCGCTGCTCGCGGGGCTGCTCCCGCAGGCGCCCGCGCAGAAGTTCTCGGCGCTCACGGTGAGTCCCAGCCCGCGGGGACCTGGCGGTGGCGCCGTGCCGCCTCCTGCCGGGATCCGGCGGGGTCCCCGCGGTCCCCTCAGGCCGAAGCGCCCAGGCACGGGGAGCAGGTGACCCTCGGGGAGGTGGCGCCTCCTTCCGCCCGCGCGGCCGAAACAGGTGGGGCCTGGGCGGTTCGGCGGCGTGTGCGCGCGCGGGGCTGCTGGGGTCCCCCCGGCACGGGTGACGGGCCGGGGGTGCGATCGGGGATCCCGCGCCGCCCCAGCCACGGGGGGTGGGCAGGGCCTTGCGCGGAAACCAGGTCTCGGGACGAGGGCGCCGCCCGGCGGATTGTCCGAGGGCGGCCCCAGCGGGGCCTCGGCACCCACCCGGCCCGGTGTGTCCCGGGCTCGGCTCTCGGCGCGCGGCCGCGCGGACCGCGTGGCGCTTGCCTGCCGAGGGGGCCCTGCTCGTGGGCCCCGCAAGTTTCGCCTGACCCTCCCGGAGACCCTCCCTACGTGAACTTGGAGGAAGCAGATGACACGACAAGTGAACATTGTCTTCCTTCCTGCTTAGAGCAGGCAGAAATTGGGGGCCCCCGGGGGCTCCGCGTCCTGCGCTCCCCGGCCCCGGGGCCCCGCGCCGGGTGTACCGAGCGCCAGGGTCACCGCGCCGACCGCGGCGGCTTTTGCTTTCTTAGCTGCGACTTCTCGGCGGGGCCCGGCCGCCCGGCGCGCAGTGCCAAGCGCGGAGCTCCGCGTAGGGGCCGAGCCAAGCCGCCGGCCGCCGGCTGGTCCCTGGTGTCCCAGCCCCCGGCTCGGGCAGACCTCGTGGGCTTGCAGTGTTTGCAAACCCATAATTAATGCAATCTGCAGAAACGAAAACATTCCACTTAAATGTGTTTTTGAACAAGTGCTTGAGAAAACACGAAGGGAGAGAGAACACCTCTGGTGGGGAGATGCTTTTAAGTGGTCGGGGACTCGTCCTGAAGGCGTTTATTGTATCGAAAATACCGACGGGTGAGATGGGCTGCAGTCGGGTTCTGCTTTTCAGCAACGCTCAAGCAACCCCCGAGTCTCTTTTTCATTTTTTTTTTTTCTTTCCTTTCGAGCAGTACCAGGAGGGAGTTAGTGAGTTCACGGTTCATACCTAAAATTCTTCTGGGGTCCCTGCCTTGTGTCTCACAAATGACTTGTAGATTAGAAACTGCTAACTGGAGCTTGAAGGAGGTTTTCACACGCTCAGCTTTCCCTGTAGAGCCTTTATCTCCGCAGAGGGGCGGTGGAGCAAGCCTTGCTCGATGTATCCGTGTGTCTATCCATCTATACACACACAGGCGCTTAGACGCCCTCCCCCGCCATAGCGCATGCAAGGCCGCAGAGAAACAGACCAAGTCTCAAAATGAGACCCCACGTTTCTTCCAGAGATGAAGCAGCAGGTTGTCCATGGTGGCCACAGATTTCCTGAAAGTGCCCAGGGTACACGTCATCTGGGTGCTCCCCTGGGGGAACCTCCTGGGTTGGAAAAGCAGAATAGGGCGTTAGTTATTGGAATAACTGAAATCTCTACAGGTTTTCTTCTCTTTTCTGCCCTCCACTCTTCTTAGTTAAGCATTTACTTTAAGCCCCTCGTACTTTGCCTTCCCAAGGCTGCTCTCAGGAGTTCCCGGGTGGCAGTGATGCCAGCTACAGGTGGGATTCTTGTGCAGAAATGGTACATATGTGGCCCCCTTTGACTGTACTTCCTGAGGAAACCTTTTGCCTTACAACTGCTTTTGCAGATAAAGCGCTGTGCTGCCTTCGCGCCCAGGAGAAAAGCTTAAAGCCACGACATATTTTGGCAAACTCCCCCCGCCCCCCGCTATCTAAGACATTAAGAAGTTTTGCTGATGGGCCGTGAGGGAATGTCGGAGGTGCTGGATTTTCTGTGGTGCTCATCTCTTTTCAGATCGTTTCCCAGTATTGGGGGATCTCTTGTTTCCAGAGCAATGGCTTTCTCTCTGCAAGATTTACATCTGATCTTTAATAAATCAGAGAGACAGTGCCCGTCCCTGGGAGACTGGGAGTGACCACTAGAAGTCGTCTGGATGTGTGACCCGAGGCGAGTTACTTAGCTTTCTTCATTTTCAGTGTTCCTATCTGTAAAGTGGGGATGAAGCAATACCCTGTGTTCAGCGCGTTGCCGGGATTAAAGGTAAGGCGTTTGTGCACGTACCCGGCATGTGTCTGCTCTGTAATTCACCTTATTCCTGACAGCAGCCATGCCGCTGGGCCCGATGCCATGGTTTTCACAGGTGTCTGTGTCACTCAGGTGTGGGGACACTGGCCTCACGGGGGTTCTGTCTGTCAGGGGCGTGTGTGTAGAGCACAGGGCTTTGCTCTGGGTGAGTACGAGCTTTACTGAGGTGGATGGTGTCCGCGTGGACGGGCAAGTGAGGAAACTCGCCCGTCTGCCCCCTTCTGTACCACCCTTTCTTCTCACGTAGAGGCAGGAAGAGGCGCTGCCTCTGGGGGTTAGAAGCTTGTTGCTGGCTCCCCTGCATGACGCCTTTGTTTTCCTCTCCCTATAGTGAAAGGTCTTAGTTTGGGGGACAGTGTTGCCGGATGTGTCAGTGGGTTTGATCACCTCCGCTACTTGCTGTTTAAGACTAAGAGAATCTGCTTTGCTTGATAATTGTCTTTTTTTCCCACCAAAGTTATTCTTCAGAAATGGCACCTTTGTGTGTTTTCCTAGGACTTTCTGAGGGTTTGCCTAATCGCCTGGTCATCCGTGAGCCCCGTGTTGTTTCCAATCAGCAGACGGTGCTGTGAAGTGTATCGACCCTTCCCGAATCTTGGTCCCCCTCTGTTTCTTCCTTCTTCTTCTAAGGCCGGATCATGTCCATTTTTTCACGAGAATGGTTGACTTTTTAAAAAATTTCTGCTCATGGCCGAGACTAGGGAATACCTGCCAGTGTAAGTGGTCTGGTTACACATCATTCTACTCCTCAAAGATGATCGCATCATAGGGGCGGTTATACGGACTTAGACAGCCAGTAACCCCGGCCCTGGGTGTTTCCTTCCGGGCTGTGAGGCACAATGTGCCCCGTGACCCCTTCCCCGGAGTGTTTGCGGGGGGCAAGTGGATTGATTTTAGAGCTGCCTGAGGGGAACTCTGCCCACACTGAGGACGCAGAGGCCGACGGCCCCCCTTCTCATGTGGCTTCTGGCCACCCGTGACGATGCTTCCCCGGTTCCTGTCCACCACTGAGCTTTCTTTGCTCCCAGGGCACGTTGTGTGTGTTTTCTCGTTGATCTCCCAGCAGCCTAACCAGCAGGGCTCTGCCGTGTCCATATTCCAGAGGCCCTGTTGGAGCCCCGGACACTGCCCTGATCCAGATGCTTAGAAATTCAACCCGAGGTTGTTTCTCTTCCCTAGGCAGGGTGGAGGGCTTCCCTGCACTGTTTGCTGCTGGGTCTCCTGTGAGAACGGTCCAGCTCGACCCTGCCCCTTCCCTCCCAGCCTGGCTGGCCTCCAGCACACGGCGAGGGCAAAGGACTTGTCGGTCGGGGAGACGTGTACCGACAGAGTTGAAGTGGCTGTTTTCCACCCCTGTGTGTATCTGTTTGCTTTGAAAGAGAAGGAAGGAGTTGGGAAGGCAGGATTTGCTCCCATATACATGTGACAGTGTGTCATTATTGGCACGAGAGGGTCTAATGTTGATGCTGCTGGGATGTTGGCGTGGCCCCGCCAGCTCCAGGGCGACTGTGGACCATCCTGCCTGACGCTGTTCTCACTCGCTGCCCAGGCTCTCAGGGAACGATTATGGTTTCTTTCTTCTCCCACTGCAAATGCGCTGAGTACATTTGCTGCTCTGGGAAGGCTGCGTTTCATTCATCAGCAGAAGACAGACCACGGAGGTGGTTAAGGAAAAGGAAACTAAACATCATCAAAATTTTCCAACCTAGAAGCCCATTTACATGGCGACTACAAACCCAAACATCTGGAGGAGTAACTTTAATTTTGATTTGAAATCAAGACCATAAATAAAAGTATAAGCAACTTCAGGCTATAACAAGACTGTGCAGTAAACGGGCATTGATCTAACCAACACAGGTCGCAATGGTTCAGAACAGAGCAGATTTCTAAGTAATTCTATATCAAAATAAGCCTTCCTGAGAGTCTAGGAATTTAGAATGAGGCTGTTATTAAGACTGGCAGTGGAACACTGGCGTAGAGGGCAAGGGTAACGTTTCATATGTTTGAATTAAAAGGTACACTATTCCGCACATACGAGTCATAGACGCAGAGTGATGAACTTCCAGGTAGATTTTGGAATTGGAGAAGAAAAATTAAGAGATAATTTTCTGAGTTCATTTATAGGAAACTAGAACTGTCACCTTTATGTTTCCCCAGTTGATGGTGTTGGTCATGGCACAAGATCCCCCTATTAATATCTGTCTCTCTCTAGAGCTTAAGTAACACTTAGTATATTGAGTATTTAACTGAAGCCCCAGAGAGGAAAGGTTTCAGAAAATGAAATCTTAGTTTCATACGGGCTAAGAAGAAATTATTCTAAAGGGATAATCATAGGCAGTCTTGTGTGGTTCTGTAGTGCCAGGCCGAAGACCAAAGAGCAAGGATTTGTAATAAGACGCAAATAAATAGAGGCCAGTGAAATGGTCCCTCACATTTATATTGTCGTGATTGAGAAACAAGACATTATAACCGGAAACTTGTGCTAGCTGTCCAGATTTCATCAGAATTTTCAACAGGGAGGCCCTCTCGGGATGTCTAGTAACACTGTAATTATATTCAGGTTTTTATTACGTATGGCATGATGTGGGATATTAACCAATTAAACTGGCAGTTAAGGGAAGGTGCAATGTCAGTACAGTAAGTGAACTTTTTCTTCCTTCAACACATATCTTCCCCTTTTTACTTTCTTCTTTTCCCTGGTCATCTTTTTTCTTTATCTTTTAGGCCTCTGCCCAAATTACAATGAACTCCCTTTGCTTCTCCTGTGACCATTAATGTTACTGTTTCTTTTTTAGCGCTAGCTGAGATCCGTAAGAGGTTTTCTAGTTTCTTCCCCTCATACTCTTGCCCCTAAGAGCATCCGTAGGCCCCTCTACTGTGCTCCGGCCTGGTGCTGTGGGCAGGCCACTGCAGTCACTTTATCCCCAGCATCGTGTTACCGGCCCTGTCCATCAGCAAGCCCACGCCGACGGCAGAGTTTTAAAATGTTTTTGTCGGGGGGTTAAGCCAACTCTTAGCATTTGAGGTTGCTGGCAAAGAGTCTTCCAATAATAGTGAAGTCCCAGAAAGCATGACGAGTTTAGATGCACACGGTCGTCTGTGGTGTTTGCTCCCTGGTCCAGAACACTTCAGGATGCACGGCAGAATCTATTAGGTCCATTTCATTTGGGATGTTCTCACGTCTGTTGGGTTTTAGTCACTGCTGAAAGAACAAGTTCGTCACTTTGTTAGCCCCCAAATGCTCTAGCCTATAGGTGGTTCTTGCCCAAGGTGGGTTGTTTTGTGTATTTATCTTTGACTCTGTTCCGTATAATCAAGGCTCCAGGAGCAAATGGGTCCAGCCTACCTACGAGATGACAGCATGGCAGACACGAGATTTCCTTCCTGGGATTAAGAAAATCTGTCTCATTTCCCATGGCTTTGCCTGTCCTGGTCAGGTCTATCCCATACCAGCCCCCAGCGGACTGAAAAAGACAGACGCTTCCCTAGCCCAGGCCACGGTGGCTTGTGAGGTGGGGCCTCGGGGCCTCGGAAGAAGGTGGCACTGGCTCTTGTCTGATCCAGACGTGAGTGCTGACTGCTGGGCAGTGGACCCCTTACTCCTGCCAGGGAGCCACATTTCTCCATTTCAATGAAAAGTGCATAAGAAATGTTTTTTTATTACTCTGAGGAATGATGAAAAAGTACATTGCCCAGTGGGAAGACTGTTGATTTTAATTTCTTAGGGCACCTTGTCCGTTGAGGACGGTGAGATGTGTGGTTGCCATGGTTACCTCTGGCGTGGCTGACCCGTGTTAGGTGTTGTCGCTCTGACGTGTAACTCACGACTGAACCCTAGTGTTGAGGTTTTGACGTGTAATTGCTCTTTTCTCCCTTTCTTTGCTCATATCTAAGTGCTTCTGGGGCCCAACTTCATCTTCAGAAGAACATAGCGTAGACTTGCCTTTTCCTCCTCGTATCTGGTTAACCGTTTCTGGTTACTCACATAACTAACTCAGGCACAGGTTCATCTCTCTTCACATGAACTCCATCCACATAATTGCACTTTCCTTGCGCTACGATAGTTTTTCTTATAACGTTGAGAAAAAGAGACAAATGCAAAGACACATCACAGAGCCGCTCTGGGTCACTTCCTCAGTTTCGGACGTCACTGTGGGGTCGTTCCCTACATTACACATCAGATTCACATAAAGAGATGTCATAAGATACAGTCACGCCATTGATAAGAAACACTCTTAAGTATGGAGCAGAGAGTACAAAATAAAAATAAAATAATTCCGTTTATGCTTATCATTTTAAAAAACAGTTCAAGAGGTCTGAATGAAGGTACCTAGCAGACTTTATCGCATTGTCTGTTTTCAGTTGTCTATCAATTCATTCCACAGAGGACTTGGGTCTGTGTCATCAAGACTTAAAAAAAATAAGTACATTTAAAATTAATTTAAAAACTTGACCTTTGAAAGACAGAAATGACTGTCCTGCAGTTCTGTGGTGGCTGCAGGCTTAAGACGGCCGAGTGAGTGGCATTTGGGAATTTCATGGCCAGCCTTGGGGTCAGGGTTCTGGGCAGCATGGTGCCCGGAGCCCTTCCTGTGACATGACATCAGCTTTATACAGCAGGAGATACATGTGAAGGTTTCCCTCACTCCTTCTCAGAGATCAGCCACTTAAGTGTTTGCTGCCCCTGTTTTAAGGGACTGTCACCTTCTTCACAGGGAGGTGGTCGAGTCGGGGGCAGACAGACGGAGCTCAGTTCCTGTCATGTCCACTGCTGGTCAGGGCTCTGCTCTCAGGGCCAGGCCCGTCGGTGCCAGAGGGGCAGGAGCTGTCGGCCAGGCCACTGTGGCTGTTGCGTTGCACGTGCTTGTGTCAGAGGAGGAGGAGAGGAAGGTCCGTTTCTCCCGTGGCACCAAACTGACCGTGACATCAGGGCCCTCACCAAGGAAAGTCTAGGCCAGGAAGACCTTTGTCCTTGGGAAACAGATACGTGGAAAGTTTTAAACATTAAAAAGAGAGGTAAGGAGAAATTCTGCACTAATGCCGTTGACTGTGGAATAAAACCTGTCATCAGGAGGGTTCTCCTTGGACCTGGGTACCCTGGAGGACCTTGCTTTTAATACAGGCTGAGAATCACATAATCTTTAAAATTGTCATCTACTGATGAATCAACAGTTCACATCATCTGCTTTCCTTGGGCCACGTATTTAGGTATTTAAGGAAGATCACTAGGTCTTTGAAGCCCAGATGCCCTCCGTGCCTCTTCTGTATCTTCCTGTCCCGACCCTTTCCTCCCAGGCCCGGTTCCGTCTTCCCGTGTTGGAGGGACTCGGAAAGTGAGGTGCGTTACGGACATCCATGCCCACCTGCTCCCACTTCCCACCCTCCCTTCTAAGGCATCCCCGCAGGTTCCCCCTCTGCTTTCTGAACCAAGCTCTGCTCTGAGCTCTGGTTGGTCCACACCCTTTGATGAGCCCTCGGGACCAGACACGAGATCTCAACAGAGGAGCATAACCTTGCTTGATGACACTGGGGTGTGGTTGGCCCACTTGCCCAAGTCACTTTCTGAATCTGAGGTTCCGTTAAGCCAGTTCCCCCCACCCCACCCCCGCAGCACTGTTTCTTTGAATGTTTTGAACCCGTAAGTGGTGTATACGTTATTCCTGTTAAAACTAGATTTGCGTCCTGACCCCGTTACCAGGTTGGAACTAGCCCCTCAGGCTCTCGTAAATCTGCTAAGCACTCCTCCACCTTCCTGTAAATGGGTTGGCCTGGGGACATTGAGGGATGGGCTGGGACTCACTCCCAGGAGATGAGACCCAGGGCCTTTTGTCTCTGCTGCAAAGATTCCCTGCACCAGGAAATATCCCCAGGGGATTTGGGTACGTGCTCCGGAAAGAATCGGTGACTTAAAAATCATCAAACACTAACTTGGACTCCCAAGTACGTGTCCTGTGACTCTTACTCAGGCCCGGTATGGACACTTTGTGAAGGAAGGTGTTGGACCCGCTGCGAGTACTCAGGCAGCGCTGGTCTCCACCCGTGCTGCACCGCGCAGGGCTGCCGTCTCCTGGGCACACCGACTTGCTCTCCCAGCACCGGCGTGAGAACATCCCGCACGCGGACCGAAACTTCAGTGTAACGCAGTAAACGGTCTTTACAGCCTGCACTTTTCTCTTGTAAAGTAGAGAGAGCCGGTTTCCGGTGCTGGTAACAGCCCTGCCAAGCCGCCCTGTTCCTTTCGTGGGTGCGTGTGTTTTAAATTTTTGCAAACACCTCAGGGCAAGGAAAGTGAGTAACAGCTCTGACCTGAACGTACACGTCGACTAAGCTTGTAGCTTTGCAGGATCCACACATGATGGGCTCGTGCTCATCAGGTCTTCATTCTTCAGAGGTTTATCTTTTGGAGGGAGTTGCCAAAGCGAGATCTTTCTTTTCACTCGGAGATATAATCCAGGTGGAGTCACGAATCCCTTTCTCTGCGCCCATGGCATCTCTCCGCCGTTTACACCCGGCTTGAGACGCAGGTGCGGCTCCAGGGGAAGCGCCTCTTCGTACTGTTCCGTCGCCGGCCACACGAGGGCGCCCGAGAGCAGCCTGCTCCGCCGGGGCGGGCGGGCAGGGGTCCGCGGGTGGGCTCGGGCTCCACCCCCCGCAAAGCTTCTGCCACTTGGCGACTTGGGTCGTCACCTAGCCTGGGTTCAGGCGCCACGTTCAACTTTCCAGTTTTAGAGGTTTGACTCATGATGCAGGGACACTAAATTAGGGAATTAACAACCAAGGGACGTTTTTATTTGAGGTTTCCAGCAACTTTCTTTGGAAGTCTGGGATATGCAGGTTAAGTTCAGGGCGATTACTCAAATACCAGGTAAGAGTGCTGTGTACCCGAGGCAGGATTTTGGCTTTAATAAATGAAGCCAGGAGATGCCCCAGTGGGCTGTCTGCTGGGCCCGGCCGCCGGCAGATGCAGTTTCCTTTCTGCTGCAAGATCTGGTCACTTAGTGAATGGATTTTATTTAAAGCAGTGGCTTCCCTTACTTGCAGGCTAAATTAATATTGTATTTCAGCGTTCTTTGGGGGTGGACGTTCTTAGACGTGTCCATTTTATGATGGATTTTAACCCGAAAGAACATTAACTGCAGAAAATCAACAGTCTGTGCTCAGGCTTTCAAAGCCTGTCTTCCAGCCGAGCCTTTTCCCAATAAAATCTGCAAACTCGCTTTGTGGGGGGAAGGCTCAGGGGAGGTGCGCCCCGGCCCCGCTTCCCTCAGACACTTTCTTACCGATCTCTGGCCAGAAACCAGTTACATTTCTTTGCATCCAAAGATCTGAAGGTGGTTTAAAAAGTCCTAATTGGCCCCATTCAAATTCTCACCAACGTTCCCTCCCCTTGCCTCCTTTCGGCCGCCGTTTTCTTCCCTTGTTCGTTTTTTACATGACAGAGGAAGGCCAGCCTCACTGCCGGCAGCCGTGGATGCAGGTCGTACCGCAGACGTTGGGCGGAGGGGCCATGCCTGTGTTCTGAGGTCCCTTCGCAGCTGTGACCTCTTCAGAACCTGGCTTATTTCCAGGCTCAGCCCGGCCTCGCCGTGGTCCCCGTGTCTATGAGGGGGACTCGGGGAGCCGGCAGGTGATGCTGGGTCCCAGAGGCTTCCTGAGACTCCGGGGGGCCTGGACGCCCGGCATCGCCCCTCTGCCCCCAGATGGCAGCGCAGTGGCGTGGACACGCCCCGGACGTTCTGTCCTGTCCCTGAGTGTGGAATCCTCGGTGTGGGCGCACGTGCAGTGTCCCCCGAGTGCTGAGGTCAGGAAGTGGGCTGTGGGCTTAGGCCTGGGGAGGGGCCCCCTCAGGCCTTTCTTCCTGGGGACTGTTGCCACGTCAGCCCTGGTGCTCTTCTTATCCAACCCCCTAATTTAACACAAAAGGGTACAAGAATTTCATTGGCCAAGACATGGTAGAGAGTTAGTTAACCTCTGTGTCCCTCCTTCTCTGTCTCTGTCTCTCTCCAGCCCTCGGGCTTTCTGAAGTCTTGCACCGTGTGCACGTGGTCACTTCCAGCCGGCCTCGCCCTTCGTCTGCGCTGTGACCCTGCCAAGCTGCCTCCTGCCCACACCAGGGAGCTCGGCTCTCCGGTCAGGGCAGCGGGGACAGACAGGCCCGAGGACTGGGGCTCAGTGAAGTGGAGGGTCTGAGAAAATATGTAAATTAACCCAGAACTTGACTCAAAACCAAATTCTAACTTTTTTAAAAAAATTACAAATGTTGTTTTTTTTCACTTTTTCTCCTTTAATACTACTTTCTGGGTTTTCCAGTTTCACTGAGCGCTCAGAACAGCCCTCTGTACCTTTGCGGCAGTGAGATCCAAGCTCGTAGGACATAGCATCCCTCGCTGTCTCGGAATTCCCAAGGTAGAGCAGGGGACGGGGGTTGGAGGTCCGCCAGGGGGCACCCAGCTGTGCCTGAGGACGGGTGCAGGTAACTGACGCATCCTTCAGCCCAGCGCTCCATCAGTTTGCTTTTGGGATTCCCTTAACGCACATCCTGGGGAGTGGAGGGGCTTTGATGGAGAAAAGGTAAGCAAGAGCACCGTGAAACGTGTAAGTAAAATCATCGAATGGCACTCGGGCTGTGTCTGGACGTGCTCGGAGGAGTGATGGACCTGACCTCTCAGCTGGGTGCCCGTCGCTGGCAAACAGGTCACTGTCCAGCGTCATGCGGCCTTTTGTCCAGCAGACACAGCAATGGACAAGGGTTGGGGCCAGTGTCCAGATGTCACTGTCAGAAATGTGGCCCAGAAGGCGGCTCTCAGCTGAGCCCTGAGGGTCTGGGAGGCAGCCAGGGGGGTGGGAGGGGGCTGGGAGCATCCTGTGCAGAGGACCACCCAGCAGACGGGTGGGGGCCTTATTTGGGGCCCTGGAAGGATGCAGGGGGTGAGCAGAGCATGAAGGGCCCTGAGGAGGGCTGGGCAGCCAAGAGGAGGCTTCCCAGGTGTCAGAGCAGAGGTGCAGGCAGGCTCCTGGAGCAGCCCTGATGCTGGGCGGGGGCCAGGCTGGTGGTGCAGGTATGATGCTGGGCGAGGAGGCCCTCGGCCTCTCCAGCTGTTCCGCTGACTCGTCTTCACTGCAAGGCCATGTTCTCTCCTCCACCCACACCCTGGACGGGAACGGGGCAGCTGGCTTGGGGCTGGAATATGAGTTTTCCTTAAAATGTGAAAGAAGTACACGGCGAACTTTGTGACAGGCGGCAGTCTCCCCCTGAGAAGGAGTGGCAGTGCCGGGAGCCTGTCAGCCCTGGAAGGTCCGACGGGCGTGCCACCCAGAGGAGGGACCCAGGGCAGTGGCCATGCTTCCTCCCGGTGACGTCCTCCTTGTGCTGACCTCCGTCGGGTTGGCCTCGTTTGAACTGGCAGCAAAGCCGTGCAGCCTGGTGCCAGATCAAGGTGAGATGGGAGAGAGAAGCCCCATCACCTTTTCAGGACAGTGCCTTGGAGTCTCGGGCGACAGGTGCAGTTGGTCAGAGGAAGGGTGAGGCTTCTTCTCCTGGGAGAAGAGCAGAGATTAGGTCCCCTGAGAGTGGTGGGAACGGCTGGGCCCTGGGGAGGAGCTGGCGAGAAGCAGAGGGGGCTTTAACAGCCCACGTGGGGACCAGGCAGGGAGCTCATCACGAGGTCAGGTTAACGAGCGCTGTCTTCACAGTTGTGCCCGCGAGATGTGCGCTCAGGGAAATAAAAGTGAAACTGAGGCAACAGGACTTGTAAGAAGACCTGGCCAGGGGCACGATTACGCACGTGAACGTAACGTGGCTACTTTTCCACGTCATGCTGGAATTGTTTCATCTGGGCAAACGGTACGAAATTCGGAAGAGTGGGGCCCCTCCTGGACGGCCTCGGTCTCCTGAGGTTTCCCGTCACTCAGCCCCACTTGCGAGCTGTGGTAACCTGGGCTCTCCCGTGGGCTGTCGAGTGGGGTCGATGCTTAAGTACTTTGAACCAAAGCACGCAAGGCTTCGGGTTAACTGCATCCCAGGAACCAAAACCTCAGAGCAAACGCAGCCACCGCGTGGCCGCCGCCTCCACGGCCTGTCTTTCAGTCCTGGGTGAGCCTGGAGGCCTGGGGACCGTGACAGGCGGTGACAGTGGCCCTCCTGTGGGACTCGCTAAATGACAGTGGTTCATTCCCTGTGTTTGCCTCTGAATTATGAAGTGACCCGGAGACACCGTTTGTAGAGATGCAGGATGCTGGATTCCAGTCTCACGTATGTGGTTGAAATCATCCTCTCACAGCATTGCGGTGGCCGAGGACACGTCTCCCAGCCGCCTCGGAGAGCCCTGCGGGACGGGGGGTGGGATGGCAGTCTGGCCTCTGCTCCCGGAGCCCGAATTCCCTCAGGGTCTTGCCGGGACTCCGTCTGGACAGTAGGCCCGGCGGAGGGAAGGCGCTGGCTTTTCCAGAAGCTTTTGTTTTCCAGAAGCTCTCTCCTTCTCTTCCCTTTAGTCTAAGAGGAGCATCCCCGATCTGTTTCGTCTCTCATTGTAGCTGTTCCTGGCTCCCTTGCCTCGGGTTTGCTGTCCTTCTCTGATAGACACTGTAGGTCCTGTCATGAGACACACTCGGATGTGGGATTTAGGACAACTCGGGCCTCTAGGACTTGTTTGGAAAAGACTGGAGGGACCTTGTGATGATGAGATCCTGCAGGTGTGTCCCAAAGACAAGGACATCGCGGCTCTGGTGCAGGAGGACGCCTCGCTGCGGCCCCGTCTCTGGTCCTCAGAGGTGACTAGTGGTCACGGCAGGAGGACTTGGCCGGCCTCCCCAGGGGGCGGTGGTCTCACGGTGCCCACCCATCCTGGGGGTCTGGGGCTCAGGGCCACCACTCCGGCTGTGATTCCTGGATTTGCGGATTCTGGAGCGTTGGGTGAGCCACAGGCTCGGCCTCCAGTGCTGCAGGAGGCGGACTGTCCTTTTCTGTCACCACATGGGTGACCCAGGCTGCCCTGGTCACCTTGTCCCCCCTGGGGCTCTGGCAGAGAGTCCGGCTCCGGGGAGGGAAGCAAGGCCCCGGGCGGGACCAGCACCCCCAGGAGCCCTCCCCCCGCCTGGCTCTTCCCGGCGTGGAGGCGCCGCGTGCCGTCCCTTCTGCTGCAGCCTCGCCTGACGCCTGCAGCGAGCCTGTGCTTTGCGGGCCTTTGCTCTCTTCTGCCCCTTGCTCTCCACAAACACCAGCTCTTTCCCCAGGAGGCCTTCCTGACCCTGTGGTCGGTCAGGCCAACTCCACATGCAGGAGCAGAAAGCTAGGGGTCTTCAGTTGTATATTGTGTATACAGTGTTGTATATTGTATGCATTCCCCAATACACAATATACAACTGTGTATACAATGTTGTATACACAATATACAACTGTGTGTACAATGTTGCGTATTGTATGCATTCCCCAATATACAACTGCTGTGTATTCTTATTACCCTTCTCCTCTTATACCTAAGAGCTCGTTTGTTGGGTGCAGCTCGGGGGTCAGCACGATGCAGCGGTTTAACTTAGGGAGCTTGTGAAGGGCTCCCGCTGCTGTGGTTGGTAGCGTGGAGGTCAGGGTGGAGGTGACGTTTCCTGCGTCCAAGACCTCGTTCGCAGTGACACCCCCTGCCCCGTGCTGACTCCCGCCCCTCCGCCCCCCATGCAGTGGGCGCTCAGTTCTTCCCATTTTGCAGATGAGGAACTTGGGACACGGGTGATTAAGCCAACCTGCCTGGGCCGGGTTGGCTCCTGGCGCGAGGGCTCATGTGAGAAGTGCTCTCAGCTCAGGTTCTGTTGAGTGAGGCACTCGGGCCAGAGGCTTGAGCCTGGCCGGCCACGGCCAGAGTGTCTGTGGCTGATTCCACTGGGTCCTCGGACGAGGACTCTGGGTCATGGGTGGGAAGCTTGCTGCGGCGTCTGCAGGGAACATTCCCCAAAGGGATCCTTGGAAGATAAGTTCTTGGAATTAGTCACATGTCGGACGACCCCAGGGAGGGCCGTGGGCGCCGTGGACCTGTGGCTGGGCCCTGGGTCGGGGTGTTTGCTGCCTGGGTGTTTGCCTAGGGGGTGTCCTGGCGGGAGCAGCCCCGAGTCTCCCGGGCTGTTCCTCCCTGTCCTTTCGTTTCCTGGTGTCTGAGTCACACGTAGCTTTCAAATAGCAGGTGTTTGGCTTTTATTGTCCTGATTGATCCATGTTTCTCTCACTGAGATTTTAAACTCTTCAGAGACCCTTTGAAGATACCTTTTAATTAATTGTAAATAAGATAAAATTCACTCTGGTTTACTGATAGCACAGAAGATTTTCTCAGGTGCACTTAACGTGCCTCATACTTACAAGGCTACACCCATGCGATGCGTGCTTGAGACGCGTACAGTGAAACACCCTTGGGCTCCTCAAATGGAATAACCCCTAAACTCCAGTCCCCCAAGCAGTTTCTTAGGAAGAAATGACGGGATCTCCTTCTCAGGAGACTGGGGAATTAGAGGGAGCTTCTGGGGATCTGTTCATCAGCCCCTTCCTTTTATAAGGAGAGCCCTGAGGCCCCTGGTGGCTGGGGGCAGCCAGGTGTGCAGCCCAGGTGTCTGGACTCCGCGTCCCCCGATTTCTGACACCCGCCTCTGCTGGCTGAATGTTTAAAGTGAAATTTAATGCCAGATTTTAACAAAAATGATTTCAGCATCTAAATCTTCCTCGTGTCTTACATTCATTATTATAAAGAACTGATTTTGGTGGAAACGTGGTAATAGACAGAGACACTACTGCTTAAAATTAACAGATGCAAAATTTTGTGAATGTCATTGTGGCTCTTCTTTGGATGAAACGTTGGGTACGTGACAAAGTAGTGACCTGTGCCCTGGAGGACGTAAGGAGGGGCTGGAGGAGCCCCTCGGACCCTGGTTCCGACTCTACGAGCCCTGCACGTGTCCCCAGGATGCCTTACGCGGTGTGTGGTTGAAAGGATAAGGAAAACCTAATTGCATCCCCGATGGTGTTGAGCCCACTGTGAATTTCAAAGAATTTCTTGTAAGATCTTAGGCGCTTTTTAGAGAAGACCTAAGAGCAAGGTATGCAGGGTAACTTGCGGGTGTGTCTTCCCTTCACTGGAGGCAAAGGAAGGGTTGATCTGGTGGCTTTTCATTTGGCTGTTGTGCTCCACGTCTAATGCTTCCTTTCGATATTTAGTAAGAGCCTGATGTTGAGTTTCAGTGCAATTGAAAGCATTTTGGATGTTAACTAAAATCTTTGCTGTAGTAGCACCTTTCATGCAGTAGAATCTGCACCTTTAATTCCACAGAATCCATCTTTACATGGAGACCTACAGTTCTCATCGTTAAATTGGGTAAATTAGCAAATGATAGACACGTCCAATGGGAAGCTTGGCAAGAGGTGTTGGAAACACGCCCCCTCCCATGACGTTGGCTCTCCGCATGTGTATAGGGTGCTCAGGCCGTCCTGCTGTTTTCTAGGTGCTGGTACTTGAAGCTGTGATGTTCCAGGTCCAGGACGTGATAGGCATTGAGATGACACATTGGTTTCTCAGAAAGGTGGTCCCGTTGGCCACCACCCACCCCTGCTTTCTCTCGCCTGGGCACGGCTTCCCTTACAGACGATCCCATGGCAGGTTTTGTCCAGCTGACCAAGAGGCCTGAGCTGTGCCCTGCCCACACCCACTCATCCTCTGATTCCCCCCTTCACTGTAGGCCTGAGTGACACGGGTCCCCAGAGCCCATCAGGGTAGCCTGCTTCTTGGGTGACCTAGGGATCCAGTGCCCTGAAGTGTAATGAAGTTCGTGCCGATCGACCTACGATAGGTTGTCCTCGGGGAAGCTTGGCTTTGCCGTGAGTCAGGAACGCACTGGTGTCTGCGGATTGAACGGTCCTTCCTCTGCGAGACGTGCTCCCTCTGTCCCAGGCCTTGCCCAGGTGGCCTTGGTTCGAAGGTTTGGGCCTCCTCAAGCTAGGGCTGGGCCCTGTCCTCCCTCCCAGCGGGTCCCGCGTGGCCCAGGCCTCGCCTGCCCCGTCCAGTCATGGTGCTGGACACACACGAGGCTCCCACTGGGGCTCTGATGACCGACTCCACTGCCCACCAGGGACGGTAGGGGAGAGGAGTGCACGGTGGGCTCAGAGGACATGGGGGGAAAGGCTCACTGAAGAGGCACCCGTGTGGGACAGACCTGAGCTCAGGTGCTCCCCGGCTGTCTTGTGCACTCAGGCTGTGGTGTCCTGACACTGCGAGGCACTGAGAACAGGAAGTACCCTTGGAGAAGGGCCAGGTGGGTGATGGGGAAGTAGGAGAAACCGATCTTCCTGCAGTAGCCAGATTCAGATGACCTCGTTGTAGGTTACCTGGAATAGTACAAAGCCTCTGGTACAAAGGTCCCCATGTTCATCTGAGGGTGCTCTTTGAGTCCCATTCCTGCGGAAAACAGACGTGGGACCCCAGGGACATGTGCTTCTGAGTCCTTGTGTCCTCAGGGGGTCACCACCGCCCTCCCCGTCTACCCAGGCCTCAGGTTCTCTGCCCTTAACATACTCCACTGACCCAAACCAGAAAACAGAAAATATCAAAATGCAGGAGGAAATGGCCTGCATAATATTAAATAATGCGCCCCTTTTCTCCCCCTATATTTACCGTAAGGATAATCTCATTTTAGCACGTGGACACGTTCGTCGTGAAGACATCAAGCTGAGGTGCTTTTGCAGTTCTCGGCAGAGTGAAACAGGGTCGGTGGTTGAGGTGGCGTCTGTTGACCGTTCTGCGTTCTAGCAGGCGGGAAGAGTGTTCCCTAGTGGTCTAAAGGGAAAAGCCGTGATCTCCAGGGGTTGAGAGGTTCCTAAAGGCCGGGAGTTTGATTTTTCCATTTGATGCAGGTAGAGGATTGAAGGCATCTGATATCAGAACATGAAGGGGCAGGAGGACTTGGGGAAGGAATGTACCCCCAGAAGGAGGTAAATTTGATGCAATGAAGTGAGGCGTCTGGACAGGCTCGAAGATTAATGTCCTGCTGGGTAATACCCTGCACTCTGGGAAAGCACCGAGCTGAAAACTTTTGTCTTTCCTAACACTTCTCAGACGACCTCAGGACACGGCAGAGGGCCAGGCGGCGCTCCAGGGCGTGTGCTCAGATGGCATCACCCGACGGGGTGGCACGAGGGTGGGGACGGAGACTTCCCCTGGTGGGGCCGGTGAAACAGAGCTGGGATTGGGCTCTGCTGTGCGGCAGTTTATCCCTGGTGTTTAAAATCTGCTTCACGTTGATAACAGCTCTGGGAGCTGGCCCTGCAGTTAATTCCTTCCTAGACAATTAACTGTCATATGTCCAAAATCCACCCACAGGGCCGCTGTCCAGGGCCGTCTGGGTGTGTTATTGTCATTGTGGAGCAATAGACAGGTTCTCCAAGAAGGAAACCAACACTTGGGGGTGATCAGCACGTGACTGGCTCAGACATAATCAGTTCTGTGAATATTCCGTTCCCACTGTTTTCTAGCCTACCTGTTCCATGTAAGGTTCAGAAACCCAAGTGTCAGATACCACTGGCATGATGTACCCACCAGCCACAAGTAGACGGCCCTGCAGATATCCTGTATCCAATGTGTAACAGACTGTTACACATTGATTATTGAACTTGTAAGTAGTCCTATGTTGCAGGTTTCCAGATTTCCCTCCAGACCGTACTAGTTAACTTTACTCTACCATCATAGAAAAGATATCTCTGGGATAACTTTGTGTTAAAGAAAATCGTTTGGGAAAAGAATAAAGAGCATGAAAGTACCAGAGAGCGAAATTGCAGATAAGCTCCCCAGAAGCCTGAAGTCCCTTCAAGCTAATCCCAAGGTGGATTAGCTGCCGTCGTGCGGTCAGGTCACCCGGACCCCAAGGGTGCTATGGTCTGCGTAGACGGGACCAGTGCTCTGAGGAGGGCGAGGGCTCCCCAGCCCACAGGAAAGCCCGGCCCGAAGGGTGGGCTGCTTATGTCTGGAAGATGCCCTCCCCATCACTGCATTTATCAGCGCTAGCTGCCCGCCCCTATCACTAGCTTGCCAGTGTCTTGCCGCTTCATTTATTCTGCAAAAAAGTAAGCTATTTGCCAAAGCTTCAACACCCTCATTCTTTTCTATTTTTAATAAAAATGATTTTCCCCATGGGTTTATATACTTTCTACTCAGGAAAAAGCGGGCATAAACCCGGCAGCTCTCACTTTGCGGAGCCTTTGTTAAAAAATTCTTTCGGTTCCAGACCGAAGGCCAGCTTGCTCTTAACTTCCGGACACTTCTGAGTCCCCCCGCAGAAGTGCTGGGCTCCCCGTGGAGAGATGTGCTCCAGTTGTCAAGGTGCAGACGCTGCTGGGCCGTCAGCTGAAAGAGGGTTTGTGGTCAGTGCCGCCTGGGGCAGAGGGTCACTCGGCTGCCGGTGGACCGGTGACCTCATGGCTCTGTGAGCTTTAAAAACCGCACTCGTTTCTCACCTCGACATTCTTTGTTCACAGAACATGTTTTGTGAAGCCTGATATGAAATGAGATGAAGTTGGGGTCCTTGGGAAAGTGGGGTGCCCCCCGAAGCCAGCCGCCTGGGCTGAATTCGGGGCCTGTGGTGTTGGTGGGGAGGGGCTGAAAGGACCTCTGGGCAGCGTTGGAGGGAAGGGTGAACGTGACCGTGGCTGGGCCACCACCTGCTGGATCTGTGAACCAGGAGGCCACTTTTCTCATTCAGAGTCAGGGAACCAAGGTCTGGAGGAGAAAGCACGTTTTTCGGGTCCTGTGCACACGCCCTGCGTGTGCTTCCGGCCGTTGTCCTAAGGATGGACTCTTCACCCCTGGATGCGGGCGCACATGCCCTGTTCACCCCTGTGTGGGTGAGGCTCCTACAATCCCCTGCGGCCGCAGCCTTCCGTCCTGAGCCAAAGGTTCAAACCGAATAGGACTTATGTCTCGTCTGCGCGCGTCTCATGGCAGGTGAACTAGGCTTAGCTCACCTTGTTGTGAACAGTTGTGTTTTGCTGTCAGATGCCCCCCTCCTGAGTTTATTCAGACCTTTCCTGTGGACCAAGGCTGCTTTTCCTTTTGATCTGCTAAGCATGGTATTATTCTTATTTAGACTTTGCTTAAATTCAGTGTGACGCCTGTTATGTGAAAGGGTTTACTGGGTACGTGATGAAACTACAGCAGAAGGTTGTAAGCTAGTCTATGTTTCTGACGAAGCACCACTAATTATGTTTTTTTGGTCGTTTAATGGATGCATTTCATTGGTAATTATTCCTGAAAACCACTCCAGGAAGCTGGAAGGTTTGCAGCCTTTGACATTCCCTGGCTTAACTAAGACACTCCCTGAATCAGTATCAACAACACAGAAGAAAATGAGGAGCTGGAAACAAAGTGCTTGGAATACTGACCCGTGCTTGTCTCCAGGCAGATAGATGAGAAGCTCTGGGCTTTCACGTCCCAGGGGCCGAGAGCAGATACGGAACGTGTGAGGTCAGGGCCCTGAGGGTCCTGCCGTGATTCTGGGAGCCGAGGTCCTGCAGGGAGGGACGCCACTAAAATCACTGAGCGTTGGTGCTGATGATGAAGTTTTCTAACCGCAAAGCTCATGTCTGCATCACAGGCTACATGTGTCCCAAGTGCTGTATTAATATTTTAACAAGTCAAGCAGTTTTATTGATGATTCTGCTCTCCCGTGTCTCAGAAGGAAACCGTCGTCAATAGAGAGCTGTAACAGTCAAGTCTTAGAAGTTAGTGTTTTGTGCTGATTGCATAATGCGGGTCTGGCTGCCCTTCCCTGGTGGCTCTGCTCATCCCCGGGCTCGGGCTTCCGCTGCTCCAGGACCAGAGCAGGGACAGGGCAGCCCCCAGGCCTCCCAGGGGCCACGCTTCCTCTCCCTAACTGTGGGCTGGCTCTTCTGCGGCCGACTGCTAGAAGGATCTTATCCCGGGGTAACAGCTGTGTCTTCCAGGGTTTGTCTCTGCTTATGCCCTGCCTTATTCTCTCAGAAATCCCAGAGCAGTGCATTCCCCAGTGAGGCACATTTGGCAAGACTGACAGCAGGCAGGTTTTGCGAGGGGTAATTGAGCGTGTTTTGTAAACAGGTCCTGGGTCACTAGTTTATATAAACATGAAGATTTGGTTGGTTGAGCGTAGAAGAGCAGTAGGATTCTAAGGGTCAGGATTTGAATACAGAAGCAATTTTCTAGACCTTTCTTTTTGTAAACGGTGTCCTGAAATCAATAAACTAGCAATTCAGAGCATACGCAAGTTCAGACCGGTACCAAAAGCCAAATCGCATGCCTTTGTGGTAAAAATAAGCAGGGCATTTGGTCCCTACTGGCTTCGCTGGTCACTGCAGATGACATTTCAAAGACAAAGACCGTTTACCACATTTGAATGTTGCCAAGATTCCCAATTTGCAGTCTCATTAGAAATGCTTTCTCATCTCTTCAAGAAAATTGAATGGAAATTTCCAGTTCATTCAATGAAATTGTGCTTATGTCTCTTCTCCTTGTCTTTGGGATGGAGGACTAAATTAGAAACAATAATTTTCTCTGAGCTTGATCTGTTCATAGGAAATACATACGGAATTTTAAATATATTCATTTTCTCAAAATTGGCCTTTCTAAGTGACCGTGTGTGTGATTTACTGCAGAATCTCTCATAGTGCGAGTCAAGGCTGACCACCCACTGTGCCAGACAGAACTGTGGATTTGCACCCACTCTCGGTCCCCTGAGTGAAGGTCTGCAGGGTAGAGACATGCTCTGTTTGAAGCAGAATCTCCAATGATCCTTAAGGCCACCAAAGTTTGAGAATCACCGACTTACATTAGTTCTGTGGAAAGTCTTCTAGATGTATGGCATCTTTTCTTTTTCAAGAAAAATGATCTGCCAGTTAACCTGTTTTGCCATATCTGTATAGTTTATTGTTTAAAAAAATTCCAATTTTTAAACTTGGCCACCTGTGGCATGACTTTATTTTACGTTGAACAGGGATGGCCAAACTTGGAAAGATATTTCTATTCCAGTGTTCGATAAAGTGTCTCTCTGACCTTTTATTTCTTAATGAAGCCATAGTTGTTGCCTCTGAGGCCACAGATGCCAAGACCCTGAAAATTAGCGAGGAGTCTGAATTTTCTCTTCCGTGGCCGTTTGAGGCACTTCCAGGATAATTTTTACCAAAATATCAAAAAAGAAAAATACCAAATGTGAGATGCTGAGAGTTCATCATATATACGTTCTGTTCTATCTACTTTATTTTATAATAATACTGTGATTTCCACTTTACAAATCATCCTTAAAAACCTTGAAGATATGTGATGCATGTTGTAGGGTGGACCACAGACTCCCACCTTGGATCCTGGGTGTGGGCTCTTCAGGGTAACCCTGCCTCCTGTTTGTGGGCAAGGAAGTTTCCACATCAAGGTGATTTTGCCTTCGGGCATCTTGATTTGCTACTAACAGTATAAGCCTTTTGCCAAACAGATACCATCATAGATCTCATCGCTCATGAGACAGCAGACATACAGGCATCCTGCCCTCCAAGGCTTGAATGAGGCCAGGCTGCGGAAGGAGGTCACTGTCCCAGGAACAAAGCCATTTTTCCACATTCCATTTTTCACAGCTACCGTAGGGTCAGCGGACAAGTCCTCACCGCTTATTCAAAAGGCCAGGACCGGAGTGTGTGTTGCGTGTTGGGAAGCGGTTCCCTCGCCTCCGCTCTGCCCCAGACGGTCTCCTCTGTCCTGTGAGCATCACGGGCAGGCAGTGACTCATGCACCCAGACAGGCTTCAACTCCCCCCCGGCTCTCGCCCAAGACGGCAGGACTCTCTGTCTTCTGGCGGAAACGTGCTTTGGCGTGTGGGGTTGTCAGTCCAATCTCGACACCTCAGCGTGACTACAGTCCAGGTGCTGCCAGGTTCTGGGGGGCGGGGCGGGGGCCAAGGATGGCGGCCTGCTGAGCAGGTGCCGGGGTGGGGGGGTGCGGTGTCCGAGATGTGAAGTCCTGCGCTCTCACCTGGACAGTGAGATCGCGGGTTCAGAGGTCGGGGCCCACAGTCACAGCGATGTGATTCCTTGCTGACCGGCTGGGCTCCTGTCCTGCATCACGGCCCTTCTTGATATTTGGGTCCCTTTAGTGAGTCTGGGGGCTCAGCACCGACCCTTCCCGCCTCCTCTCCCAGGTGGAGAGGACGGCCTAGGCCTCTCGCGCTTCTCTCGAAGGAGAATGCTACGTAGACCCCGAGTCTCCCTGAAGCGGCCCCCAGGCACCGGCTGGCTGGATTGCGCAACCTTTGGAAGTTCGCGGAGCTGTGCGGTAGGGACCACGCGGCGGGCCCAGGACCCTGGCGCTCAGGGGACAGCAGGGCAGCTGGGAAGTGGGTGTGGCGTGTCCAGCCCTGCCCCCTGGGAACTGGGCGGTGGGGGCCGTGCCCGGCTGATGGTCCTTCACCAGTTCATGCTGTAGGTGGGGAGTGTCCTGTAACGGGGGTGAGTGCACCCCAGGGAGTGTGTGTGCCTGTGTCTGAGCACCACACACACTTACAGCCCAGGCCTCGTCAGGATCGGGGTGCCGCGTGTGCCCCCCGCACCGTGTCCACACCCCTGCATTGGCTGAGGTCTCCTTCCCACGCATGGGCGCTTAGCGGCATGGGGAGGGGCAGCAGGTGGCTGGGAGGAGGGCGGCCCGGCTGGGCCCACTGTGCCGCCCTTCCTGAGCGTTGGCTCTGTGCGTCTGTGCCCAGGGGAGGGTGATGCTAACGGTCCCCTGGGCCCTGGTCCTGAGTTAGGGGGGCTTTGGGGCACCTTGGATGAGCACACAGCTTCCTTGTCACCAAACATCCTGCTGGCCGCCGTGGCCACCACCCGCTCCTGGATTGTGTCCCAGCGCTGGCCTTTTCTGTCCTCCCCTCCCGTGCTGAGCTCTCTCTGTCTGTCTGCCTGGTGCTGGGCGGGGCCCTCTGGCCTCCCCACGCCCTCTCTCCTGGTAAAGCCGCACCACACGTGCCGTTTAATACCACCTGCACTCCAGGTGTTTCCAAGTGTCTCTGTCCAGCCAAATTCCAGACGTAGTCCCACTGTCTCCCTGGTCTCTGCGTGGCTGAGGCCGCCGTGCACAGTCACACAGGCTGCGCACTGCACCGCTCTGCGGGCGTCATGCGTATGTGTGACAAAGCATGTGACCAGCCTAGGGTCACGGCCCAGAAAGCATTAGTTATCGGCGCCGTTGTTGGATTTAGAAAACGTGGAGCAAGTGACCGGGTATCAACTACGCAGCTCAGCTCCGGGGGCATCTTAACTCTCAGCACTTAGCCATGGATGCGTCTGAAGAGGCTCAGGCTGTGGAGTGTGGCTTCTTAAGTTGCTGGGATGTATTAAAGTGTTACTTTTAAATGATAGAAAACTAGCTTCTAGCCATAGGACTAAGGATTCAGATACATCTTTAAAGAAAAGAGAATGTAGGATAGATGTAACTGTAATTTCAGATTCGCTTACTTTATGTTGAGTCGACACTCATGGTACAGAATTTCATCCGATAGTTTCCCGTGTAAGAAACCCCAGAGAGACTGGAATCGGAAAGGTCACATCCTGGCTCTGTCGCTGGGTGACTTTGGCCTGTTAGCCTCTTCAGCTCTTGGTCACCACCGTGAATGCGATGCTGCTCTGGGCAGGTTCTGGGGAAGCTCCAGGGATGGCCCCCGGGAAAGCCTTTTCACCCCTCCAGACGTGGATGAAAGTCACTCGTTTACTTGTTTATTCCTGAGACGCCTGTGAAACGACTGCCACGTGCCCGGCGTACGCAGAATTGCCGATGGATAGGCTCTGCCCATCCGGCTCCAGCCTGTGACTCTCAGGGGAGTGCCCGCTGTCCCACCCGCCAGTCGGATGTGCAAACCAGTGGCCAGTCCTGTAAGAGATCCAGGGAAGCCCCTTGGGGAGAGGAGACGAGGAGCCTGCTGGGAAGGGGATGGGCAGGAGGCTGAGGTTACGTGGGGGGCGGGGAGAGCCCCAGGAGGCTCCCAGACCCGCCGCACACAGCCACCCGGGCTGGGAGGCTCGGCGCGGGAAGGACAGTGGCCGGGCCGGGAGGAGGTGAAGATACACCTCAGAGGTGCTGCAGTTCAGGTCCAGGCCACCACAATAAGGCGAATATCACGATAAAGTGAGGCACATATAGAAGTGATGTTTACCCTACGCTGTAGCCTATTAAGTGTGAAGTAGTAGTACGTCTAAAAAGGCAACATGTGCACTTTCAGGAAAATACTTTATTGCTAAAAAAATACGAACCATCGTCTGAGCCTTCAGGGAGTTGCAGTAGCAGCATCAACGATCACTGATCACAGAAACACAACAAATATAATACTAACGACAAAGTTTGAAATATTTCGAGAATTACCAAACTGACGCAGAGACACAAAGTGAGAAAATGTTGTTGGAAGAATGGCGCTGATAGCCTTTCCTGATGCAGGGTTTCCTCAAACCCTCAATTTATCAAAATTGCAGCATCCACATGGCACAGTAAACCACAGTCTGCCTGTACCGACCAGAGGGGTGAGGCGCAGGCAGGAGAGGGGGGGGTGGGCTTGGAGAGGGTGGGGGTGAAGGGGTCGGGGCGTTGGTCCCTCCAGGCACGTAGAGGTCATCCATGGTGGGGCTGGGGCCCTTGACCAGGTGGACAGGTGGGAGGAGGGGAGGTTTGGGACAGGGTGACCTTGAGGTGTCAGGATGTGATGACTGTTGTCTGCTGAGTGACCGTGCACATTGACCCTTCACAGGTTTGGTGTCCTTAAACCTCCTACCAGTGCCCTGGAGAAGGGATTGTTGTTTCAGTTTTAGGGATGCAAGACACACAGGTGGAAAGTCCAGGAATTTAAGTATTTCTGATCCAAACTGTTTTATTTTGTTTTTAGCTGTCCTAAACTGTGCAGAGGGCAGCTGGAAGTACATGAGAGTCTTGACTACATTTCAGAATTGGGGGAGTCAACGCAGACACGGTGGTGATAGTCATGGTGGAAATTTGTTTTCGACCCCCGGTTTTCGTTATATGTGATCAGTCACTCATTAGACGAGAAAGTGACATCTAAGCTTGTCCGAGGGGCATAGAACACGTTTTCTGTGTCTTGTTAGGTGTTTGGGGTATTTACTTTCTGCTATTGTTTTTCATAATTCATTCTTTTTTCTTTCTTTACTATTGACGTGTCTATTTGGGTGATGGGCATATAGTTATACATTTTCAGTAGGTTTTAAGTGTTTTATAAGTTAAAAATAAAATACATAAAATGTAATTTTTTAAAAAGTAGCTCAGGTCCACTATAGAAATTTGAAAATAAAAGAGCACATGAGGAAAGTACCAGTTTCCTGTAATACTGTTGCCTAGAAATTAAACAGTGATACAAATTTGCAGTACTGACATTTTGCAATCTTTCCTCTAGGCTGTGTGTGTGTGTGTGTGTGTGTGTGTGTGCTGGATATGGTATATATGTATATGTGTGTGTGTATGTAAACGTGGGATCGTGTTCTACATTTTCATTTTAAATAATTTTGTTTAAAAATATGTTCTACCTCTTCTATATGATTTTTAATGGATTAACACATTTCTGTTGTATGGATTTAGAGTAAGTTGTTTATCCAAACCTCTATCGTTGAATATTTCATTTCCTTCCGATTTATTTTGCTATTAAAATAGTATTGCAGTGAGCAGTGCTGTGCATGCATAGTTCTGTGCTCTTCTGGTGTTTTGCATCACATATACTTTGGATGTGGGATTCCTGGGCTTCAGGATTGTAAAGGTCTCTAATACAGAGCGTAGAACTAGCCAGGGTTTCTGTGAGATGGAACGTTTGGCACCGATGGGACGGACCGAAGCAAAGCACTCCTGAAAGTTCGGAATCAGCAGCTTGATTTCCCTCGTTTTTGATCTAAGAATCTGTGTTCATTATAGACTTCTGTTTGCAATAACACTGACGACTCCAGACCTTTAACCAGAGTTGCATTAAATTAGATGCGTGTCGAGTCTCAGTTAAGGTCGGTTCACTTTAAAGGCTCCGGGCTCGGCAGTTTCATTTTCCTGTGATTCTGCACTTTTCAAATCCTCGTGTGGCCTAGGAGCAGATGAGCCCAGATCCTGGAAGGACCGTCTTTCCTGTGGATGCTTCAGCTCCAAGGCGGAACGGAATCGCTCGGCTCGATGGCCAAACCTCAAGCACATGGTGACCGCCTCTGAGATCACCGACCACAGCCCACCCTGCCCTTCCCCCGCCAAGCCTCCAAGTCACTGCTCATCACCTTTTCAATTTGCGGAGCCTGGAAATGCATACTTTGGGCTTGTCACATGATCCTTATTATTAGACGTGTGCTTAGCTGGACTTCCAGTCATCTGTTTCTGTCCCCTGGAAAGTTTGACCAGTTGGTATTTTTCTAACTTCCTTTTTCTGCTGCGAGAACGGACAAGCACGCTTGGAAGCTTTGGGCTTTCTTCTGGGATACCTCGAGGCCCGAAAGGAAAAAGATGATGGGACAAGAAATGATGAAGCGTGGTTTTGCATATTGTCTGTGAGTCCTGGCTGTTTGAGGTTGGGTGGCAGCTGGTGGAAGTGTGTGTGTGTGTGTGTGTGTGTGTGTGTGTGTGTGTGTGTGAAGGTGTTGGGAGGGAACTCGGGGAAAGTACTTTCCTGTGTTGTTCTAAAGAGTTATCTCCAAATATACTTGCCTTTTTGGGATCTACTCCCAATGAAACCCAGAACACACAGCAGAGCTACCTGACAGTCTCCAGCATTGCATGTTCTGCAACGCGCCCCACCCCAGGTGGACCTTCTCAGGACGCAGTGACCACGTGTTACTGCTCCAGCTTCTCCCATTTTCTCCCCCAGAATAACTGAGCACGTGGGAACGCGTGAGTCTTTGCTGAGTGGATCTCAGGCCTGCCATGCCTCTGATGGCCTGTAAGACCTGTGAAGCAAAGTGGGGCCCTCGACAGCTGCCGCATGCCCACCCGTTGACGGATATTGGGGGTGACGTCCAAGAGTCACCCGCCACAGTTCCTGGCCTCCGGGGTTCAGGCCAGTTGGGAGCACAGGGACAAGGGTAGAGGCCCGAGCACCAGTTGTACCGATGTGCTGGAGAGATGGGTTGTGTGGGATAAAGGATATTGTAGCTGGGGACGTGACCGTGGCTAGGGTAGCCTGAGTCTGAGTGAGTCCCCAGAGAAGTGCAGGATCTTCCCTTGCAGAAGCGGCCAGCATGGCATCATGACGTGGGTGGGAAAGTGGTTTTAAAATGAGTGTTTCTGAAGGAGGGTCGAGGGCCATGTGCTGAATGGGGTCTCCTAGTCCGGTGCTGCGACTGGCAAGGCAGACGGGGAAGGGGGTTCACCTGAGGCAGAGAGCTTTTCCTCGACACCCTGCCCCACTGGAGTTTCAGGTGCTGCCATGTTGAGCGTGTCTCTGTCCATCTGAGCCCAGAGACGGGTGTCAGGAGCATCTGAGGAAGTGCAGCGTCTGGTTTTGAGCAGCCCTGGTTTATAAATGGTGTTGCCATTAATTTGCAGTTTAAGATACAATACTTGACTTATATTTGCAAGTCCTGGCAATACTATTATGTATAGCTGATCATTTATGAACATATTAAAATGTATTTATAGACTGCATTTTAAGACACCTCTCTTCCATAGGGTGAAGAGTCAATACATTGAAAGTGCTCGTGGTTTCCGTGTATTAGCAATGAAGTTCGAAAGGCAATGTGGCTCTTCATCAAATTCAAGAGTACTCCACATAGTAAATGATTTTCTAATATTCTGAGCGATCCGAAGCCCACACGACTGAGCCCCAGGACACGTGGACAGTTGGGGCAAGAGTGAGGAAGCTCCTTCCTGATGATTCTGGGCGGCTCCTGCCTCGGATGCTATCATAACTGACCTTCGTACTTCTTCCTTTCTCTATGTGCCTGTAGTTCTTTCTTTTCTTTTAAATTGAAGTACAGTTGATTTACAATGTTGTGTTAGTTTTAGGTGTACAGCAAAGTGATTCAGATATATATATATATATACACATACACATATATCTATTATTATTATTTATTTTTCTTGCGGTACACGGGCCTCTCCCTCCTGTGGCCTCTCCCGTTGCGGAGCACAGCCTCCGGACCCGCAGGCTCAGTGGCCACGGCTCACGGGTCCAGCCGCTCCGCGGCATGTGGGATCTTCCCAGACCGGGGCACGAACCCGCGTCCCCCGCATCGGCAGGTGGACTCTCAACCACTGCGCCACCAGGGAAGCCCCGTATATCTATTCGTTTTTAGATTCTTTTCCCTTATAGGTTATTACAGAACACTGAGTAGAGTTCCCTGTGCTATACAGTAGGTCCTTGTTGATTATCTGTTTTACGTATGGTAGTGCGTATCTGCTAATCCCAACCTCCTAATTTATCCCCTCCCCTTGATCTTCTTACTTCTTCCTGTGGGTGCTATTGTTTTGGCAACTCTGGTCCAGCCATTTCTGGCTCACTCACTGTGGACTGGACTCATCCAATGAGTGAAAGGGTTTCATTCCCAAAGTCACTGAAACCAACCGAATTGCAGAACTCAAGCATCCGGTGTCTTGATCCTCAACCGCATGGGACAGGATTCATAGATTTTACGCCCCGTCACCTTCTGTTTGTGTTCTGCGTGATGGGAGGCCTGCAGTCCCCCAGTCTCTGTGCCGTGGAGCAAAAGAGAGGGGAAAAAACAGACAGCTTAAGGAAAAGAACTGCACTGTGTCTTTGCTCCTTATTCAAAGACTAGCAGTGAGCAGTGTCGCTGAGATCAAAGTTTGATCGGCATATTGTTAGGCTTAAAGGGCTGTTCTCTATCAAGTTCATCCCCGAGTTGCGCCCGTGGCTTCCTTCCCCAGAGCGGTATTGGCTGCGAGCACATCCAAACCCATCGTGATTCACCATGAATCAGGAACAGCGTTTTGGAGGCTGATGCATGAAAACCTATCTGATTCCCTGTTGAGTTCGTTCAGATTCTATTGTGGTTCTGCACTGTTTTACAAAAAAAACAGTCCTGGTTCCAACTCTCTGCCATCCAAATCCACAGCTTGTAACATTTCATTACAGAGTCAAGGTCCAGGGTGAGACCTCAGCCTACACAGAGCTGCCTTTCCTGGAAAAGAAGCATAAACAAAGGCATTGATTCCACCACCCCGCAGGGCGCGTCCGTGTGTGTAGGGCCTCGTCCAGGGCGGCTCTGTGCCCTGAGGTCCTGGCCAGCTTTGGATGTGGCTGTGACCGGGCCAGGGAGGTGCAGGTACTGGAGAGTGAGTGTTTGTCTTTTTAGTGTCTAGGTCGCTCATTCATTCATTCATTTTTGGTTTACCCTTTTTGTACCACGTAGGAGCAGATAGAAGGTGGGCAGCTGGGGCTGGGGGCTGAGAAGGTCAGAGGACGCTGCCGGCCAGAGCATGGGGCCCTTAGACAACTCCCTGCCGCCGCTGCCCCCGCCATGTGGGCACGTTCCCCCTGCAGGAGGCGTCATGCTTGTGCTGGGCTGTGAGGAGACTGTAGGTGGCATCCACGTTGTCCCTGAGCGGCAGTCTCTGTCCCGGATGCATCCTGTCCCCTCTCCTGGGCACGCCTGCCCTTCTCTCCACCTCAGCTGCTCACTGATTTCTGCCACGCGTAGCAGACTCGTTGCCATTTGTCTCTGCCTTTTCCTTTCCTGCCGATGGAGCAGTCTGAGATCAAGGTGTCTGCAGGGTTCGTTCCTTCGGTGGCCGTGAGGGAGAATCTGACCCAGGTCTCCCTCCGGCTCTGGTGGCTTATTGGCATCTTTGATCTTCTCAGGCCTGTAGAGGTATCACCCCGTCTCTGCCTCCGTCTTTATATGGCATCTCCCCGTGCTCATGTCTGTGTCCAAGTTTCCCCATTTTATAAGGACACCAGTCATACTGGATTAAAGGCTCATTCATCTTCCTTCAGCGTGACTCAGTTTAACTTAACTAATTGCATCTGGAATGACCTTATTTCCAAATAAGGTCGCATCTTGAGGGGATGGGAATTAGCATCTCACATATAAATTTTCCGGGGAACACAATTCAACCTACAGTGTCAGTGGGTTTGAGGTCCACTCTCATTGAGTATAACCTCATCTTAAATTGATTCTATGTGCAAAACCCTTGTTTCCAAACAAGGTCATATTCACAGGTACTAGGGGTTCAGATTGAACATATTTTTGGGGGGGGGCACCTTTCAATCCACAATAATACCTACACAACGTACTTCCTTCCCTTAGCTTTCAAACTCTCAGCCTTGCTGAGGCGACAGTCTTAGCTTTCTGAATGTTCTTGTAGGGGGAGGAAATAAGGTTCTCAACCAAGTCATCCCAGCCCCTCCCAGTAAAACTCTGTTTTAGAGTAAAAAATATTGGGGGGTGGTGCCGGGAGCCAGGAGAGCTTCCTTTGAAGGCCATGGTAACGTGTATAGAGGTAACTGCTGTGGACCAGAAGGAGACGGGCTCCAGGGTGGAGGGTGACCCCTTTCCAGGGCTGATGCCCCGCAGAGAGCTCCCTTCATGCCACCTCCTCTACGGTTCATGGGGGGGGCGCTCTGGTGAACTTGATGGAACCCGAGAAATCACTCGATGCAAGCCCCCATTTTATAAACGCTGAAATCAGCTTTGAATTAGGGAAAACTGTCACCTGGGTCACCAGGCACTGGCCCGGGAGCTTTGAGACTGCAGGTCGGTAAGCACGGATGCCAGGCTGTACAGGGCTGGTCCTGCCTCACTTCACCCCACGTCCACGGTTCTCAGTGCCATGTGCTGTGGCCACGGCTTCCCTGTGACCATGGCAGCAGGGTCTGGGCTGAGGCTGTATTTGGGATTTGAACTCGCTGCTCAGACTGAGTAGGTGGGACATGGCGGGGAGCCTGCTGCCTCGGCTTGGGCATGTTCACGGGCCACTTAGAGTGGGGAACACGCCTCCCCTTACGAAGGGTGACCCTGGTGATTCTGGGCAGTTGACCTCTGACAACAGGACATATTTCTGGATCATCGTGTATAATTTACAGTGGGTCGGCCCAATCCATCGCATCTATTTCTCCTATCAGGCCATCCTTACCGTGTTTCTGCGTAATGCAGCGCTTTTCATCTGAGTCCAGTTGAAGCTGGATGAGTCTGAATTCCAAAGAGGCCAGAGACAGACAATACTGAACAGAAACTCGACTTTATTAAAATCACAAGTGAACTTGTGCACGTGAAGTTATGGATGCCCAGATAATGTAGAAAAGTTATTTCCAGAATGTTTGAAGGGTGGGACGAGAGGAAAGGGCGAGAACTGGGGAAGGATGCTCCTGAGACCCGGACAGTCTGAGAAGGTTCTGGAAGGTGGAGGCTCCTCTGGTTTAGAGTCTTGTGATGACATCGTCCACAGCGCCTGTCTTTCAAAACAAGGCAGTTAACCCTAAAACACTCACGGACGACTTCCACCAGAGTCAGGCCGAGCTCCAAGTGACTATCTAAAGATCAACATTATTATTACTAATAACAATAAAATGCTTAATGAAAACTTAAGCCAAAACATTCTGTACTTGCATTAAACTATCTGCACATAGGAGCTGCAGGAATGTTTTAATCTTATCAGATGGACATAGATGCAGAAGAGCTGTTTGCATTGACTTAATTGTGATTTTATTTTGTTAGGAAATTGAGACACTGCTTTTAACCATTTTAGGGCCACCCACTCATCCTCCCTCAGTTCTCTTTCTTTGATGAACCTAATTTCCTCACTTTAGAAGCGAGTCTTCTAATTTATTGAATACCTTTTAATTAATCAATCTCTTTGAATTTTAATTAGTTTTGAATTTGCTTCTGGAATTACCAGTGAATTTATTTAAACAAAATAATGTCTCCCCCATTTTTTTACTTGCATGTGAAAAATGACAGGTTGTATTTGAAGAGAACATTTCTTGCAGAGGCAAAAATAAGGAGCCTTCCCTATCTAACCCGAAAAACTCAACTGTACTTAAAATGAAAGCGTCAATCTGCCGTTCATGTGAGAATACTCTTGGCCTGGAGCCAATCCTCTTAAAGGTACACACACACACACACACACACACACGCACCCGCATGTGCGTGCATGCGTGATGTTTATTTTTAATTTCCAAGACTTTCATTTTCCATACTCTGCATCCCCTTTAGTTCACCTTATATTTTAGAGGCAAGAACTATCAGAGGCGTCAAGGGAGACCCTCATCCCCACGACCAGCAGCGGCGCCAGCGGTCAGGTTCTCCAGCGACTGGCCCATCAAATGTGGTTAATCCGAACCTGGCATGTTCCCCCTTCTGGGTTGTCAAGCCCGTGACACAGGCCACCGATGGGGATGAAATCACATGGCCGAAGTGCAAGCCTGGACATCAGTTACACGTTTCATTGTAACCGCAGTGTGGGATGATGTTACTAAACAGCAAAGTTGGTTTATCTAAATGAACTTCTCTCTTGGTTACGAGGTGACCATGGTGGCTGTGGCGTCAGTGACACTTCGAGGGATAACGTTGTCTCGTAGGACAAAACGTGGACAGTGCAAGAGGCACCCGTGTGTTCTGGCCTTCCCTCCTCCCTGCACGAAACAGTGTCCTAACGGCATCATCTTTCTCTGGTTCAGTGTCGCCACCGGCACAGTGAGGGGAGGTTTCTTGATTTGCTTGTTGAGGGCTTGTTAGTTTCCAATGAGATTATTTAGGAGAAAATTCTCTGTGTTTTGGCATGAAATCTTGCTGAGTCCTTCATAACTTTGCGTGAAGGTAGTTGTGAAGGAAGACTTCACAGATTTGAACAGAAACTAAACCAGTGGGAGATTTGGATGCGCTCAGAAGTGACCTCTTTGAAGGACAACGGGCTTGAACTTTCATCCTTATTGGTACAGATTTGTTAAAAATCCAATTCCCTTTACTTCATAATCTTTCCTTGTTCAAGAAGTGGTGTAGCTTTGCACAGTGATGGAGGGAAGTGTTTGGTGAGTGGTGTACAAACTTGAAAGTAAGTGACAGGTTTCCAGAACCAAAGGAAAAGTCCTGTTCAGAAAATGGCATTCAAAATACAAAGGCCAAGGTATCTGTCGCATGGACCCCGTTATGATAAGATTTGGTCCCGTATTAGTGTTACAATTTAAACTGATAATAGTTTGATATATTAATATCAAATTTCCAGGTATATTAAATCCTGGCTCATTAAAATTAGCTTTAGATGAGCAAGTTGGCAATGTGAATATAATTTATTTTCCAAAAAATATATAAATCCTAGTTTCCTTTTTCTGGTTAAACGGCAGCTAAGGAAATCTATTTCAACCGGCTCTTTCATCAGACGTGTCTTCTGGTTTTAAGCTGTCTTTGTGCTGCTGCTGTTTCCGCTGGTTCTTGCCCCTCTGTGTTTTCTGACGAGAACTCCTGAAGGAATTGGATCCTGTGCAGTAGCCCCTTTCTGGAATTTTGCATGTCAACAGCATGTGGACTCAGTAACTTCAGAGTATTAGGAGTGTGCAGTCATTCTCACGCCTTTGGAACAATCCTAAATTAAAGTTTTGTTTCCATTATAAACCTCATTGTTTTCTTGGTTTGAGTTTGTTCCAGTCATGTTGGTTGAAATCTTGGCGAGTTTGTTCAATAGTTATGCCAGATGTTATTAAGAGGAGCTTTTCCACTTAAGCGCTCTGAGTGAATTTACTCTGTGAAGCGGTCAAGTCCGGGCTCTGGAACCGGGCAGCTGGGCAGCAGGGAGTAAGGCGCCAGGGTAATCCTGCCTCTCGTTCTAATTAGGAGATTTTAGGGGTACAGAGTGCTAATTCACTTAGAAATACCTAAAAATAGTGGATAGGTCTCTTCATTTCTCCCCTCTACTCTTTTTCTGAATTGAACACCTAGAGAACATTTCTCTGGATTTTCCTTGAAGCACTTGCAAGGGTCAAAGAACCCATCTGAATCCTTTTGGTCAGTGAACACGTCCTCACTGTCAGAAAGGTGGGAAAACCTTATGAGTCCACCGGAGATTAGCAGTGCCTCTGACTTGTTCTGCTCAGAGCTCAACAGATTTTCCCGGGGAGGACATAAATGGACAAATGGAGCTTCCTGACACTGATGTTCGGTGATTCTTTCCCCCAAAGGCGGTGGAGCTCCAGGCTGGAGCAGCCCTTCCCGGGACAGAGCCAGCAGGGGTGGAGGAGAGGGGTCAGCCCCGCCAGAATGGGGGCACTGGTTCCGGGACCCCCAAATCAGCCAGCGTGTGTGTGTGTATGAGCCGGGCCTGCGTGTGTGACACAGGCTCCCGTCAGGCAGGGAGGGATTTCTGTTGCTCTGAATGGACCCCGAAAGCCAGGATGCTGCAGTGAAGGGAAGGACCAGCACTGCCCCCTGTTTTCCTGGCCCCCTCTTTCTGCAGGTTCCCCTCCCCGGATGGGAGCCCGTGGCTGCGACCTTGGCTGCAGTGGCCTCGGGGAAGCAGCCAGGCCCTTTTCTCTGTCTGGCATCTGCTGGTGGCCTTGCCCTTCCGGGCTGTCTTCACCTGACCCTAGGCGCATGGCTGGGGTCCCTCCCAGGGCTCTGAGTTCTCCTCTGAAAACCGCCCGTTTGTCATCCTGTCTCCTGGGAACGTTTAATTCTCTGGAAAGCATGGGATGCTTTGAGCACCTCGTGGAGAGCGGTGCAGACGTTTGTGATGGGCTAAGGTGGCCGTCGGGAACACCAGTTTGGAAAAGGCCGAGGGGCCTCCTGGGACAGAGGGTGGTCTCTTCCCCCTTGATCCCCTACCTCACCCCGGCATCCCCGCACCCATTATTCATGGCAGGGATCAGCCTCCCCGAGGACAGGGCCCCTCTCACGTCACCCTTCCCCTCCCCCTGCCCCCTCCGTCACCCCCTCCCCAGTTTGGGCTTTTGCTGGGCAATAATTTGACCCCCCAGGGGGAGGGGAGCTCAGGCCTGTGTGAGGGTCACACATCCCCACCCCCCGACTGCCGGCCCGCCCCTCCCCACCGCTCTTTACCACCATCTTCTTGTACCTCTCAGGTCCCTCAAAATCCTCTCTCTTCCCTCCACGTTTCTCCTCCTCCTGTCCTTAAAGTATTTATCTTTCGTCTCTAATTAAAGGTGTGAATTCCAGGATGACTTTTTCAAAAAAACGATTCTTTTCTCAGCATTTTGTATTTGCCTCATTAATACTGTAGCCTGGAATGCATATTGACTTGTCTTTCTGCAACTGGTCCTTTAAAAATTGGGGTTTAGGAAGTGAACTACCCTTCCTCATCGCTTCCAGAGCAGCGTCTACGAGCTGCTGGTGATGACAGGCACGTGCTCACACTGCCCGGCGCCGGGCTCCAGGGGGTGTTGAGAGCGTGCACGCAGCCAGTGCGGCCTGGCAGCTGCATTTTAAATTTCATTGCACTTGAATTAATTTCAGGGCGAGCAGCTGTGTGTGACTGGTGGTCTCCGCGTGGACGGTGCCCCACGTTCCAAGGTTCGGGTTGAACTGCACGTGGGGCAAGTTGTGAGCTACCTGACGCTGGACTTCAAGTCCTAACCAGCGAAATACCTTGTGTCTGGGTGACGCACACAGATGAGGGTGGAGAGCTGTCCCCCCCGCGTTAGCACCTGGGGGAGGGCGATGCAGACACCCGCCGAGGGCGTCGGGTGATGGACCCCAGGAGCGCCGGCAGCCCGTTCCTGCCAGTCTCCGAGACTGTGCTCGTGCACTTCAGTGACGATGACAGCTTTGAGCAGTGATGTACCAGCATCGGGAGATGCAGATGGTCCGTTTCAGAAACCTGGGAAGAGAATTCCCCTTGAAGGCCCCATGCCTTGGCTATCTCCTAACATAAACAGGGCCTCTTAAAAATGTGAAGAATCTGTTGTAACGTGTAAACCGAGGTGATGGGGGAATAGGCCATTTTCCACTTGTGCAGATGCTGACGTGAACCACCCGCAGGCCCGGAGAAGGCGGAAACCTGCAGAAGAGACGAGAGGGCAGAAGGGGGGCGTGCCCACGGCACCCCTCCCGCCCCTCTTCCATGCGCCTTTCCAAGGCTGCTTTTCAGAACTGGGTCCTGTGCGTGGGTGCAGGTTGAAGCCTTTGGAGTGGGCGCCCTGGGGCAGGAAGACGCAGCCCTGACCCCCGGGTCGTGTTCACAGCCGTGCATGACTGGAGTGAACAGCAGGGACCCGGGCCCGAAGCCCTGGACTTGGTTGTAGTTTGTCCTGGACGAGCTGGGTGACCTCCACGGCGAGCCTCCATTTCTTCTTTGGTCAAATGAGGCAGCGGGACTGGTGTCCTCTGGGACCCTCGGTGTCTTTATCGGTGCCCTGACGACACTCCATGCTAAAGGGGCATCCTCTGCCCTTGCCCCCAGGGCGTGTGGACCAAAGGCACCCGGCTCTTATCTCCACAGAGAAAGGGAGTCGGACTTCCTGCCATGGGTTTCTTTCTCCTTGGGGCTGTGGCTGTGTGGACGGGTGGAGGTGCACACGGGGGAGGGAGGGTCTTCTCTGTGCCTCCTCGTTCCCTGGGGACCCCTCTCTGCCTGGCCCAGCACGGAGCACGCGCGTCCCTCAGTGCTGGACGGTGAGGTAGTCCAGCCTCCGGATACAGAGGGCTCTCAGGGCTCATTCCCTTCTGCTCCGTCACTCAGCAGACCCTTGTTAGGAACCTGCTTTGTGCTTGGACCCGTGGGGAAACCCTGCAGGAACCAGACCAGTGACCGTCCTGATTCTCATGACCCCGGTCTGCAGCTAAACGTCCTTGCTTTTGACGCCGTGCTTGGGTATACGTTTCACCCCAGAAAGGGCAAGATCACGAACGCAGGAAGAAAGATGAGGTTGGGGTGTGGTTGAGGATGCAGACGATGTTTCGGATGCTGTGCAGGTCTCATCAGAGCTTGGATGTAGACTTGGAACTGAACTCTGCCTGGTCTCTGTTGGGAGATCAGAGGCCCCTGGCCTTATGCGATGTGTTCATTCTCACTTTTAAAGTGTAGAAATGGCGTGAGCGCGCTGGAGACTGGGTGGCGCGTCCCGGTTCCTCGCCCAGGGAGCAGTTTCTCTCTACCTGCTTGGCCAGCAGACGAGACCGTCTCACTGCGACATTTTCACCTGTTGTTTCCAGCGGGGTTTGTCCTTCTGGTTCCCACTTTACTCCTTTCGTTCTGTCCTCAGTGGAAACGGTTCCACCCTGTAGCTCATCGTCTCCTGAGGTTTGGCAGAGAAGCAAGCTATCTGGTGTCCCTGCTTTCGGATGAATTGCCCCTGCTTTGCAGGTCTCTTTAATATTCTCTAACATGTACTTTAGTGTAATTTGCTCTAAATGCTTTGAAATGAGAAGGAGCCTTAAAAAAGACACCCTGGCTGAATGCCTTTGGAAACGTCACTTCATCAAGGAGCGCGTTGATCTTCCAAGGGAAGGATAGCAGGGAGGGACTGGGGGCCGCGCGCGGTGCGTTTCACTGCTCCAGAGACGGGGAGGCTGTCAGGGGATTTATGAGCGACGTGTCGTGACAGAACACAAAGGATTGGCCACGTCCGGACACACGGAGGCGCCAGCTCTGCGTCTCTCTCCCTGTCATCCGGCCACGTGTCAGCGATGCCACCTGCAGGCCCCTCTCCAAGGGCTGGTGCGCAGAGCATGGTAGGGCCCCAGGCATCCCCACGCCCTGTCCGTGTGCACAGATGTACCAGGCACCGTATCTGGGGTGGAGACTAGCGACCCTGGGGCTGACCCCCAGCCGATGGTGACGTGGCCAACTGCAGTGTGTAGAGTGGAGGTTTTGGAAAATGGAGTCAGACACGAGCTTAATACTTATTTTCCTGGTTGATTTACGCTTTTGTTTTTAGACACAGACAGGGCGTCTGTATGATCTCTGTGTACTTCAGCCTGGGGGTGTTTGAAACAGACATGAGCGCGGCGCCCGCGCGGGGGTGGCGATGGGGGACGGGTCTTTCAGGTTGTAGGGCAGGTGTGTCCCTCCCAACACACTTAGAGTGAGAATGCCAGGGTTTCGATGTCTGTCCTAAAGTTTCAATGTCTATCGTGGCCTCTGCTGTTTACTAGTCCCGAATCCCTACACCTGTTAGTTCAAACATCTTCTTTTCCCTGCCACGTGCCCCGGTAACTCCATAGCGGTCCCACCTGGTCATGTTATGACAGCTCCTCAGACAATGAACATTTATTGAGCACCGACTGTAGACCAGATGCGGTGATGGGGCGCGAGCCCTCGTGGATGAGCACACGCCGTCTCTACCCTGAAGGAGTTGTGGTCCCAGGTGCTCTAACGCGATCGGTCGAGGGTCCACTGTAATGTTCTCCCATATCCCCAATGTGCGTTGTCTCACAGAGCTGTAGCCTGAGAAAGACATGGAGCTGTTAAACATCCATTTTCCCTATTCCTTGGTTCTTTTGGGGTCCTGGATGAGAACGGGCACTTAATTGTAGGTAAACTCATGAAGATAGTGCCTGCCCAAAGTCCTGGGAACCTTCCTTACACATCTTCAAGTCATCAAAAGGGTGGTGACACCTTCAGAACTGGCATGGCTTGTATGAGCAGAGGTTCAGCTCCACTGCAGTTTTTAAGGCATTTGTAGAATCCACTTTCTGCAGACGAATCACCTCCGAACCATAAAAGTAACGGTTGAACGTTGTCACGTAATTTTCAAGTGAGGATCAAAGATAATTCTTGCACTGAGGTAGCACTATCCACGTGATATTTTATTAAGGAGAATTTTAGAATAACGAAGTTCTGACTCTCCGATAAACTTAAGTCCGGAGCAATCAAAACCCAGGAGTTCCTTGAATTATCGCCAAGATGTACTAACAAGAAGAAAAAAGATCTGCTTTCATCATTGAAATTAACATTGATGTGGAGACAGGGAAGGAAAGTAAATAAAAAAGAAAGGTTTGGGGGAACGAGCCGAGGTTTGCAGAGCAGGAGGTACCGCCGAGCATCTGCCCCTGGTTGTGGGACCAGGAACCAAAGCCCGCCGTGCGAACGGTGACCGGGGGCCAGAGCACCAGAGAGAGGCTGGGTCTGGGACCCGAAGCGAGCAAGGACTCCCTGAAAACACTTATAAAAAGTCTCCTGTCCACTCAAACAAAATGCGGAGGCAGCCCAGAGATAAAGAAAACAGTCGCAACGGCCTGTGTGCCCCGGGGCGCCACTCCCTGTCAGGCTGTTGGCGCTGCATTTCTCTGGGTTTTCTCAGTCCTGGGAGGGCTGTCTTTGTGCCCTACACGCGGTGGACGACTCTCCTGTGTCCGGTCCTCCGTGGGGTCCCTGCAGCCTTTGCTGCGGCCCGTCTGCCGGGCCCCCTCTCCGGGCACGGGCACCCGCTTCCCATGGACCCTGCGTGTGGAGCCCACCTCCCTCGCTCTGTGCATCGTCCTGCAAAACCTGCTTCTTTGTCCTGACCACCTACCTGAGCTCCCTTTCTACTTCATGCTCCGAAGTTTCGTTTTGAAAATGACCATGAATGGGAGGGTCACTTAATGCTCCTACCGTGGACTCGAAACCTTTATGACCGTGTAAAGGTTTACCAGCGCGAATTCGCCCTGTGTTTGAATACCTGCTCGGGAGGGCTTATTTCAAGTGACATCTGCGTGCCTTCTCCAAGCATGCTGTCCTGCACTATTTCATTTCACTTTCCCAACAGGCAACAGTGTTACCACCTCCATTTCACAAATGAAGAAGCCAAGGATTATTGGGCTAAAAGCACGACCGTCCCAGGTCACACAGCCAGCTGCCCGTCTCCAAAGTCAAGGCCATTTCTTTGACCACTGAGCCCTGCGGTGCAGACCACCTGCCACACACGCTGGCATTTTCCAGCACAGACTGTTGGCCACTCTCTGTCTCTTTATTGGGTTTATAGCTTTAATCTAGTCATAAAACCTAAACAAATTCCTCCCAATAGTTTGCCCTTGGTTTTTAAATTCCTACAGATGTCCCATAAATACAACGAAAAGGCCCAAAGAGGCCCAAAGTGATGATGGGGACACACGTTATCACTACGTTGCTATCTCACTGCGTTATTCACTCAGGGTCTTAAACTTGCTACGACAGAGCCCCCTTTGCAGGCCCACAGTCTGTTGTCTTCACTTCACGTTGCTGGCTTGTTTTTCAAGTCGGGAAGGCAGGGGCGGGGACAGGCACCTAAGAGAGAGCCGATCCCACCGTCTCTGTTGGGGTCCGATCCTCCTGGTGCCACGCCTGCCTTGCAAAGGAGGCAGCTCCCTTGGGGGACAGACGCCCTTCCCACCCGCGCTTGTCTTCATCCTGTTCTCCACAGTGTAAACCCCGTTATTTTAGTTATTCTCACAGCTACCTCAAAGTCGGCAGAGAAAGTATTATTGCTCCCGTTTTACAGACAAACAGACCGAGTCGACACCACACTCTTGTAATTTTGACGTTTGCTAAACGTCCTGAGTAGCATCGAGCAGCGGCAGAATCCAGTTTTCATTGGTTTACACTTAGCACCATGAACGCTGCAATTGGCCGAGTTAATTACAGAGGACTGGAGAACCATACTAAGTGGGTTGCTTTCTGTAAGACTCCGTCCGCTGGCGTCATCTGTGTGTAACAAGGGGAACACAGGGTTGGGAGTGTTCTGGCGGCAGGAAGGGGACCAGCTACCCGGACCCCTGGCACCCCTGAGCCTCCCCGGTCCTCAGGGTGCCTCCCAGCTCGTTGGTCTGTAGGCCAGTCACTAGACTGACCCCACAGCAGACCTGCATGACGTCACTGTTCCTGATTTGCTTCTGGTGATCTGTGCCCTGGGATTCAGGCCACATCCCGTCTCATTCCTGGGCTTTTCCAGTCTTCTCAGATGGTCTCTTTGAGGAGCGTTTTCACAGCCCACACCAGATTCAGCAGGCTCTCCCACAGGGCTCTCGGACACTCTGTTCTGCCTCGTGTGACCCGGTGATCGTGCGTCGTCCTGCACCGCACGGTAGTTATTCGTTGGCCCAGATGCTGTCGTGATGCTTTGTGGTGCTGTGTTTGCTGCCCTCCGGAACTTAAGCTCTGTGAGGACAGGACCGCCTTTGAACCCTACCCCACGCCCCTCCTGGAGTCCAGGAAAAAGCCTGGCAGAGCGCTGTCCCTCAGCACTTACTGAACAAGTTCAGTTCAAGCTGGACCTGACTTTTGATCTACCTTAGAGATACAACGTCCTTAAAGAGTGTGAAAAAGAGGCAGACAATTAAAATGCTGCAGGAGAGCGTTTGTAAAACACGCACGATTGGCATTTGTTGGTTCCAGCAAACGAATGAATGAGTGAACGAATTGATGAGTGAGGGAATGAATGAGCGAATGAATGAGGGAGGGAATGAATGAATGGGTGAATGAGTGAATGAATGGGTGAATGAGTGAACGAGTGAGTGAGCGAGTGAATGAATGAGTGAATGAATGAATGAGTGAGTGGCTGTCTCCCTGGGGGAGAACTCGGGGCAGCAGCTGTGTTTCACTCAAACGTCTCAGCTTCAGGCTCGAGGCTCTAGAACACCATCTCCACGTTTGTGTCATAGGTTCGGGTTCTCTGTTCCACTAAAAAGTAGGGAACTCTTTCCTGAAATCAGTGAAAGCTTAGCCTCTAAAGTGGAGAAGTTGCCCTTTAGCAGGTGTGTTTATAACCGTGTCCCCGGTGTCCCCACCTTCCCCCCGTGGTACAAGATCACTTACTCTCTCAAACCCCCAGACTCACCCATGCCCCAGACGCCCTCGCGGGTCTAACCCATCTCACCCCCCAGCGTATGAGCCTCGTCCTCGCGTCACGCTAACACACTTACTTGGAAGCTACATTCATTTCCCGGTGGCTCATTATTTAGAAGGTTCTCGCTTTGGGGAATCTTACAGCTGCCGGATGATGTAATTCAGAAGTGTTTTTCCTAATGTTAACCCATACCATGTGTTATCCCATATTCTAATCAGATATCAGTATCACAGTGAAGAAATTCATCCGTATTAAGAGTGTTTTAACCCATTTCTTACATGTTTTCATTTTGTTCCTGCTTAAACCCATGCATTTATTAAGCAGAAGACGGATCACATCTTTAATCCGTTTGCACTTGACCTACTGTTTCCACTGCAGGAGTCGCACGACCTCCAGGCAGGCACTGCACATGCACCGCCTTAGCTTCCTTCTGCCCCTCCCCCGCAAGGCACCTGTGCAGACAGCCCTGCTTCATGAAAGCAAAGGAGACGGGGCCCTGGGACGCTGAGGTCGTTGTTTTAATAGTGTTGTTCAAGGTGTAATTGATTTCCTTCTAAACTTGACAAAGTGCCTTTTATCTGAACTAGTTTGAAGACCCTCAACCCAGTTCTTTAGTGAACACTGAATTCTTTAGAATAGGACTATTTTATTTTCCCTCCAGGGCTTTGTTAAGCAAAGAATCCAGCTCCCTTAAAAGCTCATTTTCCTCTGTACACTGTCTCCCCTTAATTGCTGTTATAAACGGGGAGGGGCAGAAACATGCAGAAAGAGTGAATCCCCTCATTTCTGAGAAGGAGCAGTTCCATTGCTTGTTCTACATCATTAAATTACTGAGAGTTATGGTCAAGTTGCAAGCGCCTGAATGCTCAGCTTTTTAAAAAACTAAAAAATAGAGGCTGCGTCTCTGCATTTAGAGGAAACGATAATTACACCGTCTTTCCCTAAGTCATCCGCATTTCCTCGCTTGGGGTTTCAGGAAATACAAACAGACCACCTCTTAAACACAAAAATTAGCAGGATTTAGGTTATTTCAGGTTGTCATCCAAAGTGGAAGGGAGCTGCTTCTGGGCGGGCTCCTGTGTGCACTGGGCCTGCGAAGGTCCCGAGATGTTGCACGGTCAAGTTTGCTCCCCTGGTGGCCTCTGTCTCTGTCTCTCTATCTTTCTTTTTCTTGCACAAAACCGCTCTGTTCTAGGCCAGCTGCGAGTCATAAGAACAAGTCTACGAAAACTCAAATGCTTGTGAGGAGAGGAACGAGGTGAGGCAGTGACTTTGTAAGAGGAGCAGTGTTCCGCGCGGATGGAGTTCCTCAGGTGCGGTGCTCTGGGCGCTTCTGTCTCCTGGGAGCTGCCGCTGCCTGGGGTGTATCATCGTGGCCGGAGAGTTGATTCTCATGAATCAGTTTCGGGGAAAGAGAAACAAGGGGTTGAAACCCCTCAGTGACAGAATTCAATCAAATGTGCTTATGGCCTTGCTTTACCCATTTTTAGTAAAAGAACACTTTTGTTGTTGTTGCGAAATCTTGGGAAGGTAATGATCTGTTTCCACTTGCCTCTTGGTTAAAATAAGCACAGATCATTTTAGCAAGTGAACTTCTTAGGAAAAACGAGAGCCTGCAGAATGTCTCTCCTGTGTCCCGGGGCCCCACTGAACAAAGAACCGTCCCCCTCCAGGCGTCCATGACCCGCCTCCTGGCTGGAGCCTTTCTCCAGAAATCCGGGAAATGGCCAGGGACCTCAGCTCCCAACCAAACACGCCGAGGGACTGTCCCTCACACCCTCCCTGCCACGGTGCACTTGCAGCCCTTCCTCCCCAGGACCCCAGGTGGGGCTGTGAGGGCCCCGCCTGGACCCCGGGAGCGATGTGGCTCCCTGGACAACTGCCCCCCCATGGGGCCTTCCTCCCCCTGTGGCTTCATCTCAGCTTCGGTAGGTCTTTCCACATCGCCAGCTAGGACACTCAGAGACGCAAGGGGAGAGTGTGGGTATCTCTTTAAGGAGCGAAGCACCCTGAGTTTGAGAATGTCCTTTCTGTCTCTTCCTGATGAGGGAACAAGTTGATGAGGTCCCTGCAATTTTGCTAAAGTCCATTCCCTCTCTTCCTCCAGCTCAGACTGGGACAGGGGAGGGGCTGCTGTGAGTAGAGCTCTGCCCCTGTAAATATCGCCAGGGCAAACATGCCAAATAAACCTGTTCAGATACACACAGAGCCCAGGGCTCTACACACTGCTGTGGAGTATTGAGTAGTAGCCACAGCTCGGGGTTTCTCTCTTTCCTTTAATAAATCACTGTGAAGGGCAGGTGACATTCCAGTGACCAAAGGCTCGCGATGGCTCCACTTCCCAGAGCTTGAAGCTTTATTGGATTCATCCTCGTGTTTGTTGCTTCGTCTGGGTTGAGGAGGCCTACACAGGACAGAGGGTGGGACGCACGGGGGGTTGGGAAGCCTGGGGGGTGGGCAGGGCGCACCATCAGCGGTCCAAGGAGGACAGGTGTGGGAGCAGGTGGCCGGATCTAAGCCCCACTGGGAGATGCTGCAAGCTCTGAAGCCCTGTGTCCGGGCCGTCAGAGGATGGGGACCCCAGAGCGGTCAACGGGGACTGCACGGAGGGGACCCTGGGGCAGGGGCTCTGTGCTCACACCACCCCAGCAGCCCTGGGTCCTGGGATGGAGGTGAGATTGTGTGGAACTGTCCAATAGGGAGAGACTGCCCCCCAGTTTCAGGCCGGCAGGGCACTTCTGATGCCCACGACTTCCAAGGTGATCGCAAAACCTGGTGAATGCAGGAGTCAACCAGGCACTGAATTCACGAACTCAAAGAAAAACATTGCCATTCAGATTATTAAAGGTACGCAGAACGTGTGCACCCCCGTGCAGCCCTGGACGGCGTCCCAGGCCAGTGGTGGGGCCTTCAGGGGTCCAGCCACCAGATGCCGGGCAGAGAAGTTACCCGTTATCCAGATGTGTGAAACAGATGGAGGTCGGAGTTTTCAGAGCTTCCCACCATGTGTCTGGGACATCCCCTGGCACTAAGTGGCCTTAGATAGCCTTATGCTTTCCATCGAACACTCTTTGAGATGTCTGGCTTCTTTTTTCTTTGCTCCTCCAAGTTTTTGAGAGTCGATCAAGACAAGGACAAGGACTGCAGCTTGGACTGCGGGGGTCCCACCCAGAAACCCCTCTGCGCCTCGGACGGGAGGACCTTCCTGTCTCGCTGTGAATTTCAGCGCGCCAAGTGCAAAGACCCCCGGCTAGAGATTGCTTACCGTGGAAACTGCAAAGGTAAGTTGCTTTCGATCATTTGTTCAAGAATCAGTCACTGAAGTATACACCCATGTGCTTTATTTTCATTTGGCTAAGGTTTTCTACGTAAAATGTCAAGGGTTTATGTTGAGAGCACGTAGCGAGAAGAGTCATTTCTGAATCATTTTTTTTCTTGTTGAATGCTCTCTTTTCTTAGAATGTTTTATGACATCATGACACAAATTTATCCAAGGGTTTCACAGAATGTTTCCAAAGTCTCTTAAAATTATTCTCACCAGTTTTTTTTAATTGGTTCTTCCAACTCCTTCTCATTTCACCTTTCAGCCTGTGGGGAGTGTGTAATAGCACCTGTGCCGTTTTCAGTGATTTTTTTTGGGGGGGTGCTGATTTCACACTTGTAATTTTCAATTTTCCTGATCTAAGAAGCAGATTTGGAGTTAACAAGCAGCTTAGAGCAAAACATTGAAATGCTTCCCACGTTAATGAAGGGCTTGACTCAGCAAAACACGCTGATGTTTCAAGCACAAATAGAGTCAATTTCCGAAAGAGATTTAACCTTCTTTTTCTTATTATCTAGGAAAAAAAGCCACACAGGCTAAAACACCCTTGAGACAGTGTTCTGCGGTGTTTAGCTGTTAGCGCCAACAATCTGCCCAAAGAAAGAAGAGCTACTGTCTCAACTCCGTGCTTGGCCAGGTTTTGAGTAATTTGCTCTTCCTTTCATAATGCGACACATCCTAAGTGAACAGGTTGGGGCCACTGCTCTACGTGACAAAGACAGAGTTTTGCCGGTCCTTGGACGTGGGCGCCACTCCCGCTGACACCCCGCAGGACACTCTGCCCACAGGCGTCGGGGCAGCCCAGCGCTCACCTCCCACGCGCGTCTGATTTGTGTGCCCTAAACACGTCCCTCGGAGAAAAGTTTGGATGTAACTTTATGCCTTGATCGTTGTTACACACCTCGGGTGTCTGTGCCGAGAAATGAGAAGTGACCTAAGAATGAATTCAAGTATCAGGTGATCCACCTTTTAGAGAACCTTCTAGAAACAATGGCCTGTGCTGACTTAGCTTGTGAGAACAGGTGCTGTGGAGGTGGCAGTAAAGTTTGAGTTTTACGATCCTCTTTGGTGCCCTGTTCCTTTAGAGAACCCCCCGCAAATGCCCTTTAGGAGGATAATTCCCGTCAAACACTCTGTCGGAGGACGATGAGGAAGCCGCTATATGAAGCCTCTGTGTTGGCCATAGTCTCCGTGGGCGTCTGTGGTGGGTTCATTAGACAGAGGCCAGAGGCCGTCCATCTGTCTGGGTGGACATTGACACCAGAGGCCTCTGTGTCCCACAGTTGAGGTCGCTGTCCCGAGCCTCCCACTTCGAGCTCCGCAGAGTCCATGGTGGGTTGCTTTTGCACAGGGACGGTCAATTGGAATTAAGCGCAGATGGCCTTTTGGGGATGTCACTGTTAGCTTATTTGTGTTTGGATCCAGCCTCATTTTTTTCTGGATAATTCCCTTGATTGGGATTCTCACACCTCACTGAAGAAGTTTCAGACCATAAATTTGTGACACGAAAAGTGTGATAAGGGATGGGACTTCCCTGGCGTTCCAGTGGTTGGGACTTCGCCCTCCAATGCAGGGGGTGCAGGTTCCATCCCTGGTTGGGGAGCTGGGGTCCCACGTGCCTCATGGCCAAAAAACCAGGGCATAGGCCAGAAACAATATTGTAACAAATTCAATAAAAGACTTTAAAAATGGTCCACGTCAAAAAAAAAAATCTTTAAAAAATGTGATAAGGAAGAAGTAGGTAAAAACAAAACTTATTTCCTAAAAACAAGTTTAGTTTAAATCAAAAGGATTAAAATAAAAAGAATGCGAAGGTACCTGTAAACGTCGAGGTCAAGGTTATCTGGTGCTTCGGTTGCCAAGGGTAGCAAATATTAAAGTTACTTTAAAGAGACATTGTTAGTTGTACAGCATAGTTTGAGATAACTGGGCATCAGGTACCTCTGACACTGTAGATTTGGGGGAGTTGGAGCTCTGAAGCGTCTGCTTTCAGTCCTCTCCTGGGGGTGATCTGAGTCTGGTCCACGCTGGGGCTGCCCGGAGAAGGGCTTCCCGGTCTGCAGACCGTCTTTTCCCACAGACGCAGCCTTTCCCTGGAGCCGAGCTCTGAACGGGAGCGGACCCTCCTCAGACAGGAGCGGCTCTTTCATTCCGACTGATTTACTTTGCCAGTCGTTTCCCCACCCTGTCCCCCTGTGTCCAGCATTTAACACCCCCCAGCCTGCCCCGGGACCACATGGCAGGAATGGTTCACGGTGAATGGGAGGGGACCCTGGTGCTGATGGACCAGAGACAGGTGTCCTGGCTCCCCGGGCAGGTGCTGCTGTTACATCCCTCTGTCCCCAAGGGTACAACCACTGCCAATTCCGCACCACACCCAGGTCGAGAGCTTTCTGCTGTGAAGGTGAGAGCGGGCGAAGGAGATTGAGATGGCACTCCCACTGCACGGAATACGAATATTCATCCGCATTTGCTCTGAATTATTCCCGGTTTTGAAATTGGCTGGTGTATCGTAGTATCAACTTGGCAAGTGTGAAGCTGTATATATATATATATATATTTTTTTTTTTTTTGCGGTACACGGGCCTCACCCGTTGCGGAGCACAGGCTCTGGACGCGCAGGCTCGGCGGCCATGGCTCACGGGCCCAGCTGCTCTGCGGCATGTGGGATCTTCCCGGACCGGGGCACGAACCCGTGTCCCCTGCATCGGCAGGCGGACTGTCAACCACTGCACCACCAGGGAAACCCTGCTCTTAACTATTGACCTTGAACAGAAGTACACTGGTTTACACTGATGGATTTTTCTCATATTTTCTTAGAAATTTGTGGAGTTTGTGTTTTTAGAACTCAGCAAACACATTAATATTTTTCTTTTGATCTGAGACCATTGGGCCTTTCTTTTCAAGAAAAATCTCTGACACTGAATAAAAAAGCCAAAAAAAAAAAAATAAAAAAGGGAGAAGACGGAAAAGAAGAAGAAGAAGAAGAAAAGTCTAGATGCCGGTGGTTCTTGGAACTATTTTGAGATTTCTGGAAACAGAATTATAAAGGATATCTGACAGAAACAACTTCCTGGAGACTTCCGAGACCTGGCTTTTTAGTGACCAGTGAATAAGAAAAGAAACATGGTTACAAAGTGCTTCCTGATACCCGTCGTCCCTTTTCTCATCCACAGCCCGAGTCTCATGGTCACCGTCCTGCTCGTCATTGCAGAGCGACCCCCTGGCAGCGTTGGGGTCTCTGTGGGTCACAGCGTGGCCGGCATACGAGTGCACAGGGGTCCACAATGTCGAGGAGACAGACCCCTGCCCCTCGACGGGGGTTATTATTAATATCGCGGTTATGGCGAGTTTCCAGAGCCCTTGTTCTCTCCTGCGAATACCCTGGGCTTTCACTCTGGACACATAGTGACCACTGGCCTAGAAGCCTCAGCGTGCCTTCCGGGCCTCCCTCCCTGCTGGGCTGCTGTGACCAGGCGTTACCTTAGCGCTCTCTGGGCAGGCCTGGCCCTCAGGACCGCGTGACCGTCCTCTTCCCTGTGTGTGACCCAGGCCACTTGCAGGGGGCATCCTGCTGACCTGGGCTTGGTGTGCACTCCGCTGAGTCCTGCATGGAGAGAGCTCAGGCTCCCAGCACTGCGTTTCTGGAAATTCCGAGGAAGGCGTAAACCACACACGTGGTCAGCAGGGCTGTCGCCCCTGGAAGTACCGAGGTTTTCAAGCAGAATTTCTGCGAGGCCGGAGGGCGCTTGTCACCTCCAGTCGGTGCAGTACCGCCCTCTCTGAAGTGCTCTGTGTACTTTAATTTTATTAAAACACGCGATGTAAAACCTGACGGCGGTGGGGCCCGCAGCCCAGCCGCAGTACCTCTGATGCTACTGGTGTGGCCAGGCAGGCAGCTGGCCGCGGATCTCCACGTGGGGCAGAGATGGGGTCGGGAGGGCGAGGTCTTGGCCTCTGCACCTCGCAAGCTCCCAGGGGTCGGGGGACCATGGAACCAGCGGTAAGGGGCCAGGCCAGGAGGGCTCCACCTGCCTCTGAAACAGGGCGGTCGGGTCAGATGAACACGAGGAATTCCTTCCCTCCGAAGAGTCTTCTGATCGTAAACGTGTGCTCCTCGCAAAGCCTTTACTCCTACTTGGAGAGCCAGGAAGTGGGCTGGAAGCTTCGTCACTGGCCGTCTTCCTCAGACTTCGGATGACACTGCCTTTGAAGGAGGCAGAGCACCTGGATGCCCCCACGTAGCGCCACCTGGAGGCTTTGTTAACCCACAGCGCGCCGAGGGCCAGGGTGCAGCTTGGTTGCTGGAAATCAGTTAACCTGCCATCCTTTTCTTCAATGAAACAGGTGTTTCCATGAGAGGAGTCTATGCAGGGTGTGTGGCACGTGTGCATAGGTACACGTGCATGTGTGTGTGTGGGCACGCACCTGCGTGTATGGGTGTGTATGTGTGTCTCGTGCGTGTACCTATGTACACGTGCGCGCGCGCCCGTGTCTTCTGCCCGGTCCTCTCGGGGGTCTGTGTCCCTGCTTCCTGCTGTCTCATCAGCCTCCTTTCGCCCACAGGCCGGCTCGGAAGTGCCCTTTGCATGTGTGGTTCCAGGACGTTTTAACCTTGCCGGCGCTTGTCCCTTGCGGAAACCCTACCCCAGTCTTGTTGACCTTAACTCCTTCATGCTGTTCTAACAGGTCTGATGTTAGAAGCGCCCTCGTTATAGACCGAAGCAGACACAGTGAGAGGCAGCGCCAGTGCTCTCACGTTCAAGCCAGGGTCAGGAACACAACAGAACTTTTTGAAATGTTCGTGAAAAAAATCTTTTCTCTGTTCTCTTTAGCAACCCTGTATCCTTCAAGGTTAGTTCATCAGAGGAGCTGGGGCAAGCGCAGCGCGGCCTCAGTCAGTCTGCCCTGTGAAGGTTTGTAGCCAGACTTCACACAAAAGGACCCTGGGATCGCTTGCATGGGGACCTGGGGTGATGCGTTGATGACACTGTGGCGATCAGTCATCATAGAGCTGCTTCTGATCAGTTGTTCCCCGGATAAATGTTGTAAGAAACGTTGGAATACTTTTATATATTCTTGCAGTCAGCTGTACTTTATCTTACTCTTTTTCCTTTAGGACTTGGCCACCCCGATTATGTACCCGGGCTTTTCCTGTTCTAATTTGTTTCTGTCTTGATGCGTTTACAATGATAATACTTACGATGAAAACTCAGTTTCTTTCTCCTCGGCTCTAAGATGCTCCCTCTGGTCAAGGGACGGTTTGGACCCTTGCCGTGGCTCTGCCTGAGCTGGGCGGCTGCAGGTGGGTGGACGGGGAGCCTTCCTTGGAGTCCTACGGGTCCTTTATCAGAGCACAGCCTTCTGTATCATTTATGCCAAAGAACATTGCAGCACAGAATTCCTCATTTTCCTTGGAGGCTGCCCTTCAAAATTACGGGTGGGTACAGTATTCCAACTTTTGAAACACAGGGTCTGCCTTCATTCGATGCCAATAAAACTAAAGGCCTGTCGCCCTCGGGCTATCGTTTCTGCAGCCATTACTAAGGGGGAGCTGGCTTCCTCGTCAGCTTCGTTTGTTCTGACCCCAGCCTTGTCTGAGCAGCCCCCGTGCTGGCCACGGGGACCCAGCAGTGAGAACTGTGTCCCCAGAGAGTTGACACCACCGTGCTCAAAACCATCACCATGTAGTCGCCCTGCTAGGTCCAGGGTCAGTAGGTCTGTTGACCCGAAAAATACCCAGTGTAGCCTTTTATTGTACATTTCATAATGCGACTCTGAAATAATTCCATATCCGCAAGGGTTTCTGCCTCAGTAAGGAGCTTGCTGAGTGGCTCTGTCTCTGGGGTGAGGACTCACACAGGAAGAGTTAAAGGACACGCGATCCACTTTCTTCTGGGTAATGTTTCCATGTCATCCTGTGTGTGATGGACAGAGGACCCCACAAGAAGAGCTCCCGGGCTCAGGGGCGGTCAGGGTCAGGACCGCCTGTAAACATCAGTGCTCCATGACCTTGTTCTGGCTGGGCCTCCTCGGGGCCTTTTAACTCTTCTTCTCCAAAATTCTTCTGCATAAAATGTGCAGCAAATCTGTCTCTTCCAATAATTGCTTAAACCTGTTGTGCGTGATGTTAGCAAAGTAGGAAATGATTTGCTTCCTGTTTAAATGAAAACCATCATTAGAAACAACCACTATAAAACATGGCCGTTTATTTCTAGTTTAGAGCAAGCAGTGCATCTCGATAGTTTCCGTGACTAACGTATCTTGACGCATAGACACGTTTTGTGATCCCCTTGGAAAAGGAATCTCTTTCACTTTGCAGTTGAGAGAAAACAATTAACAACTAGGTAAATAAATTGCTTACAAAACTCATTATTACTAACAAAAAACTCATCCCCAAATTTTTATTCAAAACCTGTTGCTAGCAATGCCTTGCTAAACACAGGGAAGAAATTATTTGTAAAGTCTCTGCTCTTTCAGATAACAAAAACTTTCTAAAAACTATGATCAAATTTGCATCAAAGCAAAAGTTTTTCTTTGGTCTAGTAAAATGATTGAAATCCTTGATTAGAAGGAGCTTAATGCTTTGATTTAATTAAAATATTATAATTTTCAGTTAAGCTGGATTTTCCTATGAGGTAAAAATTGATCATACTTTAAAAATTACTATGAACCAAAAAGTTACGTGATACCACTTCATACCCACTAGGATGGCTATCACAATTAAAAATGAAAAACACAGAAAATAATTATTGGTGGGAATGTGGATACATTGGAACGCTTGTCCATTTTGGGGCAGGAATGTAAAATGGTTCATACACTGTGAGAAACAGTTTGGTGTTTTCTCTATAAACTGGACACAGAATTATCATAGGACCGAGAAATTCCCCTCCGGGTATATATATCCATAAGACTTGAAAACAGAGGTTCAAACAGAAGTTTGTACGTGAGTGCCCGGAACAGCGTTACTCATAATCACCAAAAGGTGGAAAGAGCCCAACTGTCCATCAGTACTAGAGCAGATACACATGCTGCGGTGTGTCCGTACGATGGACATTCCTCAGCCCTAAGGAGGAAAGAAATGCTGGCACAGGTAACGCCGTGGATGGACATTGAAAACACACTGTCACACGCTTTGATTCCATTTATATGAAATGTCCAAAACAGGCAAATGCACAGGGACGGAGAGCAGAGTGCTGTCGCCGGGGAGGGAGGGCGATGGGCTTCCCTGTGGAGATGAGAATGTCCTGGAGCCAGGTAGGAGTGGTGGTTACACAACATTTCGGATGCACTAAACACCACTGAACTGTACACTTTTATGTTTTGTGTAGTGGCCCCACAGTAAGGGCAAATTATCGTGCCCACGTTTTGAGGCTTTAATTCTCAAACAGTTAAAAATAAAGCGTCCAGAGTAAAATCTCAACAAGGCCCCTGAACAGTTAAGCACCTGCTTAATTTTTTTTTTTTTTTTTTTTTTTTTTGCGGTACGCGGGCCTCTCACTGCTGTGGCCTCTCCCGTTGCGGAGCACAGGCTCCGGACGCGCAGGCTCAGCGGCCATGGCTCACGGGCCCAGCCGCTCCGCGACATGTGAGATCTTCCCGGACCGGGGCACGAACCCGTGTCTCCTGCATCGGCAGGCGGACTCTCAACCACTGCGCCACCAGGGAAGCCCCCTGCTTAATTTTTAATCTCACCACAGGAAGCGTAAAGAGAGAAAATATAGTTGGGGAAGAAATGTATCACCTGTAAATTCAGCTCCAAGACTGTTGAACCTTTCTGTTCCACTTAAAAGTGATGGACAAATTGGAAAAACTGAGAATAATATAGTTCTGAGGCTCTGCTTCATATTTTGATTTCTACAAAGAAGGGCATTGAATTTAGCCTCCAGAGTGTATCTGTGAACCACATATGGTTTACAGCGATGTTAAGGGCACAGGGGAGCGTTCCAGCCGCTCAGGATGAGCTGTCCCGGACCTCGGCCGGGGGACACAGCACAAGGGCGTGTTAACGACAGTGTGCTGTACATGCAGAAACTTTCTGACAGGGTCAGCCTCATGTTAAGTGCCCTAACCAGAATAAAATAAAAAACAAAGTAGAAAGAACACTCGGGAGATGTTACTAATTGGGGGCGAACTCCCTAGCGTGTTTCTGTATTTCCGTAGGATGGATGTGGTGGACGCTCTTGGGCCTCTTCTCAGGAGCGAAGGCCCTGCCCCTGACTCACGCTTTCCGGGATCAGGGAGTAACAGGCAGTTGGTGTGAGGCACAGAGCGCTCCTGCCTAGTCGGCGGCTACAGACTTGCTCTCAGGGATGCTTGACACGGGCCCTGCAGTTCCTGCTGCAAAGTCTTCCTGGTTTCCTGTGGCTGAGTCCTCAGCCACGTGCCAGACGTAAACCCGGAACTGAACGTGCCGTCCGTGTGAGAGGTTTGAGAGCTCTCCCGCCAGTGGCAAATGCGGAGTCTTTTCCAGAAGACTGGAGCCCGGAACAGGGCCCGTAGGTGGTTTGGGAAATGTCTGCGTTTTTGGCATGTTCCACAATAGTTCAAATGCTAGAAGTAATTTGTAACCCCGTCTGTACCCTCGTGGAGACCTCGCAAGCTGAGAACTCATGTCACTTTTCCTTTTAGACACAGTCAAACCACAGGTTATGCTAAAAAAATGAGGACAGAAGTCCAGCAGAGCAGTGATTTCTCCTCAGCTAAAACACAGGCTACATTAAAACCACATGTTGCCGAGTGCTGGCAAAAATGCAGATCAAGACGTGAGGCCTGAGCCTGCCTGGACGTGTTCCGCCGGACGCGCAGGCCCATCTTGCGGGAGGCGGCGGCCACGGGGCTTCCACAGGGTCCAAGATAAGGGTTTCCGGCAGCAGAGTCAGTATTTAGACATGGACACTGCAGGACAGGCAGCCCCGAGCCCTGGAGCTCGCGCCCAGATGGCATTTCATTGTAGCTAAGACATTTTACTACCAAGCAATCAGAAAGTCACCATCTAAAAATGCTGGGCAGTGGACACGTTTGAAGCAGCATCTCAGTGTCCAGAGGGCCTTCCAAATCCAGACAACTTGTAATTTAGATCTGGAAACACTTAAGAAAACTGGGGCAAGCCATTCTTTGCAACTTCTAAAATTCCAAGGGGCTACATCAGATGACGGGTCTAAAGAACTAAGGCGTGTGCCTGGGGTGCCGCCCGAGGGCGTGAGGCTAGCGGTGGCAGCCCTGGGGACGCGCTTCCCCACGGTGGACGCAGATTCTGCAGAACATGTTTTATTGGCCTTTGGTCGTGAGAAGAGGGGCCCCTATCGGGGGCTGGCCCACCTGTGTAACTCCTCCCGGGTCCTGAGACAAGCAGCAGGAGTGAACAGGCTCTGGTACCGCTTCAGATGGAGCAGGCTGGCGGCTCCCAGGCCCTGCCTTCCCACCATCGCAGGTCTCCACGGTGGGTCTTGGTGTCTGTTTCCTCATTCCTGCCATCCAGAGCTGGGTTAGATGGGCTTGACTGGTTCAGTCTTTCCCTTCTCTACTAGTTGATGGTGTCCCAGGGGATCTCTTCCTAAGGAACAGTAGGAACATCGTGCTTTGTATCAAATCATCATGTTGTATTTTCACGTGAATGGGTGGAAATTTGTGCTCAGCGCGAAGACTGATAAAGGTATTTGACCTTTAATCTGATTTACTGTTGGACTTGCCTCTTGAGGTGAGAAGCGCAGGAGCCTGGTATCACTCTGACATCCTAAGAAACTCAGATGCAGAGGAAAGAGGCTGCCGGGTGGACAAGGGTGGACCACAGATGGGACGGGTCCCTGGGCTGCAGCCGAGGGCAGGAAGGCACGTGCCCCCAGGGTGCCCGCCTGCCCCCCTCCCTCCAGGGCGGTGCCTTTGTGCTGAGTTTCACCGTGGCTCCTGGACCCGGTACCCACTTGGCGCATGGCCTGGCCCCTGTGCTCCGAAGGACCTCCTAGGATCTGAGAGTCTGTCTGTGACTGGCGGGGCTACTGCCCATCTTGCATTATCTGGGAAGCAGAGTCCACATTTCTCCACAGGCAAGCGGAGTGGCCTTTCAGAGCCGCGGCTTCTGGGAGAAGAGCATCCCTTCCCGCCGAGGCCCGGCCTCCCCACGGGGATCCTGCTTGCTGGCCGGGCGCCCGCCGGGCAGCCAGCCTCCGCGCCGGGCCCCTCTGGCCCCAGCCCCTCGCGCGGGCGGTGCCTCTGCAGTGCACCCCGCGGCCTGACTGCCGCCCTCGCCCTGTGCCTCCCCGCAGACGTGTCCAGGTGCGTGGCCGAGAGGAAGTACACCCAGGAACAAGCCCGGAAGGAGCTGCAGCAGGTGTTCGTCCCCGAGTGCAGCGACGACGGCACCTACAGCCAGGTGTGCAACCCGGGGCGGGGCGGCGGGCCTCTCACGGGGCAGGGGTCTTCCTTCCTATCTCACAGTGGTTCCTCCCGAGGGGGTCGCTGTCACAAACAGGGCGAGTCCTTCCCCGGCGCACGTGCTCTTGTCACGGCCGTGCCGTCCCCCCTCACTGCTGGGAGACGGACCGCACGGCTTCCTCTAGGCTGGCTCACGGCTGAGCCTCCAACTCCGATTCGCTGTTAGTTGCGGAGGAGAACACGCCAAGGTCACATCTGGTTTCTGGGGTCACCTCGTTAGTCAGTGGTGGCGTCTGATCACCCAGTGCTCTATCTGGAGTGTGTCAATATTGTTATTGCCAATACTATGATTTCTTATTAAGGGAAACAAATTCCTGAAATACTACGCTAACTGACAAAGCTTTTGGTAGGAAAAAAAAAACCAGACACAAGACAGGATCTGCTGTGAGCCATCCAATAATGATGTGAGCTCTGTGTATTTTCACAACAATCATTTGACCTTTGAAAGACTCAGGAAGGAGAGAGAGAGACAGAGAGAAGCTGGAGCCGTGGGTGGTGTCCACGCTGGCTGGCGGCGGTGGGGGGAGCTGGGGCAGTGAAGGGACATCCCGCCGGCAGCCGGACCGCAGTCTCCTGTCTGTCCTGACTCCTGGGTGACTGGGTTTCCCTCTTGTTAAGATGTGGGCTCGGGCCCCATCGCAAAGATGAAGGAGTAGATACTGAACGGTTACGGGCTGGCGCCCACCGGCGTTCACTATACAACACCTCTGGTCCCTTTTGTCCCTAAGATCCCAGGTTCCAGAGCATTCCAGGTTGTTTGCCGGGTGTTCAAACGCAAGGACTCAGGAAGCACCAGGCCTCCTGGACCTGCGTTGGAACTGAGGCTGGGCTGCAGGTGGTGGAGGGGGCCTCACGGAGGGCGGGCGCCGCTCGCACTGACTGCCCCATCCCATGCCGTCCCTCCTGCAGGTCCAGTGCCACAGCTACACGGGGTACTGCTGGTGCGTCACACCCAACGGGAGACCCATCAGCGGCACCGCCGTGGCCCACAAGACGCCCAGGTGTCCCGGTAGGTCCAACTGAATTTACGAGGTGAAACTGCTGCTGACATTATTGCCTGCTTTCTGATCATCTTACAAATGTTTGCTCATAACTGAAAAGAAATTCAGTTTAGGTGGAATTATGAGGAATGTTGGGAATGGATTTGAGTCACTGGACAAAGCCCAAAGTATTATGAAAACTTTTTTTTTTTTTTTTTGCGGTACGTGGGCCTCTCACTGTTGTGGCCTCTCCCGTTGTGGAGCACAGGCTCCGGACGCGCAGGCTTAGCGACCATGGCTCACGGGCCCAGCCGCTCCACGGCATGTGGGATCCTCCCGGACTGGGGCACGAACTCGTGTCCCCTGCATCGGCAGGCGGACTCCCAGCCACTGAGCCACCAGGGAAGCCCGAAAACTTTGTTTCTAAGAGAGCTTAGGAATGGAGGATCTGGGTCTGAACCACAGTAGGTTATGGCAATTCGGGGCTCTTAATGGTTAGAAATAACCACAGGGACCGTGGTCATCAGTGGAAAAGACCAAATGCTTTCATTGGCCGAGAAAAGCAAACATTTCTGCGTTTGTATGTATATATTTGCAAAGAAAAAGTGGCTCATTCGTCACAGATCCCTTTCCAGATGGTTTATTTGTGTTATTTTATTACTCATAAGAGGGCCTCATGTACTGAAGGTAATAATAGTGGCAGGAGAAGAATCTATAAAATGGTCTGTTTTCCATTAATATTTTACCAAAAATGTTATAAAAGATTCAGATCATTTTTATTTGAAAATGGTCTGCAGCTTGAGTTTTGATTAATTGGTGAGGGAGACCTATCAGACCATTTATGAAGAAATTTCATGATCTTTGTGTCACAATCACTAGATTAAGCTTACTAGGGAAAAACATACTGTTATGTAACAATACAAAACATCTTCCTGAATTTTCATGCAAAATATTGAAACGTGTATTGACAGTTTACTTTTAGACCGCTTTTCTGTTTCAAGAACAGGCATCTTATAATTAGAAATTCTGTTCGTGATTCAGACATTTATACCAGGAGCCAAGGCACAGGTCAGAACTCAACTGCCTCAGAATGATGATGTACGTACGTAATTAGCAGTAACACAAAACCTAATTTTAAGTGACTGGTCATCACTTAAAAGCCAGGGGGTGTGCATAATGTGGAATTAAAATATACTTATTTTTAAAACTGTTTTGTCATCCAAGATCTAAAAATTGCTGTAAATATATTTTTGGTGAGCTTACATTTGCACCTAATAATTCTTTTACAAACTCATGGAGTAAATGAAAGAGAAAACAATTAGCATAATGACTTGGCCTCTGTGTGTGTCCCTCACTCTGAAGGTTACTTGCAAATGCTTATTTCAACCAAGTAACAGCATTTTGAGTCAATCTGAGCCTTATTTTACGAAGGAGACAGCAGAGGAGATACCTATTTCCATGATTTTAGTGACACCTTTTGAGAAATTAAGTAGTGTCTGAAAGAACTTTCTTAGAAAACCATGAGCAAAGTTGGCTGGATTTCTTATAACTTCCCTGTAACACTTCATTTCTAGAATCGAACCACTGCACTGTTCACTCACATTATTTTTTCCAACCAGGTAGCAGCAATATTTTGCTGTATAGAAATGCTCCATTTTTTTCACTGCCCATGTGGATTTTTTTGTTTCAAGTGATGGGTTATGGAAAGAAGAGTATTCTTCCCCTTTGCTTAGAATCTGGTGTTTATTGCATGGAAAATGCCAGCGGGGGTGGGGAGGGCGTGTCTCTGAGGACACTTGTGGTGTGGGCAGGGCAGGCTCCCTCCCAGACCGAGACCGGGCTCCCTGTAGGAGTGCCTCCCTTTTCACCCCTGTGGCTTGCTTTTGCAGCTTGGCCAGAGTTATGGGAAAATTCTGTGAATCCCCAGCTGTATTCATGCTTTTATTCTGCAGAGATATGGGTGGGGGAGAGCAGGTGCCTGTGCTCGGAACACGTGTGGAAACTGTGGCTTGCAGGGCGTTGTTGAGAGAATCTTGGTATTTAAAGGGAGAGTGTTGGGAGAACTGAGTGCACGGCACACACAGTGTTTATGATAGACTTTTGTAACACAATGTAACGTAACTTCTTCCCAGATATTGACACACCCTCCCCAATCTCGTGCAAGAGTGTGGCAATGAGCATCACCTTGGAGAGATTGTGGTTGATAACGTGCACGTCAGCTGGTCAGTTTCCATCTGCAAACCCCCAGGGGCATCCTCCTCCCTTCCCTGGGACCCTGGCTGACACCTGCTGGGGCTGATAGCTTTGTCTATGGGAGTGATTTCCATCTAGCTTATTACAAATGATTAACATCAGCAGTCAGCAGTGGTCTTTGGCTCCTGGGTCGCACGGAGCTGACCATACAAGCACATTCTATAGAAATTTGAAAATCAGAAAAAGATATTAAAACTTAGCAATAAACAGTAACAGTCACTTAGAATGCATGTGTGTGTTTATTATGAACTGGTGCAGACACACATTAAAACTTAGCAATAAACAATACCGGTCACTTAGAATGCATGTGTGTGTTTATTATGAACTGGTGCAGACACACGTTGCAACAGCCCCTGGGGAGCGCGGGGGACGTCCGCTCACAGCTGATTTCAGTGGAACAGAGGGGGCCCCAGCATCCACGTCCCCCCGCCCACTCCTCCCAGAAAGACCTTCAAAGGGAAGGATTCTTTTATTTCACAGTCACGTGTTTTTAAGCCATTAACGCAAAGCACCACACTCCTGTGGATCAGTGAGAAGAATGGGATAATGAGGCCATCTAGCAGAAAAAGACGAAAGTCTTGAACAGGCAGCATTTTATAAGTGAGGAAATCCTAGGGACCAGGGCACATAGGAAGAGGCGCTTGTGCTCATCGGTAGCAGGGACATGCAAACCAGCCTCCCAGGGAGACTCCCTGACACCCAGGGGAGGGGCAGCAGCGGTGAACCCCGGGGGGCCCCCGACGTGCCATCTGCTTGCCCCTGCAGACGGGCCCGCTTTGGAGCGGGAGGCGTGTGAGAGAGTGTGCATGGCATGCTGGTGGTGATGACCAGATCCTGGAAGTCAACGAGCGTCCACCGGTGTCTGAGGGAGAGATCACGTGCTCGCCTGGCCCACGGGCAGGACAGGAACGGCGAGAACACAGAGGAGCTGCTGCAGCGAAACGCGGCTCCAGCGAGTGTGTCTGCGTGAGGGGGCGGAGCCCGGAACACCGCAGCCCGTTTAAAATTCAAAAACCAGGCAAAACTCAGCTTCAGCTTCAGACTCTCAGGGCGGCGGTGAGGTGTGGAAGGGGGAGAACTTTGTGACGGGAGAGAGGGCGGGGCCTGGGGGCTCCTCCCCCTGCCGGGGCACTGTTTCCCTGGACCTAGTGTGATAAGTCACTGGGCTGTGCGTTTGTGTTGGTGCACGTCGTGTGTGAGTGTGGTGTTTCACAGGTTCAGAACGTTAAAGTTGCAAAGCCCATGGAAGGGGTAACACACTGATTTAAATTCTCCCCGAGGTTATAAGTTATCTGACATCCTTTCCCGAGGATTTTGACAGAGGGAAGGTGTTGGATGTCTAGGAAGCGGCAGAAGGGGAGGTGGGGTCAGGACGGCCGCTTCCCTGCAGGGGAGGGATGGCAGGAAAGAGACTGTAGGAGGGTTTGGGGAAGACCGGTGTCAGGGTCAGCATCTGCCAGGGGATGTGTGGGACGAGCGGGGAGAGCAGGCTGGGAGCCCATGTCAGGGCCGATGGTGGCCGGGCTCACGCTCACGGGGCTGTCGTGTGTCAGCGTCACGCCCCCGAGGTGGACGTGGTCTCACCTTCTATTTACAGGTGAGAGCCTGACCCGAGGCCCCTGTGCATGTAAGTGACGGGGCTGGGATTTAAATCTATGCTTTTGTCTCCATTGCCCACATTTTCTGCCAGATACCATAATGTGACTTCATGGGCCTTGAATTCCTTATTTATAAGAAATAATGAATTGGAATATGTGTAGCTCCCAGCTCTGAGCTCCATGACCACGGGGCCGTGTTGTCCAGGCGCCAGCGAGGTGCCTGAATGACAAGGAGCGCCACTCCCCACCCTCTGCAGTGACTCCTCGGTGACCCTGGAGCCCACCACCTGCTTTACTCAGCTTCCACCAAGTCAGTGCACTTCCTGGACCACTTGCTCGGGGGCTGACAGGTAATCGCACAGATTTTCACAACGAGGGGAGGATCTGCCTTGTCTGTCCTTCCGGCCACAGACTCGGACTCGTGACTCTCAGTGGAGCTCAAGCCTTAGGGGGCAGGGAGCTTCGGTCAGAAATCAGCCCCTTTGGCCCCTGTTGGCCCCTGCTTCCTGGTGACGGGATCATTCCCACATGGCGAGGACCCTGAGAATGGGATCAAAGCCGTCCCTTTAGTGAGCGGCAGCGGCCAGGCCCCATGACGCTCATCCTCGTGGCTGCTTCACCTTCCCTCCCTAGAAACCCACCCGTCATTTCTCGTTAACGAGCATCTCCACCAGCAGCGCTTACCGAACCTTTGCCGGGCCAGGCGCCCACAGCCGGACACACCCGTCGAGGACCTGGGAGTTCCCTGCGGAAGCCGCGGGCCCCCAGAGAGGGGCGACTCACCATCCAGAGAACGCAGGGAGGCATCTGGAGGAGACAGTTCCCAAAGAAGAGGGCAGAACTCAAGGGGCCCTGGGTCTGCTCTTCCCCTTAGGAAGTCTGGTGCGGGGGTGAGCAGGGGCTGGAAGGCCTTTCCCTCTTCTGGGGAAGCAGCAATGTGTTGCCCTGAGACATTATTCAGGACCAAACAGCTGCTCTTTGAGCTAAATCCACTCCCAGCCCTGCCCTGCCTGAGAGCAGGCGTTCCTGGAGATTATACCCCCAGCCCTGCTGGTCTAGACCCCGGGTCTGCTGCGGGGAGGGGGCTCTTCACTTGCACCAGGGATGCCCAGGAGGGTCTTCCCTCCGTCTGTCTTGCTGCTGAGGGGCCGGATCCGCAGGTCTCCATCCGGGCACAGCTGATGTATATTTATTCTGCAGGGATTTTCTCTTGTTCTTCTTTCTAAAGATTTGAAAACTGACATTGCTGGGGGCGGGAGGAGAGCTTAAAAACAAAGGACTTTTTTCCGAGGGAGGATTTCTGTCGCTGGCCCATTCTCGATGAATTGGAAAGAGCTTCGGGGTTTTAATCTCATCTCCCTCTGTTACCGTGTACCCTAGCCAAGAGTTCATTCCTGGCGTGAGTACAAAGCAGTCGAAGACATTGTAAGCCGAGCCTCCATGCAGGAACTCTTAATATTACGATATCCAAAGAATCTTCATATGTAACTCAGCTTGAGGTATGCGTTTGAAGTAAGCTGCAGACCTCGGGTTATAGAAGAGACGAGCGACACCCACAACTGCGGCTTGAGATTCTGCCCGCACCGCCACGCACCCCTCTTTAAACCAAGGCCAGTTGTAAGGACAACATTTCCGGGGAAGGAGTGGAAATCTTGTTCAACCGGCCATGGCCACATCAAGTGTTTGAGAAGTTCCTTCTCAAAGCGTAGAATACAATCTACTCTTTGATTTTAATGATGGAAAGCTTTGCAGGAATGAGCAAATCAGTGGTCGTTTCTGGGAGTTTACTCAGCTCATGCATTCTGATGACAGCTTCTTGGACCAACTTCTAAATTGGGGTTTTGGAAGACCTGGTTATAAATGACAGAGAAGCTTGGATTAGACTGAATCACTTTTCTATATGTTATTTACATTAATTGAGCTATGAGCTTTGCATTTTCCTACCATGCCTAAAGTTTTGGCCTCTACCTGAAATGGTGGAACTCCGTGTTTGCATGAATATCCTTATGATTTCTGAAAATTTTCACTTTATAAAGAGAAGCTGTTTTTTTCACCAGTGAATTTCCCTGGTAATAAGTTAAGGGTCCTCCAGAACTGAGGAACTTGAAAGAAACATCCAGAACGACTGAATTCCCAAATATTGAAGTCAACAACACAGCTGTGCCTCTGAAGTACCTCTTTATGAGAATTATTCAAATGCACGTTCAGAGTCTTTTGCTTGATGGGAAAGGTTACAGGTCAGAGGGAACATTTTTTTCCCGTCAAAATGGTTTTTTCTTCAGGCTTAACAATTCTCTCCCTGAAAACGGTATTTGTTAAAATAAAACATTTGAGTACCTATTGGTGAGGAAATGTGAAAACAAACAACTGTAACAAGACGTAGAAAACGCACTGAACGGAGCCCGCGTTTCAGATGGAGGTGAGCCCCGGGGGAGGGGTCAGCTTTGCTGCCAGCCTTCAGTGCAAACTTCTCTAGCGAAGTGATTTTTCAGAGAAAAATATACATTATATTACTGTCTAACACCTACTGTTATGATGATTTTTGAAGTATTGAGGAAATTCATTTTACATCCATGATGAGAAAAAATAGTCATTTGATACAGCCAACACGGGATATGTAAAATTTCTGATAAAAGTTCCACACTGTGGAAATTTCAGAAGGTGTTTAATTGACACTGAAAGATTTTTAAAAATTAAGTCAAATATTCAAGGAAGAGACCACGAGGTGCGGTTACTGTGCTAAACAAGACTTAGAAGCCTGTTTGAGAATCAGCGTTAAGGACCCCTGATGACCCCGTCTGACCAGCAGCAGCCAGGAGCCAGGTTCTCCCTCGGCCCTTGCCTGGCTGTGGTGCGGGGGCATGTCTGTGCCCAGAGCCACAGCTGTCTGTCTGTCTGTCTTTTCCCTTTCAGTTTGGACTTCTTTTGAATTATTTATTTACCTGATGGGCAACATTTTGGTGTTGTTAGTTTTCCTTTCTGGAAAAGAGTACTTTCTGGTGTATAATGGTTGATTTACATTATCATCTGCTCTGTTATTGTACTCCATGATACATTTAATTTGGTGGCTGCTTTATAGCCGCATCTTTCATGACTTTAAAAGGGTCCTCTTCCACACTTAAGCCATAAATAGCTTTTTTCTCATATTTTCTAATATTTAACAAAACTTCATAGAATAAATTAAAAGATCTTTTAGAAGTAAATGGTCCCAGAACATGTAACTCTATATAAATAACAATGGCTAATCTCTTCCAGAGGTATCCCACATCTCCGCATTTAAAAACAAGTATATGTATTTTCCTTATTTTTTTTAAACAAACAGAACAATTTTTTACGGCACCTTTTGTTTTGTTTTTTTTTTGCGGTACGCGGGCCTCTCGCTGCTGTGGCCTCTCCCGTTGCGGGGCACAGGCTCTGGACGCACAGGCTCAGCGGCCATGGCTCACGGGCCCAGCCGCTCTGTGGCATGTGGGATCTTTCCAGACTGGGGCACGAACCCGTGTCCCCTGCATTGGCAGGCAGACTCTCAACCACTGCGCCACCAGGGAAGCCCTAGGGCACCTTTTTAAATGTACAACTGCCATGGTCAAACGTTGGGAAGATTCATGAAACTATTGACTGTGAACGACCCTGTTGCAAGAATGATAGTGATGTTTGTTTTCTCTGGCCATTGAAATATGTGAACATGCAGACATTAAAGTAAAAAATATAAAACAAAGACATTAAAGTGGACACTGATGGAAAGTAGATCCAGAAATAATCTCTCAATTTTTTAAAGCAAAATTGGTGATTTACTTATTTCTTCTCTTACCATCTTGAGAAGGGGTTTCTCAGATGTGGGACAGTCAGGGTGCTCAGCTCAGAGTGAATGAAGTCTGAACATCCCTTTTGTCTGATGCCCGTCTAGCCAGGAATCCCAGCTATTCAAAGGCAGAACCACTAGGTAAGAAAAAAGACGCAGGGAGAGTAAACCCAAGGTGACACCCCCTGTCCTTCGGACGGCGCGGGCCTTCTTCCAGCCCATCAATTGTGCAGAGGCTCAGTGCGGGCAGACGAGCCGGTTTTGTTTGGTTTCTGGGCCCACAGAAATATAAAAGTAGGAAAACAGGAGACATCGTGGTGGGTCTGAGGGGGCCGCTGGGGCTTGACAGACAAGACATAGACAAGTTCATAATAACGAAAAGAATACAGTAATAATACTCACGGCAGAGAGCACAGGCCAAGCCCTTTTCCTTAGAGCTCTGGTGCCCAAACTTTGGTCCACAAAGGGCTTGACAACACAGATTCCTACTTCCCACCCCGGAATTTCTGATTCCATGGGTCTGGAGGGAGGCCTGAGGTCTCGCTTTTCTGACAAGTTTCCCAGTGAGGACGCTGCTGCTCCTGGGCAGAGGGGCGGCCAAGAACCCCTGCCTGCAGTGGCCCGTCTCCAGTGTCAGTGCCTGGCCATCCCTGGACGAGGGACACAGGGCCTGGCTCCATCTCTCCTCCAAGTGGCCTGACCAGCCGGCTGGGGTCCTAGCTCGGTCACACCACCCGGACGTCACCTGAGCTGAGTAGGAGCGTCTGGTCCGAGCCCCTTGGGCATCTGGTGGAGGAAGATGCGCTTCGGCGGGTGTGCCTGGATGCTGAGAAGGTGGGTGTGGCCGCAGGGGTCCTCCAGGGGCCGCGGGCAGAGCTTCCCCCGGGGCACCCAGGTCTCGGAAGGATGCCCGAGGCCTCCCCGGCACAGGGCTGGGTGGGCAGTCTGGAGGGGGCCTGGCCTGAGAGCCCCAGCGTCGGCTCCGGAGAGGCACGCACCTTTGCTCCTGGGCCGGCCGGCTGTGCCCCAGAGGATGCCCGTGCAGCTCAGGGGGACCACTGCCCGCCCCCTGGGCCGTTCGCTCCACTGGAGGCAGAGGGACCAGGGGCCCCGGCGCCCAATGCAGATGATCCTGTCTTTGCTGCCCTGTAGGTCAGGCTGCCTCACCCCTTGCCCGGCTGGGCCCACCTTCCTGGAGCCCATCCCCCAGCCTCTGGCCTCGCAGGGCGGCCCAGGGAGGGCCCTGGTCATGGCCTGGTCACTGGAGTGTGTCCTCAAGGGTTTTGACTGCAGGGGGAAGCCCCTCTCTTGTGTCGGAAGCCCTGGGTAAAAAGCTCTGGCTTTGTGGGAGGTTTCTGCCGAGGGGGAGGCTGGCGAGGATGGGAGTGAACGATGAAGGTGGCTGAGAAGTGGGCTGAGGCGCCCAAGGTCACGGGCGGTGCCTCACTTTACTCGGCCAGCGGGGTCCAGCTGGGGAGGGGCCGGGGCTGCCCTGGTGCCGTTCTGAAGGCCAATGGAATGGCCCACGTGGTGCTCAGACTTCCCAGGTTTTCAACTGCTTTGACCCAAACGTTAACTGAGTTGCATCCGCATCAACTTTGGGAAGTAAACTGTGGGACGTAACGCCATACTGATTGATTAAAAGTCACCCCAACGGCTCCCACTGTACACGCTGGTTCAACTGTAGGGCCGCCCCCGGCACCGACAGAAGGGCCCTGGGCCTGGGCTGTTTTTAGGAACTCTGGCTCCAACGTGGACTCGGCGCCTGGCCCTCGCATCCCCAGCACGTGTTCCAGGCAGGGCCCGTTTCTGCCTCTGCTCTGTAGTCCCTGGGCCTGTCCACAGCCAGGAGTGCGTGAGCACGTCTGAAGTCAAGCAATGCCGTCAGGAATGGCCAGGGTCGCCTTAACCTTCAGATTACGCCCAGGCCTTCCACACGTGGGCCCCACGCACTGGTCTCTGCAGAGGCCGAGGTGAGAGGAGAGCCCGCCTGTGTCCTTGCAGACAGAGGATGTGTGTAGAAGGACACAGACATGGTGTTTACAGAGAGACACCTGGAGCCCGCACGCTGGCTGTGCTCTAAGACCTGCTGTGCTCCTCTCACTGCCAGCCTGTGCTCTTGGCTCCCCTCTGCTGTCCTTTCTGCCTCATGGGTGTCCTCCTGCCAGCCTCCTTGGGGAGGCCACCTTGACTGCTCAGACCAAGCTAGTTCCCCTGCGGGCTAAAAGCACAGGCATGGACCCTGGGTCTGCCACTTACTGGCCAAGTGACCTTGGGCTGTTACACCTCTCTCTGGGTCTCAGTCTCCTTATCTGTCTAATGGGTATAATAGTGGCACCTACTTCAGGGTTGCTGCCATCATTAGATGACTTAATGTATGTGCTGTGCGTAGAATGATGACCAGCACACAGAAGGAACTGTATAGACTCTGTACACAGTTGTAATATGAATTATTTGAATAATTTCTGTTTAATGCCTACCACTCCAAAGTAGATGGAACTTTTTCTTGCTGTATCCTGTGAACATGTTGAATGAATGAATGAATGAGAGCAAGTGGCCACAGAGGGGCCGATGTCACGCAGGTATCCTGCCAGTGGCTGCACATTTTAACCATTTGCTCTTGAGTGGAGACAGCATTGCTCTTTGTTGCAAGCGGCTGTTACCCTCTTGACCTATAAAATATACATACGTGAAGAGACAGGCTACAGGAGGAATAAACGACACGCAAATACCTGAGTGTCCTGAAATATTTTAAGTGAAAATCCATTGTGGCCTCTTATGTGTTGCTCTCTCCTCTGGCTTCTTCCAGCCTGTGAGGGAGGTCCCCACACTGCCATTTTCCGGATGAGGGAACTGGGCTTTGGGCAGGTGAGGGCACCTGCCCAGGGCACAGTGCTGGTAGGTAGTGATGTTCGTTCTGTCACCCACGTTCTGCCCTCTTCGCACAACACACAGTCGCCATGCTTATCCACGTCATCCACACATGGTCCTGACCAGAAAGTACGAGGCAGAGCAGCCAGACAGCTCCTGAGAAAAGCCAGAAGTCCTTACCCTGGAGGAAGAGCCTAGAAGGATGGTGAGACCTGGTTAGTCCTTACCCTGGAGGAAGAGCCTAGAAGGATGGTGAGACCTGGTTAGTCCTTACCCTGGAGGAAGAGCCTAGAAGGATGGTGAGACCTGGTTAGTCCTTACCCTGGAGGAAGAGCCTAGAAGGATGGTGAGACCTGGTTTAGGTGCGGAGCTCTGTGGGACCTCTGCTTTCAGAGCCCAGGGTCAACAGTCTAGTGACCTAGCTCAAAGGAGCAGGGAGAGAAATGCTCGTCCAGAAGATATGGTGGACTGTAGCCTCTCTGCTTCTACTCCCTTCCTTCCTCCTTCCTTCCTTTCTTTCTTTCATTCCTTCTTTCCTTCTTTCCTCCTTTCTTCCTTTCTTTCCCTCTTTCTTTCTTTCTTCCTTTCCTTCTTTCTTTCTTTCTTTCCTTCCTTCTTTCTTTCTTTTTCTCTCTTTCTTTCTTCCTTTCTTTCTCCCTTTTGTTCTTTCTTTCCCTCTCTCTTTCTTTCTCTCTCTTTCTTTCTTTCCCTCTCTCTTTGTTTCCTTCCTTTCTTTCTCCCTTTTGTTCTTTCTTTCCCTCTCTCTTTCTTTCTCTTTCTTTCTTTCTTTCCCTCTCTTTCTTTGTTTCCTTCCTTTCTTTCTCCCTTTTGTTCTTTCTTTCCCTCTCTCTTTCTTTCTCTTTCTTTCTTTCCCTCTCTTTCTTTGTTTCCTTCCTTCCTTCCTTTCTTTCCCTCTTTCTTTCTTTTTCTTTCTCTTTCTCTCTTTCTCCCTCCCTCCCTCCCTCCCTCCTTTCTTTCTTTCTTTCTTTCCTTCCTTTCTTTTTCTTTCTGTCTTTCTCTCTTTCTTTCTTTCTTTCGTTCTTTCCCTCTCTTTCTTTCTCCCTTCCTTCCTTCCTTCCTCCCTCCCTTCTCTCTCCCCCTCTGGCTGAAGCAAAGCCACGTGACATTGCGAATCTGCTCCTGGACATGAGATTCCAGAAAGGAATGGATCACTGCAGCTTGTTTAGCTGTGCTGTGAAGGACCATCAGTGTACTTGCTAAGCAGGTGCCTGCCTGCAGTGAGCTGACCTCCTCTGGCTGCACACATTGCAGCCCCTCTGCCCCTTAGTCATTTCTAAAGTACATCGAGTGCTTGTGAAAAGGGCCCCTCTTAGACCACCTACCCTTTCAGCAAACGCTGCACCCTGCTTGGCGCTGTTTTGGCAGCAAGCCGGCGTTGCTGAGTGTAGCTGGATTTGAACCAAGGACTCAGGACTACAGGGCTCATTATTCTTCCCCTTGACTGTAGACAGTCTCCTCACATTGTCTTTCTGTGGTTTCCTCCACCAGAAATGCATACCTTAATTGCTAAAAAAGCCACTCTTTTAGAGTAGCATTTAAATGGGATGAGATCTCACAAATGGAAGGAATTCAAATGTGTCCTTTGAAATAGGAATCTGAGGGGCAGAGTGTGCCTGTCTGAAGCTTCAGCCAACCAGCGCATGGTCTGCAGAGCTGTTTACTGCCATCCACACTCCTATTTCTAGGCTCCCTTTCTGCACTTACATCCTGGAATCTCACCTGCTCCAACTCTTGGGAGTTCTTCAGCGAATTCTTAGCTCCAGAAGGACGTACTGAAAGAACAAGAGTGGCGTCGTGGTTCTGGGTTCCTGGATTCTACTTTGCCCAGTGGCACTGCTGTGTGGAAAGTGATGCTTACCTGTCTCCCGAGCCCTTGAGGACAGGGTGCTGGGGGAAGCTGGGGCAGGAAGGCATGGAGGGGCTTCTGGTCCAGAGGCAGTTGGATGAGGAAGTACACACGCTGTTGGGATTGCCCCCCACCCCACCCCGCCAGTTCTGTGCAGCAAAATATTTGGAGCAGGTTATCCAGGGACGTTTGGTTCTATGTTAAAATTATTTCTCCATCTTAGGAACAAGATGGAATTAATTTCGTGCAGATTTATTAAGTGAACACTGATTGGATGGGGTGTGGTTGATGAGCAAGCCACGACATTGGTTGGTTCAGAGGCAGAAAGGGAGCCAAGGGAGTACGTAGATACTTTCTAAATGTTGTCTTCAGACCTCAGCTGCTAATCAAAGCGTGAACCAGCAGCTTGGAGACTTCAGGCCCTAGGTTACAAAATATTATCTTGATTCAATTGAGAAGCTCTCTTGGGGTGGGGGCTTCTAATTATTATTTGGGATGTTTGCATTTAGCTCAGAAGACTAAAACCTACATAGTCGTATTCAGAAATATTACTGAAATATTGTCATTTCCCAGTCAAAATAGAAAACATTTTTTGACTCACTGCAGAAACACATGATAAAAATAAACCGATGACTAAGAAACTTAAGCCCTTTAAGAAATCTGGATTTGTAGAGAGATGCTACAAAGGGAGAAATGAGCAAAGTAGGATCCTGAAAGCTTTGTCAGAAGGCCACACAACGAGCTCCCTTTATATCCCTGGGAATTCTCACCAGAAGTAAAACCCAGTGTTTTGACGCTGGAAAGCATGTAACATTTCACTGCATGGTACCGGCCACAGCTGGGAAATAACCAATAGCTGATTTGGGGAGCACCTCAAATATTGTGCAAATAGATGCACCAGGAAAATCTGGTCCTTTTTATCTATTGACCGAACTGCATGTCCAGATGCCTATGATTCAGGTATTTCAGACAACAGCTGGCGGGGCGGACAGGCGGTGTCTTCTGCAGAACCGCGCTCGGGCCACCTAGTGTTTACTGTTGTATCTTGCTCCTTCCTGTAACCCCTGGGCTGCGTGTAGGGGAACCCACGCCCTCAGCATCATTTCTGGCAACGTTTGGAGAGTATGCACAGCATCCCTGACTTACACTGTCTGCCCCGTCCTTCAGGATTGAGTCTACAACGATCTGCTCGTACATTTCCTGCTCTAGAACCGTGATATTTCCAAGACAAGATAAACATTCTCACACTGTCCTAAAGTTTATATCTTTAGTATAAATACAAGTCTGTATTTCAATGTGATATTCGAAATTGAAAAAACAAGCAATGAATTTCAAGTTTTATTTCATGAGATGTTTTAGCTGCGGAGTCTTGCTAGCATATGACTAGGGGAATTCTAAATGAATCCTGGATGGAATATTCTGAACTGGATGGGCAGATAAACTCCAAATTAATGCTGAACAGAATTTGCTGATTCCTTTGAGTAGGTGTGATAACGGTGAGGAAAATGTTGCTGCCATGACGGTTTCAGTCTATGGGGAAGGCAGAGCAGTGCCTACTATTTGTAATATAAACCTTTCAGTGTAATATAATTGTTAAAATTTTATTATAGATGAGTTAACCTTAGCGTATTTGCTGTACTCCCCTTACAAAAAGATGGTTCCTCAGTTTTCCATAAGTCAGAATTCAGCTGAAACCAGGATTTTTATTTATCTTTAGTTGAATAACTTTTTATTACTTTTTAAAAAGTTTAAAAAATTTTAAAAGTTTAAAAAAAATCTAATTCACTCAAGTATCCCCACATAGTGATGTACGTTTAAAAGGTTAGTATCATATTTTTCATGCGAAGAAACCGCTCTGTTTTGTACCCTAGAGGCTCTTACGAACGTCACAGGCCAGGCGGCCAGAGCAATGGGGGCTAATCTTACATTTCCTAGTTTTGGGCTTGTGATTTCAGATGACACGGTCACCCCAGGGCACTAGGTAGCTTGTGTAATTTAACTAGAAAGCGACAAAACCCTGTGAATTAATCAAAATGGAATAAAATGTTTGTGTAACAATTAGTGATGACCATTTGAGAGCCAAGAATAATTTTATCCCTTATTTTCCTCTTTTAGGTTCCGTAAATGAAAAGTTACCCCAACGGGAAGGCACAGGAAAAACAGGTAACTATCTTAAAATGAACTTCCTTGATATATTACTGCAGCGAATCCAATCTATGCCTTAAAATACTTCTCAAGTTAAAATGTCAATGTATATCAGTGATGGGAATGAGAGCGGAAGCTCTTTGTTAATTATTTATTCATTCAGCAAACGTTTATTCGACCCTTAGGGTTGTTGGGACCAGGCAGGTGCCGGGCACGTGACCTGCTGGGTAACCCACTCGTGTCCGCGTCAGGGCTTCTTAGACGTGGCTTGTGTTGGGACCGCCTGTGGACGGTGTTAGGCTCATCCCGGGTCCATATCTGTGCAGGGGACTCCAGGGCTGGCACGAGCCTCTAGCATAGCAGTTGTCGGAGGTCACTAATGGAGCTCTCCTCATGAGAAAGAGGCGGCTGTTTCCATCTATGACAGTCACTCCTTCTGGGACCAGTACCCACAGGAACCTGACGGAGCAGGGAGCATTTCCTTTGGAAATCATCCCACAGCTCCTGGAGCGTCTCCGCTGGCCGCTGCAAGCCCACCGTGACCCCTTTGCCCTTTCCTCAGGTGTCACCCGTTGGTCCCAATGACACATTTTCTGTCTTTATATCAACCCGTGAAGTCAGCATTTATTTTTAAGATGAAATAAAAATAATGTACCAACATCTTAAGTACTTTTTCCCCTGAGGTAGGTTATAGTATATGAACTAGTAATTGAGAAGCGTGATATGGAGTCAAAAGACCCCAGTTTTATTCAGCCCAGGTCTTTCAAGTGTGCATTGAAGTCACGGTGGCCACTGTCCTTGCCCTGGAAAGACTGTAGAGTCTTTGTATCATTAAGATAAATCCATGAGGTCCACACAGATTGGCACACGAGTAAATGTCAGCTGTGTAGACAGCACGCAGGGCGGGCGCAGACGAGGGCGGAATTGGAGCGGTTTCACAGAGGAGGAGGTGAGTGGAGCATGGTGGGTGTGAAAGCTGGGACAGGTGTGACCTGGGCAGAGACCCTCCCAGGTGGGGAGAAGAGCCCAGTTTGTAGGCGAGAGAGGGACCGGCAGGTGGGGTCAGGACCCTGGCTCAGGCGAGGGTTTCCGTTTGGGAAGGCGGAGATGAAGATGGGGTGAGCATTCTGGTACGTTTTAGAGGAGAGGAAGTATACATGTTCGTGGTGAGAAACAGGAGTCAAAGGCTGAAAGGGAGACGGAGGGAAACACTCTTTCAGGCGCCGCACCCAATCCTGTTCATGGTGATACAGGTCGAATCCACGGGAAAAAGTTTTAAAACATCCCCAGGGAATTGGCACATGGGCTCAGAAGTGGATTTAAGGGAAGAACACATTCCTTCTACTGGAGCCCCTTGATCTCCAGACGTGCCTGTCAGAGGAAATACCTGAGAATAAGTAACGAAGCTGGGTGACTGGGAAAAAGAGACATTTAACAAACTCCCCGGAGGGAAAGTGAAGGGCACCCAGCTGCCCGTGGTTTGGCTTCGTTTTCTGAGGCTGAGCCCAGTAGGTGCCAGTGGGCTAGTTGCACCGGGACAGACTCTCCGGGGGCCAGAGCCTGGTGGTGGGTTAGGAGAACCACGCTGCCCAGGGGCCTGTGGCCAAGGCAGGAACGTAGGGGCCCCTGGTGCTGGCGTTAGGGGCGGGGGAGGGACAGGATTGGGGGCCGGCACCTTCATTGTCCCTCAGGGACGCCCCCCGCCCGCCGTCACCTCTCGCCCTGGTTAGCTCGGCTGAGAACTCAGACTGGCCTGGACGCAGGGGTCAGACGGGGGCTGCTGGCGCCAGCGCGGTGGCCTACTTGGGCCTCAGCAGAAACGTGCAACGTTAACCGTGCACTTTCTGCTTGTCATTCCAAAGGGTGTTTAACTATGCTAAGACTTTTCTCAGTGTGTTCTGTTAAGACTTTCAGATATGTTTTAAATATCTTCCCCATTTCGTTCTTGGAAGAAGATGATAGAATATTCAGTAGCGAAATACTTCCGGTTTATTGCTACTACCACTATTAGACTTGCCTATTTCAGATAAATGATGCTACGTTTTGTCAGTATTTCGACAGATAACAAGCTTTTTTTCTGGAGATGGTTAAATGTTCAAGAATTTTAAAAATATTCTTTTTTGTTTTCCCCTGAAAAGAACTTCATTTTTATTCTTCAGAGAGCTGGAATAGTAATGGGTCACAGTTAACTACATAAGCCATGTGGCTGCCCCTTCCCTCTACCACTGCTTGCTGTATTTTGATCCCGAAATTGTTAAAAAAAAAAAAAAAAATCACATGAATAAAAACACTAGGCTGGTTCTCGAGAGCCCCCCGCAGTGTGCCTTGTAACAGCGTCCCTGGCTGGGGCCCCCTTGCCTGGGGGGCTCCTAGAGGCTTGCTTACCAGGGAGCCCAACGAGTGTTTTTCAACTAATTCAATAAAGACTGTGTCCTTGGAATAATGTTTTCAGTGAAATGGCGTGGAGCTTTCTACTCCACACTCGTCCCTCTGTCCTCTGACGCTCTCACCGGGTTCCCCACCAGCCTCTCACGTGTCGACACAGGAGGCCTGAGGGGTCGAGAGACCCACGGGGCACAGTCCAGGGCCTGGGTCTCCATCCCCGCCTTCCACTCTGGAAAGCAGGGGCACAGCAGGGAGGCCAGCCCCCCAGCTCCCCAGCCCCCCCATTCCTGCGGACCCTCCCTCGTCCATCCGCTTGGCACCGGTGCCTTACGTCACACCTACCCCTTCCCCGTGAGGTCTGTTTGGAGCTTTGAGGCTTCACGTCACACCTACCCCTTCCCTGTGGGGTCTGTCTGGAGCTTTGAGCCTCTGTAGGGTTTGCTGAGTGCTGGGGTGTGGTTTGGTGGATCGTGGGGGTGTATGCAAGCCTTAGGGTCCATCCTGTATGCACACTTACTTCACTTACTCTCATAATTGTAGTCTCCTTGCAAATCTTTTCCGTTCTGAATTCAGATGATGCCTCAGCTCCAGCGTTGGAGACTCAGCCTCAAGGAGATGAGGAAGGTGAGTGTCGGTGGGGGGTTGTGTTGGGGGTGGGGCGTGGGCCTAGGGGTGCAGCCACGTCCTCTTGCGAGGACTGCGCTCAGGACGGGCTGGGTTGGCCTTTTCCACCTTTATGAGGCCCCGCCGTCCCTCCTGAGGGCCCCTGCGTGTTGCCGTGGTGCTTTCACACAGCACACGCAGAGGTCTCTCTTTAAGTACAAGTCTCTGAGTTGAGATTTTATCTGGATAACATGAAATATATATTTCCAGAGGGTGCGCTAGCATATGCCATTTCCCCCGCTCACTCTTCATGTCATGTGATCACCACCCTTACAAAGACCAGTTTTGTGAAGTCACATGTATAGAGATGTTTCAGAGGCTTACTGAATGTTGTGGTTACGAGAAGGATGGATTGCCTACTCTTAGCCTTTTAATACATTGTTGTAGGTATTTGCCACTGTATGACCAATTCTCGGGTCGAAAGGGGGGTCAGGTTTGAAGATCAAGTGTAAGGAGTGCACATAATAAATAAATCAAAGATCAGAGGGTAGGATGACATCGTGCTTTGAAACTAATAATAACAAGGATAATCATGATAACTAACTTTTGCTTGGTACTAAATGCCATGGACTCTGTTACTTGAGCCCACTGAGCCCTCAGGACGTCGTATCACAGATGAGAGCGTGTCCGACGTCACAAAGCCGATAGGGGACAAAGGCACGTGTGACCAGCCGGTCGGCCTCAGTGTGGCTCTCGGGCACGTGGTGTACTGATCGCACCGTAAATATTCAGTTACATTTGTTAATATTACTGCCAAAGATCTGTTCCCAGAATGCTGTAGGCAAAAGTTACGCTTTACGTACTGCACTTTGTATTCAATCTTTCAACTGAGTGACGACCCTGTGTGTTACATGAATATCCATCTTTACCACACAAGGATATGTTTCTATACTTTGGGACTTTTTGCCAAAACCTGTTCTTTCCAGTGGAGCCTGTCTGGACTCATATCACTTTTATTTATACTTTTGGACGAAGAAAGAAAGAAAAAGGCATATGCTAAAGTTTTTAAAAATGTATGTTGTCATTCCCTTTTGTTTCCTGCACATAATCATTTTATTATTTTTAAAAAATCTCTACAATGTGTGTTTACTGATTGTATTGATTTTGGGGGCTTTTCGACTGCCTGCTGAAATCTTTAATTGAGAGACTTTGTGTTTTCATGATGAATTAAAATAATCGTCATTTTATCTTGGTTCATTAGATATTGCATCACGATACCCCACGCTTTGGACTGAACAAGTTAAAAGTCGACAGAACAAAACCAATAAGAATTCAGGTAAAAAGGAGCCCAGTGTGACTTAGTTAATGGACCTGGAAAGTGGTCTTGTTTTCTGGAAGTTACGTGCAGAGCACATCTTTTTCCCTGGCTACCAATGAGTCGCGCAAATAATGCCATGGCTTGCCCACCAAAATGCAGTTCAAATCTGAGTGTTTTATTAAATATGGTAAGTTATAGAACATATTATAGAATAGTTAACATTTTTTGCTCAGAAATTATCATTATGGATACGTTTTCCTATTGCATAGAGACATTAACCTGTACGTTTCTCTTATGAACTTTAGAAACCAAGTTAGTTTTGTTCAGTCTTGTCACCGTATTTCCAAAACTTGCCTAATTTGGTTTGCTTCTGTACCATATAGACTAGTACATTGGAAACTGGTTCAAACATTGAATGTTTCAGATTTATTGGGGGACCTTGAAATTCAGGGGATTTCACTGATGCCCAGGGGAACATCAGTGTGGCAGTACTCAAAGTTAATTTGAGAAACAAATATAAAATTATTGTAAAAATGTCATTGGAAATGTACATTGTTTTAAAAAGCAGTTCTAATTGTCAGTAGGAAGCTATTCAGGGTTTGACAGAGTTAGTTCCGTATAAGCTCACAGAACAAGTACGTCTGTATTTCACCCATTACTTTCTGTTACCAGATTTTCAGGCCTTACATGACCTGTCAATTATAATTAACTAATAAAAACAGTGCAGACTTGCAGTACTTAGTGGGACTGAAAATAGTGCTTCAGGAAATTCCAGTTTACGTAAGTTACCTACACTGTAATTTGATTTAAATCAGCCTACATGTGTAGAACACAAAAAGGTGACATTGAGTTGACTTGTAGACATGGGGCAGGAAATTATGAGGTTATATCTCTATTTAATGCCAGTTGTTCAGATACATGCTCTTTCTGACGGTCCAAAGAAAGTCAGCCCTAGTGAGTATTTTAAGATGTTAAATATAGTATTTACTTTATTAAGTTTAGTGATAAAATGGCAAACAATCATAGATTTTACGGAATGACCACCATTGTCACTGAGATTTCAATGTCAGAAGAGTTTCCTTTGTACTTAATTTTTATTTTTAAAAGATACTTTTAGTAATAATCTTTTTTGGTAGAAGTAGACACATTTATTTAACAAAACATAAATAAGTTGTGACTTTTTGTTATTCTGTGTTTTTAAAAATTTACCTTGTTTGTTGGTACTCTTTCATGTTCCTTTATAGAAGAAGCCAAACTGAGAATGCATTGCCTTTTTTCTCTGGTGTTTCTTCATATCAGTTAAAAGTACTATTCCCCGCACCCCCCCAAGTTTGCACTAAAATAACATAATATTACTTACGTGACCAAACTTGGGGAGTATGATTGCCATGCGTGGTGAGGGAGGCCGTGTGGGTATATGGGCAAATGTACTTTGGAGCATAAAGTGATAGTTGTTTTCAGAAGGGACCTCCTTGTAAAGGAAACAAAATAATCCGAGTCTATGAAAATTTACACGTGATAGGCACTCAGTACATGTTTAATTTATTCCACGTGTTCCACGGCCACTTTGATGGTATCATTGCATTCTTATCTAAAGCAAACTAAAGGAAACAAAAAATAAATACATAAATAACTAAAAGTTTGATCTAATGTACATACCATGACAGTTTCACTGCTAGACTTTTAGTAATTGAAGTTCAATATAAATGGAATATTCTTCTGTTGGTTCATTATGCAGGAAAAGCATCATTTTCATTATATGATTCAATATACATTGAGTGAGTGACCAGAACCTAAAACTGCATTTTACTTAAGAATGCGTGACTCGGTTTTTTTCTATTAATATATAATTGACAGTGTCTATTTCTTCATGTTCTTGAGTCATCTTATTATATTCAACTTTATCATTCCATTCATGGAAGTTATAGAAATTGATTACGAGATTTTACCAGATAAGAGATTTTGTGACAGTTTAATTATATCAAATTAATTTATATCTCTGTTTATTAAACTGATTCTCTTGCCCTGCGGTACATTAAGTACCTCCTCTGCCTGATTTCCTTCAAACCAATCTAGAATACTAAAGAATGCACTTTCTTTGTTAGTTGGAGCAACAGTGATAATAGTAAGAGCGGCTAACGTTTCTCGTGCTTACGATGTGCTGGTACCTCACATGCCTCGTTGCCCCTCTGTCCTGCTCCGCCGACACAGCAAGCCAGTGGGGCTGCTGCACTTCCCATCCCCGAATCTCAGAGGAGGAGAAGGCAGTTACAGCCAAGCCCAGACGGCATGGGCAGGGTCTCTGAGGATGGGAACTGCAATGCCACCTGACCACCGACCCCGGCCGTGATCCTCACCACTGTCCTTCAGAGAGGGGACACCTCCTCTGCTTCACTGAGACATGGGGGCGCCTGGCATCGCTGTCCGTGCTCACCTGGTGACGCAGCCGGGCCCCTGTTAAAATGCACCTGTGCTGCCTACAGCCATTGTCAGCCGTTAAACCTTCAGTTCGAATCCTTCATCACACTGAGGGGACGGGGCAGAGAAAGCTGGAGGAGTGGGGACACAAGGGCGTTTCCCACGGTGGCTGCGGACGAGCGATGCGGATGGACCCTCTTGTGTCTTCCAGCCTGACCCCGCCGCTCGTCCCCTTTCTCATTTCCCCGAAGACCCTTCTTCCTGGCCCTCGTCCTCAGACCTCAGACTGTTTCCCGAGCAAACCGCGCACTGTCTTACCTACATTCTTATTTCCTATCCCTGCTCCTGGGAAGGCACACTTTGCTTTTCAAATATTCTCAACTCTCGGTCACTGCTGGGTCTGCTGGGGGCCCAGCTCCTGGCGCCTCGTCTCGGCCCTCTGCGCGCACCCACCTGCACGCGCCCCCCGACGCCCTCCCTCTGCGCGCACGCTCAGCGTCACTCCTCCCGTCTGCTCTGGGCTCGTTTTGCACGTTTAGCTCTGCCCTCGTGACGGGACCCAGCACACAGAGCCCGAGCGTGCAGTCCACGCCCGCAGGTCCCCAGGGCAGGGCGGGGGGCTTCTCCCTCAGCCCTTCAGGGAGCGGAGGGGCCGCGTTCCAGGGAGCTATCCCTTCTAGACTCGGGACGGAGGCTCCCGTGCAGTCCGTTTCCCCGGCTCGCTAGCTCTTCATGAGCTGGGTCAATAACCCATCCAGCAGGTCCCGACTGCGTGTCCACCGGCCGAGCCACGGCCCCCAGTCTCTCGGTCAAGCACAGATGTTCCCGTGAAGGCATTTTGTAGAAGAGAGCGCCGTTTAGATGGGTGACTTTGAGTAAAGGGGGTTCCCCTCCACCCTTCGGCTTGCTCACCCAGCAGGAGGGGCCCCCATGAAGGCCCGTGGGGCGTGGCATGGGCAGGCGGACTCTGTTTATCTTTTCCATCAGGAGAGCACAGAGGGCTCTCTGTTGTCTCATTGTTTATTTCACATAAACAATTTATCCGCTGAGTGGGCCCCTGTTCTCCAGTGCAGACACTGCAGTGCACCAGGCGTGCAGGGCTCTGCGGGGACCCAGGGCTTTGCTGGGGTCCACGGGCGGGCAGCGTGCAAGATGGGTCCTGCATCGGCGTCTCTGCCCTGCCCTGGGGAAAGAGATGCGTTCTGGCTTTGCCCCACACCTCCAACGGTTGCCCCCGGAAACGTGAGCTCTAAGGTCCCGGAGTGGGTTGTCCTTTGACGTGTGCTGTGTGACAGTGCCCCTTGGAAACACCCTTGTTGGCCTCAGCCGTGATGCATGGAACCCCCTCGTCCATTTGCTTTAGGAATCTGCAGTTTGGGAAGGCTGAGGGTCTTCCCCGCCCTACTCCGGCCACTGTCACCATCTGGGGTCACGGTGCCTCCGCAAGGCCCAGCCTGGCCAGCTAGGAGGTGGGCACTGGCGGGGGGCACTAGCGCCCGCTCCCAGCGGCTTCAGAGCGGGTGGTGCTTCCTGAAGACCAAGAGCGCGAATCTGGGGCCTCATCGGGCGTTTGGTTTCATTACTTATTCAGATCCCAAGCTGGCAGGGGAGCATGTCTGCTTTCTCTCTCTGTCTGTGGTCGAGCCAAGGAGATGGGCCCTCGGAGGCCTCCAGAGGTGGGCCCTGAGTTCCAGGGCGCTGCGGATGGCTGCAGACCCAGGGCACACGCAAGCCGCTCAGGCGGCTCTGATAAACCAGCCCCTGGCTTTAGTGGTCTTCCGGTTTGCGGTCTTTTTAAGGTTTGCACGTGAACTGGAGAAAACCTAGAGGCCCCGCTTTTGCCATCTCTGAAACCCTCCTCCCACTGGGAAGAAAAATATGTTTTCCTCCCTAAGCCATTAAAAATAGCTCTGTTTTATATCCAAGAGATGTTCTGTATCTCAGGATGTTCCACAGTTTTATGGGACCCCCTCCGTGGAAACATTTTTCTGTTTTATTCGGGATTGATAGTTTTGTTTTATTGCAGTATTAAACTTACTGCCAAAAGATGATTGTCTTTTGATTCTGCTCTAAATCATGGTAAATTGCACTCCCTGGGGGAACAGAACACCCGTTCTATTTTCTTTCTTCCTTTTAAAGCCTTAAAGTATTAGTTCCTCATTTCCCTTTCTATTCCATTCTTCAAACATGACATTACGAAACATCAAGGTGCCAACTACATTCTTATAAAGTGTTGGTCCTTTGAAGAGATTAAAATAAATCAAATAGCTCCTTTCAAACGGGTACTGTAAACGTGTGCTGTTTACCGATATTAATGAAGCTACCTAAAAATGTACAAGACAATTTATCCAAGTTTCCTAACTATAAAAGGGAGTTTTAATTCCAATCGTATTTAATTCTTAGATTTCAGTATTCAAACTCTGGTTAGATAATCAGATGCAGCATTTCAGCATAAGTACAGGAAAAAGTAATGCAAGTAAGCAAATTGTATCTGAGCTGCTTGAAAACACACACCAGCCTCTGTACACACAGACACCTGTACCCTCACCGTGTGAAAACAAAAAGGGCGTTCGACTTCTTTATTCTCTGGATAAATGAGATTCAGCCCATCGTTGAGTTACTGACGTTAAACAGTGCCCTTTGTGGAGCCACAGCCTACAAGTCGTGGAAAGCTTACTTTGCATCAGGCAGAGTCCTCTGTGATTTAATGCGTAATATAGCCCACTTCTCCCTGTCCTGTGGGTGAGAACACCTTTCAGAATCTCCAGGTGGCTGGCAGGGGTCTAGCCCAGATCTGTGACTGCACGTCAGACTCGCGTCCCTTTCAAAGCCAACCACCTTGCTGTGATGTGACTTTGGTCCAAGTTTCCCGAGGTGCCTCTGTTGTTGACGGTGGGTTAGGAGCCCGCCTCGCCCCGGAAGCACCTGGATGGGAGGAGCCCGCCTCGCCCCGGAAGCACCTGGATGGGTTCTGGCGGTTCTCGCCTGGCCAGGCTGTCCTCTGGGGAGGGCGGTGGCTCCAGACGGGACGTGATGGGAGGTGACCCTGGGCAGAACTGCTCCCAGGCAGGCGGAAGGGGCGCCGCACACGAAGCCCCTCTTCACGTGGGATGGAGCACAGGGGACCGGGGCGGGGGCCAGATGGACCGCTCACGGCGCGGGACAGAGTGAGCTGAGCTGCTGTGGGCCCAGCCGTCCCTTTCCCCGAGCCCCTGGGTCTAGTGCAGGCTTCCTTCTGACGAGAGTTATGGCTGCTACAGCTCGGAGCCCCTGGGGCCTCGGGAAGGGCAGGGGCTGAGCTGGGCTCCCACACGGCACGGCGGCCCCGATCAGCCTCTCTGAGCACCAGTTCAGCACCTCATCTCCACGGCAACGGTGAGCTGACCTCACGGGAATCGGGGCGTGTCCCAGGGAGCCCTGGCGTCCAGCGGGGCCATCAGTGGCCAGGGTGTAAATAGGACTGGGGTTAATATCCACTTGTTTACATGCGAGCTCAGGCCTGGACTTTGCAGATAACAAGAGGACGTTTCTTGAGAATCTCTGTCACTCGCGCGTGTGTGTGTTCACTACAGAGGTTACTGGATACCTGCTTTGGAGAATTCAGGTTCTGGAAAGTGTATGATGGGACTGGCAGTGCTGAGGAAAGGTTTCTCTGTGGCGGTGAGGCTCGTAGGCTGTGTCCTGTACTGGGCTGCTTTGCTGCGTGAACCAGACGCGACGTCTCTTCTTTGCTCTTCACACGTGTGAACAGAACGTTAATAGACCAGGTATCGCCGTGGTCCTCTTTCTGTGGTCTTCCCATCAGTTGGATCAGAGACTAAATCGGGACTGATGCGGCTCATAAACAGTGGAGGGTCTTTTTGGAAACGACTCACATGGTGAAACCCAGACTAGAATTCCCGCCTCGCCCGCGAGGGCAGTGGAAGGCTATTCCGCCGATGGCCGCCTCTTCTCAATGGGCCCTGTCTTGTCATCCTCGCCGTTTACACTGCTGACTGATGCCCGGCTCTTGCCCAAGCATGATGCATGGCCGGTGACAAGGCCCTGCGTGACCTGGCTGTGCGGCCGGCGAGTTTGGAAAACGTTCATCAGTTGTTAAGGATTTTGATTCAGTCCCGGGAATGGTGTGGTGTGTGCAAGTGTCTGTACGATCGAGCATGTATGAAGTACTTATTTTCTATCAGAAAATTACCTTTGTTTTTTAACAGATGCAACCTTTCCCCTTACCTTCATTCGTCTTCATAGTTATCATCTTTCTCCTCTTTGCTTGCATCCTGAGTTTCTCTCTCAGATAAGCCCTGGTCTGGAAGCGTTCCTCTGGTTTTGCCTGAAAATCCCATTAGTGGCTAAAGCCAGCATACGTCAGGCTATTGTGTTTCAGATGAAAAAGCAGACCAAGGATCTGCCTGTTAAAAAAGATCTCGTTTAAGTTATATAGTTAATAAAACATCTGCATCAAAACACAGAATATCTAAGTAATATTACGGTTCTGTGTACTAAGACGTAGACCTGAAGATATTAGTAGTTTCTCAAACTACTTAGATCTTTTGTACCAGCCTATCTTACCCCAGACATACAAAAAGTGCACAAATTTACCTAAGCAGCAAGTCCAGGTGATTCGCCTAATGTTCCGGTTTACTTTGTATGATCATCATGGGGGCATAGGTTTCTAAATGACACACCGGGGTTTATCAGGAAGGGTAGGTGTAAATGTTGAAAGAAATGCACCCGCAATTCCGTGTCTAGACAGGAAGCTCACAAGTTCACCCTTGCCCTGGGGACCATCCCGGGGGAGCCCCTCTCTGCGGCCGTGCGGGGACCCAGGGGCCTTCTCTCCTGGGCTCTGTGGCCTCATCCGTGGATCAGTTTCAGGAAGGGGAGAGCCACACGGAGGGCAGAGACCCCTCCTGCAGGTCCAGCCTGGCCTTGGACCCGCCGCCTCTGCTCCCTCCGTCCTGCTGCCGGAAGCCGGTCTCTTGTCCAAGGTCTCTGCGTGTCAGGCGCTGGTTGAGCCCTGGATACAGCCTCTAGGAAAACAGTAAATATGATATAGCTTCACTGCGTGATTAGGTCCTGTGATCGTGTCTCACTGGTTAGTTTATGTTTCCTTTTGCGTCATTCGTATGGTTGCACACACACACACACACACACACCCCTGTGAGTGTGTATTCATGTTATGTATACATACGTTTACGTTCTGCTGCAGATGGGTGTGTGCTTGGGTCCCGTCTCCCCAGCCCTGTGCTCACGCCCCGGGAAGCTCAGTGCTGCTTTGTACTTGCTGGTTCCCTGTGCTTCCCACAGCACGGTGCTGCCTGTTAAAACTTGCGCCACCAGACCTAGAATCCTGATTAAAATGCACATTCCTTATCTCACCCTCGATCAGAACACTGGAGCCTCTGGGGTGGGGCTTCTGCAGCTGCCTTTTAAGCAGCTTCTCTGGTGATTTTCATTTATGAAACATTTGGGTCCCACTGCAAACACGTGTTAACCATTATCAGCAGGGTTTTGGCCATCTTTAAGTGTTTTCTTGTAATTACATATGTATGTAAAACAAAGCACTGTTTCTGGAAGGCATCGGAGGACTAGGCCAAGGCCACACAGATATCAGTTGTCCTCATGCTGTGTGCCCCTTCCTTTCACACCTCCATTCTGTCCTGCCTCTGAGGTGTGTCACGTCGTCCGCTTCCCTCCAGGCCCGCAGCGCCAGGCCCACTGAGGCATCTGGGCTTTGCTTGGCTTGGGTCACCGCTTGGGTTCTGAGGGTCTCCAGGCCTCCCCATCTGTGTTTCTGCTTCGGTCTTTCTCCCCACTGCAGCTTTCTCGACATTGAGCTTTTAAAGCAAGAGCCACGTCTCTGTTCAGAGCTCTGCAGCGGCCTCCTGGGTCACCTCACCATAAGGCCGGGTGCCTTCTAGGGCCTCTGGTGGCCTCCAGGTGGCCGCCCATTCTGCAACCTCTTAAGCCACCTCTGCCCATCCACACTCCATGCTGTGTGTTTTCTTTAAGCAGCTTTACTGAGATGGGATTCACATACCGTACAATTGACCAGTTTGAAGTGTGCAAGTCAGAAGTTTTGATAAAGTTACAGAGTTGTGCGATATCACCACAACCTAGTTTTAGAACATTTCATCTCTCCAGAAACCCCAAACCCCATATTCATTAGCAATCGGTCCCCACTGACAACCCCCAGCCCTTGGTGACCACAAATCTGCTTCAGGCTCTGTAGATGGACTTGTTCTGTCATTTCAGGTGTGTAGAATCTTACCATATGGCGTCTTGGTGACTGGTTTCTTTCACTTACCATTATGCTCATGTGGGTCATCCACGTGGCAGCGTGCGTCTCAGGACCTCGTCCCTTTTTACGCCTCAATAACTTTCCCTCGTATGTATGGACCACATTTTATTTATCTGTTCATCAGCTGATGGACATCTGGGTCGTTTCCACTTGTCAGCTATTACGAATAGTGCTGCTATGAACATTCCCACACAAATTTTTGTGCGGACATACGTTTTCTCTTGGGTTCATTACTGCTCCAGCAGTTGAATTGCTGGGTCACATCGTAACTCGACATTTAACATGTTTAGGGGCTGACAGACTGTTTCCAAAGTGGATGTACCATTTTGCGTCCTCATCAGCAACGCACAAGGATGCCGATTTCTCCACATCCTCTCCAGCACTTGTCATTTTCCATTTTTTGGATCACAGTCATTCTGGGAAGTGTGGAGTCGAGTCTCCTTGTGGTTTTGCCTTGCATTTCCCTGATGACTAAGGATGTTTAACACCTTTTCAGGCGCTTACTTGTAAATCTTCTTTGGAGACATGTCTGTTCAAATCCTGTGCACATTTTATTGTTTGGTTATCTGCCTTTAGTTCTGGAGTTGTTAGACTTTATGTATGCTAGAAACAGATCCCTTATCCAATATGTGATTTGCAAGTATTTTGTTCCATCCTGTGTGTTACCTTTTCACTTTTTTGATAATGCCCTTTGAATCACAAGGGGTTTTAATTTTGATGAAATCCAATTTATCTATTTCTCTTTTGTTGCTCATGCTTTTGTTGCCTAACCAAGGTCTCCCTCTGTCGCCCAGAGTTGAGACCCCCTTTTGGGTAAGACAGGGAGCTGCCGCCGCCGCCCACAGAGCCTCACAGAGGCCTTCGTGCCCCCAAAGCCAGCGGTCTTCCTGCTTTGCAAAAACATGCCCTTATACCGTCCTCTTCCATAGACTAGCCTGAACTTTGAGGGTGGAATTTGGTGTTAATCCTGCTGGAAAATTTCCTCCCTCTAACTTGAATTTTCTTCTTTCAGCTGGTGAAGTTGGCTAACAGTTACATCAACAGCAGGTCTGAGTGGGGAAGGGATAGGAGAAAATGTTATAAAAGAAAAAAGTATAAAACTTGCATGGGATATACTTATACTAAAACTAGTCTTCGTTTATCTGAAAGTCTCATTTCACCCGGTATCCTGTATTTTGTCTGGCAACCCTGCCTGCCAATGAACACACTTCCCTGTTTTCAACCTCTGTTGGGCTAATCTTCAGCAGAGAAAGGTTCCTTGGGCTTGCTTCAAAAAATCGAGTTTTCGTACAATGTATTCGTCTGCTAGGGCTGTCTTAACAAAACACCACAGACTGGGGCGGGGAGCTGTTTATTTCTGGTCCTGGAGGCTGGGAGTCCGAGCAGAGGTGCCAGCAGGATGGGTCCTGGTGAGAAGGCTCTTCCTGGCCTGCAGACAGCTGCATCTTCTCTGTGTCCTCACATGGCCTCTGCTATGGGCTCTCGCAGTCCTGGTGTCTGTGCTTCCTCTTGTAAGGACTTGGGTCCCATGACCTTTATGACCACATTTAACCTTAATCACCTTCTTAAGAGCCCTGTCTGCAAATACAGGCATATTGAGGGTTAGTTAGGGCTTTACCCTGTGGGTTTTGGAGGAAAACAGTTCAGTCCGTAACATACAGAACAGAGTGATTTTACTGTGCTTGGATTTGGGTGTTTGCACTGAAAGCACAACCTATCAGGAAAACGGCTCAGCATGGAGGTAAAGGGGCTGTTGGTGTGCCCCCTTTATGTACATCTCCAGCCCCCTTCTGCATCCTTCTTTTCTGCAGTCACCCTGGGCTCCAGGGATCTTTCTCTTGAAAAGTCCCCTTACAACAGGAATGATTTTGTGTTTGGTTAAAGAAGTGTAATACTCATGAACGCTATCTGGGTAATTTCTCATCAACCTTTGATAAAAGTTTCCATGTTTCACTAGATTGAAATTTATTCCAGTGTATCAAATGTTGGCTGAAGACAAAATTGAGAATTTCCTCCAAACTCAGTATGGCTTCAATGGCCACAAATATCTTATATCAAGTGGACATTCTTCTGTTTGAACATTTTTATTGAGGCCGAGTTGATTTACAATGTTGTGTTTAATTTCTGCTATACAGCAAAGTGATTAGACATATATAGATACATATTATACACATATATATTATATGATTATACACATTATACATATATATATATATTCTTTGCCCTTATGGTTTATCCCAGGAGACTGAATATAGTTCCCTGTGCTGTACAGTAGGACCTTGCTGTTTACCCATCCTATATGTAATAGTTTGCATCTGCTAATCCCAAACTCCCAATCCATCCCTCCCCCACCTGTCCCCCCCCCCAACTTGGCAACCACAAGTTTGTTCTCTATGTCTGTGAGTCTGTTTCATAGATAAGTTCATTTGTGTTGTGTTTTAGAGTCCACATATAAGTGATATCATATGGTATTTATATTTCTCTGTCTGACTTACTTCAGTATCATCATCTCTAGGTCCATCCATGTTGCTGCAAATGGCATGATTGCACTCTTTTTATGGCTGAGTAATATTCCATTGTATATATGTACCACATCTTCTTTATCCATTCATCTGTTGATAGACATTTAGGCTGTTTCCATGTCTTGGCTATTGTGAATAGCACTGCTATGACTTTTTTTTTTTCCGTGGGATCTTAATTCCCTGATGTGGGATCAAACCCATGCCCCCTGTGATGGAAGCGCAGAGTCTTAACCACTGGACCACCGGGAAGTCCCCAAATAGTGCTGCTATGAACATAGAGGTGCATTCATCTTTTTGAATTATGGTTTTCTCTAGATATATGCCTAGGAGTGGGATTGCTGGGTCATATGGCAATTCTATTTTTAGTTTTCTAAGGAACCTGCATACTGTTCTCCACAGTGACTGCACCAATTTACATTGCTACCAACAGTGTAGGAGGGGCTCCCTTTTCTCCACAGCCTCTCCGGCATTTGTTATTTGCAGATTTTTTAACGATGGCCATTCTGACTAGTGTGAGGTGATGTCTCATTGTAGTTTTGATTTGCATAAAAGGGTATTCTTCATTGTGATGCTTTTTTACTATTTTTTTGAAAACCAGCCGAGTACAGCTTTACATTAACTAAGAAAAAGTGTCCTGTATTTTATGAGGCCACCTCAGTGTCTGCCACTCCTGCCGGCAGGGATGTTTGTTTCCAATATTCTCTGTGCCCTCTGAGGCCACCCCGAGTATTCACACAGCTGTAGAGGTTTTTAAGAAATACATGATCTTCATGCCGTAATGGATATTATAAGTGCAACGTGTGAGGCTTTATAGACTCTTGTAATGGACGATCTGTGAGGCTTTATAGCCTCTTGTAATGGATGATCTGCCTTACTTTGTACACCTGTGGACTTCATAGAGCAGATTTTGCAGATCACAGTGTGTGGCACATTCGGTTGTGCTGGAGGACGCACACCTATTAGATGAGTAGCTGGGAAGATGTGTAGAGAAGCCTGGACAGCACACCGGCCGAGGGGGGTGGTCCAGCGTCTTTATCTACAGCTGCTCCCTTGACTAGGAATGCCAAGAAGCACTCCCTCTAACCCCCTGTTTCTATTGCTCATGACTTTTGGAACTTAACTTGAGAAACACATTGTCCAACATTAGCCTCAGCTGAAAGGCATGCTTTCTTTCGTTGGACACTTGGAAATACTTTGTTTTTCTGTTTTGGTGTGATTCTGGATCGAGAGAAAGATGGGTACTTCCTTCATTTTAGAAGTCAGTTTTTAAAACTAAAAGAGAGGAAAAGAAAGAAAACTTCCTCTAAAATTCTTCTTGGGAGGAGAGTTTTCATTAACTGAAGAGTTTTTAAAAAACATTGTAAGTGTTTTCCAATCATTATGTGTTCTCATGATCACTGGACTGTTTTATCTAAAGCCATTGCTTTAACTTTTGAAATAACAACATGTTATGACCAAACTGCCTAGGAAGAAGAGGACTTACGGGTTGAAGCAGATGTTAATAAATTATTGAGGATATTTCTCCTTGTTTCATGTCTTGCCTCTGTTTAAAAATTACTGCCTGCTATTTCCTTGTTGTGCCTTTTTATAATTTGTAAGGCCACAGTGGACGTCTAATAGATGATTAAGTCAGTACTGAATGCCTGTGAATTTCCTATGTGACTTGTAACATTTTAGATGTGACATAAGGTGGAGATTAGAGTTTTGAGCCAATAAGATGGTAGTGAGGACCCAGAATGACTGGGGGTCTTGATTGTGTCGGGGACCAGTCCTGTGGGCATAAGTGAGAAGCCGCTCAAAGACTGTGGGGGAGTCAGCTTCTGTTGCTAGAATTTCACACTCACATCTTTTCAGATGTGGAACAGTATTTTAATTATTTTATGTTTAACATACTTTATTTTTACAGTGCTTTCAGGTTTACAGAAAGCACCGAGTTCCCGCGAACATAGGGAACTCACTTGGGTAAATACCAAGGAGTGTGATTGCTGGATCATATGGTGAGGGCATGTTGAGGTTTGTAACAAACTTGCCACACTGTTTTCCAGGGTGGCCATGCTGTCTGCACCCCCGTCAGCAACGTGTGAGAGTTCCTGTTGCTCTACATCCTCACCAGCATTTGGTGTTGTCCGTTTTTGGGTGGTTTTTTTTGGATTTTATCCACGCTAATGGGTGTGTAGTGGTAGCTCATTATTGCTTTTATTTGAAGTCCCCTAGTGACATATTATACTGAGTATCTTTTCACGTACTTACTTGACATCTGTGAGTCTCCTTTGGTGAAGGTCTTCTATTTTTCCCTTGCATTGTTTTCTTATTTTGGAATTTTAACTGCTCTTTGTGTATTTTTGTAAGTCTTTTGCAGACATGTGTTTTGCAGATATCCTCTTCCTGTCAGGGGCTTATCTTTTCATTCTATTAACAGTGTCTTTTGCAGAATATAAGTTTTCTATTTTGGTAAAGTCCAACTTATCAATTATTTTTTCATGGATCATTGCCTTCGGTGTTGTATCTAGAAAGTCATCACTAAACCCAAGTTCACCTAGATTTTCTCCTGTACTACCTTCTAGAAGTTTTATAGTTTGCATTCGCCATTTAGGCCTATAATCCATTATGAGTTAATTTTTGTGAAGGGTGTGAGGTCTGTGTCTAGATTCGTTTTTTGGCACTTGGACGTCCTCTTGCTCCAGCACCATTTGTTGAGAAGATTATCCTTATACCACTGAAATGTCTTTGCTCCTTTGTCAAAGATCAGTTAATTATATTTGTGTGGGTCTATTTATGGCTCTGAAACAGTGTTAAGACTTAAAAATGTTCAGTAATTGGCTGTGGATGGGGCGATGACTGGGAATAGAATTAATAGAGACCAGAAATAAGGTCTAAAAGCAAAGAAATGAGAGTTTAGATGTTGTACAGGAAGATACGGAAAAGACGCAGGTTCTCGGCCAAGTCTTTCTGGGAACACCCAGGGGAGCCTTGACAGCTGTCAGAGCTGGTCTCACTCGGGGGCTGCTTCCCCGTCTCCGTGACCCAGGTCTTTGCCGTGGACCTTCACCCTCAGTCTCAGCCAGAAGGAAGCATCTCTCCCTGTGCTCGAGGCCGCCCGTGGGCCCTATTGCTGCCCCTTTGAACAGCGGTGCTGAAAGACGTTCTGGGAGACGAGAGCTTGAAATAACATCTGTTTCCGACAAGACACTCGGAGCGTTCACGAGCCTGGGAGAAAGGCTCCCTGGGACTTGGGAGATATTTGAAAAGAAAACTTGGGTATTGGGAAGAATTCAAGATAACATAATTTTAATTACTAAGAAGTGTATTTTAAATGCTCTTCTGTGGATGGAAAGTGTAAGACAGGTATTATTGGTGGGAACATCTCTAATCCTTCGTTGCATTTATTTCTGCTTTATTTATTTTTGGCAGCATATTTTATGAAACTTTTTCTTCCTTTCACTTTTCATCCCTTCCTCTTGTCCAAGTGCCTGGGAAAGACAGCCGAGCCAGCCTCTAGCCGGTGTCCCCACGGCCCTCTCCTCCAGGGACACGGTTTCTGCCGGTGTCCCCACGGCCCTCTCCTCCAGGGACACGGCTTCTGTGGCTGAACACCCCACTTTGTGGGCGGGCTTTGTGCCTGGCCCTCAGAACAGCAGAAGGAGGGCAGGAAGCGGGTGGAGGATGCTGGGGGTTGCCTGGTGCTGGGAGTGTCTGTGCTGGCGTCGGTGGGGGGATGAAGGTTGGTTACATGGGGTGTCCAGGCCCCAGTGACACAGAAGGTGTGGCAGGGAGGGAAGACGAGCCGGTCCGTGGGGCCTTGCGGTGTGAAGACGAGGTGCCCTGAGCCTGGACCCTGTGTCACAGGCCGGAGGTCACCATGAACCTGGGAGCCCGGGGCCTCGCAGGATGGAGGAGGTCCAGGAAAGGGTGGCTTGGAGCGGGGCCTGCGTGGGGTGGGGTGGGGGCAGGGGAGCACACCTTTCCCTGGGGAGTCAGCTGGCATCTGGAGCACCTGTTTTCTGCTTCAATCTTGCGGGCAGCCATCTGGGCTGAGGTCAGGCGTCCGGCGTGTGTGCCATGTGACAGAGCGGCTTTTCTCTTCACTGCCGACCTGGGTCTGGCCTTGCTGACCTCTGTGGAGGTCACACTCTGTCCCCCACTTGGTCCCGACAGCCGGAGGGCTCTTCTCTTGCAGGTACTGCAGGCTCTCAGCCTGTGGGATGGCAGGAGGCCCTCTGCGTACACTGGGCCCAAACGTGGCCTTAGTAGGTAACGTGGTACCAGGCGCGCTGTTGGCTGGGGCTTGGCTGGTGACCTGCTCTGTTTGAACACTTCTGCCAAAACGTGTCTTCAGATTTCCTCCCTTGAAAAAGGAAGGGCTTCTGGGGAATGTTTGGCCATCAGGGCCACCAGCGGGATGAGGCGAAGCTCCGGGCAGCGTGGTGTCCGGAACCGTCCGGAACCGTCCGGAACCCAGGGCCCGTCGTCACGGGGACCGCTCTCCACTCAGCTACTGCTTCTCACGGCTGCACATTTAAATACGGTTATCGTGGGACTTAACACCCAGATTATGAAATGGGCACGACACACTTCAGTAAGACCTGCCCTCCTTAGAGTTCCGTCCAGCATCCTATTCGCGTCCTGCTGGGAGACGTACACTTCGTCCTTCACTGCACGGCGGTGGGCACAGAGCCTCCTGACCAGGGCGTGGGGATCCCGCCAGCAGCCGGGACGAGGCGCTCAGAGACAGAGGGAAGCTTCCCTTTGCTCTTTGTGTCTTGGCGGAAGATGGAAAGTCCCGCACAGGTGTGGGCGTCTTCTTGAAGGAGGCGCGGTACGCCAAGGGTCTGGCTTGACTGAGGAAAGAAAACGCAAACAGAACCGTTTGAGCCAGCTGCAAACATCTGAAACTAAACTCCCCCAAACAGTGTGAAACCATCACGGCAGCTGCAGGAAACTGCCCCGGGCCTGGGACCAGCCCCCCTGCCTGGTTCTCCTTCGAGGACGCTCAGCTCTGCCAGTTCAGCGGCTCCTCAGATGCCCCCTCCGGGTGTCCCCACCCCTGGGGGTGGACGGCCTTTCTTCTTTGCGTCACTCATCTGTGAGGTCAGATCCTCCCTGAGCATGAGATTTCCCGGATTTCAAGGCTCTCACAGCTGCCCAGCGCTAAGTCGGGCTGTCCACATCTGTTGGCCACACAGCCGAGGCAGCCGGTCCTCCAGGCCCTAGACCGGGCTCCTCCCCGGCCGGCCTGCTTGGGGTCGGGGTGTTGTCTTCCTGACGTTTCTTTCCTCAGCTGTCCGACGGGCAGAGCCGTGTGCAGACGGAGGAGACGTGGAGACTGGGCTTACGTGGGTCTGTTGCCGTCAGGAGGGCCTACCACGTGCTCCCTTAGAAAATGAAGGTATAGCGCAAGGTTCTTAGTCTCAAATAAGTCAAGTTTATGGTCTACGTCGGCAGCTCGCAAACCCTCTGGTCTAAGACTCCCTTTATGCTCCTAGAACTTGCTGAGGCCCCCAAAGGGCTTTTTAAACATGGTTTATATTCATCAGTATTTATGCTTAGTATCAAAACTGGGAACTTTTTAATACACGCTCCCTTAGGTGTCATCATGAGTCCCTTGTGAGCCTGAGAAGACAAAGGGCACCTCAGTATTTACAGAAATAGTTCTGACCTCGTGGGCCTCCTGGGAAGGGGTCCTGGGGCCGTGCTCTGAGGACCACCCGTCCGAGTGCCGACGAGACAGGCGCCTCAGAGCAAAGAGGGAAGCCCCAGGTCTAGAGCCATCCAGGACGGCTGAGAAATAAAGGGACAAACGAGGCGCCGTGGAGATTCGACAACAGCGTGAACCCCTTGCTGGTGGACCGATGGGCAAGTGTCACTGCAGAGGGGGGGACAGAAGTTTTGTGGTCAGGCCTCTCCAGCCCGAGACCCATCTTGGATGCAGATAGCACGAGGACTTACATCCCTAATCGGAACACTTTGCTGCCCAGCCCCAGACGTCGACCTCCAGGTGATGCAGATTCTTCTCCAAAAGCAAGTGTGGAAGTTCACTCTGTGTGGGGCATGAAGCATCCTTTCTGAAGGTTTCCTTAGAAGAAAGACCCCCCCCCAAGAAGGTGAACTCACGCCGCTCTGTCCTTGGAGACACTCGTGGGTTTCAAATGGCTGTTTGCCCATTGAAATCTGCCCACATTTCATCAAAGAAAAGTCTTAAGGCCGAGGTTCGGTCGGGGCACTTATCGTGCGCGAGGTCTCTGTGCTCCCAGTTCCAGGGTTTGCCGGAACTTGGACTCATGACCTTCTCTCTTTCCCTCCCACCCCGATCATGGCTGATGGTTCTGGTTTCCTTTGGGATGGGTATTTCGGGTCCAGTGATTAGATGGAGAGGACCTGGAGAATATCAGAATTCCTCGCTGTGGGCAGTCCCGGGGGAAACACTTACCCGCGGGACCGGCCTCGCTAAGATCCCCAGTGGCTGATGGAGGTGAGGGCGTCGCTGTCCGGCAGCCATCCCAGCAGTGGTGCCTGGAGCCCTGTTCCTTTCCAGGAGCGTCTTGCTTCCCCTCAGACCTGGGTCAGGTACGGGCGCCTTCAGGTGGGGCGTTGACCGAAGGCTGGACAAAGGTGAGGCTGTGACGGCACGGTGCCTCCCGTGATGGGTTGGTTCCTGCGTGTCCTGGGAGCTGAGCCAGGGCTGGGATGTTGCCCCCGGGAGACCCGCCGTGGTCACGGCTGACCCACTGCATCAGGCTTTTCTCTGTTTGGGGCTCCGGAGCATCGACTCAGGGTTGGAGACCTGGCTTGTGTCCTGCTTCTACCATAACTGTTGTGAGGCCTTAGGAAAGTCACTTAATTTTCCACCCTGACTCGCAAGAGTTGGCCTGTCATTTCTTCCCGGTTATGAGGGTTAAAGATCTTCCAGTACAGGGCCTCCCATCCTGAAGTAAGATGCTTGTTTGCAGGGTCACCTCCTCTGAGCAGGCATCTCTGCTGCGCTAGTCGTCTGGGCCCTTACTTATCAATCCCGCCCCCCCGGGGAGAAAGGGATGCCACGCTCGGAGGGCGGGCACTGTGTGCCAGGACTGTGTGCACCTTGCTGAATCCAGCACTCCCAGGGGCGATGCAGATGAGCCCCGTTCTCCTCACCCTGTAGATGGAGAGACCCCCAGAACACTCGGTGAGTGAGTACTGGAGCCTGGGTTGGCATCCTTCCCGGGCCACGGTGTGTCCAGGACACCACGGTGGGCAGTGCACCAGAGGCAGTGTCGCTTGGGTCAGAATGTTGCTTTGTGTTTTCTCTTTCTCATCTCGGTTTTGTAAAGCCCTCTTTTGTTTGTCCGCTTGCAAAGAGAACGAGTTTGGAGAAATGTGGCTGCCTCTGGATACTAGCCTGAGTGGACACAGTGCTTTTTAAAATAGGTTGCAATCAGCTGCGTTAGCTTAAACCACTGGTCTTAACGTGAGACCTTCTGGACAATGGGAAATATTCTGATTTCTTTTGTAAGGCATCCAAATATAAAATCATCCTGCTTTTCTTACCTTCCTTTTGTCATGTCTCCTGACTCTACAGAACTTAAAGGGGAAAACAGGTAACATTTCTAGGGCACATTTTCGGTGCAATGACGTGTTGACCCCTCGCCGACTGCCCACAGCTCTGTGAGTGAGAAAAGGACGTGGCAGCTGTCTGTTGTCCTGGAGAGAGAGGGGTGCTGTGCTAGGACTGACCCAGGTCTCGGGGTCCTTGAGCAGCGGCAGGAGAGGCTCCCGCGGTGGAGGCCTTGGTGAGACTCGCTGAGGCCAATGCGGTGAGGGTGGGGCCAAGTCAGGGGTCCAGGGAGCACCCTGGAGAATTAGGGTCCATGCGGAGGAAAGAGCGGAATGAAAGGGACCCGGATTCAGGTTTTCAAGAGTGATGTCGGTGAGACTGTCACTGATAAAACAATCTAGAAGATGCAGAGAGAGGTTAGGATGGAAGCGGGTGTGGTTTGGGCCATTCTCTGTCAGGGGCTCTGAGGTCCTTCTGGGGTGGGTGGTCCTCGCTGGGGCTCACGGCGCTGGGTCGCTTCTCTCCCCTGTCTGGGACTCGGGTTCAGGCTGGAAACGGTTACTTAGGTCTGTTGCTACAGGAATAAACATGGGAAGAAAGCAATTAGAATGGACACCCGGGGTCACTCTTTTCTTTCCAAAGAAACTGTATCTGTGAATTACATCCAGATCTTTATTTTTTTGGAAATATACGTTTGACTGTGGGCTTCCCGTGTTACCTGTTTATACCATTTTGGGGATGTTTCTAGACAGGATGGGTATGTGGCTTCCAAGGGCAGGGGGGCAGGGGTGCCGTGTGTGGGATGTGGTGTGTTTGCCTTGGTGTGAGTGTGAATTCTCACCCAGCTTCGCCTGACTCTGCCATCCTGAGTGAGATACAAAACTTTTCAGAGCCCGTGTTTCCTCACTGGTAAAATACACATGGTAATACGTATACCTCGGTCTGTTATTACCAGGATTAAAGGAGAATATGCATATAGCTGGGTTCCCTGCCCACCATGCCTGTAAATGTTATGGCAACAATCCTGGATTTAAAAGCTAATCTTAAAACTCTTCCTTTGGAATTAAATTATACAGTTGATCGTAAACATGTGTCACTTATGCGCAAAGCCTTAGCGCCATGAATCCCAGTTTGATATTTTACTGAAAGTGGACATGTGAGTAATTATATTCCATCAAAACTGTAAGTTTCAAGGTCTCCCCCCACCCACTCTGCCATTTCTAGAAAATCAAATTCTAAAGGGACAACTCTCTTTTTTTCCCCTTCTTTGATCATCTGTGTTGTGCAATTAAAAAGAAAACCACAGACAATTCCATGACTGATGAAGACAACATATGTAAAAATTAAGTAATCGATTCTAAGAGAGCGAGCCTGGCCTCAGACCAGGACTTCGAGGCCAGGATGGCTCAGTTTAAACCCTGTCTCTGACACTCTGTCTTTACCTTCTCTGATTCAATCACGGAACTTGCAAAATGATAACAATAATCCCACCTCACAGAATTAGAGCAAAGTGATTCAGTTATACATATTTTTTTTATACATTCTTTTCCATTATGGTGCGATCAAGCAAATTAATACCTGAAAAGCAGGTAGTCATAAGAACCCACTAAATGTTATCGAGTATCACTCTCCGATCTCTGCTGTGTGTAAAACTCCTATGCTTTCTTTTTCTTTTCAAAGAGTTTTTTGATGTGGACCATTTTTAAAGTCTTTATTGAATTCATTACAACACTGCCCCCGTTCCGTGCTTTGGCCTTTTGGCTGTACGGCATGCGGGATCCCAGCTCCCTGACCAAGGATTGAACCTGCACCCCCTGCATTGGAAGGTGAAGTCTCAACCACTGGACCACCGGGAAAGTCCCTCATATGCGTTTTATAAGTGAATCCTACTGGACAGGTTGTTTATTATTTTATATTTTTATATGTGAAGTCCTTTGTAAACCTCAGAATACTTCACAGACTTCCATTCTATGTAGCAGTTAAGCTTTTAGTATCCACCGGCTAAGCAATGTATAATCACACACAGCAGTTAGGTATCTGTATTAAAAAAAATAATGTCCACTTTATGAGCCCCAACAGCAGTCATATACATTTTAAGACAAGTAGAGCGAAGGTGCGAGTCTTCCTGTTGATTCAGTGTCCTGACGAGGTTAGTATGCATGTCCGTGTGAGGGCCTCTGGAGGTGACGGCATCCTTGGTCCACAGGGGGATGGTGGTCCCACCTGTAATTTGGTACCTCGTCATTGCTTTGTGCCGAGTTACCTGTGCATTTCAATCTGCGTTTACTAACGTTCCAGGATTTGTTATTTTCTGTCATGTGTGTCTGGTAGCCTCGGATTAAGCCCTCGTTATCCCTTGTAGGGACTAAAGACAGCCTTGAACTGGTCTTTTGTCGGCAAGCTTTGCCAGCAGGGTTTTAAAGCACAAATATGATCCTGGCACTCCTCCTTACAGGGCTTTCCGCTGCTTGTGGAAATTGCTTTACCTGCTCCAGAGCCCCCACTCTGGCTCCTGCTGCCCGGCAGCCCACCGCTTGCCGTGGACCCTCCCTCTGAAACCCTGCTTCCTTGTGGGAAGGCCAGCCCCGCATCCACCGTATTTGCTGAGCACATGTGAATGTGCCATTGACCTTATGCATGTGAAAGGCAGGGGCCGCGTACTGATAAGGGCAAGTGGCAAAATGCCAGGAGAAGCAAGATATTTGGTGGTTTAACTAGGTGTAGTTTTTGAGAGAATTCTGAAAATACTATAAGGAAATGCAAAGAAAATAGAAGATGCTGATTTTTGCCCTCTGAAGCTGACACCAGAATGCCTATTGTACCTGACAGCTACTGCTTCATAACAAATAGCCCCAGGATGTTAGCTGTGATCAGCGACAAGTGTTCATTTCTCATGCATCTGCTAATCATGGCTGGGCTCTGCTGGGAGGCTCCAGGCTGCATGTGGGTCTGGGTCTGTCCCATACATCTCTCCTCTGAGTGAGTGAGGAGTGAGGAGGATGTGAGTGAGGAGACTGGATGATGCCCTGCTCCTGGCAACACCTAAGGGCAGGAGAGTGGCCCACACGCATACAGGTGTCCAGCCCCAGCCTGCAGACACCCCACGAGCAATGTAGTTCCCACGTCTGAGCCCAATGTCACAGGACAGGGGAGACACCCTGCCAGTGTCTGGGGGAGCCGCAAAACCCCTTGTGATGGGGAGAGAAGACGGATTGGGCCAACGTGTCATCACTTATTCCTGGAAATCAGTACATAATCATCCCGAGTGAGAGAAGCTGAGGGGGTGGGGATTGAGGGCCCAGCAGAGCGCCGTCCGGATGGCCGTGAGTGTTGGATGGAGAAACGATGCGTTTCCGAGCCGTCCAGCTGGTGGCTGCCGTGGCAACTGGACTTGGCCAAGGCCTTCGAAGATAAACAAACTAGTCCACGCAGGTCCTGGCAGTGCAGCAGGGTGGCCAGAGCAACAGGATCCTGGCCAGCAGAGGACACTGAGGCAGAACACAGGGACTGCACCCAGAAAGCTGGGAAGAGAGCAGGGGGACAGATGGACTCACCTGGTCATTTCTGCAGCAGATTCCGCTGGATGTGAAAACTGCCCGTAGCTTAGATGTTCCTGCAGAGCAGACTCATGCCCACTGGACATGGGACCTGAGCAGGTTCTGCACGTTCTCATAGCAAAAACTGTCCTCACCCAATTAAGTCAGTACTTAGAGGCCCGAGAGCCTTCTTATTATTACTATTATTATCATCGTTGGAGTCCAGTCGATTTACAATGTTGTGTTAGTTTCCAGCGCACTACAGAGTGAATCAGTTATACATATACATCTATCCCTTCCAGTTCAGATTCTTTTCCCATATAGGTGATTACAGAACATCGAGTAGAGTTCTCTGTGCTCTACAGTAGGTCCTCATTGGTTATCTGTCTTATATGTAGTGGTGTGTATATGTCAATCCCAATGTCCTCATTTACCAAGAGCCTTCTTATGAACAAGGCTGGCCATACTGGTGTAACGTCAAGCTTGCTGTGTTTGTTTAGTGGGTAATGGAACACCACATCCTGTTGGACAAAAAGAAAGGAAAGACTAAGCATTTATTAAGTACTGTTCCTGGGAGCCAGCGATGGACTCGCACGTGTATTTGGTTCATCACTGAATCCGAGATACTGTCCATCTTCAGATATATCAAAAAGGAAAATAAATACATTGCCCATTAAACTGTGGTCACTATTTTCTCATATCTTAGGATCCCTATTTTATTTTTATTAAGAGAACTTTTTACGCGTCATTTAGGTGTCGATTGTCTATCAGGAACGTGTGCACAGTGAGGTGGGCTGCAGCGTGTGTGTCCCCCAGGACAGGAAGTCTTCACCACCGCCGATGCTCTCAGGCTCTCCCGGGCCAGGGTGCTCGGAGGCCACCTCCGCTTAGGTTTCCATCACTCGACGATCCTTTTACCTGGGCTAGAGTTTTGTATAACTGGAATGATGGCATCATATAAGTCCTGGTTTCTGCCTTTTTCACTCATTATAACAGTTTGTAGATTCACTCTTGTTGGTCTTATTTGTTTCCCATTTATTCTCTAGTTTATATGCACAATCGTACATTGTATGCGTATACCGCGATCTGGGCGTTTTCCAGTAAATGGCTCTTTTAGTTGTTTCCGTTTGGGGGCTGTGATGAGCAAAGCTGCTGTGTGCATTCTGCACCCATCGCTCTGTGGATGTGTGTTCTAATTACTCTTGGGTAAACACCTGGTGTAGACGTCACACTTGTGTGAGGAACGCAGGAGGGTCCGCACTGCACCACATCGTCGCCAGCCTCGGGGGCCTCTGGTGTGGGTCCTCAGGGCCCCTTCCGCAGGCCCACGGAGGCACCTCCTGTGGGTTTGCTTTGCATTTCCCTGGGGACTGGGGACGCCCGGCGGTTTTCTCACTGCTTATTGTGGAGTCACATACCTTTCATTTTGAACTGTCTGTTCAAATCTTTGCCCAATTTAAATTAGATTATTTGTCCTTTTTATTGATTCGTAGGGGTTATTGACATAACCTGAATCTTTGTCAGGTGTGTGTGTTACGAACATTTTCTCCCCGTCTGGGGCTCGCCTTTTCACTTTCTCAATAGTGTCTTTCGGTGAGTGTAAGTTCTAAAATGTATTAATAGCATCCAGGTTACCAGATTTTTCATTTTGTGGGTAGGGTTTTCTGTGTCTGCCGTAAACCCCCAGTATTCATGGGAAGCCCTTCAGAAGGAGAGCTGACCACAAAACTGACAGCTGCCATGGGCATCCTTCTGAGATGCGGCCAAGTCTGCAGACCATGTTTTTAGAATGGACACGATTTGTGATTGCTGCCTATAAAAATGCTTCAGGCTTTATTCAACCCAATTAGTCAACCCAATCATCAATTCTAAATCATCTCTCAACGTTTCCTTTGCCCGCAACGTATTCCTCAAGTGGGGACTGTCTTTGGGTGGTTTTTCTTGGACAAATTCAGTGGCTTCTTTCGACACAGCTCACCTTCCTTTGGACGCCCTCACATTAAAATTCCTTCTGTTCATTTTTTCTCTTTCAATTCTTCTTCTTTCACACATTAACTCCCCAACATTCAGTATAAGAGAAAATTATGTAGTTAAAGCCCTTCTGAATAGGAAAGAAGTCATGGTCGGTCGTACCACCCTGCACGTGCCTGATCTCGTCTGAATAGGAAAGAAAACGTAAATATTTTCATCTGACCTATGAAAGTGGGCGGTGTAATTTGAATTTTGTGAGCATTAGTTATTTTATTTTCATGCTGAATTATTTCCAGAATCCCAAACTTCATATTTATCCATTGGAGGACATCCTTTTGGAATGGTTTCAAACCTAACTTTTCATGAGATAGTTACTGTAAAACTCCAGCTTTGGTACCCTTTGCGACGCTGACCCACCAGCCAGCTGCAGGCGTCTCCACTGGCACACACACTTTCACCTGGTCCTCAGCCAGTCCTGACCAGAACTTCACAAGCGCCTTCCAACCGTCCCTCCTTCCCTCTGGCCTATTTCCACCATCGTTGTTTGGCCCTCTCCATTTTTACTTTCTCTCAAGAGTCCCTTTTTCTGTGCTCTTTCCCACCATGTGATGAGATCTCACTGACATTTTTCTAAAACGTGGTTGGGACTTGTCTTTTTGGAGTCCCGTTCCCGTGTGTCTCAGTGATGGGGTGAGTTTCCAGTGCGATGAAATGCGACTTGTTGGCCGTTCATCTCCTTTTCCAGGCGCGATTAACATCCTGCACAGAGCAGGGGCGTCTTTGCTGGAGATAATCCCGCTCCAGGAGCTTTTCCCCTCAGCCATCTCGTTTTGGCCCCAGCGGGATGGGGCAGAGCTCAGCTGTCTCAGGAGGGTGACTGTTAGACAGATGGGACAGCCCCTTAGCCTCTGTTCCCTTGGACCATCATGAATTTGTTTAAAGAAGATCCACTTCCTTCCATATGGCCCTAAAATGTAAAATGTAATTGCATTTCTCCCGTAAGAGAAACTGAATTCCCCACACGGAGCCAGGTTTACCAAATAAAATTGCATAAGTGAACGGCTCTAACTTCAGCCAGGATGTTTATATAAACAAACACGGAATCTCTTCTGACTTGGCAACGATGTCTGCCATATTTTACAACATTCTCAGCAAATTTTAAGAGGTGGTTGACTTAATCAATACTACCTTGCTTATGGTGAGCCTTCAAATATGATGTACAATCCTCAAAAGGGCCATTTCAGGAATTTTCCAGAACTATTTCTATAGATCAGTATGTTCTTGGATAGAGCATGGAAAGCATTTTGTGCCCAGATAATCACACCATAAATTCTGTTCACTAGTAAAGCTTCTGAAAAAGGGCCAAGTGCACAGGAAAGTAAGCAATGTGTCTCCAGGAGAGCTTCCTGGAGCAGGTCCCGCCATCAGCTGAGCCGCCTGCATGTGGAACTCCAGTGAGGGACGGACCAGCTACTTTGAGGGTTTCAAAAGACAGGAACCAGTTGCCTCTGAAGCCGTGTAGCCCAGCCTCCGTCCTCCTTAGGTTGCCCCCATGATCTAAAGTAACGAATCGGTCACTTCAGAAAGAAACGTGAGTCATTGTCATTTTGATTCCAAGCCAGTTTCCTAGTCACAGTTGGAGCGAAATCCTCGTTAAATTAACCCTGTAACACAGGGGGTCGGTTTGATTTATGTATCTGCCTATTTGCTGAGCAAAATCTAGAGTGCTCAGAAAAGTACAGAACTTAAAGGAAACGATCAGTATGAAATTTGTAAAAACTTGGGTGGTGCTTTTATAAGAAATGCAGTGCCATCCACTTTTTGTGTGTATTAGAGATGAACCGTGTATTAGAAAGCCCGTACCCGGGTACCCTGTTGGCGCCCAGAGCAGTGCCTGGTGCAGTGTTTGTTGAGTGCACCAGTCAGTACAGTGTGACTACTGGTGGAAACCAAGTGCCCGATCCGGAGGTTGGGCTGATTTAGAATCATGACTTTGCTATTTAAAATTCTTAACTTGCAGACGGCCCCGACCCCCCCAAAAAAGATCCACTTCTGGAAATGAAAGCCACAGGGAATTTAATGGAATTGCACGGATGCCTCGGAGAGCAGAGGGCAGCTCAGACAGCTCAGGGTCCCGGAGTGGGCTCGGGACCTGGTCCACATGCTCACAGACCACATTCCTTCCTAAAGGGGGCGGAAGCTGAGGGTGCAGGGCTGTCTCTGTAGCAGGGACCAGGGTCCTCACTGTTAGGAGCAGAACCGCATGGCGTGGCTCAAGGGCCATTTCTTCCTTCTTCTCTCGTGTTCATTAAACAATGTAGAATGACTGTGAGATTTGAACCAACCTGGGCTTCGAGATTATCCTATAAGACGTCAGTCTGGACACACAGCATTACAGCTTCCACCCTCCTCGTCCATTTTCAGGAGGCTGAGGTCAGCCAAGGAGGAAGCACTGTGAGTGTCTTCTGAGTCGGAGTGAGGGGAGAATCCCAGGCGCCCCGTCCCTTTGTGTTCTTCCAGGACGTGTGCAGGGATGCTATGCTCACACGATAGCAGCATCTGATAATACAGTCAGTAGATGAACTCATCACAGCATTAAATGTACATGTGACTATCCTCAGATTGCAAATGGAATTACTAGGGAAAGAAAATCTAGGTGGTTTTGTAACTGTTAATGCCAGGACTGTGAGTTATCTCAAAACAGATTTATTGAGTGCCTGTGATATGCCAGGCATTATTTTTTCTTTTTTAAATTTATTTGTTTTTAACCTCTTTATTGGGGTGCCAGCCATTTAAAAAAAATTATTTTCAGGCATTTTTTCAGTGCTGGAAAAATAATGAAAATGAGAGCTAACCCTTATGAAACACGGTTTCTGTGACACACTGCATGGGGAGCCTCCTTCAGTCTGGTCACCTGCGTTGTCACCTGCGTCAGGTGCCTAACTCCTAAGTACCATACCCCCATCGCCAGCCACAGCGGCACTGACACAGAAGCACACCCCTTCCCAGCTTTCGGGGGTTCCCCACCTGTGCGGTGTCACATCTACAGTTATAACCTCCCTGTAAACTGTAGTTAGTTCGTTTCAAAGCAGGCTAAAACGTAATTTGTGGAAAATTACTTTCTAAGCAGGAAATTGCTCTAAAGATTTTATTTAAAATATATTCGTCCAATATGTTGTCTGTTTTCTTTTCCCTTTTACGGGGAAATATGAAAACAAAAGAATCTTTAGATCCCAAAAGACAGCTCAGGTGAGGGAGAGCCTGTTCTGAGACAGCCCTGTCCGAGGGTGAGAGGTCTTGCGGTGGGCTGTTTGTTCGCGCTGGCTCTGATTCGGTGCAGAGGCCAAGCCAGAGAAACCCCACTCCAAGGGCGGAAACTGGAAACAAGCGCCCACATTTGGAATTCTTTTTTTTTTTTTTGCTGTACGCGGGCCTCCCACTGTTGTGGCCTCTCCTGTTGCGGAGCACAGGCTCCGGACGTGCAGGCTCAGCGGCCATGGCTCACGGGCCCAGCCGCTCCGTGGCATGTGGGATCTTCGCGGACCGGGGCACAAACCTGCGTCCCCTGCATCGGCAGGCGGACTCCCAACCACTGCGCCACCAGGGAAGCCCCTGGAATTCTTTAACACGGGTGAGGAGGAGGTTTAGTTCGCTGCTGTGAATTTTTAATGCCATGTATTTGGGCTGGAAGGATGCAGAACAGGAACATTTGGAATATTCTGTGCCCAATGTTTTCTGGATTATATTTTGAAGCTCTTGTGAATCTCTAGTGAGGGATAAAGTGGTCTTCACCTTCATTTGACTCAAATTCATTACCATCTGAGGATCGCTGAGTAGCGTGGACTCGTTTATATGGTTCTAAGGCATTCTCGGTCTCTTTGGGGCAGAAGGTGGATCTAAGTAAGCTCATGTCCAAATGCAAAAAAGAAACTGAATTTATTAACATAAAAAGACATAAGGCTTTATACATGGAAATACCCGGCCCTGGAAGTTTTTTAAGTGATCGCTTAGTTTTCGTGTGGATGAGTTTCAGCGCTAAGCCCTGGACACAGCTTTAAAAAAAAAAGCCCCTCGTCTTCTTCTTGACTAATTTCCAGAAACGCAGGCTGTTTCGGAAATACTGCAGCTGGGATTTCCAGACTCAGCCTCAGTCAGCCCTCGGGGCGAGTGGGGGGCTGCTCTTCCAGGACCCTCCTGGGGGGTGTGGGTAGTGGTGTCAGCACATCGCGGCTGCAGCGGGAGGGGCCGCCAGGACTCGCTGGGACTGGACCACGTGCCTGCTGGCCCGGGCCCCTGACGGGGACCCAGAGCAGAGGACCGTGGCTGTCCCTGGGGCCTGGGTCCCACCTGTGGCCTCCGGGCATCCACGGGGCGTCAGATCCACCTGTGGACGCTGACCGCCCGCCCTGACCCTCCTCGCCGGCCCCTCCGTTTCCTGTTCAGTCTCATCCCCTGTAGGCTCCCCGGGTGACCCGCCGCGACCTCACGCGTGTCTCTTTCTCGCTGCAGTGTCCTCGTGTGACCAGGAGCAGCAGTCAGCCCTGGAGGAGGCCAGACAGCCCAAGAACGACAACGTGGTCATCCCCGAGTGCGCCCACGGCGGCCTCTACAAGCCGGTGCAGTGCCACCCCTCCACGGGCTACTGCTGGTGCGTCCTGGTGGACACCGGCCGCCCCATCCCGGGCACATCCACCAGGTAAGTCTCCGTGGGGCCGGGAGACCCCGGAATGCAGAGCCCCCATGGTTCCCACCCGCTGCAGATGCAATGCCCGTGCCCCGGACCTCACCCCACTTCTCAGTGCGGAGTTAACGCCGGTGCCGGCAGGAGCCCATCTCCCTGACGTCACCAGGAGCTGGCGATGCCAGCGATGGCACGAGGGTGTTGAAGACAGACTTTTTAGGCAATTTTGCTCCTATCTGTATTCACGCAGGCTGGAAGTTTGAAAAATGGCTCTGGTATCCAGGCTGGGGTGGGCACCTAGAATGTATCATCTATCACCTCAGCTTCTTTTGTCCCCGGTGTTGGCAAAGGGAACCTCGCATTTCACAGGAACCGATTGCCCAGGACAACTCTCTGTAGTCCAGAGATACCTGTCTCCCGAAATTGCCACTGAAAAAGAAAGAGAGTACTGAGGTCAGGGGCAACAGTAGTTACTCAGGGTCTGAAATACAAACCAACCCATTCATTCATGTTTTGTGCGAGTCCGAGCAAAGAAAGTCTTTTTTTTTTTTTTTTTTTTTTTTTTTTTTGCGTACATGGGCCTCTCACTGCTGTGGCCTCTCCCGTTGCGGAGCACAGGCTCCGGACGCACAGGCTCAGCGGCCATGGCTCACGGGCCCAGCCGCTCCGCGGCATGTGGGAACCTCCCGGACCGGGGCACGAACCCGTGTCCCCTGCATCGGCAGGCGGACTCTCAACCACTGCGCCACCAGGGAAGCCCAAAGCAAGTCATTTTATAATAGCACTGGGAGAAGACCTGATATTTGTTCCTGGAAATAGTGTGAACAAGTGAAAGGATGTTTTTGCGACTCTTGGTCATATGAATTGACCTTTGGTTTTTCAGAGATTGGTATAAAAGTAGTTTACAGGTAAAGGACACTATTACCTCTCACGTGTGATCCAGTTTAAGCCCTGGTTCCCTCTGCAGCACTGAGGCATGAGCACCTTGATGCCTCCTAAGATACTTTCCCCAATTTCTCAAGGGTGACCATGGTGCGTGTAGAAGGGGAAATGCACCCATGTAGCTTCTGGGAGCTGGAAGGACAGGTAACCAGCTGACTTTTCCTCATGAGAAAGTCCAGCCACACCCCATCTGGCTCATTTGGGAGACCAGGCTCCTTGGGGATGGGAACCCCAGGCCCCGGCCGCCCTGGACCTCGACGGGGTGTCCAGGCCAGAGACTGAGGTTCCCTCTGTGGGTGGTCGTAGGAGATTGTTTCAAACATAAAGAGAACATAAATCTTCCCAGGGTTTTGTGTGAGAAATTGCTTTGCTCATTCCTGAATGCATCTGTATGTAGGGAGTGATCTTTTCTAAGAAACCTTTCTTGGGAAATGACATTTCCATTACTTCAAACTCAGGCTTGTGGACCCCAGGCCCAGCTGCAGGGGCGCTCAGAACGATCTCATAGCTCCGGCCAGCAAAAGTCCTCACGCTGTCAGAGCCAGGCTCCGCAGACTGGCTCAGATGCTGAGATCCGCTTTATCACGTTGTCCCTGTAGAACCTATAAACATTTTTATCTTACAGTCAGACGAGAAACACAAGAAGCCCTCCTCCCTCCTGTCCGTCCTGATTTCATTCTGTCCAGACTTTTTTGGAACAGAGTACCAAGTTCTCATTTTCCCTATTTTTTGTATAGGAGGGAGGGACTCCGTCTTCTTTGAGTTTCAAGAAACAGACTTAAATTAGACCCAGGGGAGGAGACCCTCAGACTCGAGCTGTACTTTTCTCTCATTCGTTCATTCCTCTGTTCATCCTCTCCGATGCTGACTGTCATGACCCCGACACCATCAGAACTGAGGCTAGTAGCGAGGGGGGTGTCAGAACCCTCACGTTTTCCTCAGGGCTCCGTCCATCGAGGCTGAGCTGTCCTTACGGCCCACCAGTCTTAAACGTGGCCGCACCCAGTGCTCTCGGGGACAGAGACTCCGATTATTTCCGCGGTTAATGGACGTGCTTTTCATGAGCCGTTATTGTTCTCCCTGCTCTGCATCTTCAGCACACAAGCATGCTCTGGCCTGATTCCTGTCCTGGCTTCTAGAAGCACCACACGGCCGTGACGACATAATATGGCTTTTCTGACAGCAAGAAAGGCCTTCCCCATAGACCCTCGGTGGGCCTCCCCTCGCTCTAACTGGCCAGAATGTCACCCTCCGACCAGGCTACCTCCCGTCAGGGAGGGCCCTGGGCCCCGTCATTCAGCACCCAGGCATGGACGGGGCCACCCCCTGGGCCCCCGAGGCCACACGGAGCAGGTTCTACGTGTGGCAGAGTTTACACAGAAGGGATACGATCTCTTAAAGCTCCGAGAAACACTCCCCTCCCTGCCACCCAGAGGTTCCCTTTTTATTCACTAAACGTTTGAAATCCCTCAATGTTGCAGGTGCCGCTCTAGGGGCTGGGGGATTCCGGGAACAAAGCGGACAGAGCCCTGTGCCTCCATGGAGCTTATGTTCCGTGGGGGGAGAGGGACACAGAGCAAACCGCAGAAGCAGAAAAGCTGAACGTGAGGTCATACGCCGGCTTGTGACAGCTGCACTGGAGGACGACACACAGGAAATAGGGAACGGAGGGGCAGCTTCAGCTGGATGGCCGGGGGCTCCCAAAATGCTGAGGTCGGATGCAGGTCCAGAAGGATCTGGGGAGCAAGCCGATGATGTCTGCAGGGGGCAGTCCAGACGGAGGGGGGAATGTGGCCCCCGACAGCGTAGGTCCCAGAGCTAGAATCTAGTTACGTTTTGGTCAAAAGGGAGGATGTATCGATTAGGAAACTCTTCACTTCTGTTAGTGGTAAACCTGACAAATAGGCATAAACAGGGAGGGACTATGTAATCTAAGGAAGGGGTGCAGAGATGGAAGGAGTTCCTTTCAATGGATGCTGTGACTTGGTGATGTCACTGAGGACATAGGGTCTCCCAAGTCTTTCCTCTGACATCCTCATGTGTTGCCTTTGCCCTTGGACAGACTCCCCTCATGGTCACAAGATGGCTTCAGGGATCCAGGCATCTCATTCAGGCACCACATGCTCAGAGGACACACAGCCCATCTCTGTCTTTCTTAGGAACCAAACAACCTTTCTAAAAGTCCCCTAGCTGACTTAAGTCATGGATTATTGGCCATAATTGGATCATATGACTACAGCTAAACCCATCACTGGCAAGAAAAATGGAATTGGTTTAAACAGATTTCTACGTGGATACTGGGAAATCAGCCAAAATCGTCAAGTTTAAGGCATATCTTATGAGATGCGGGCCGGCGTCACCAGCCCTCACTTACCCCCGCTTCTGCTGTGATTGAGTAGCAACGTCACAGAAAGTCTTCTGCTTTTTGTTTACATACTTTCTGGTGCATAAATGCTATTTTCTTGCGATTTTTCTGAAATAAGCCGTTCCAGGGAGATGCTTTATAGTTTTGATTTATATTTGGGTAGACAGTTCAAGTCCCCCCCCACAATCCTTCTCTATATTTTCTGATGGGGAAGCATAATTTAAAAATCCAAGAACAGTGAGATGACATAAATATAAAATGCATCCTCATTAGAAGCTAATCCTCCTTTCCTGTGTCATCAGGAAAGGTAATTACAAAGCACACGTTTCGATACAGGCTTGTGCCAAAGACAACGCACAGAGGCAGCAGCTACGGGGCAGAATTTCTAGGTGGGCTGGTCGTCAGGTAGAAACATGAGCTGGACCGCGTGCTGATGCATCTGCTGGTCTCCCTGCCTTTTTGAGTCAAAACTGACATCTTAGCCAAGGTATTCAGAGCCCCTGCAGGCCGGAGCCCAGGCCACGCGTGGTGGGACAGGACCTGGGAGGAGGGGGGCAGGTTCCAGCCTGGTCGCTAATTCATAGAGGGGAGAGCTGGCGTGAGCTATCGGGTTAAGCGTGGATCAGGCTGACCGCCAGCTACTTCATTAGCGCCCAGAACGGAGGGATTTCTCTTTCACTTTCTTGTTGGCCAATGAGGGTTTGTCCACCTGCCACCAGGCTGCAGGCTGCTCTGACCTGGCACGAGGATCCCGTTCCCAGCCTGTGGAGCCCACGCGGCTTGCTGGCCGTGTGAGCATGAAATCGAATTTCTCCCTGGCAGAGAGCCTGGTATCTGATGGGCAACCAGACGATTAAGAGATGTGCTTTTTTATCTTATACAAATAAGTTAAAATAAACACTATTGGAAAGGATGCTGACAGATGTCAGCACAATTTAAATGGCTTTATCTTCAAAGGCACTGATTCTGTTTCTCGAGATTGTCATTTCCGCAAGTCACAGTATTCCTTACAAGGAGCAGAATGTTGCCATTTAAACGTACATTTTTGTATCAACGTCAGTGCTGGGATTCTTGAGACATCTACAGCCCAGATATGGAGCAAAACCGGGATGATCACGCAGTAAGGTTAATTTCCAGGCGGCTTCGCAGATTCAGGATGGCGTTGGCAGTTTTGTGGTGTCTTATCACCACGTGGGGGTACCGGCGTTGACTCCACGCCTTTGACAGGCTGTACACAGAGCTCATACTAACGGTCCAACTTCTTACCGTGACAGAACAGCCGGTGGCTGACGTTCTCACAGATCAAGCATCCCAGGGGTGGCTGGGCCGTCCGGCCTCCCCGGGAGCCCCATCCCTAGTTGTACCTGCTTGCTTAGGAGCTGGGACTTCGCTTGTTCTTTCACAGCTCACATTTCCCGGGCTGCTGGCTGTGAAGGTGTCAGCTGTAGCGTGGGTACCATTTCCAACCTCCCCAGCCCCATGGACGCTGATCTAGAGTCTGAAACGAGGAGTTTTCAGTCCTGAGCATGTGCTCCGTTTCCCCAGATTTAACAAGCGTGAGTAGCAACGAGCTCTTAGCCGTCTCTCCGTTACCTGGCTTCTCTCCCGAATGTTCCCCTAGGGAATTTCTGGCTCCTTACCTACCTGTCTCAGTCCCAGGTGGGAGAGGAGACACCAGGTGGGTAAGAGGTCCCTTCACCCCCGTTCATTCCTGTGACCGTGGTTCCAATGCCATCTGCACTGAACCCCACTGCATTTCAAAAGGATATGAGTTAATGGCTTTTGGCGAAAATGTGATAGCTTAACTGTTAGCCGGAGTGTGTCAGGGACTCTTTAATTTCAAAAACAACATTTCAAAAAGGCATATTAAGTTTGTGTGAGTGGGGTGTTACGTTTTCTGGTATCAAAGAGGCTATTCAGGATGTGAGTGGCTGGAGGAGCTCGTGGTGCCCTGGCAGTGTTTCAACCGCGCTGGACCCGACCCTCCAAGACCGGCCCCGACTCCCCGGGCGCCAGGGAGGGATGCTGAGAAAGGATCCCTTCAGCGAGAAATTTCATTCTTTTATTTTCTCGCGTGGGAAAGCACGAAATAATGAAAAATAAGAATCAGAAACGATCCCTATGAAGTAAACATGATCTCGTATCTCTTTCTGAGAGAGTGAAAAGGAAACGGGCAGCGAGAGAGGGTGAGGCCTCAAGGGGACGTCGTTCATACCCTGGGAATCAGCAGCCCCCGGGCCTGACCGTCCCTCCTGCGCCCGCCCCCGACCGGCTCTTGACTGTCGTTCCCATTTTCCAAGAATCCTTCCTGACCCCTGAGACTGCATTAAGAGCCCTAAGGGCAGGTTCTCACAGCTGCCAGGCCTGCTACTGAATTGCCGACGTCCCCATAAGACTGGGCGCTTCCCCCCAGGGGATGTGCATCTCCCTGTGTCTCCCACCAGAGGGGCAGGTGCTGGGCGTCTCTCCACGTATCCCGCCCAAGAGGCTTTATAAAGAGCCTTGAAGGAGGCTCCGCTGGGCAAGCTGTCCACCTGGGCCTGGATCTGGAGCCCAGCCGGCAGATCCATCCAGAATTGCTGTCAATACTGGTATCCCCGAAGTGAAGTAGCCGCAGGCGCCCGGCCCCGCCTGCTCAGATACCAAGGGCCACCCCGTTCCTGTTGACTCCGCGGGCCCAGAACATACTCTTTATTTTATTTTATTTTATTTTATTTTTTTGCGGTACACGGGCCTCTCACTGTTGTGGCCTCTCCCGTTGCGGAGCGCAGGCTCCGGACGCACAGGCTCAGCGGCCATGGCTCACGGGCCCAGCCGCTCCACGGCACGTGGGATCTTCCCGGACCAGGGCACGAACGCGTGTCCCCTGCATCGGCAGGCAGACTCTCAACCACTGCGCCACCAGGGAAGCCCCTCAGAACATACTCTTTATTCTTTGAACCCTGAGACAACCTTTTGTAGCTTCGGGAGTTAGATTTTGAATTCGTTGGTCTTTGAGTAATGTAGCAGTCAAGAATTCTGAGGTCCTCTCTGAGACTTTGCACTCTTTCCCGGGGGCTGTGACCCTGCCCTCACGTACTGCTTGTGCTTGCATTTCCCCTCCTCAGCCCCTCCCCCCACGCTGAACCGTATCAAGATCCCGTCCTAGGCAGGGGCGTTCGGCAGCCACTCTACAGGTTGTGTTTCAGAAACTGGATGGAGGGACAGAGCCCTGTGCGTCCTGCTGCTTCCTACTGACTGTGAAGAACGTACTAAATTGCCACAAAGGTCACCAAAGGTCCCACATCCCGAGCACCGTAACGTGAGGGAGAGATGCCCCGTGTGTCCCGGGGACCGAGGAAGCCTGCGGTGTGGACACTCGGGTGTGGAAGGCAGCGCCCATCACGATGTCTCTAACTGGCTCTTCTCTCTTCCCTTCCCCTCCTCCTAGGTACGAGCAGCCGAAATGTGACAACACGGCCAGGGCTCATCCGACCAAAACAAGGGATTTGTACAGAGGCCGCCAGCTGCAGGGTGAGTGGAACGGCGGGTTCGGTCGGATGCGCCAGCGGCCGCTTCGAGTCTTCTTGCAGATTCAGGATGAGGAAGGATCTCAAGCGAATTTAGTTGCGAAGAATGATTTCAAAGTAACAGAGGCAGTGAGTTTAACCTTACGATTATTGAAAATACATTCCCAGAAATGTTTCATGGCTGTTCTCTTTCATCAGAAAGCCCGTAAGTGTTTGTGATACACCAAAAATGATGATTCCAACAGTTAAACCTCAAGCCCCGCCTGGACCCAGCGTCTTCCAGGAATTTATGTGAGGTTGAACTTGGTCGTGTGGCGTGAGCCCCGCGCCGGCCGACCCCCGCCGGGTTGCAGTTATCTGATGAGATCGCAGGGTAGGGACATGACTCCCGCATCGTGGCGGTTTCAGCGGCATCGGTGGGATGTGGCAAAGCTTGCGGTTATCTGATGAGATCGCAGGGTAGGGACGTGACTCCCGCATCGTGGCGGTTTCAGCGGCCTTGGTGGGATGCGGCAAAGCTTGCGGTTATCTGATGAGATCGCAGGGTAGGGACGTGACTCCTTCATCGTGGCGGTTTCAGCGGCATTGGCGGGAGGCGGCAAAGCTTGCGGTTATCTGATGAGATCGCAGGGTAGGGACGTGACTTCCGCATCGTGGCAGTCTCAGCGGCATTGGTGGGACGCGGCAGAGCTGGTGGCTATTTGGCTGCATTTCCATCCTCTTTCTTTCTTTTAAATGCCTCCAGATTGTGTCCACGTAGCCACAGCCTCAGAGACCATGAAAACCATTCTCTAACGTCTTTCTTCTAGCGCGAGTGGTGGATCTTGGTCTTACACAGAGTCTGGATAATTTCCTGTTTAGAAAAATTCTGTGGTCCTTGCATGATTTGTACTGTCAATGATAAAGAGGGTTTTACAGTCCGAAAGGTGAAGATGTTTCTCTGCTGTGAGCAGAGGTAGAGAAGACTAGAGGGTCACCCGTCCACCTCCGTATCCCCCCAGCCATACCTGGAACGAAGGCACTGGACACAGAGGAAGCGGAGAAGGCAGGACCTGGTCTGGGGGCGGGGGGAGCAGAGCACAGCCATGCTGCCAAAACCACTCTGCCGCCCCATGCTTGTTCTGAGACATTTGTCGTGGGTCTTCCGCTGTTTCCCCTCTCCGCACCTTCCTTTCGATGCAGGTGGAGGAATCTCTGACGTTGTTGTGATCATCGCACGATGTCTCTCTGTGTGCGTGGTCAGTGGGGTTTATGTCCATGAATCAGGCTGCTTTCTGGATCCTGGAGCTCCCCGAGTGGTGTCCTCCAGTCAGAAGGGCGCTCTCTCCCTCCCTTGTCTGGTACAATCTCTTGCCTCTGCAGTCAGGTTTTAACACCGGTGGACAATAGTTTTCTTAACAGGGAAGAATGAATTTAGCATATGCTTGGTCCATGGCAAGACCCCAGTGAATGTTTGCTCCTTTTAGCTAGTCTTAGCCGTGCCGCAGGAACTTCAGGCTCTGTTCTTTGTCTCTGAGGTTCCAAGACTCTCGATTTTTTTTTAAAGATGTTTTTGATGTGGACCATTTTAAAGTCTTTACTGAATTTGTTCCACTATTGCTTCTGTTTTCTGTTTTGGGTTTTTGGCCACGAGGCAGGTGGGATCTTAGCTCCCCGACCAGGGGTCGAACCTGCACCCCCTGCATTGGAAGGCGAAGTCAACCACTGTTCCCTCAATTTTTTTTTTTTGATAATCCAAAACTGCATTACTTCTAAATGGAGCTGCATGTGGTTTTTGCACATATAACATGAATGTCATCAATGAATGTGCGGTCAGGCTCTGCTCGTCACTAGTTAGAGATGCTACGACAGACAGAACACAGCCCATCCCATCTCCTCTTGGTGGGTGTGCTTGGCTAGGAAGGAATGTGTGTTCATGGTGGAATCCAGTACGTGGAACCCTGGGCTGGGACTCAGGATTTGAAGGCTGCAGTGGTCACTCATCTTCTGGGAAGCGCTGACCCTGGATATTGAGAAGTACCATGTGACATCACTCCTGGCTCGTCTGGGAGTCAGATGGGCCATTTAGAGAAAGAGCATCTGGCACTTCAGGGAAAACCGTGTGAAGAGGTGCACCGCAGAGCTACAGAAACCGCACCCCGTCGGAGAGGAGGTCGGTCAGGCTGAGCACAAAGGTGCCCTTTCCTTCCCCCACCTTCAGAGAAGCCCAAGTCCCCAGGCACGATAACCATCTTCCACAAGCTCGGTAAAGGTCAGCTTGTTTTGCAATTGTAGATGTTTGGGAGTGTACCGTTCATGACCACTTAATCATTTTGCTTTTTTGGAGATAATTATCCTTATTAAGGAAAAACAAGTAGGTCTTAAAATAACTCCTGGATCGAGGCTGTTCTTATGGAGAGGAGAAAACAATTTCCAGAATAACACAGCACCGTGGTGGGTAGGCAGACACTTGTTAAGTCACGTGCCAATGCGTTTTCTTCTAAAAAGGGATGGTTTTCATTTTAAGCAGTTTTTCTAAGTTTCGGCCAATAAGGGTCCTTTATTTTTCAAGCCAGGCTGATACTATCCTCACACACAATTCACCTTTTCGGGGCTTTGTTGATTGCCAGATGTTTATGTACATGCTGTGTACGAGAGTGCACAGATTCCCCGGCTCACACTAACTGAGGGAAAATGAGCATTTAATCTTCGGAGGCATTAAAAAGCATTTAATCTTTTACTCCACGGACAGATCAAGCCCCAGCCTGAGGGGTCGCTTCCTGAGAAATGGGTCATGATTTTGGCTCTCGAAGATTCTTCGTTTCTTCTGTAACTTTCCTCACACGACTCATACCAAGGCGTCAGACCACACTTTCTCCCTCTGCAAACCTGCCCTGCCTCATTTTGCACTGGCATCTCTTAATCTCAGCGGCTTTGGAACCAACCTATGTGCCCTGCTCCCAGGCCTGCCCGTCTCTTCCTTCATCCCCTTCCGCCTTCTCTTGTCTCAGCTGCAGGGCTCCTCACAGCTACGGGGAGTCTCCGTCGCCAGGACCTTGCCCATCACCCCCTTCTGCACCTTCCCCGGTCCTCCGTGCACCCTGCAGGACCCGGCTTCTTGGGGAGGCTACCCCTGACTGACGCCAACCGTGTGTGCTCCCACTGCAGCCAGGGAACCTGATGCTGCTTTGCAGGTGTTGAGTTACAGGCTCCACCCTGTGTGCCACGTGGTTCTCCTGAGAGATGGGCTGACCCCTGGGACGCGCACCAGCCAGCACAGCAAGGGGCACACAGGAGGCCCTGGACACCTGGAAAAGAGTTTGCGAATTAAGGGCACTAGGCAGGGTTTCTTTTCCTATCCTGAGCCTTTCTGACTCTTCTGTATTGAGTGATAACTGGTAGACTTAGATTTACCTAGTGGTTTTCCTGACTTAAAGGGCACAGAGCATGAGTCTTCAACGAGTGGGATTTCTGTGTGGGAAGAGGATGACCTGATAGACAGAGTTCATTGTTCTGATTTGACGTCAGGGTGCTCTCTGACCAGGAGAAGGAGGGAGAGCCCACCCTGTTCTCGCTCCTTGGTGGAGAGCCTTGCACACCCACGTGTGGCAGCTAAAGGCCACGGGAGGCCACACATGTGACCGTTGCAGAGATGAGATGCAGGCAGAGGCCACAGCGGATGGAGATGTGCCTGCACTTGGCGCCCAGAGAGCAGCCCATCCGCAGACCTGGGTCCCCCATCCCCGTAGAGGAACTGGTTCTGGAGGGAGCTGGTGGGAAAGATTGATGAGGGAGAGATTCTTACAAGTAAAGTCAAAATAAGTAAGCTTTATGGCTTAGAGTTTATGACCTCCTCTAACCGGTACCGGTCAGATGATCTGTGTCTTTACACTTAAATACATTTTTTTGTCCGATTGTCATTCTGGGGTGCGATTCTAGCAGGATCAACAGGCTTTCAGTCTCCTCTGGGCTTTTGCTTCATTTAGTCTCTTCCGATGGAGCAGTCACTGGTTTTGTTAGTCCTCAGTTACAGTGCAACACAATCAAATACTTGTAGGCATTTGATAAGGAAGAACCCAAAGAGAGGAGGGCAGGTAGAAAGAGTTCTGAGAGCAGGTGAGTCCACAGGGAGAAACCTCATTCCCTACTCCTAGCCCTTCTTTCCTCCATCAATTTTGGGGGAAGCTCTGATGTCCTCCTGGGGCTTCAGAGTGTTAGTGGTATAGCCCCAGGACCAACAAGAGGGTGGTGAAAAGTGTCTGAGGTTTTCTGGTACCAGAAAATGGCCTCCTTACTTTACTCCTTCATCCCCCAAACCAGAGCCATCAACTGTCCCCTGCCCCACAAATCTCCTCTATGCTGGCACCCAGATCTGCCACGTGTGTTTATTTTGATTAAACAGCCCCGCCCATAGCATCTCCGGCAGCTCTGTGGACCTCACAGCAATCAACAGCGGTCAAAGCCCCCTCCCTAACCTAAAAGCCCCTCTGAGGGAGAGTTAAGCCACCACACAGAGCCTTTTGAAGTCAACAGCCATGAAAATCTCTTTTCTCAGGGCCTTAGTGATTGCAGGCACACTAGGGTCTTTGATTCCATTAGAAGCCCTCAAAGCGCCACCCGGATTTTCCAAGCAATATTTTAGCACAACTCTAAATGTTTTCAGAATTAATTATGATTTCCTGAGGCAGCATAAAATGATCCTTACGTTGCCCGAAGATACTTTCCCAGAGGTAATTAGACCCTGAACCTGGCATCTGTGCCGAGGACTGCATGGCACTCAGGGACCGGTGTTTACTCTCCTCCAAAGTGGCCTGGGCCTTTGAGGATCTTTCAAAGATAATAGGAGATGTCAGTATTTCACCCGTTAGAAGTGTCAGCGTCTGTGGTTCCGTGTCACATCAGGTGCTGGCTTCACAGACAGTAATGCTTTGAGCTGGGCTGGGAGCACGCTCTCTGGGGACCCCCCATGTGCTCTGCACCCGCAGCGAGCTCCTCACACCCCCAGCTGGGAGAGGCTTCCTGGTACCTGTCTCCCAGCACGAAGCCTCGCGGAGGTGAGGACAGGTGTGCTGTGTGTCGGAGAGGGTTTTAAACAGCGTTTTGCTCTGAAGAGCTGTCTGATGACTTATAGCTAAACATCATTGCTGGTTCACTCGGTGTCCAAGTGTGGGTTGGATTCCGGCGTGGAAGGGACTGTTCTACAGTGCTTGGGACAGGGACTGAGCTCTGTTATTTTATTTTTCGACTGGTGAGCTTGGTGATTAAGTATGAAATTTAAACTATAAATCTGTACCTGAATAAGATGACTAATCCTCTAGAAGAAAACTGCATTTTGTAGAAAGCACGACAAAGAAAGGGACCGTTAAATCCAGTTTCCCCGAGGACAGGATGTTACAAGTAGAAACTCAGTTAAAAGCACATGTGTAATTTCCATCCTAGAGACCCATAAGACAGGAATCCAGGAACAAGGGAAGCCAGGGGAGTCCAGGGTTTGGGAACATGCAGTATCCTGCAGGGGTGTCCTGAGACGTGGGCTCTGTCTCAGATATCACAGAGAATCACTCACAAGGACCTGGGAAAAGCCTGATCAGACACGAGGGAACATGTGTGAAACAAATCCTTTATTTGGTACTTAGCTGTTTCTTTAAAAAAAAAAAGTCGATAAGGTGCTAGCATGTGCAGAGGCATCCAGAAGACGAGAACTAAAATGTAACCGTTGTACTTGGCAGAAGCCTTAGGTTTTTATTAGAATATTTAGTTCAGTTGATATTTTTCTCCATTTTTAAGAGAATAGGAGAAATTGGAGAAGGCTTGGAGGAGATCATGGGAATTACTCATTCGCAAGAAAGTAAGAACAAATAAAGGCAAGTTGAGGAAACAAAGGCTATTTTTTTTTCTTAACATGAAGAGGAAAGAAAAATAAAGGTCAACTGAAAATGTTAAGTGACTTACGAAAAGGCGTGGGGCGCTTCTTCCATTTATTAAGGCTGAGCTGAATGGAGAAAAGTGAGTGTTGAGGTTATTTCCTGAGTTTTCTGAATGAGCCCAAGAGGAGCATCCTTACCCTTTAGGATGTACCTGCACGGGGAGCTGAGAAGTCTAAACTCATGGAAGTCTTCGGTATTAGGTAGAAATGTGCTTTAAAGGGGGCAGGAGAAGGGAGAGACCATCTGTTTCCTTCATACTCTCTCAAGTGAAATCTACAAGTCGAATTCACTAAAAACAATTTAGCACTTGTCCTGTGCCCACAGCTGGTGGGCAGCCTGCTCTTTTCAGCTTCGTATTCTCTCTCTTTGTTGCCGGCGGCACTGACTCCCTCCAGCCAAGTTCCCAGACAGGCGCTGAGCGGATTTCTGATCCCTCATCCACACCCGCAGCAGAAGCCTCTTAGGAGGCGCGGGCCGGCCAGGCGTCCATCCTGACGGTAACGGCTGTCACTGCCAGATGAAGTTGAAGCTTGGATGAGGCCGTCGCGCTTCACCCTCACCCCTTGCCTCTTCTCCCCGCCGTGGAACCCACATCTCAGCCCAGCCACTCGTCTGCTCCAGAAAAGGGATGCGTGCGTCCAGAGGCCCAGTTCTCTCTCAGTGACTGGCCCTTCATAACCGTCGGCCTTGTTGGAAAGTTCTTTGCATTTTCTGCATCTTTGTTCCCTTCACTGTAAATGCGCTGTCTTCCCAGTCTTTTCTCAGCACACGTAACCATTCCTGATTTGGCCTTGATCTTGGATAGGCTGTGGGCTCCGAGGTTACAGCCCGCGATCTGCAGACCCCCCAGGCCTGGTGGGCACACGGGCCCGAAAGAAAGTGTTCCCTGGTCCCTCCTCATCACCGAACGAAGCGGTTCAGACCCCGTCTGTTGCCCTCGTGCTGTCTGTACTCCAGCCCTTTGCTGAATCGTTCTCATCGGTCCCATTATCCTCCTGGTTATGCCGTGTTTTAAATCCAGAACTGGTCTGAACCCTGCAACCGCACTTACCTTCTCTGTTGTGTCTTCCTGTTGTTAACTTAGGATTCCTTCTTTATAAACTCAAGCCTATGGAGCAGCTGGCCCAAGGCCAGATGCTTTGGGGGACGCAGAGCTCCTCAAAACCCAGTGCCAATCCCCTCCGGAGGAGAAGATCGCAGTTTTATGATCCCAGGACTGGTGCTCTTAAACAAGACAGCAACACTGTAACAGTTAGAAAAATCAGGGAGATGGAGACTGGTGCACAAGGAAAGTTTCCCCTTCTATCTGAAAACGTCATGTTACCATTCTTAAACCTCTTTTCCAGATTTTGTGCCAACGTCAGGACTACTTGCCCGCCCCCTAGATAGCACTTTTTGGGTTAGGACTCTCTTGGCCGTCTGCGGTCACCCCAACGCTGCACAGTCCTGGGGAGTGAGAGTTAAAAATCACTCCTGCAGAAATTCTGAAGGGAATGGAGACAGGCAAAATCCCATTATCTGGGTTGGATATTGGCCAGAGCACTGGGGTTATTACTCTTAGAATAGACGCAGGACTAATGAAAATGGCCCAGTGATGGTAGAAATTGAGTTCTATTCTTCTTGATAACTTAATTCCCTGCGAATTTAATTGGACCAGCCAAGACCACAGGGCTCGAATACATAAGCCGTGTGTTGGGCTGTTGGACACTCCCCAGTGACCAATGATGGTGGAAACTCCTCAAAACCTGGTTTATAATGAATACCAGCAGTCCATGGAAACTTCTAGAATGTTTTCACTGACAGGATGATTTAATTTTTTTCTTCGCTCTCTTCTGACTTGTCAAATCGAGAACAATTTTTCAGAAAGGTCAAGGGTTTCTCCCTCTGAGGGAAAAAGATAAATTGACTGCGCTTTGGCTGTTAATTAACTTTTAGAAATTCCTGAGACAAACTGTTCAAGAGTGATTTCCAGCAGAAGAGTTTGGGGTTATGAGCTCTCATCCCACTTACCCGTCTTTTCTCTGTGCTTTTGCTTATTGAGTTAGTTAACTTATTTAAGATGTATATTGTCCTTATTTACAGAGAACCTGAGGCACCTCCCTCTGTTCAGAGTCAGACATCCCAGAATCTGACAATTGATGCAGAACGGTATTGTCATCAGAGATTCCTTAAATTCAGGAAGTGTCAGATTTCTGATTTTTAAAAAATCTCCTGAGAAACATGCATTGTCTGTCATGAAACAGCGCTTTGGGGAGCACCTCTTGACAGGCTCTAGAAAGTGTGGTTGAAGTCAAGGTTTTGTTGAATACTTTGCCCTGTTAAATGATCCCCACTTGTTATCTTACAGAAGGATAAATTTACTTATTCAAATGCAGCAGAATAGGAATTTTATCTTTGTAATTTCTCTAATGGAAAAAAAGTTTTGAAGAAAAGAAAGGAGCAAAATAGATACCAGAAATACAAAGGGATAGCTGTGCATGCCCCCATTCCCAGTAACCCTCCCTTTTTCCTAGTTGTGCCATGTCATTTGTTGACCTCACTCTTTATTGTTGAGTGAACCAAATCTTTTTGCCCATCCTGTTTCCCCAGAATGCACCCGTGGACTAGAGTCCACTTCTGCATGATGTCTGATTGACCACTTAACACCTAACTCAGTAGAGGTGAGGAGGTTGCCCCGTGTCCTGGAGTGGCTGCTATGCTTGTCTTCCCACCACTAATCCAAAGCCCCTTCCACCGTGTGACGCTGTTTCTCATGTCAACAACTCTGCAGAGAGTCTTCTCCGCTAAGGAGAAGCTGAGATACAAAACACCTTAGGGCAGAAGTGGGTTGCTTTTATACCCTAGTCGAGGAAGTGGTGAGGATGTGACATGGGAAGCGCCCATGACGTGCTCCCTTCACCTCTGACCAAGCAGAGTTGTGTGCCTGAGCTTCCTGGCAGTCACCTCAGCAAACGCTGGAGAGCCATCTTTTTTGGAAGCCCCTCTCTAGGGAGAAGGTTTAAATTCATAGTGCATCTATCTGACAGTCACTTTGCTCTATTTTCACATAAATGAATATGGATGAAATGATCTCTTTGATTATCTTCTAGCTCTACCCTCCAGAGCATTTCTATAGAAATTCTTTAAATATCTGAAACCAAAGAGGCCAGTAGAGACTCATGCTGCAAACCGAGGTCACCGTACAATAAGCGAAGACAGGCTGGAGGCTTGGTGAGATTGAGACCACACCCATTAAGGAGTGTGGACTATATCCTGCAGCAATGTTGCCTGAGAGGTGGAGAATTCATTTTTTATTTTAAAAAGCCACTGACAGGTTTGTGGTTGACGGGTCAGAAGTGCCCAGGACAAACCAGCAGTAGCACCGAGAACCACAGCAGCATTCGCACTGGCAAGGATTTATTGAGAACTTACAAGGTATTGGTCTTGAACCTTTACACACAGTATTACAGTTAATCTTCACTGCAGCTCTGAGGAAGGGTTATTTTCTCTGGGCTCTATAGATGAGCATGTTGATATTAAATAGACCAGGTCTATATCATTTAGGTATCACCACAGTGATACCTAAATTACATAGGTGACACCTATTTAAGCTAGAGAAATCATGTTGAAGCCAATCAGAGTTACACACACACACACACACACACACACACACACACACACACATATTTACATGAATCTTATTGGACCCAAATTCTCTATAGTATGGCTCTCGTTATAAGGTGGACTGTATTGAACGCCTCTGTGATTTAGTGTTAAAGGAACCAGAAGAAACTTGTTATAAAGTTGTTGTGCTTCCTCGTGGAACAGAGACACACACATATGCACACAGACACACCCACCCACCACACCCTTTGTGTCCAGTCTGAATGAGGCTTAATTTACCAAAATTAGTAGAAATGAGTGGAATCTCTCTCCACCCCTCCTCGTTCCTTAGATCTGTGAAGCTGGGCTCTTGCTTTTCTTCCAGAGGTCCCTGCACAGGGTTTGCTCCTGGAGGCCCCCGGATGCCTGCACCCCTGGCCATGGGAGATGCAAAGGGGTCTGACCTGGTTCCCCCTTGGTCTGGCTCAGGTGTCTGGGACGGCGCTTAGGATGAGGACACGTAGGGAGGGATGATACTAGAAGGGGATTCTCCAGGAGGCCTCACCAGACCGACAGAGACAGGAACTAGAATGTGAGGGGCTGGAGCTGAGGGTGGGCTGGGGAACAGACCTCACTCTGCACCCTGAAGGGAGGGTCTGCATGAGGCGGCAGCCAGTGTGGGATTTTGGACTACAAGTCGGTCCTGCTCTCACGCCGGTGTTCTTAGGCGTTGTTTCTTCCATCTCGGCCTCGGGCTCTGGGGGTTCTATTTTTCACGCGCTTTCCTCCTATCAAGAATAAGTAGGATAGGTTCAAGTCTAGGAAGCAGTTACCTTGTTCTAAGTTGGCCATTAGCTTTTGTGCACCCTCTCCTGGAAAGTGTGATTTTCATCCTGGACGCTGCGAGGGTGCCTTCGCAGCAAAGGCGTGCGGGCAAGGGGCGGGTCATCTAGGACTCCTGGGCCTGGCAGATGGACGTGGCCTTGCGTGTCTGCCTGCCCCGTGCGGAGTGCCCACTGCAGTACCGCCGTCAGGAAAGCAGCTCGCGGCCCAGAGAAGACAAACGGAGGTCTTTGGACTTTCTCACCACTGAAGGAGGGAGTGAGTCTGTGTTTACAGCCTGTCACACACCTTCCCAGACGCCACAGTGAAGACACCGATCTGGCTTTCATAGTCCGCGTGAGCCAGGTAACTGCTGAGATAAGAGCTGCCTGACAAAGAAAACGAAAAATCATCAGTCTGCGGCTTTGGTGATTGCAGAAGCCTGTCAGCCCGACCAGGGTCAGGTTCTGAGTATATGACATGGAGAGATCCTGGTGCATTAAAGAAGCGGGGTCCTTCCACTGGGTAGAAAGGAATCTGGATCCCATAAGCAGTTATTCTCCTTAAGCGTAGGTGATACGAGCCTACCGCCAGCTCGGTCTAGGCCGCCCCACACAGCACGATGCTCTGCTCAGGGGCCTGGACCGGACTCGCCATTTCTGCCTCAGGTGTGGAGGCAAGGCCACTGCAGCTCGGGGTGCTGGAGACGGAGCCCTCTGAATCCTTCTTTTGGCCCCTGAGGTGTTTCCTCTTTGGAAAGGATTGGCCACGTGTGCAAGATTTCCGCAGACAAAGCTCAGATGACTTGAGATGGCCAGGAAAAGTCTAGGAGGGAGCTGCCCTTTTATGTGTGTTCTAGCAAAGTCAATGTTGGCACAGTTAACGGGGGAGCTTAGCCATGATATCCCCACAAGCATGCCTGCGGCCACTTGGGTCTCACCTCTGTTGGCTGCAACGTTCTACCACAGTCTTGCATCTCTTGGCCATAGAAGACAATGTCCCTGCTCTCTAAATATTGCCTCCAGAGACGGGCTCTGGGCCAATCCTCCTACAGCTAAACGTGATCATTTACTGGTGTATAGTTAGCAAACCTACAGAGAAACTTACCTCCATCCGGTACCTAAGCATGTGTTTTCCAACCTGCTTACCTTGGAGGGTCCACGGGGAGGCCACGTCGCTTGGAATCGGGGATCTTTCCTAGCCTTGGAGGCGACGGCTGAAGAAGGCGTTTGGCTACACCCGCTTAAAGTCTGTTAGGCTGAAAATACGGTTGTGGAAACTCAGGACCTTCTTGCCCAGTTCTCTGTGTGGTTGAGTGGAGCCCAACTGCTTCTTGAGGAGAGCCCCGTCCCGCCATCTCTGTAAAAAGGGGACATCCTTCTATCCGGTGCCTTATTATTAGGCGTCTTATTTCATGTGATTCTCAAGGCCAACAGCTCCTCATGTCACCAGCTTCAGAGAAAGAGATACACTCCAGGCCCCCAGTGTCTGGGAGGAGCTCAATTTTTATCAAAATCTGAGAAAAGCATAGACGATTTGCATGAAAGAATTGCCCCCCATTCTTGGTCTTCTAGCGCCTTCTCTTTGGGTTAGCTGGAGGTGAGAGTATACAGACCACCGGCCTCTCCTCTACTGAGTGATTCCGTCCACTTCAGGGCTGTGCCGCAGGCCTACACTGGACGTATCTTATAAAATTAGCCCCCTGCAGACTGTTGTTTGCCAAGATACAGGTGCGTGTACTGTCGGCCCACCTGCACGGCTGTGGTTAGGGCCACGAGGACGGGTTCTCTCTTGTTTCAGGGTCAAGAAGTGGCCCTTATCTCTGTCCAGTTCAGTCCATTCGGTGCTTTTCTGTTGATGGGCTTCCTCTCCCCACAAACACGAGGGCCGTCTACACCAAGGGCGCGTTGAGTTTAACCTCACTGTCACGCTCCACTGTCTTTACCCTTGTTTTGTCTCAGTGTCGATATCCTTCCCATTTATTAAATTTAACTTTATTCTGAAGCAGGCACGTACTTTGCCGTCCTCCTGGAGTTAAGTAAATACTCGCGTCTGCACGGCACCTAGAAAGCACGACTGCTCTCTGCTGAATCTGCACGTTTACCAGTGAAGACGTGCAGAGTGTAGGCTGAGGCCACAGTGAAGTCACAAGGAAGACAGGCTTCACCAAGGGTGGTTGGTTGTGTCACAATTTGTGGACAGGACACTGAGAAGGAAAAACGTGTTTCTTCCTGACAAGGCGACTGGCACATACAGAAGCCAGTGACGCTGATGGTTGCTCTACGTGACCAAATCCCAAGAGGCAGGAGATTTAAATTTCTTGGTCCTGTCCAGGTTCAAAGACCCTCCAGCTCCTAAGAGCCTGTGTTCTAGTGGGGTGGGGGGCGCGGCAGGCTCCGTCGTACCCCCAGCGGAGACGGGGTGTGATTAGCCCAACGCCAGAGGGGGCGTGTTCCAGGGCCTGTTCCGGCCTCGGCACCGTCGTGCTGAGGACACAGAAGTTCTTAGAAAGAGAACAACACGATCCTGTGACCCCCTGGAGGACAGTTAGCTGTTCTGTGGCCGTCTCCCCAGTAAAAACATTGGTTTGTAGAAAATATTTCTGCCTTCACAGAACCTGAAAAACTATAAATAGACATTGAAACGTTGAGTCAAAGCATTCCATTCCAGAGTGACACTGGATGTCTGTTTCTCCATGTCAGTGACAGTCTGTGACAAGCTGTTTAAACAGTCTCGGGAGCGGGCTGGGCCTGCAGAACATCTGTAGGAGATAATAAACCCAGATGCAATGTTCAGAAAGAAATCGAGTGTGTAGTTTAGAGAAGTGGGTCTGCGTCTGGACACGTGAGACCAGTGGTGTTCCCAGCATGGCGAGCCACGTTCCTCCTGGCATCTGAGTTTCCTCACCCCTGGGTGTTCACTTGGTGGGGTTTCCAGAGGGTTTGCGGACAGATCACTGAGCTACGAGCAGAGCTCCGAACGGGGTCAGGCCGACTGGGGTCACCTGCAGGTCACAGATGCCTCTGGAATCTGCGATAGGGCTCGTGGGCACTGCTTCCCCATCGTGGCTGGTCCATCCGGGGCTGCACCACTGGGCAGCCTGCTCCTCGGGGGAGGGCAGCCTCCTGACCCCCTGTGGCCGATCAGGGTAGGTGGGAGGGAAGCAGGTCCGTCGCTGAGGTGAAGGTCAGTGAGGGCCCAGGACAAGCCGCGTGCGGGGATGTCTGTCCCAGCCTGGGCCAGGGGACGGGGAAGGGCGTTGGACCATCTCTGTACCCCCTTTTTCCACGGTAAACGTCTTCTCACAGCCCAGCTCGCTGCCGTGAGAGGAGTGTCCTCCGTTCCTAGAGCAGCGTGCGGCTCGCCGGGCGTCCCTCGCGCTTCGTGTACTCAGTGTCTGATCTCGCTCCTACTCTGGGAACAGGCACAGTGGGCAGCCTCTCACCCAGGCTTAGCGTAAGCCCTCGCCTCCTGCTTTCTGCTATCCCCCTGGCCGCCCACACGGGCTTTCTCTTGGTTCTTCCCCTGTAAAACCCAGCAGGAACCGGACACCTGGAGACGGCCCTGGATCACTTTCTTCCCAGCATCCCTTGCTGTCAGTGCCTCTGCACTCGGGTGGCTATATGATTGCTGGACGTCGTGTCCTCAGAGGGTTTGGGCTGATCTGGGAGGCGTGGACTACCTGAGCCCTGCTTTCTGAGGATATAATTAAATTGGCGTTTTGTCCAGCCTGGCTTATGGTACACAAATCATTCGGCCAGACTTTCCACAAGAAGGCATGCCTTTACCTATACACCCGCTTTTAGGGTTAACAGCACTGCTCTGTGTTACAACCCTGGGCACCTGAGCGTCATCAAGGTCAATCGATTGTTCAGACCTTTTGTTAAACAGATGCACTGCTGAGTGGGCAGCTGGACATGTGAACGGATGGGTAGGTGGAGCCGTGGAAGACAAAGTAGGTCCAGAAGCTTTCTTTCGTGTGTGCCGTGTCACGTGCTTGAATGTCCGTCGTCGTTCCCGTAGTTTGATGTCAGTAATTTTTAAAGCCCTGCTGAAGAGCAGGTGTTCCCAGTGCTTATGCGGCTGACTTGCTGGTCCTTTCAAAGCTTTTACTCATTTGCTTGAAACGGGCAAGTGACCCGGCAGAGGTCGACTTTTGGGAAACAATAATTACGCTGTGAGAAGGTAGGACTCCTGTGCTTGTTCTGCAGTGAAACCTCACTGCTCAGGGCCCCCTGGGTCAGGAAGCCGGGTAAACCTCTCGCCAGCTGCACTGTCTTATTCCTCTCCAGCTCAGGGCTCTCTTCCCTTCAATAGCCGTCCTAGTCAAAGATTTGTAGGGTAGAAAGATGAGATATACACAGCTTGGTCTGATTCCCTAAACTTGACAAAAACCTGTGCTAACAAAACTGACCTCTGTAGCCTTGGAGATGACCCGTGGAAAGCATCTGGCACTGAGCTCGGTTCCGGGAAGTATGAGGTTGCTGGTGGTGTCGGGATGTCGGAGGAGAAGAGGGTCCATGCCCGCTGGGCTAGGCAGTGGGTGGTCCTGGAGAAAGTGGGCTTTGAGCTAATTTATTAAGAATGAGAAAGATACAAGAGGGCAGAGAATGGATGACGTTTCAGGTGTAAGAAACACTTGGGCATAAAGCAGAGGTAAGAGCTATGCGATTAATAAACCTAAGAGCACGTTGGGAAGAGCTTAGATTCCAGGAGGAGGGGGATGCTGTTTCTTCGGTTTTGTTTTCACATCGAATCATATCGTTATATTTTTCTAGAGAGGATAGGATTTCCAGTTCCAGTCATCGATCAAAGATCCAAGTGAAAAGCAAATATGTCGTCTTTTCTTCAAGGATCCTGCCCTTTACCTGAAACCCTACACTGGAGCCATGGCTTCCTGGGTCAGGCACATACTTGTCTATGGTCTGGGCGATGCTGACAGAACAGGAGAAGGAGAGAGCTGCTCTCTGTTTAACCAGTTAGCAAAATGGAATCTGGGTTGCAAATGTAGTTGTAGGAGATCGATGCCCATCGTAACGGTCCCGAACGACCACCGTTCCTCTCATCTAGCATTTCCAGACTTGATGCTTTGTAAGCATGAGATGGAATAATTCCAGAATCTTAAAGACATCTTCATTTGAATCTTTCAAATGACAGGAGGCTATTTAACACCTAGTTGATTAATGTTAACTGGGTTGGTTGGTTAATAGTTAATGATTTAACTCAGGAACAAAAGAAGTAACATCCCATATTAATATTCCATACCAATAGCCCGTGTGTCCTTAATTATTGGGCTGCCAGAAAGTTCTTTCTGGTTTTTCCATAATATGTTACCTTTGAATTTCCAAAATCTATTTCTAGCCTTACACAGTACTAGGACAGATTTTTCACAATATACTTATGCCAGATGTCAATAACTTTTCTATTTCATGACAACTTATTTGTGAGACATTGTTTTTAAAGGTACAAAACCAAAACCACGCATGGAAACGATCACTCATTCCTTACCCTTTCCCTTTGTTTCTTGCTGGATCCGAAGGTTCTTCCATGCTGCGTAGCGGATCAGATTGTCCAGGCACTTGTCTCTTGCTGGATGTTAAAAACCAGTGATTATCTGTTGTGTAAAACACTGTACATCCTGAACTTGCACAATCGAAGTGCGGGATTCCAACTTCCTTGGTTATATTTCATCTTGATAGTGGCTCAACGTCCAGCCGCCATGATCGTCTTGAATCATGATTTTTCAACTTCTGCTCTGCAGCCTATTATAGTCTATCCTCATTTATGTGCTCGTTCCAAGCTCGATATGAGAGCATTAAAGTCTTCTCCACCCACGACATTGCATAGATTTTTTGAAAATGAGAAAACCAAAGGCAGGACCTTGCGGCCCTTCCTCAAGAAGCTGCCTAGAGATCACTGCTATTCCATTGACTTAACACCTTGTTCCTGAAGCCTTTGAACCAGAGGCAAGTCCACTGACCTCTGTCTCCGAGGAGACGTAACAGGTGTTCAAAGGTGAAGCCTGGGAGGTTCCGTCCATTTGGATGCACGTCCCCTTGGAACAGTCTGCTCCAAACCGCAAGGAGTTCATTCCCTCTCTCTCACGTTCAAAGTGTTGGTGAGAAACCAGACCAATCCAATTCCCTCTTCTCTCTTAAGAATGTGAACTAAATACCTTCGTCCTTCCTCTCTGGATAGTTTCCTTTGTGTTTCTTCTGCCCAGAATAAGCAGGGGTGTGGATGGTCTGGAAAATGAACTTTGGGAAATTTGGTATATTCAGATAATCACTTGGACATTGAGAAATGCATATGTAAGAAACCTTTGGATATTTGAAACCTTCAGAAACCATATCAGACTTGCTTCCTCCCCAGAGGTTTGAAATACATTTTCCCTATTTCTTCATTTCTGGGACAAACACCCCCATCTCAGAAATGATGGGAAGGTGAGCCCAGGACGGTGTCCTCGGTTAAGTGATGGGTGCAGGCGTGCCGTGACGTAGACCAGGGGTAAGAGGACATAGACACGCTGCCCTCGTCTGTGTGGATTTGGGGAGCCTGGTGCGGCCACTGCCCAGCAGCGTGTCCTGTAATCGCTCCCTTCTGAGTCTCTGTCTGCTCATCAGAGAAAAGGGGGTGATGCACACCTGCCCCCCAGGGCTCCTGCAGGTGGAGCTGAGCCCAGGTCGTAGGTTTGCTCAGCACCGGCTCAGTGCCTGTAATACTGCACGTTGACTGAAATGAGCTGCTGGCCACCTTCACGGGGACTTTCCTCTCAGGGACCCTGTAGGCTGACAGGTGGGCAGGAGACCCCAGGACCCCGCCACTTACTGCCCAGGCTGTAATGGACATCTCCAATACTTAGCTGTCACCAAAAAAATCCTGGTTTTATTTTTTTTAATTAAAGAAAGAAATTCGGGGGTCCCATTGGATTATAACGTTACATAAGTTTCACGTGTTCAACATTATATTTCTACTTCTGTCTACACGACCTCGTGCTCCCACCAAAAGTGAGTTTCCAACTGTCACCACGCAGTTGATCCCTTTACCTGTTTCTCCCCTCCTTCCTCCCTTCCCCTCTGGTAACCTGTTCTCTGTATCTGGGTGTTGGTTTTTGTTTTGTTTTGTTTGTTCATTTATTTTGTTCGGTTTTTGTTTGTTTTTGGATTCCACATATGAGTGAAATTATATGCTATTTGACTTTCTCTTTCTGACTTATCTCACTAAGCATAATACCTTCTTATTCCATCCATGTTGCTGCAAATGGCAAGATTTCATTCTTTTTTATGGCTGCATAATATTCGTGTGTGTGTGCGCGCGTGTGTGTGTGTGTGTGTGTGTGTGTGTACACTACATCTTCTTTATCCATTCCTGTATCGATGGACATTTAGGTTGTTTCCATGTCTTGGCTCTTGTAAATTGTGCTGCTGTGAACATTGGGGTGCAGGTATCTTTTCGAATTAGAGTTTTCATTTTCTTTGGCTAAGTACCCAGAAGTAGGATTACTGGGTCGTATGGTAATTCTATTCTTAATTTTTTGAGGAACCTCCATACTGTTTCCATAGCGGCTGCACCAATCTACAAGGAATCATCGTTTTGCAAGTATTCAGAATATATGGTTCTCAGAGAGGCCTGTAGCTGAAATGGGAGGTGAGCATTTGCAGCTGGTTCTCACGGGTTAGGCTCCTAGACTGAAAACTGGTCGACCTCTGAGCACCCCATCGTTTGGGGAGTTTCCTTGCGGCAGTTGTGCCATTTACACCTTACACAGTGTCAGGGATGGGGGCCGTCTTGGCCTTAGTGTGTGGCCCCTGCTTGAATTCAGGCACAGCAGAGACATCAACGCTGTCGGCTTCCCTCCCGGTTCCCTCCTCTCGTTAGAAGACGTGTGTGTGGCCCTTGGTCAGTTTGTGAGCGTTATTCCAACATGACTTCATGTGATGTTTGACTCAGGGGTCCATTGCCGTCCGCTTTTCAGATGCTCACGCGAGAGTGACTTAGAGGCATGGCCCGCTCCAAGGGCTGGGAAGTGAAGGTCCTGAGTGGAGGAGGGCAGAGCAGTTGCCCTGGAGCCAGAAGGCGGCCCCCAGAGAGCTGCCGTCGTCGGAGGGGGGTTCCCCTCAATGCCCCGGGGAGAAGCCCCGCGAAGGCCTTCAGGCCAGCCTTCAGAGCTGTTTCCCTGGGGTGCAGGCGGTACTCAGACTCCATGAAGAATGTTACCCTGCTCTTCCGATGGCATCCAGGCCCTGCATGGTGAAGAAGGTCACTCAGAAGACATGTCGCCAAGCTGGGCAGAGCCAGCGGGCGTGGTGCCGAGGCAAGGCCTGTGGGGATTTGGAGTTCTGGGCTGGGTGGGGTTCCAGGGCAAAGAGCCCCTCAGCTCACCGCATCCCCTGGACCGCCCTCTCAGTGGTGCTTTGGTCCTCGTGTGGCCATCCAGCCCTCCCGGTCAGCATTTCATTTTGTAAGCCTCCATTTTATCAGTGTTTTGTGTTAAAACTCTCTCTCTCTCTATTTTTGGAGGTAGTTGTGGTGTGAGTCCATCTGTTTTAAGGCAGCTTTGAAAGCACAAATCTTCTACATATAATGTTCACTGGTTTAACAGACAGTTTTTGGTGAGATAGGCCCAGGGTTTTTGCTTCAAGTCTTTCCAGGAGGTACGGGAGAATAAATACAAACATTTGCTCACTAATTAATGCGTATCCTAATTTGAACGCAGTGTTACGTAGAAGGGACATCTGGCAGTGAACCCTGGGCGTGGACTCTGCCTGGACACACAGATCCGGGGACGATGTCTGTGCCAGGGCGCCTGCCTCTCACCGGAAACCTCAGCTGAATTTGTCCATGTAACACGTGGTCCCATGGTTCCGGTGCAGCCACACCAAACCCCAGAGGGTGGGTCGTCAGCTCTGCAGTCGCGGGTGAGTTTCAGGGCCCAGCGTGGGTTCCTGCTCCCAGCCACACCCCTGCCCCCGCTGCCCGGAAGGAGCGTGCGGCTCCACCAGATTCCACCTGACCGAGACCCTGGACCCTTCGGGACCTTCCATGTGGTCACTTACGGGACAACAGACTTTAGTCCCAAGAGAAATGATGCTGCCTTTGAATGGCGTTATTATGCATTTTATGACAGAAAGTATAAGCACAGACCTCTTTTGACTTTGTGTTCACTCCCAGAAGCCAGCTCTATCACGCCTTGTCAACCCCAGAAAGCCCCATATTGTTGGACTATAGCTTTAAAAAGTGCCTGTCACTGAGTTAGACCTGAATTAAATACGTTTTCTCAGTGTTTCTTGTGGCAGGGGTACTCAAGTGCTCTATTTTACAGTAACAGTCCTTCTTTGTTTTTGTTGGGAGCTTGGAGGAAGGGTGGGGATTCCAGCTTGGAGGGTCCTGGGCAGACATGGTGGGAGGAGAGCCCTGGAGGGAGGCTTCGGTGTTGGGGGGGTAGGTGGGCACAGAGGACCCTGTGTGCAAAGGAATGAAGCAGAGGGCGGCTGTGGAGCTGCAGGGCTGGTGATGAAAGTGGAGAATTTCCATCAGGAGGGCACGTTGGAAGCAATGTGGTCCCAAGCCGCACGCTACCCATCTCCTCACTGACACGATGCCAGGAAGATGATGCATGATTGGGCGAGAGAATGAGTCTGGGGAAAAGTGTAGGGTCTGTAACAGTTTAGGTCACAACATCAGAACGACTTTGAAGTCTGCAGTGTTGTTTTGTTATCATTCTATCTGTGACTCAAACAAAGAAAAGAATTAGAAATTTAGGCAAAGATTAAGTGATATGAGGAAGAAACAGACTTTTTTTTGAAAAAGAGAGAACGACTCCTGTGTGCTCTTGTTTGTACACATTTACTGGGAGTTGGACCCGGCAGACCTTGGGGTTGGCTCCATCGCCCTAGAAATGTTTCAGAAGTTGACACTTTCAGGATAGAGTATTCCTTGTTTAGATTCAGCCGTAGTTTCTCATCTCATTCATCAAATTGTCAACTGAATTCACCATTTTTGGCTCTGCGTAGCTGGTCTAGACGTAGAGAAAAAAAACAACAACAACTTGTTGCTTCCAAAATGTGGCCAGACCTTCTGCTTCTGCAAGACCCCACCTTCGGTGATCTGCCCCAATTCTGCCAAAGTGTGTAACTGCTTCCATTCCACAGGGAAGAAAAAGAAAAATCCTTGAGACAGCCGTTTCTTACTGTATTTATCTGTGAAGGTTTACAGTAACCTTTGCATTGAAAATTGACTAAAATTGGGACTTGTTCCTAAGATGCAGACATTCTAGCAAATTCCTGGGATGGGTCCACTCTCTGATCCGGCTGAGCAGAGAGTCTGCAGGGCCATTAACCGGCACAGAGGCTGACGAGGCCATTTCCTCAGAGGTGGTGTCATTTCTACCTCTTGTCCCTCACGTCTGTTTAAAATTCCCCCCAAATCATGAGATTACAGAGCTTGCAGAGATGGCCCAGGTCCCTGTTCTATTTGATGCCCGGGGCGGGGTCCCTGGAAACGTGAGCGGGGGCGGCCGCAGCCCACGTGGAAAGCCCTCGGCTCACGGGGACCATTTCCCTCCCCGGCAGCAGCACAAGAATCCCCCTCTGTCATCACCTTGGCTTTGTTTCTGTGTCTGGGGCTCTGAGGAGGTGATTGCGGCATGCACTGGGGTGATTAAAACCCCAGATGGCCCCAGAGATTGGTTGGTGGTCACTGGCCGTCAACGGCGCTGTCCCTCGCCTCCTGTTTTCTCTAGTTCATCAGGGACCGTCAACGTAGTTTCGTTGCTGCTGTTGGTATGTGGTTCCCAACGGGGATCGCCTCCCCGTGTCCATGGTAGGGTTTGCTGGGGATGGGGCAGCTGACCGGCCAGCTCAACGGGGCGGGGGTTGTGGGGGGAGGAAGAGAGCGAAGACAGGGCAGGCACGGGGCCTCCACTGACGCCGGGGGCGCCGGCGGCCGAGCCCAGGGCTCCGTCTCGGGGCTGCGGTGACTCACGTGCTGGCTGGCAGTTAGGGAAGCAGCAGAGGTCACCCATCCCATTGTGGGATGGCCACGAAAACACTTGCTCACTCTTAATATTTTAAAGTTTAGTAAAGTGCAACCTCACTTGAAATCCAGTCAAGGTCGCAGGTGCTATAAAGTATAATTTGCAAGCACATCATAGAGCAGAAACTTATTTTTTTATGACAGAGGTGAATGACTTTTTACAGGTGTGTGGTTTGAGTCATCTATCTGGTTGTTAAGCCCGTGTTCCTTCCTGGATTCCTTGTAAAGGATATGAAAGAGCCTGTGTTGTAGAGCAAACTATCAAAAGTAAAAGTAAATGAACTAGGAGTTTGGAAAGAAAGGTTTCTCCACGGAAGTGGAAAGCAGAGAGAAAGCAACCAGCCTGTGTCTGAACACCTGGCCTGAGTCCGGTCCTTGCAGCCTGTGTGCTGGGGGGACACGTCCGGTCCCGTCGCTGGGCCCAAACCACCTGCTTGTTCTTTCCTCGCGGCCGGGCCAGGCAGATGCTGGGCTGCAGGGTGAGGGGCACTGCGCCCACCAGGGTTCCCACGCTGAGCTCCTGGAATAAAGGAGAGCTGCCCGCACCGCCCGGACCCGCTCACCTGTACCTGGCCAGGCCTCTGTCTGGTTATGTAGCCCGAGATTCCATCCGATGTTCCTCATCCATCCGTCGGACATCAGGTTAGATCCCGCTGGTCGGGGCACAGGTGTGGCCACTCGCTCGGCTGCAGGTGCTGTGGGCAGTGCAAGCGTGCATGCCCACCGGCCGCGTGGCTGTCCTCCCTGGGGCTGGAGCAGGAACCGTGCTGCTGTTTCTGTTCTCCCGGGCCTAGAACGCGTGGTAATTAGCAGCTGTCCTTACAGGGACAGCCCGGCTCAGCTCCCACAGGAAGGTGGTCCATTGTCTCGGGAAATATTTCAGAAATCCTCTCAGAAACACACGCCCACACTGCTGGGTGCATTGGTGGACGGCAGGGCAGAGAATAAACAAACGTGCGTGTCCAAAAACGGGAAGCGATGCTTCCATACACAGCACAGCATCACAGCTCTCTCCCGAGTTTCACATGCACACACGCAGTTCTTGGGCACAGTGACCTCGGTTTTCCGAGGGATGCTGGGACGCTGAGCACAGGCAGAGCTCCTCCCGTGGTCCTTGGCGCCACGTGGACCCGGCCGTGTCTCCACAGGAACCTCATCTCTGCATAAGGATGCGCTCTCCCCTTCGTGGCTCCGTCCTCTGTTTTGCGGAGTTGTGTTGAGGGAGGTGCCTGCACAACCTCAGGTCACAACTACTAGTGAGGATGGCTTCCCGAAGGGCCGGGGTGTGCCAGCCTTCCGAGAGAAGACAGTCCACGCTTATCCCTTCTCCGTGGTCTTAAAGATGCACCACCTAAGCATTTCACTCTCGGTTTGGTAACATTCAAAATGTTGTGCTCTGGAGAAAATCCGAGCAAAGGTAGTTGTTTTGTTGCTCTGAGTGCCAGTGAGAGGGAGGGAAGCCACCTGACTCAGGAAAGCCTTGAAGGGATGGTCAGAAGTAACCCTAATACTGCCGACAGTATCTGCTGGTCAAAACACCTCATTACGACGTGGACCCGTGTCCTCAAATGCTTCCTGTTCCTCGGCCGACAGGAGACCTCCAGAAAGTCTGTGCTTCCCACAAAACTGACATCTGTCTTACTTTATCACCATAAACCCTCCTCTCTTGTCACCAGTATTTTACTTTATAAGCTCCTTAAGGGTACAAGCGGTGCTTTCCACCCAGCATGTGGTTAATAAGTAGCTATCAAACGAATGCTTGAAGGACATAATATTGTCCTTGAGAAATGTAGGGAGACTCAGGAGACATAAACACTGTCTCTGAGACAAATATTCACAGTTAACTTATCAGCTATTCCGAATTCCTAGTGCACATGCTGGACTCAGATGACCCACCCAAGAGAGAAATAAAATCAAAGGCAAAGAGTGTCTCGAACATCACAGCTGAGGGAACCTCAGGGCATTTAGTGAATGAGAAGGCGGATTCTCTGAGCCCCGGCTCTCTCTGACTGCATCTCCACGAGAATCATTTCTGGGGTCCCTTTAGGCATCGACTTTAACCCAACTCCGATATTACTAAATGTTAAGTAATCAAAGCACAACCTCAAGCTACAAACCTCTTTGTTTAGAATAATGAAAAGCTGTGTTGAAAATACGAAAAAATAAATACATTATATAAAATATGTAAATATAGAAAAGATTTTAAAAATTAGAGTTAATACATAAGAGTAGTGATTTTGATTTTATCTTAAGAGTGGAAAGTTTAGTGCTTTTTCTTTAGGGTTTTTTTTTTTTTTTTTTTTTTCGCGGTACGCGGGCCTCTCACTGCTGTGGCCTCTCCTGTTGCGGAGCACAGGCTCCGGACGCGCAGGCTCAGCGGCCATGGCTCACGGGCCCAGCCGCTCCACGGCATGTGGGATCTTCCTGGTCTGGGGCACGAACCCGTGTCCCCTGCATCGGCAGGTGGACTCTCAACCACTGCGCCACCAGGGAAGCCCTAGGGCGTTTTTTGAGGATGAATTTTCCTCACTGTCTCCCATGTAGATGTTTTAAAGGATGAATAGGCGTCCTGACTATGTGCTTTCCGGCCATGCAGGGGTCACCTGGTTCTAACACCGTCATCTTGACCATGACACTCAAACAGTTCCAAGTTGCAGGGAGGATTTATGAAGATACACTTTATGTGCCTTTTATTAGCTACAGATATTTTATGGATCTTACAATAAGTGTGACCAAAGAAACTTTTCTAATTATCTCTTTAACTTTTTTAAACGTTTAAAATGCATATAAAGTTAAAAATTAAGAAAAAGGCACTTATTAAATTAAGGGAGGGACGTAAAATGTTTCACAGAGAAAGAGTAACAGGACACGTCATCTTTCACTCGTGCCCGTAGGAAGCTTGGCGTGAGCAACTTTATAAGAACGGATCTGGGGACTGAATCCAAGTGCACCCTCTGCTGAGAATGTCCTCTGTCCTTGTCGTGTTCGGGAGGCTGTGTGACCTGGCCGTAGCCCCAGCCGTGGAGCGCTGCCCCCTCCAACCCCTGATTTCCCCTGAACCCGCTTCTCAGGTCTCTGGGCTCCACTCTGACCTTGGTCTCAGCAATCTTGTCCCTGGACCACAGGCCACAGCCTCAACCTGGGCTCCCGGGGACCCCACTGTCCATCGAAAACCCACAGAGTGGGCTCCGTGCCACTCATTAATCACATGGTGCGGCCCGTCCGTATCTTCCAAGGGCTGCGATTTCCCTCCAGATCAAGTCCCAGCTCCTTTCTGTGGCTCCGGGACCCCGCGGTGCCTGCACCCCACTTCTCACTCCCGCCGTCCTTTCCCGTCTTGTCCCACGCGCCCGGGCTTCCTCACAGCCCCTCAGCACGCCTTGCCCCCAGCCCCGGGGCCTTTAGGCGAGCTTCTCCTTCTGCCTATTCAGAAGGGCTTGCTCCACGCTTCAGGGCCCGGGTCCTCAGCAGGGAGATGTTAATTTGTCTGATGTCACCGTCCACCCGCAGGAGAGGGCAGGGCCCTGGACTGTTTGTGCCCCTCTGCCCCAACACAGCGACTACGGCCTGGCAGCCTCTGAACTCCTGATCAGTGAGGACGACGCAGGGCCCTCCCCCCCGGGGTTCCGGTTCTCCAGCTCAGCCAGAACCTCGGTCTTCCTCTGACCGCCTCCTTCCCTCCCTTCCCCCCGCCCCTCCTCCTTCCTTGGCAGAACCTCGCCGTGATCCCCAGTTTGGCAGGTTGTCCTGAGGCGGAAGCATGGGGGCTGGAAGATGCAAGTCGGTGGAATAGCGCAGACCCCAGGTGCGGGGACCCCCCTCCGTGGACCCCGGGGGCCCCAGGTGGGATGCGTGGACCCCATGGCCCGAGATGGGCGTGTTGCACGTGTTTAAGGGAAGTCAGTGCTTGGGAAACAACCCACGAGCTCAGTGTTTAATTGAGGAGAATGTGGACTCGGAAGGAGACCAGCGTTTCGGCCGAGGGAAGACGCGGGGCTGCCGTGCTTGTGGGCTGTCGGCAGGGTCAAGCAGGCTTCTGCAGTTGAGCGCTGGCAGAGCCCGCCGCGGAGCAGAGCGGGGGTCACACGTGCTACTGGGCCAGAGAGTCCCTCTGCACCTTTGTCTCTGGGTCTCAGAGGCCCTTGACTTTGTGGCAGATTCTGTGGAGCTTTTCTTTCTCTTCACCGGATTGTTGTGCTGTAAACGGTGACGATGAGCGTCTCAGCAGTTTTATTTCCCGTTTCTCGAGATGATCAACCCCGTGGATGGTTTTATTTGATGCCTCACTTTCCCCTCCTCAGCTGCACGAGGAGCGTCTTCCACCAGGGAACAGACCCCCTGTGTCTGCACGCGCAGACCCAGGCAATATTCAGGGTCCAGGAGGTGCGTGGGTCGCACCTGGAGCACTTTGCAGGCCTCTGGTTACACACGGGGAAAGAGCACAGCACGGTTCATCCTGTGTTTACACTTACTTTCAGGTAGAGGTAATTGAGAAAGAAATTACACACCACCCAGCTGCTTTTATGGAGTTCAAAATATTGCACATTAAATAAAGGGATTTAAAATCTGGTGCCTAAAGTTCACGCAGAGTTAGCAACCTTGAGACTGTGTTAGTCTTCAGGCAAGAGTGGCTCTAAGCCATTGCAGAGACAGTTATCAGTGCTTTTCTTCATGTTTCTAGAGGAGCGGGTGTAACTTTATTCCCGTTTCTCACAACCCTTGAAGGCAGCGAATGGTGGGTCTCAATTCTGACCCACACCCTACAGGTAAAATGCATTCATATTACTCTGGGGGAAATTGCACAAAACTGGACTTCCCTGAAAATTGCTATGATACATTCTTAAAACTTTGGGAGAAAGACAAGCCTTATGTGTGTTTTAAATCCTGGCTTTATTACCATAAAACTTTGATCTTCAGGGATTTGGTGTTGCAAGGAGAATTTTCTACCTGCCCAAGTTCTTCTCTCTGGTTCTTTTCACTGAAGACACTATACAGGCCTTTGGGAATGTCCAGTTCCTCCATTAAAGTTCTGACCAAGTCCAGAAAAATCCAACACTTCCAGGCTTCTGCTCAGCCCTGTTGTCACAGCCATGGGCCAAGGGAGAAGGGGTGCCTGCATCTCACCTCCTGCATCTCACCTCCTGTATCCCTACCTCCCCCATCCATGTGTCTCCCTACTGCCTCCTCACAGGGAATCCTAAGATGCCATGCCAGAGTTCTTTGACAGACGTGACACATACCTGATAAAAATTTAGAGAAATTTGTTCCCCATTGGTTGACTTCCAAATTTGAGGAGCTAAACCTATAAACAGAAAAGTAGGTAATTATAATGGAGTTAATAAGTGTGCAGGTATAATACAGACACACACACACACAGCTCCTCAGACAGATATGAAAAAAATCAGAGAAGGGTGTGATTTTTGTTTCCATTTCATTTTATTTCTCACCTACATTAGTTTTCTAGACATTTGAAATAATAAACCAGCCAGATGGAGATTTTAAGCTGCCCACTGTTAGACGCTTGAAAGCCAGATTAATTAGTGTCACTGTCCTGTGACACTTTTCATCCCATCCAGTCACCTGGTCATCTAGTGGGATCCCCCCCTCCCGGTTTCCCTGCCCAGCAGCCCACAGACCTCACCTGCTGGGTGATGCTCAGACTACAGTTAGGGACCGATGCTGGCTAACATGGGTGCAAAACTACGGATTGCCACCGTTTCATGCCTTCTCTTGGTACTTGCAGGAGGACATTGCCACCCTCCGACTTCCCTTCCTCTGGTGTCGGGTTTCCTTTAGGGGGTGATCCTGAGTGCTCACTAGTTACCATATGGAGTGGGGTTTCATGATGTGGTCCAGGTAGCAGTCCTGAAAATGTTTCAATCTGTACTTTAAAGAAAAAGGGAAAAGACGAAACTGTATAAGTAAATTTGCTGAAATCAGTCATTTCTATACCAAAAACTTTTGCTTTTTTAAAATAAGGATGTTTTGTAGACAGTGTAGAACACATTCATTTTAAGAGATATCAAGTAAAGTAAGTTTTTAAGGCATCACATATGACCCAGTTTCCCTGGGGCCGAGTGGCGCCTGGCATCTCGGGAGCCAGCAGCCAGTCGGCTCATTGCTAACAGGCAGCCGGGGTTGAGGACGGGGACAGGCGGGTGGGGGGCTGCCCTGGGACGGGGCCGCCAGCTTACTGGGGGACAGACCAGGATCAGAACCCAAGTGTTTGCACAGAAATGCAACAGGATGCCGAGTATTTTCCTTGGACTCCACAGATAACTGAAATCAGCTGAGCATCTTCAACACAAGCTGGCTGTTTTATTTTGCCTCAGATTTGTAAACAAATGGTTGCAGTCATTCTGCTTCTAGCTTTGAAAAGGACAGTCTGGTTTCCTCTCTCTACAAATGTTTCTTTAACTGGCTGTCAGTTCTCCATGGAAGTTCCTGGCACGGGGCCGTCCCTGCCCTGCGTCTCCCCTGACCCAAGCCTTCTGAGCTCTACTCCACTCCCGCAGGGAACAAGCTTGTGGGTGGACACAAATAAACAGTGACTAGGTGTCCTGTCACGGAGCCTGCAGGCTGTGGTTTCAAGGACACAAGATTTATGGGCGCTTCTGGCCGCATGGAGGCCGTGCAGGCGGAAGGGGAGGTGAGCTGCTGGGACGAGGTCGGAGGTCCCTGGGCGCTTGACGTCCCCGGGGACAGCTCGATGAGCTGAGCCCAGGACACGGGAGGCTGCGTGGCCACAAGCATGGTCTGCGGGCAGGACCCAGATCTCCGCGGTCGTCACCGTGGCCCGAGGGAGTGACTGTGGAGGAGCTGAGAGCGCTGCTCTGTGCTTTGCAGAGAGCCCGGCGGTTTGGGGGGCGCGTCCCTTTCACCGCCAGCCCCGTTGTTCCTTTTCGAGGCCTGGTCCATTTCACGGTGGTGAAATTTGGATTTCATGGTACTTATGTCATTTCTCATATAATGAAAATTCACTTCTTAATAATGTGCTAATTTTTCATTCTGATTTCTTCTCATTTTTGCAAACACTGTACTGGGATGAGCGTGCCTGGGGCTCTTGTGTCCCCCTGAGGAAGCACCCTCTCAGGATATTTGAGTAAAGGCACGCGAGCTGAAGTACAGCTAGCGAGCGAAGGCCGAGGCCCTTTCACCTCTCTGTCCTCAGTCCGGTCGGCCGTCGACCCCGCCCGACCCTGGACGCGCAGGGACTCTCTTCCCGGAGTGCGCGTCGCTGTGGGTGCCGCCCCATCCCTGTGTATCCACGCACTTACTTGGAACTGGCGCTGCTGTTGCTATTTCAGGAGTGGTTGTCCTGAAAATCAGGAACCACACTTCTCGCAGTGCGAGGTCACCCTCCATCTCCGTCTCCCTGTCAAGCCAGGGGAGGACCTCGGCCCCGAGAACCGGGATCTGACGGGCCTGGGAAGATTGCTCACCCCCGGACCCCAGACCTCCGCCTGGGTCCCAACAAGTGTTCGCTCCGAGCGGGCTTTCCCATCAGCAAGTCGACTTCGTGTGTGCACAGAGCACGGGGCAGAAATCACCTGGAGCTGGTCTCAGGATGCAGCAGCTCTGCCTCGCTGAACCTAAACCGTTTTTCTCTTTCCTTTACTTAAGTGAAGTTCAGTGTCTTTGCAAATAAATATGAAAAGTATCCTTTGTTGGACTGAAGTAGCTCTCAACTGCGAAATATGATCCTTAGCAGAAAGATCTGTGCGCTTCGCCGTCTGTAGCTTATACCACGTTAGAAACATGCTATAGCAGGATTGATTTGATATTGGTTTAGAAGTCGATTAAATTTAACTGCTTGTTGTGTTAAAGCCTTCTGAAGCCTTTAGGTGCTGTTAGTCTTGTGTTTCCTGATGCATATACATCACTTTCTAATTAAAAATCTTGTGTTGCTTTACCTCCTTTGGGGGGAAATGATAAAATTAACAGCAACAAAATAACCGGGGTGCATCCCCACTGAAGTCATACTCACTGCACAGAGCACAAGCATAACGCTTTCTTACAGCTGTTCACAGCCCTGAGCAGTTTCTCATCAGCTCAGCCTTTTCCCAGACACCTGCGTGTCTCCTACCTGCACCACAGCCCTCCCGGGGTATCTTGACGCCAGCCGGGGTGTGGGACTTCACGGGGGCAGCTGGGACCGGGGCGGGTTATGCCCACCCCCTGACACACCCCTGCCTGCCTGCCTGCCTGCTGTTCTCTGTTCCTCTTGGTGGTCAGGCGAGCTGCTCTCAGAAGCATTCATTACTGTGACAAAGGGCAAAGGGCGCTGCCCTGTCTCAGAGCTGGCGCTGACAGGGCTGCAGGAAGTCCCCCAGGTCCCCAACGGCCCCAGACACGCCTGCAGCCTCAAGTCTGCCATTGCCTCCCCACGGAATAGTTAATGAGATAATTATTTTTCTCTTGAAAAGTAACATTCTTGCAGTGGTCCTGGGGGTTTCCCTGTAGATTATAATCTACCTTTCCAGTTGCGTTCAAAGGGCAAAGGGGAATAACACAGCTCTATTTTCGCCCTTCCCTGACCCTTAGGGATTCGCATCTGTTTTCTGATATGTGTATTTAACGAAGTGGAAACTGGTGTAAATGGATTCCTGCTCTAGGCAATTAACATGTGCTTGAATAATAATAACAAAAACTTGTGTCAAAAGGAAATTTATGAAACCCAGAGTTCTCTAACTGTATAAACACGTTGGTCTTTGAACGACTTGGCCGTCGTAACACAGCGCCACCATCCGATCCGCGTGGAATGTTCCTCCTGCTTCCCAGACTCCAGGAAGACATGTCAAGCTGCATCTCTTTATCCCAAAATGGCGAGGAGGGTGGAGGGGAGTTTAGGGATAGTTAACTTGTAGGTAAAGTATATTGTAGAATGTTGAGCTTCCAGTAAACTCAATTACAGAATTACTCGAAGGCCCTCCACTGCCTTCGAACTCAGGCTCCCTTGACAGGACTCTGGGGCCGTGTCTTCTCCAGCCACGTGAGCTTGGGGTGTTTCGCAGCACCCAGGGCCTCCTACGTAATGTGGGGCAGTGATGCTACCTACTGGGATTGCAGCTTCGGGACCAATGAGATGAAAATGCCTGGGAATCTCTTAGTCTCACATAGTAATAATTCAATAAATCTTAGAGATTGTAATTCACAGAAACTGTTTAAAATCAACATATATGGATTGCAGCATGCTTATAAGTGTTCAGATGAGCTCATTGGTACAGGGCGCCCGACACACTGATTTAATTTTTATTTTATATCGGAGTATAGTTGATTTACAGTGTTGTGTTAGTTTCAGGTGTACAGCAAAGTGATTCAGTTATACATATACATATATCTATTATTTCTCAGATTCGTTTCTCATATAGGTTATTACAGAATATTGAGTAGAGTGCCCTGTGCTCTACAGTAGATCCTTGTTGATTATCTATTTTATATTTAGTAGTGTGTATGTGTTAATCCCAAACTCTTAATTTATTCCCCCCGCCCCCCTTTCCCCTTTGGTAATCCTAAGTCTGTTCTCTATGTCTATGAGTCTGTCTCTGTTTCATAGATGAGTTCATTTGTGTCATATTTTAGATTCCACATGTATGTGCTATCACTTATGATACTTGTCTTTCTCTGTCTGACTTCACTTAGTATGGTGATCTCTGGGTCCATCCATGTTGCTGCAGATGGCATGATTTCCTTCTTCTTTATGGCTGAGTAGATTCACTGTATATATGTACCACATCTTCTTTATCCATTCATCTGTCAGTGGACATCTAGGTTGCTCCCATGTCCCGGCTATTGTAAACAGTGCTGCAGTGAACACTGGGTGCATGTCTCTTTCTGAATTAGGTGTTTCTCAGGGTATGTGCTCAGGAGCAACACACTGATTTCTGAATCCTACATAAGCCTTTCTTCCCATTACAGAGAAAAATCTACTGTACTCTTGGAGTTCTGGGAAATATGAAAAGATGTCCGTACTTGATTTTTTTCAGGCTGTCCTGGTGCCAAAAAGAACGAGTTTCTGACGAGCGTGCTGGACGCGCTGTCCACAGACATGGTCCATGCCGTCTCCGACCCCTCCTCCCCGGGCAGGTGCGTGCGCTCAACTGCAGAGCAGGAGGCTGGGAAGAAGCCCGGCGTTCAGGGAACTCTCAGAAGCTGGAGGGCAGAGCCCAGACACTGGCATCTGAGGCCTGATCCGCTTAGCGGACACGGCAGGGCCTGCAGGAAAGAAGTCCCCTCCCCAAACCTGAGGTCACTTCCTTTGTCTGGAGAACATTTGTTTAGCAGGTTCTCTTGTAATGCGATCAACCCAGGGAGGATGTTGCCATCAGGGACAAGGCCCAGACTTTGGGATTTTCCCAGGTTCCTTCAGGCAGGGGCGGGGGCGGGGGTGGGGGGAGGGGAGGGGATGGGAGGACCCTGGTCCAGAGGGCTTCCTGCTTTGGAATCACATTTTAGAGCTATTGACTGGATTTTAAATACTTTGAATTAAAATGTTCAAATTAAAATTCTCAAAATAGGATTTCTTTACAGTAAAATATATATGACATAAAATTTACCATCACAACCATTTTCAAGGCTGCAACTCAGTGGCATTAATTACATTAACAAAATGTTCAAAATCTGACTTCTGAAACTCTGGAAACTTGCTCTGTGTGCCTGGTGGAAATTCTGCAGTTCTGGGGCTGAGGCTTTGAGCTTTGCTTCCGGAGAGACTGTTAATTCCCCGAAGCCGTTCGTCTCTGTGGGTGACATCCCTAGGAGGGAGTTTGCAGTGTTTAATGGATATAGTGTTTCAAGTGCTGGATCTCCCCTGTTAATTAGTAATAATTAATCTCTCTATTTTAAAGCACATTTTCTGACTGGGAATCTCACTGTCTTTATTTCCTTAGAGCACTGGCCTTCTTCCCTGCCTGCCCCAAACCTTGATTATGTCACCTATTCTAGATGATCTAAAGCTTCCTGGTCTTCTTCAGCTCAAAGCCTGCCTCTCTCTGTCTCTGTTTAAGAGTAAGACTGCAGAAGAAAAACAGGCAGTGCTAATGAATCCAGTAGTAAATTAAATGATGAAGCAAAAAAAAAAAATAATAATCACCCAATTTTCAAATTGACCTCTTATATTCTTGGAAAGATAGATCTTCTCTGTAAAACTAAAACTGAAAGCAGTAAATGAATTTCCATCCTAGAAGGTCCTCTGAAAATTTGGGAAATAACTAATAGCATCAGAAAGCCCTAATACCTGGGAACTTTTGGTGTCTGACTCACTCTTTACGCCCATGGAAACGCAGAGACCAACAGCGAGACAAGGAAGGAAGGACCAGGGACTAGGTGAGCACCTGCTGCACCTTCCACGTGGTGAGAAGGCCCAGTGTAACATCTGGGATGGCTCCAAGATCAGCCTCAAAGCCAGGCCTTCTAGAAGAGTTTTTTACTTATATCTTAAAGCATCAACCTTTTGTTTTTTTTAATCCAGGGAAAGATGTCTGGTTACCAGTTTAAGATATATGTTGTTTTGCACCTTTTAGTTTATCCGTGGCATAAACAACCTGCCCGTGAGTCACAATTAAAGGAGCAGAGATCCTTTGGGTCCCAGGTTGAGCAGGTGTGCGATGTGTGAGCTGATGGGCCATCCCCACGGGGCTTTGTCCGCGTGACTTGCCAACACCCAGCGCGTGATTGGCCTGCACAAGTTCACTGTGCCATTTGCCATTTTGAAACCAACTTGAAAATTTTTTGCCAAATTTCTATTTCTAAGTTATTTTTAAAAATCATTATATCAAATGGCAAAGCCACGCAGCCTTAGGCCCTCCTTCCAGGAAAGTCAGAACACGGGGGCCCTCACTGGAGGGAACAGGGCCGGGTGGGGAGGCAGCCAGGCTGCCGGGGGCCCCTGACCACCCGTGTGTCTTCCAGGCTCTCGGAACCTGACCCCAGCCACACGCTGGAGGAGAGAGTGGTCCACTGGTATTTCAAACTGCTGGATAAAAACTCCAGTGGGGACATCGGCAAAAAGGAAATCAAACCCTTCAAGAGATTCCTTCGGAAGAAGTCCAAACCCAAAAAATGCGTGAAGAAGTTTGTTGAATACTGTGATGTGAATAACGACAAGTCCATTTCCCTGCAAGAGTTGATGGGCTGCCTGGGCGTGACCAGAGAAGAAGGTGAAACTAACACGAGGAAACGGCACAGTAAGAGCCTTTCTCATTATTTTGCTCCCACACGTGTCCACTCTCGACGGCGTCTGTTGAGTCTTAAGATGTAGAGACTGTCCTTGCAGTCTGAGGGTGGAGGGAAGTCTGATGTGTCACATGACTGTAGGTCACCGTCCGTGGAAGCACTCACAGACCGTCGTAAGCGGTCAAGGGGAAGCCGGGTGGGAAAGGTGGGAGCTGAGTGGTGTCTGGAGACAAGTCTCACTGTTCCGTCCGGGGGGTGCGGGGTAGGGGGTGCCCTTCTCCAGGGGCGCCTTCTGATGCTGAACAGCAAACTGGGCACCCTTGGGAGTAACTCGGGAGCTCCACGCATGAGCCCGACCAAACATTCAGCCCGGTTTATTAGCAGTTCAGTAATTCCTGTTTCCAAACCAGTTATTTCGATGGTTGAAACACTGTTTCAGCTGCGTTACCAGATGTGTGTATCTCTTCCTTGAACCCAAACGCTGTCAGCAGCCCAGGGGCCATGTGCGGACTTGATGGTTTGCAGAGACCTCTGCCATCTGCTAATTTATGATTCTGTTATTCTGTTACCAAACTTGCAGCATATTTGAAACATGAAGCAAGTTTGAGAGTAGGTTCCGGAGCATCGGTAGATGGTGGTCTTTACACGTCCTCGTAGTTGCAGCTCAGCTGGGACGCGGAAGTCCTGGCCGCTGACCTCGACTGTGGGCTTCGGGAAAGGACTGCATCTGTCTTATCAGTTTCTGTGTCCCGAGCACCCGTCATAACAGTCATTCCGCATGATTCAGCCGAACTTGGTTCCAGGCTAGATCCCTGTAATTGTGAAAGGACTCTTGCTCATTTTCCTGTGAGAAGTTACTCCTGGAAGAGTTGAGTTTTATTTTGAAGACCTCTGTATGGGGTCTCGGAAGCTAAGTGCACTTCATGTTGCCCCGAACATGTCCAGACTGCAAACAGTGGTAAAAATACGCGGCCGCCCACTTTGCTGACCTTGTGGGGTGAGGATGACATTTCCTGGCAGGATGTGGGTCCCTGCTGCCCTCTGATGGGGGTCAGACTCAGAAGGCTCTCGTCGTGGAAACATTGTGTGCAGCATTCGCCACGCTGCTGTGTGTCTGCAGGCGGGGTGTGGGGGGCCGAGCTGGCGGGTCAGGGGGTGACCGGCCCCCATCACCATCCTGCCTCACGGTCCCCGTGGCTCCTTCTTTTCTCCCAGCCAGGCCGGGGATGGGGGTGAGGCTGCCCTCATTCTCACTTGCAGATGAGAAACCCAAGAGCGCCGTGTGGCTTCCAAGCCCTACAGCCCCCAAGGCGTGCGGCGGGTCCACCCTGAACAGCGGCCCAAGCGCACGGGTCCGCCCGCAGGAAAGCGGCACCTGCTGGGCTGCAGCTTCTGTCGGGGTTTCCTCAACCCCGCGCAGCCCTGCCCTGCAGCCCCCGGGGGGGCCTTGGACGTTTCCAGTCCAGGCAGTCGCCCCCACCCTTACTCTCCTTTGTTGGGGCTTAGGGTCGCTGTCTGCCGCTGTCTGACACTGCCTGTGATTCTTGGACCTGGACAGACGTTCTCACTCACCCTATGCTTTTTTTTTCGATTTTGGTCCCCCATAGGGTCCCAAGAGACAAGTGACCTATTGCAGTTTTAGGCAGAATTCCTGGCAGCCCGGCGTCTCGGAGGCCCAGGGGATCACCATGGGAACCAGCGGGGAGCCGGTGGCCGGCTAGCTGGAGGCCGGGGGACTGTAGCTCCCCCGGGCCTGGGGCTCTGATGATTGCTGGGGAGGGGGATGAACGCTGACCCAGTGACTCGTTTCAGCCGTTGCCAGGTTGGCTTGGGGCCGCGGTGGCCCTTCCTCCGTTCCAGAACCCAGCCTTGAACTTGTGAAGGAGTCCAGTTTTGTGGTTTCAATGAGCAAATTAAGTGCAGGCTCAACCGTGTGTAGAATCTGCTCTTTTTATCTTTAATCATCACCCCTTTCTGAAGCGCCCAGGCCAGTCCATTGTTTGCAAGGATCCCCTCTTGGTGAGCACCCAGACCCCTGAGCCTCGTCCGCGTGCCTAAGGGACGTCCCTCGCCAGGGGCACGGTCCTTTCTGCGTGTTTACTAAATACGAAGGAAGTCAGCAAATGGAGGTGCTTGGCAGGGAGAGTGGGTGGGGGTGGGGTGGGGGGTGGCAGGGAGAGCGGGCGGGGGTGGGGTGGGGGGGGTGGAGGCCCAGTGCATGGCGGCTTTGCCAGGAGCATAATTGGCCTCAGAGCAGCGGCGAGCGTGAGGCATTTTGAGACGGAACGGGATCCCTCCAGTAGTTTCAAGATGAATTCTGAGCAGTGGGGAAATTACTCTCCTGGATACCACCGCCTGACCCAGCCCTTTGTCCTACAGAGAAGGCCGCGCTCTCCACCCGCCCCCACTCTTCGTGGCTCAGTCCACAGTGTGGATGGGTCATTTCCAGAAGCGTTAACCATGAGTGAGTGTGTTGTTTAAACACCAGCACTTGGTGTGAATTGGTACCACGTAGCCTGTGTTGAGCCCACGGGTTCCGGGGCGTCAGGAACCACTGCGCTCGTGGGTGAGTCCTGAGCTTCTGCAGAAGGTACAGATTGTGCTGAGAAGGGTGTGCAAATCCCAGCCCTCGGTCAGGTACAGGACTTCTGACTTTGTGGCTAATGAAGTGCTTAGCTCTCTTAGTCATTTATTCGCTCAACACAAACGCCGAGGATCTGCCATGAATGACGGGGCGGAGGTGGGAGCTGAGTCTCAGAAGCTCCGCAGTTTGTAGGGAAGATAGAAAAGCCCTAGAACGGCCCGCGCGTAAGGTGTGGGTGTGAGTAGGCTGCTGCCCGGGCCCTGAAGAGGCAGCTCCCAGCTCGAGGACTCGGGAAAGCGTCACTGGGCCAAAAGGATGGACGGGACGGCCCAGCCCCTGTGCCAAGCACTGGAACACTGGTGCCTCCCCTGGAGCATCTCCGAGGCAAAGCCTCAACACCGCCCAGTCAGAGCCCGAGGCATGAGGGGTAACTGCGTGACACCCGAGGACAGCCTCGTCGGAGAGCCCAGGGACCGTGAGAAGGGGCTCCTGGTCAGGCGTCTGCCAGCCAAGGGTGCCCTCGCGGGAGAAACGGGATCGGAAGCTGGTCTTCCTGGAAACTCTGAAGGTCGGTCGGTCTTGCTCTGCTCTGGGGACACCATGGCAGCTCTCACCCCACACGCTGAGGCCTCAGGAAGCTGATGTGAATCCAGCACCTTCAGGGTCACGATCCTGGACACCTACCCTGTTGTAAACAAAACTGTCTCAAAACCCCAGCTCCCTGTCAGCACAAGCGTTGGACCTCTGAGTTGGCTCCAGGGCCTTAGCCGATCACACGCCCTGTTGTTTTTTAATCTGGTTAGATAATGGAAAACTTGAGGTGTGGCCAGTCCAACAGATCAGGAGCCAGTGCTGTGGAGAAGATGGTGCCCACAGAGGAAGTGCACTCCCCCGGCCCCAGCTGCTCTCGGGCTGCAGGATGCTGCCCTCTGCCCCTGGGTGGGGGGCGGAGCGGGGGCGCCTCCACACCTCTCCTCGGGGCCGGGGCTGCGTTCTCACAGAGGACAGAATGCACAAGGGGAACAGAGAACAGGTTCGCGGGCAGAGTGGATGCGCAGAAGGGGTGCAGGCCACGTCATCTTGCCGAGAGGGGTCCAGGGTCTCCACACAGCCCTACAAGGGGACACGGAGAGGGTGGGTGTGTAACCCTGCTATCAGGGGAGCGAATAACAGAGCGTAACACCTTGGTGTCATCATCATTTAGTAGAAATGTTTACATGACTGCAGAATCTTGGGTTATCAGTCATCTTCTTTACGTGCCTCTGACTAAACCGACGTGTCTGGATTTTGTTGTCTCGCTAGTAACCGGGAAGATAGCGCGGGTAACCCCCTCTCTTCCCCCGGAGAAGCTGCATTTGGTAAAAGTGGCAATTTGGTCAAAAATGAGCATTGGGGATTTAGACACATTATTAGCTGATCTTGCAACCCTTTTTTTTTTATCTTGCAGAATTTCTCTAAGAGTTTTTCAACTTTATTATCATTTATTTTTTACTACCCTGTGTAATTTGAAATAGTGAAAAGTCAGAAAAACCTAAGTATTCAGGAAGGGGTTAGTTGGGACAGTCTAAATATCCAATTGGCTGCCAGTTTCTTTTGTTTTCTTTATTTTTGCTCACTAGTTAACAATACATTTTTTATTCTAAAAAATATGAGAAATTAAGTAAAGAACATAAATAACACATGACCTTTTATTCTGAGACAAAATCAGACCAGATCTATAGCTTTCCAGAAAATATTTCTATGCACATAGACATACGTGTTCATGTACTATGATTTTCACTACAAAATGGTGTCATAATGTACATACTTCATTAATCACACTTGTTTTAAGCAAGTACACAAGATTTTGCATTTAAAGTTTTGCAACTAAGACATGTTATTGGGAGCTTGATCTCAATTTTCACCATTACAAAAAATGCAAAAATGGAAAAAACCCTGAAAACTATTGAGAACTGATAGAGCCTAGAAAAAAAAAATTTCTGAAGAATTCAGAAAAAAAGTTCACAAAAGATGATACCATGCCCTCATGATTCTCCAAAATGACCATTGTGCAGAAAATCAGCAATTAGGAAATATTCACTTTTGACCAAATTATGTTTTTCAGCCAGACTGCCATGCCAGCTACATTCTCTCAGACATATTGCCTTACAGCCAAATTGCCGTTTGCCGTGCCACCTGGAAACAATCACTATCATTCGATACCGAGGAAGCCACCCTTCCTGCCATGCACACACACCCATCGCTGAGCTCTGTGGTAGGAGCTGGGAAATACATACTCATTTTCTCACCGAGAAGTATTTTTATTGATGTGGCATGGCTTCGTATTTATTTTGATGATGTACATTCTGTTTCATTCAAATTAACTAACAGTTTATTATTTTTCTGCCCTTCACGTATTTTAAATGGAACTTTTCCCTACTCCTTCTTGAGTGGAATATTCCATCCAGTGTCATTAATGAAATTTATACTCTTTTCATCTACGTAGCAAAGTTCTAAACACCAAAAAACGTTAACTTTTCTTGCTGTAACCTAACTTTAATGTGTAGCTACCTCCAGTGACCAGTAGTCTGATGTTTGCCATAAAAGAAACCAAGAAAAATCTGGGAATTGCTGCTAGTGCAATTGGTTTAGATTAGATTCAAAGTATCAGTTTAAAATTCTTTAAATTTGAACCCATGGCGCGAAAGCCTACTTTCTCTGTAAAGTAGTCATTTCAGGCAAAGCAAAGCGGAGAGTGACAACAGAAATTATCCCGATCCCTGGATCATTCAAACTACAATGGAAAGAGATAGTCCATTTAGCTACCATTTATTTAATATTTTTGCAATTTACTTAATATGTTTGTGTTTCAAATTTTCGTGCTCTATTTCTGTTTGCTTGAATATAGCAAGAGAAGAAGTTTGAACACAGAATAATTTTGCGCTTTATTTTTTTAATTGAACGGATAGACGTCAACAGTTAAGGCATTTGGGATGAGGGATGCTGCCCTCCGTCTACTGATTCATTCAAAAGATATTTACAGGTGCTCCCTGCTCTAAACATTGGCAAAACCACAGTAAATAAAACAGACAAGAGTTCACGTCTTTCTAGAGCGTACATTTTAGTGTGGATGCAAGAAATGAGATAAATAAGAAAAATCCACTGTGTGATGGGTGATGCTAGCTCAGGTGGTGTGGGGGGAGGGGAGGGGCAGGGCTGAATTTCAGGTGGAGATTTGGGGCGGGAAAAGTGCCTCCACAGGTGATGTCCCAGGTCCCAGTCTTTAAGGAGGCACAGACGGAACCAAGGAGGATTTGGGAACAGTTATTTTGATCCAAACAAGTTAAATGATTCTCGTGATTTAACCATAAAACCAAAAGATTTCAAAGACCCGGTGCTGGTTCCTAGACTTCCAGCTGCCTGGGTCCTCTCTCCCTGGGAGAGTTTGAAAACTCGGGGAAGGAGGTCTCCACGGCTAGTGGACACGCCTTTGGAGTTTTCGGTAAAATGGAACCGTCTTCTAAAGTTGGGCCAGAGCATTTGTATTGCTGGGAACTGTTTACATCGTGACTTTTATGATCCACTATTTATAATCTATGCTCAGCGTATGTGCAGATGCATGTTTTCTCATGTAAACAAGTCTGCCAGTGGACGACGCTTTCCTACAGTGATATGGGTTTCTTCCTGAAACATTCTATTTAACCTTTTACTAAATAAAGAATATTTGGTTTTTAATCTTTCTTTTTTTTTTTTCCCTGTTAGCCCCTAGAGGTAATGCTGAAAGCACTTCTAATAGGCAGGTGAGTATGTCTACATTGTAGCCTTAATCATTTACTGTTTTAATTATAGGCAATAAAAGTTGAGGTTCTGTCAATTTGTAAAGTGAGGTTCCTTCCAAGAAAAGAAGCAACTTATCATGTCTACACCCCTGTGAGGCCCCAAATAGCCATGCAAGATTCTGTCAGAAATTACCAACTTGCTGAAACATCAGCATCAACATTTTGCCCTAATTATTATTTTCTTGCTACTTGAAATTTCAATTATTTTATTATTTTTAGAAAAATTTCTGAGTCCCCTTATTTTTGGAAATATTTACTTTTAAATAGCTCTGCAGGATGTGGATTTGTAATGTATTCCTTACGCTTGGTTAAGGAGATTGCAGGAACGGGGAGTCTTCTTTTTGCATCTAGGGGTCCGAGTGAGACAAGTGGCAGCTCCAGAAGGGCTTTTTCACTTCCTGCCGTGTGTGCTCATAAACATACTTCTATGCTTCTGAATCTGTATTTCTGCCTGAGCAATTAAAGGAGATAATTGTGGTGTCTCTCCGCAGTATCCCAGGCCACAAGCTCTCCAAAGTCTAGCATATTTTCCAGAAGATGAACACGAGCGATTCATTTCTCCCTCTCTCAAAGCCAGGGCTACATCCTCCTTTCTTTTTTTTCTTTTTTTTTTTTTTTTTGCGGTACGCGGGCCTCTCACTGCTGTGGCCTCTCCCGTTGTGGGGCACAGGCTCCAGACGCACAGGCTCAGCGGCCATGGCTCACGGGCCCAGCCGCTCCGCGGCATGTGGGATCTTCCTGGACCGGGGCACGAACCTGTGTCCCCTGCATCGGCAGGCGAACTCCCAACCACTGCACCACCAGGGAAGCCCCTACATCCTCCTTTCTTAAGAGCACTGTCAATTTGTTATGTATTTTGTCTTCACCTGCTTGATTCCAGGTCTCTGGTCCCTAAGGCAGGCCCCTGTATTTGTGGTGGGCTTGAAGTGGAGACCTTCCACGCGCACCTTGGATGCAATTTAAAACCATTTCATTAGCAAAGATGTGTGATACGGTCGGTCTTCTTTGTTTAGCAAGTGTTTATGGTTTCAGCTTTTAAAATCCCACTGCAAATCACTTGTGCTCTAGAACAGGGCTGGTCTGAAAGCAATGACCTGGGCTGAGCTCCGAAGACTTCCAAACGGTTGTTTTCCTAAGATAACGCCAATGATGGCCACATGGGTGCTGCCTCAGCCTGAAATAAACTCTGTTCCAAACACGAGACTCACTCAGCTTTTTCCCAGAAAAGGAATCCAGAGCGGTTTCCCCAGCTCTTTTGATGGTGTTTATCACTGCAATCTGTGATCCTGGGATGATGTCCTGCAGTGGCCGGCACATGATAAAGTGATTGAAGACCATACAGATTTCTTTGAAGAAACAGAGTCCCAACCACCAAAATCTTTCACTATATGAATAACCAAACCCAAGAACTATGAAATGAAGGGCAGCAAGTAGGATGCATGAAGCTTATATTTAATCGAAAAGTGAGCTGTCTTTCTTGGTATCTTCTCCAGGTTCCATCACAGCTCAGCAGTGATCAGAGCAGTGCTACCAGCCACTGCTGACGTAGCTTAAAGCGTTAGTGCCACCCCTCCTCCAGCAAACCTGACCAGCTTTAGTTGCTGGTAAAATACATTGATGGCTTATCTTGATCCTCAGCTAATTAAAACAAAACTTCTTATTCACTTAATGCAGGAGATATAGTCCCTCTTCTCGTCCCCTGTTCATATATTTATCTGGGGAATAAAAGCCAACACAGAAGCCTCCTGAACGTTCAAGTGTAATTATTTTAAATAGACCAACTTGTACTGGTCGGAATGGGTCTACGTGGAGAAATAAACCTGGAAGATTGTACTTTGCTTCTCTTTTTCACTCTATATTATTTTTAATTGGCACAGTGCAGAATTCCAGTAATTTAGTAAACAAAACTTTTCAAGTTGTATTTCTTAGAGAGGTCAAATAGTGAATGGAAAGGATGAAAAGAAAACTGTTAAAAAAACACATGCCTTTATCAAATTTGAAGCATAAATTAGTATTAAAAGTATTTTTATATGATCAATCCATGGTGATTGGAGATTCTGCACAATGTTTAATATATTGAACACACTTACAATCCTTGAAATAAATGCATTCTCAACTGATATATTTTTCCTGATATTTCTGAGCATTGAGTGGGAGGAAAGTGCTAGAAGTTGAGAAGTGTCCACAATGTTTTTATTATTTTTTAAAATTCTTACACCCCAAATAAAGCACTCTTCCTTTCACATCTATTTAAAAATATTGCTTTTTTTCCCTTGTTGTTACCAGCTGGGTTTATTTTATTCCTAAAAGGCAAGTCTTCGTCTTCAGAGATGAGTGACGCAAATGTCTAAATATATCTCTTTTCTGTCTTTTTTTCAGCCAAGGAAGCAAGGATAAACGACTGACACATCCATGGCGGGTCCTAGACACGTGGCCGACTCCCTCACCAAAAAGCAATTAAAAAACCCAAAACAAACACATAGTATATTGCACTTTGTACTTTAACTGTAAATTCACTTTGTAGAAATGAGATATTTAAACAGATGGCTTTAATCTGTGAAAACGGAAAGGCTGGCTTCGGAAAAGTAATCACATACAATGTATGTGTCCTTCTTTGACCTTCAAAATCTGTAGTTGGTGGAGATGTATTTTGAGTGGATTTAAGCTTAATTTCTTCCTTCCACGCATGTTAACCTGGCAGCAGCCTTGGCCTAAGGTGCTCTGGCTCCAGGCCTGTATCTCCTCACCAGGGCCGTTACTAACAGCCTCGCCAGGGTGGCGTCGTTGGAAATCGACTGCCCTGGCAGCGTCGCTGAGTCCATGTTGGAAGCTTCATGGCGCCGTGGAAGTTTGTAACCAACGGCTGTCTTCGTCATGCAGTTAATGAGTGCACGGGTCTTCTTGTTTCTTGGGATCTCGTGTTAGCTTGTTGGTTTTCCTTCCAGAGTTCTCGCTCACGCAATGAGTTACCCAACCACTGAAGCCCTCTTTACAGGTAGTGCCCTGGTAGAAAAGAACGTTTTTCAAACCCTTTTGGATGTGCCTGCTTTTTCCATTGCAAGCTTCTGTTTGAGTTCTGCCTTGGGCTCAGAGCATTCATGCAGCAAATGCTAGAGAATTCTTTCTGCCTTTCTGAGGCAGCGTGAAGGGGTCCAGCGTTCAGAAAAGTAAATTTCGTCATGACCTGACCAAGCCGGCTAAACACGCTTGTCAGCCTGCTTTTTCTCTTACACCTGGCCCCTACCCACCCGACCGTGGCCCACCCAGGGGCCCCCCGGAAGGTAAAACTGTCCCCTGAACAAATTATGAAGAGTCCCCTTAAAGAAGGCGCAGCCAGGCGAAGCAGTGCCTGGGTCTTGACCTCGGCAGCCGGAGACAAAGGCCTGTGGGTCCCCCACCTTCCCTTCTTTCCTGGAGGCCTCAAGGGTTTGCCGATGGGAAATTCATCCAAATGGGACTCGAGAGGGGCACGTGAGGAGCTGAATGCCCCCCTGTGAGCAGCAGAGCGGGCCCTCGGGGCAGCCGGCTCCCCGTCTCAGAGCTGGACCCCGGCTTCTGCAAAGGTGCCCGTGGGCTCCATGAAGCATTTAGGGGACAGGCCCGGAGCTGGGGTGACACGCTGTGACGCTGTCTCGGCTCTAGCTTTTGGTTTGGGAAAAAAGTCTTCACGGCCCCAGACCCCCCAACACATGTCAAACGATCTTGAATTTGCATGAAGACGTTTCAAGAGGCGTCTCATTTAAACCGTGCGAAAGTCAAAACGGAAACTTTGGAAACACAAACCCAGCTCCAGTGTGTATCACCATTGTTTAAGAAACAGTTAGGATCCTAAATTTATTGGATGATCTTTTATATTTCTGAACTTTGAATTTAATCCTTTTTCTTAGATTCAAATAAAATATGCTATCAAAACCGTACTTGGCCTCTGGCTTCATTCTGAGGGTGTTTACCATTGGGAAGCAAGGCAGGGGCCCTGGGCTGGAGTGAAAGGAACCCTGGTTCTGCCCCTCTGGCCATGGGACTTGGGACAAGTTACTTAGCCTTTGGGGGCTTCAGTCTTCTGCTCTATCAACAGGGACGACAGTGGCATGCACCCCTGGGTGAAGGTTACGTGTATCCATGTATGTAAAGGGTGAGGGCCTGGCACAGAGGGTGCAAGTGTTTGCCCTCGTGATGGGAAGCAGCCGTCTACTCACTAGGTACCAAAGGCTGGGAGGACTTCCCGTCCTGCCGGAAGCTGTGTGGACCAAGGAAGAGACAGAACAGGTTCTCCTTGTCGTTAAAGCTGATGCGGTTCACAAGTCACACCGCCAGAGACCCCGTCAGGCCACGTCGCTTGGTCCCCAGCCCCAGTCTCCAGACCCAGCGTCCGCCCTTGGTTAGACTCTCATTATATCTCCCCTGGACCATTGCAGCAGCTGCTGCTTCTCTCAGTTTTGTTGAGATGTAATTGACATACGCCACTGTGTCAGGGTAAGGTGCACGGCATGACGCTTTGACTTCCATATACTGTGAAATGGTTGTCACAGTAAGTTTAGATAACACCCAGCACTTCACATAGATACAAAAAAAAAGTTTTTTTTCCTGGTGATGAGAACTTTTAGGGTCTACTTCCTTAGTAGTTTTCAAATACACCAAACAGCAGCATTAACTATGGTCGGTCATGGTGTGGTCACAGCAGCAGCTTCTTAGCTGGCCTTGTTTCCTCCAGGACTCTCTATTCCTTCCTGGTAAATCTCCCTGTGCCCCACACTATTTTTTTCTCTACTCAGAAAAGTGTGATCTTTGTAAAACCTTAGCATTTCAATTGTGCAGTCAAGATGTTGCTGGAAAGGAATTAAGAGGGAGCGCTCCCGACGGGGCGGAGGTTGGACTGCTTCTGGAGCAGACGGGAGAGGGCACGGAGCCCGTGGAGGCAGCGGCCGGCGCGCCGGGGCCGGAGCAGGTGGCTCTTACGGCGAAGTGTTAAGATTTCAAAGCCGAAACAGAAATTGTTTCCCTTACGTTCCTGGTGTAGCTGTTTTCAGGGATAGTTGCCTCCCCACAAACCTCCCCTTGCCTCCTTCTCATGTTTAAAAATGCTCTCCTGCATCCTTGTCAGAAATCTCCAAGTGGGACATTATTTAGAAGTGCACTGACCAACTCGTAAATCATGCCCGTGAACGTCACATCCAGAATTTTTTTAAGTTGTCGAGATGAAAGGTGTCAATTTTTGTAATCAACGTTTGAAATGACCGACATAATCATAAACTGCCAAGTGGACACCGAATCATGTAAACAACAGAGCTACTGCAGAGAGAGTAAGAATGTAGACAGCGCTCAGCTCAGCGGTCTGTGGTGATGGTGATGGTGGTAGTTGAAATGGCGGTAATCATGACGATGACAATGATGACGATGCTGATGGTGGTGGTAGTGGTGATGGGGATGATGATGGTGATGATGATGATGGTCGTGATGGTGGTGATGGTGATGGTTGTGGTGATGATGATGGTGATAATGATGGTGACGGTGGTGATGATGGTGATGATGGTGATGATGGTGATAATGATGGTGATGGTGGTGATGGTGGTGATGGTGGTGGTGGTGGTGATGATGGTGATGATGGTGATGATAATGATGATGATGGTGATGGTGGTGGTGATGGTGGTGATGATTTTCTCCCTAATACCATATACTACTACATGGGCCAAAATTTGTAAAGGTTTTTGACTAATTAGATATTTAGACACTTTTGATATTTCTTCATTCTAAAAAGCTTCATTCTTCATTTGCTATACAGCGATGAACAAGCCGCCCCAAAGCTCCATGGCCTAAAACCACCCTTGTTTGTTCTTGTCACCCTGTGTGTGTTGGCTGGGTTGTCTGGGCTTGGCTGGACGTGTCCCCATGCCTCACACCTGGCCCTGGACGAGTGGGCCTTTGGGGCGTATCTCTGTCGTCGTGGCCAAAGCACAGGGTGAGGCGCCCCACTGCATGAGCGCATTTCAAGCTTCAGCTCGTAACCTGTCTGCTCACGTCTGTGGACCATCACGGGGCTCCGAGCAGGTCGTGGGCAGGGAGGCACACACCGCCCACCCGGAGGCCCGGGTAACTCGTGGACGTAGACGCTGTTGAGTGTTGGAGATTGTGCCCAGCGGCAGTCAAGCACATCCTGAACCTGGGGCAGCAAAGCTCCACGCGTGGTGGTGCAGATGGAAGGAAGGGGTGCACATCGGCACGCCGCCTCAGACGGAGAGGAAGCAGGGGTCGTGCGGGGAAGCGGAGGGAACTGGGCCGCCCACCCATAGAAAGAGGTTTCCAGCCCTCCCTCTCAGGACTGTGCAACCAGCATAGGTCATGCATGCAGCCCGCTGTATAGACAGGCACTCCACAGTGGCATTGTGGAGTCACACGTGTGTCAGAACAGCTCTGTATCACGTGGTTCTGAATCTTTCTCTTCAAAGAGTCAAAGGGCGGGAAAGCTTGAATCCCAAACCCTGAAGCCTGCAGCTCAGGATGAAGCCTGCAGGCCTTTCCGTAAAGGAGGAGACGCTACACATGGTAGGGATGGAAGTTTATTCAGACTCCTCTATCGTGGGGAATTGACTTCAGTTATGAGAAATAGAAAATAGGAAGCCACGTCACGGTGGCAAAAGAGCCATTTTGCTCACTCAGGAAGCAGACAGACAGGAATCAGTCAGCTCAGGGTGGAGGCAGCCAGCATCCCGGGCCTTGGCCTCCCAGGCCCCTTGGGTTTGTTCTGCCGTCTTTAGAGCGAGGCCTTGTCCCGGGCACTGGCTGGAGGGGCAAGTGTCTTCATCAGGGACCGGACGTGGTGGAGGGCCTCGGGCCAAGACGAGGCCAGCGGCACGTGGCACATGTTATGTTTTGTCCTGAGCCGCATTTAGCAGGTGTCTGCTGAATTTCCTTGGCCACCGACATCTCTTCTTTGCACCTCCAGCTTCAGAGCTTTAACTGTGCACTTGCTGCCCAGGACGGGGTGAGACAGAGGGCTGGCCGCCCAAGAAGCAGGAGGGGGCATTGCCATGAGACACGCCCACCCTCTGACACTTAACAGTGCATTCAGGACACGTGGCGTTTACTCCGTCTTCCACATTTTATGTGAAATAAATGTCTTCTTTCTGCCTAGTTTCCCTGGGCATCTGAACGCTTGCTCTTTTCTGATAGAGCTGGCCAGTTAACTCAATCCATGTGTGTTTCATAGCGGAAAGGTTTCATACACCTTGTTATTAATATTTTACCTTTAGAACAAACATTTGGTTTCTTTCGGTTAAAGCTGAAATTATGCTCAGTCAATAGATGGCTTCTTTGTTAATAAAAGATGGATTTTTATACTCCTGACCAGCCTGCCTGCATGGTGCGTTTCCAGTCTTCTATGGCTGCTGTAGTTCAGAGGAGAGGTGCCTTTTTATCGCTTCCTAAGATCTTGTAAGTGTGCCCGGGGGAACCACTTTGAATGTTTCAGTTTAAATTTACATATTCATGATGCTCTGAGTATTAGAACAGAGAAGCTAAGTTTTATTACTCAGACTATGTCAAACTCTTTGCTTTTTCATCCAAGAAAATGGTCTTTCTAATTTGGTAAGCAATTTTATTAACTGAGCCCTGTTATAATAAAATAAACATATTTCTAGAAGTAAGATAAAGTAAATAACTTAAATGTGTTTTGAAATAAGTTTAGGATGTTGGTTTGGTTGGTGGTCCTAAGAGGTTTCTGCAGACAACTTCTAGACTTTCTGACACTGACTCTATACTCTCTGAACCTTAAATTCAAGTCCTCCCCTGGCTTGGGAGAGAGGAATAAAATAAACGCAGAACCTATCAATTCTGATGTTCAAACCTGTAACAAAAGGCTGCTCTTTCTGGTGGTTGTGCAGCACTTACCATTTCCCAGTTTGCAACAAACCAGAAACACTGCACCCTGGTCATAGAATCCTCCCTAAATGTGCACTTGTATGTTGTCAGGTCCCTGAAGCAGAGCCTCTGACTCAGACATTTCTATTCCCCACAGCATGTAATCACATGAAAGGCTCAATAACTACTTTTTGGATGGATGAAAATGGTCCCATTATGCCATGAACATTTAAAATAATAAACAGATTTTATAGTAAGATTCTGTCTTCCATTTTATCCCTTCTGTCTAGCTTTAGGTACTGTTACTTTTTACTTTTCCTAATATATTTGCCTGGAAGATACGAGTATCCAAAGAAATCTTGAGAAATGAGTTATATCCTGTCATTCGTTACTTCTATCAAGACAGAGAAAGGAAAGAGAAAGGAAAATAGTAGCAGAAGGTAGTTGGCAACTGTGGTGGTGAAGCTTTTCGGAGATCGGCGGACCCCCAGCACAGCGAGAAGTGCTTGTTGCTGTAACTCCAGCTTCCGTAACTCAGACCAGCCATCTCTGTCACAGGTTCCACAGGTTGTGGCATAAAGGCTGATCTCGGAGGCGGTTCTCCACGTTGGTCAGTCAGTTTGACTACTTTGTCACCCAAATGTGAACAATTTCACTCTTTCCCCCATACCTGAAACATTCATTCCAAAGCGTGCTGTTTTTGTACCGGGGGAGCTGAGTTGTAATTCACTGTAGCTCCCTCAGGGCTGTCGAGAATTCCTTTACCTGCAAATTTTGAGATGAATACATCCGTCTGTTATTTCTCCTTTTAAGTTTGAAAATCCATGTGCCAACTGAAGAATATAGTTCTAGATACCATAGATCATGTTTGTAACAACATCAGTTATGTCATTAAATCAGGTCACGATGCCCACTGTTTTGAAAACCTCAGATTCAGCAAAGAATTGTCTGTAGGTCGCAGTTCACATCAAATCAAGACCTGCTTCGTGGTTAAATGAATGTCTTCTCAGTAAGTTTGTTCCCGTTACCTTCACTTACCTTCTCTTAGTTAACAGCAATTGTTTTCTTTTGATTTTTCTGTTTTTCATATTCTTCCTGAGGCACAAAAACGCTATTTAATACATTGGCAGTGGGCTCGCTATTTTTCATGTTATTTAGTATTTCTGCCTGAAAAAAATGTACAACAACTTATCTTTTTGTTAAATGCTAAACATACAAATTTTCCAGTTTCCACTTTGGAGAGTGAGGCTTGGAGGCTGTATTCCATCTTGTTGATGAAACACACGTTGACTATTAAAAAGAAAATCGTTCACGTAAATAAAACTTGGAAAGGAGACCTTTCACCAATCCCAGCTGGTTACCTCTAGGGTGCTGAAACGCCCCGTAGATGGCTATCCTAGGGCAGTGGGCCCAAAGGGCCCTTATTTGATTATAAATTGGATGCGTTTTAAATCAATTAAAATGTGTTCGGTTTGGACACTTTCTCTTCTGAGACAGATCCACACATGCTGAGAGCGAGGTGGACCCCAGTCATACGGCCTCCGGATTCCAGGGCTGCTCCCAGGGCTCCTGTGAGCGCCCCAGGACTGGGTGTGCCCTGGCCTCTGCCTTTCTCTCATCGGTCATAACATTTTCTTCTTTGAAGCATTTCTAGTATCGCGAGATGGCACGGAAGGCTCTGTTCGTGTGTGTCAAGGGCTACTGAGTGAATACTGCCCTTTTCTAAAAGAAGGCCGTGGAAGTCTGACCCCTTCCTGCAGGCGGACCGCTGGCCTGGGAGGGGGCTGTTTAACCTGCATTTGCTCTAGTAGTTTGTGATCTTGGGCAGAATTTCTAGCCTCTCTGAATTTCCGTGTCCTCCCTGGAGAAGGAGAACATTAATGTCTGTCCCACGGTGTTACAGACGACCCTCTCCCATGGAAGGCCAGTGTTGTCCTCCACGACATGTCCACAGCCTTCCACTCAACCCCCTTAGCAAGGAAGCCCTGAGGATTCTACCATCTGGTCCCCCCTCCGCACCCCCCAGCAGACGCCAGCCTCTTCCTGGTCACCCCGTGCCTTCCTTGACCGTTTTAGCCTCGGGCCCACCGTCTCCCCTGCAGCCAGTTCCCTCCACGCCTGGGTTCTCGTTGGGTATTTTCTGCCATGAACGTTTCTGCTCGTCCTCCTCCATAGACCTGCTGTGCCTACCGACGGCTTGCTTCCACATCCCTAAATCCACGTGCCCACTCCCACAGCTTCTGCTCCTTCCAAATCGAGGGAACCCTTCCAATCCCGTGAGCAGATCCTGCCCAGCCTGTCCGGACTCATTCGGTGTGTCCCCACTTGGACCTTAGCTTTCCTCTCTGCTCAGGGCGGAGTCTCTGGCTTGTCCTTAGAACTGCCCCTTTGCAAATGTCCTCAACCTTTGCAGCATCCTCTGTGAACCAGCCAGGCAGAGCCCCAGTGCTGAGCAAACCCAGATGTGCTGTGCCTGCGCCCTGATGCCCAGGCGGCGAGGCATGGCCGGGGAAGACTCAGAAAATCACTCCGCCTGGCATCATCCTCTGATGACACTGGACTGTTCCGACTCAACTCTGCGTCGCATCTCCTCCAGGATGATTTTACACCTTTTCCTGGGTCCACCTTCCCCGCTCCTTCCCCGCCCCCAGCGCTTCCTGTGCGCCTCGGGCAGGGCACTTCCTCCCTTCAAGGCTGTGGGTGGGAGACTTCCTCTCCTCCATCGCTCAGATCTCCGGGCTGACGTCCTTCTCCCCGCTCTGTGGGGTGGGCTGGCCCCCTCCTCCCCCGGTGGGCGGCGCCCTCGCCTGCTCGGGGGACCGTCCCTCCCTCCACACCTGTCACCTGGCTTCCTCCTCTCATGGTGGGCCCTCTTCTCATTCTGCTCTCAGGTCTCCCGGCTGAAAAAAGCCTCTCTTGATCCTCTCCTGGGCAAGTCCTTGTGAACAGACCTCTCGACTCAGAGGCGGGGCTGCTCTCAGTCACGCTCCGGCAGGACAGGGGGACGGGCTGAGGAGGGCGGTGTGTCCGGCGGGTCTCTCTGGCCTGAGGCCCCAGCTGGTGGCCGGGGTGCTTTCTGCCCTCCCAGCCCCCATGGGTGTCCCTTTCTCTCTCCCTGGGCCTCCATGGCAGAATCAGAATGGAACCCAGGAAACACCATTTTCTCAGTGTCGGCTGTGTTTGTGTGGCCCGGGACTGGCCTGCCTTTTTCTGTGAGCTTCATTTCCTCCAGCCCCGGGCACAGTCCAGACATCCTCAGGCCAGGCCTGAGAAACAAGCCCTCACACACTCTGCCAGCAGGTCCCGCGGCTTCGATCCCAAACCCAAACACTGCATGCAGAGACTCCCATCCTGGGTGAAGCCACTCCGGTCCAGCTGTCACACCGACTCTGGGCAGGGGACTTCCCTGTGGCCACTTCTCCTGCCATTCACATCGTCCCCCCGGAGTCACCTCGGTCCTTCAGAGGCATCAGGTGTTGTGAACGGCCATCTCCTCCAGGAGCAGACATTTTTAACCCCTTGATCCAGTGACCCTCCCATTTCCAGCATCGTGGGCCCTGGAGCTGCACCCTCCTCTGGATGGGGCGTATGTGTGCCAACTCATTTGTTTATTCCTTTTGTCCTCTTCCGACGCCCGTCCAGAAGTCCAGGAGGGCAGAGCTTCTCCCCGTCTCGCTCATGAGTTTCCAGCTCCAGACGCAGAGGCTGGCGTGTGGTGGGCACTGGGTGAATGTTTTGGGGTGTCTGGGACCTGTTCACTTGCTTGGCTGGTTGAGTGGGTGAGCATAGTGCCTGTGCAGCCCAAACATTACCGTGAAAAATCGTCCTTATCACACAACACTATTTCCTTGTCCACTTGGTTCTCTCATCCTGAGATGAGCATCTCTGTCCTTACAAAGAAAATCCATACCTGCCCCCGTCGCCCCACAACTTAGGCACAGGGGTCTCGATTTCTGCAGCTGTCTGGGGCAGTCTGATCACCTACACCCCGGTTTTAGCCCTTGACTGTTCCTCTTCTCCTCTCTGGCCTGTTCTTTTTCATGCATCCCTGTATTATCATAGATGATATGGGAAAATACAAAACAAATAGAAAATACATATCTGGTTCTGTGCTGTCACTACTCACAACACTTCTGACGCCAAGCATATGGTGTTTTACCGACACTAACAAAGGCTTCAGTGCTCTGGACCCACCTGGGTGTCCTACAGTTCAGTTCAGGTCTGACACTACCTGCAGTTAGCTGAGACCTCCCGATACTCTCACACTGGGGGTTAGGGCTTCAACATAGGAAATTGGGGGGGTGGGGTGGGCACGAACATTCAATCCATGACAGATTCTCTAAATGGACTGTTTGTATGTCAACTCACCAAGCAGTGAGAGACGTAAGTAAACTTGCGGGGGGCAGGTGAAACCCTTGGGTGAAATGTTGCAGAAGAAGCAGATATAAACTGAAGCAGGCAGGTGAGCGGGGTTTGCACATAGTGACAATGACGGATGAGAGGGCCAGTGGGGAATCCTGGAGGGGGAGCAGACAGGAGAAGGATGGACGGCAAACTACGCGAGGTCGAGTGTGACCAGAACCAGCGCCTGCATTGAACCCCGCCCACTGCCTGTCACACAGTCTTAAGGATTCAAGACCCTCCTCAACGAACCTACCTTGACTCTTGTAAATGGACAAACCATCTACATTGAAGGCCAGCTCCCAGCCCCCATGATGTACACGTGCAGGATAGGTAAAGTTCAATATGAAAAGCTAAAGGAGACACCAACGTATGTTTGCAAAAAGTCAACAGCAGGTTCCAGCAGGATGAGGGGATCTGAACCACAGCAGAGGTGAATTTCTCTTTGTAAGTTTTATATACTAAGGGTTTAAGCAAAACCTAATTCCATAATATATTTTTAAATTCCATTTCCTATAACAATAGATCTTTTGAATGTTTGGCTGATAGAGTAATTTTATTTATTTGTTTTGTAAACCTATTGATGATGATGGAAATAGCCAAGTGTTTATTTTAACTTTTTTGGGTGGTTCCCAGAAGTCTTTGGTCTGTCGTAGTTAAAAAAAATAATTATTTCTTAAAAGCAGAAGTTCCTGCATAACTCATTTTTGTCAAAGACATCCCATTAGAGGTCCTTTCTACTGGAGCCTTGTTGGAATTGAACGGCCGTATTACCAACACCCTACCGTGCTTGAGACGCCCGATACCTGAGAGTCTTGGGAACTGCAAGAGCAAGATGTTACCTGTGTTGATAATTTTTCCCTAATCTTCTTTCCTCTGCCCATTCGAATCCCTGCCTTCCTTCAGAGTCAACACCAAAGCTCAGACACTGAAGCCTGAGAGGCTCCGTCCTTTTCTGGAATCACACTGTTCTGAGTCTGAGCTTCAGTTTCTGCATCTGGAAACTGAGCCAAGATCAGGGGGGTTCTGGGTGATTCAGTGGGATGTGATATATATACAGCATTTAGTGAAACAACGGGCACCGACTAACTACTCCATTAAAAACGGCTACTGTGAATTACACCTGCAGCTGGCTCACCATTTTTCACTCTCAGATTATACATTGTCCAAATGCTCACAATAAACTTGCAGTGCAAAGCCTTTGAGGCCTCAGGGGACCAATGAACTCAGGGACTGTGGCGTCCACAAACTCACACAGGGAGGGCTTACCCGGAGCTGGGGGTACTGCGGATGTGCCCTGCTAATCAGGACTCAGCTGCCCCAGGCCACTACCTCCATGTGGTCACCTGAACTGCAGGGCCATTCCCAGGAGACCCAGTTTCTCAGCTGCCCCAAAGGTCCACGGGGGGTTCATGGCTGCTGGACCTGCGCCAGACGGGGTTCGACCAACTCGGGAAAAGGTGGAGCAGCGTCGGCCCCCCCGGCAGTGCAAACGGCCTGTGGTCCTGGGAAAATCTTAGTTTCCCAAATAGAAAATAAACCAAGGAAGGAAGAAGGAAGGAGCGGGCTCAGACTGCAGAGGAAGAGAGGAGGGGACGGCCCAGAAGAAACGAGAGATGCAAGAAGCCTTCGGACGCCACGGAATCGAGCAGTAGGGGAAACCGAGGCAGAAACAGGTGAGAGATGCCGGCCGAGCATCTGCTCTCCTGCAGGGTCTCACCTCTGGGTGCCTGAGTCTCTCTTGTCTCCCCTGGTTTCCCGGCTTCCCACAGATGCAGAGGCCGTGTTCTCCTTGGAAATCTCCTAGGACCCTGCTTGTTCAAGCGGACCCCAGCGTGGCGTCTTTTTCTGGAGACCCCGGCCTGGGCCCTCCTGGGAGGGGACGCACTGTCTCCTTTCTTTCCTTGGCCTGGGCCTGTCTCGGTTTTTCTGTCTCACTCATCCTGAGGCCCCGAGGCCCTGCCCGCGTCTGCTGTAGACAAGGCCACACCTCAGCCAGCACTGCGTGCAGGACAACAGTCCCGTGAGTCCTGGCCCGAGCTGAGTACGAGGGCGGGAGGTGGCCTGCCCACCATGCCATCCCCCTCGTGCCCAGGTGCCTGTCCTGTCACTGCAACAGGACAGTTCAGGACGACAGAGGTCTGTGTTTGCATCAGAAAACCGTTCTGCAGGAAAGGACTCACTGCTCAGCCACGACCTCCACGGCCTTCTTGCTCAGTTTCCTTCACACACGTCTGAACCCCAACTGTTGCCCCTGCAGTTCCTAGTCTCTCATTCGTCTTTCAACCATTGTGAATGATTCATATTTCCTAGCAAAACACAAAAGCGTTTCCTAATGAAACTCCGGTTCCCTCCCTCTGTGTATTATTTCATTTCAGCTGAGGAACATGGGTCTTTCTTGTTTCATCACTGTGCCGGGCTAGGAAGCCACATCGGAGGTCAGCTGGCAGAATTCTGGGCACAGAATCAAAGACAGGCACGACTTTTCCCAGCTGAGTGTGGCCCGGTTTCCAAGGAGACGATCAGAGAGGCACGTATCTCTGGTCAATCCAGGAGCCATGTGTCCCTGGGGACGTGCGTGTCCGGGTCCCCTCTATGCCTGGGTCCTGTGCCCGGGGGCACGGCCCTCTGGGTCCCTGCGCCTCCGAGGCCACGCGAGGCCAGAAGCCCTCAGCCGTCCCAGGACCCGCAAGGCCCTCAGGATCTGCGAGGCCCCCAGCATCCCGCGTGGATGGTGCCCCCCATCCTGAGCTGACTCGAGCGAAGCCGTCTGTCTCTGGTTACGCGGGGCGACCCATCAAGGGTATCAGCTCATCGCAGATTCGTAACGGTCTTCCCTCCTCTCCGCTCTGGAGATAATAATCGATCTCGGGCTCTGACTTTCTCGTGGTCCCGGGAGGCTTCCCCAGATACAATTCATGTAATTCCATTGTGACTCAGAAATACCCCAACGAAAACAGCCCGTCGAATGCAAGCCTGAAGGCCAGGGTGAGTCATCCCAAGGCACACTCACTCTTGTGGGTTATTTCAAACGCTAAGAGCATTCTGGGATCACAAGAGAAAATGGTTACAAGACAATGAGTTCCATATTTCACTGCCCTGGAATCCTTTAAAACATGCAAATGTGAAATGAGGGCTCATTGACAGCTGTGACTGTTTTAAACGGAACTTTGCCTTGGGTTAGCATCAATCGTATCTGTAAAACACGCAGCATACGGCTCAAATTATCACATGAGCGTTAATGTATATTTTTCTTAGGTCTATTTTCATGTTCAAATGCTCTCATGCCCTGCTATAGATCCAGAGGTGAAATAATAATAATGGCCTCTCTGTTGCCTTGACATTTTATTGAAACATTTACGTGGAAGGCATGACAAGTCTTGCAAAAAGCTTGGAGCCAGACACGTTAGCTAGGCTGACGGCAAACAAAGCTAAAAGGTTTCACTTTTTAACTGGTTTCTCGTACAGACTCCACACGCTTGGGATACGGAATTCCCATCAGATGGCAAGAGTCGAGGTGGCGATCCGTTTCTTTTAAAGAGATGAAAGGAATTGGTGATGGAAAGGGCCTATTAGGTAATTTTGCCCTTTCGTCTGTTGTTGTGCTGTTTACCCATAAAGACTATCTGGACCTGTCATGTACCTGAGCCAGGCTTAGGATGTATGAGGTTAAATGCTGTGTACGGTTACGTAGAGCTAAATTACGTATTCAATCAGAAAACTGTGCTCAGAAATGAAGTGATGGAATAACTTTCGAAGGTCTTCATGAGTGTAGGAAGGTTGGCACTCCTCTATATTTCTACACTTTTGTGTCATGTTCTTCCACATTTCAAAGCAGGGAGTTGCCGTGGACACCGGGCTCGCGGGGGTCAGTGAAGCAGCTGCTGTTGATCGTGTCCCGTGTCCCCCTGGCCCACAGCTGAGCTCGTCCAAGCAGGGCTGGGACCCTTCAAGCTCCCGGCTTCCCACCAGTGAGGGGCCTCCTGCTTCTCTGCCACAGGCCGGCCTCACGGTCCACGATAATGCCCGGCCCCTCGAGGCAGACCAAGGCTGCGGTGGGGTAACCCCGGAGCCGGGAAGGGCAGAGGTGGCTGGATCAACGCCCACCTTCCACAACTCAAAGCGGAGTGATTTTGAGGAACATTTTACAAGATCCCTCAGAGGGTCCTTGGAACTAAACGCTGCCTCCTCAAGTTGATTACCTGCCCCACGTCCTTGCCCCTTGGTCTGCTTCGAGGACACAGATGAAGGCTGCGGGATCTGCACTTTGTCCTCTCGTTCAGTCAACAAATGTACCTCAAGTCTCTGCTGTGTACAGGTCACGATCGACGCCAGCGAGCGGGCCTGTGGCTGGGCAGGCCGGAGCCATCTTCCCCTCGGTGGAGATTTTAACTGATTTCTTACTCATTGTATCAGTCACCGCTCTCCAGAGAAACAGACCTATTGTGTGTGTGTGTGTGTGAGTAGCTGGAGACTCGGGGAAGAACTGAGCATCTGAAGGCCGTCTGCTGGCAGAATTCCTTCCGCTTTAGGGAACGTCCGTCTTTTCTCTTAGTGTCTTCAACTGCTTGGATGCGGCCCACCCACCTTATAGGGTCGTCTGCTTTATCAAAGTCAACTGGCTTAATGTTAGTCTCATCTAAAAATACCTTCACATCGACATCTCGGCTCCTGTTTGACCCAAAATTGGGTAACATGGCCTGGCCAACCTGACACATGAAATTCACCTCACACCCTTTTACCCATTGACCAGGCACTGAGCCCTCACCACACTGAGCTCCATCAGGAAACAGAGGGACTGGCTTTGCCAAAAGGCACGTGATCTTTCTGTCAGCTCATTTGGCTTCTCCCAGCTAAAGGCACCCACTGCACTGATGTCACCAGTAATGACAATGGGACCACGGAGCTGAGAGCCAGGGAAAACAGTGGCTTTGTGTCCATCCAGCCAGGGTGCATGTCCTGCCCGAGCTGCACGCTCGTAATCTGCGATCCCTCATGGAAGCCCAGGCGTCCCGCGTCCAAAGAGGAAGATGGTTTTCAGGCATTTCACACTTGCACCACTGTTCTGGACTCTTCCACCAGGAGACGGCTGTAAGGGAACTCTGGCAGGATGTGGTTCACACTTCCTGCATCTCGAGGGTGAATTTGTGATTGACTGGCTATGCCCTCAGTGGGTCTGGGCACCTGGACCTGGTCCCCGTGTTCAAACTCGCAGCCCACACACCCCTCAGACCCCCGGGTCACTGAAGAAATCCAAGGTGGGCCATTTGGGGCCCAGGTGGCACCTGCGGCTTCCTCTGCCTTGAAGCGGGGAGCTGGCGGCTCCCGGCCAACACGAGCGACACTCGCAGCTCAGGGACAACTCTGGGCTCATCGACCCATCATCTCCCTGCCGTCTCTGGGCTCCGACGGCCCATCTTCACAGGGAGGGGTGGTCTCCGGATGGCGTGGGAGCACAACAGGAAGGAGATGCAGCCTCCAGGGAAACAAGTCCAAACTCTCTCTCTTTCGCCCTTTTCTTCTCCAAACCCCCTTTAAGGCCACTGTAGAGGGAAATGACTTTTAACCCAAAGGTACTTCCAGCGTTTTGCACAGTCACACACAACCCCTCTGTGGGTGAGGCACCAGCATGTGAGGAACACTGCTTGAGGGATTTATTTCCAGCTGAACGTAGAAACTTAAGGAAAAAAAGAAAACACGTAGTGACCCTAAAGTGCGCCCTCATTCACGATTGCTTCTGGGACTCACGTGTGAGCCTCACAGCTGGAAGCTTCTCGACTCCGGCTGCCGTGGTTTTGGTGACTGTTTAGCTGTGGGCGCCACACGTCTTCCACAAGGTGACCTCGCCCCAGGGCTGGCCCACCCGCTGCATTAATGCCGGTCAGGCTCCTAACCCTGTGTGCGCGGTCCCAAGCCTTCCTCCACAGTGAGACCTTCACTCAAATCGCTCAGGATGTTCCCAGTTTTGACGCTGCTGCGTCTTCAGATCTTCTTTAAAAGCACTGAAGGCTGCCCAGCGTTTATGGCTGGGGAGGGGTTTGGGGGGAACTGAAGTAAACACGTATGAACTCGGTCCAGCAGGCAGTGGGTCCTCTACTCCGTGAAGAGAAGTGCTGGTTGTTCCTTCCCCCAGGTCCAGGTGTGAAGCTGGCTGGCCATGCTTGTTCATTCAGAGAATTTTAATTATGCCTTGGAAATTCAGTCGTATCTGAAACATCAAAGAGTAGTGCTGCGTCACATTCTGTATTACTCCTCTGAGAATTGGCTGGGCTGTGACACTATCTTTTTTTTTTTTTTTTTTTTTTTTGCGGTACGCGGGCCTCTCACTGCTGTGGCCTCTCCCGTTGCGGAGCACAGGCTCCGGACACGCAGGCTCAGCGGCCATGGCTCACGGGCTCAGCCGCTCCACGGCACGCGGGATCTTCCCAGACCGGGGCATGAACCCGCGTCCCCTGCATCAGCAGGTGGACTCTCAACCACTGCACCACCAGGGAAGCCTCTGTGACACCATCTTGATTGAAACTTCTGGTTGACCTCCCTGATCTGGTCTCTCGTGATCACCTTACAGGTCCCAAGGTTGTGTCTTAAGGAAGCACAGAGCACGTCCTGTGTGGCGTTGGCGCTCGTGACTCTGCTGGGGGAGGGGCGTCCAGCTGCCCTTGTCCTTGGGGTCCAGGAAAGTGTGTGCTGTGCAGGAAGGGGAGTAGCAGTTGGCTCAGCGACAGTGGTGCTCGGGGCCCCACACACAGGGCCTTTGTCTACAGCTGCACTAGTACTTCAGCTTCTAAGCGTCCCAGTCAGATTCTGGTGGGGAAGACTCAACGCTGCCTCTGACCAGTACATCTTCAAAAATCAATGAGCTTAAATGGATCAATGGACGAGTGGACGCTCCACCTACAGACGTGGTACCACGTGCCCTCATGGCAGCTCTGACGCAAAGCACCCGTTGGAGCCGCAGAGATGACCTCTACCCCCATCCAGACCAACGGGATTATGTGGGTGGGCAGGTGGGCGGGGGCAGGGCCGTGGGAGTGGTGCACACGGATGACAAAAACAACACATCCCTTGGCACTGGCGGAGCCCTTGAGTCTATGACTTCCTTTTGCAAATACTCATCAAATTCAATCCTGAAACAGACCAGGTAAGTATTATTATTTGCATATTTCAAACGAGGAGAGGCAGGGCTTGTAAGTTTGATTTGTTTGCCCAAGGTCACAGAGTTACACATTGTGGGATCTAGGACTCAAACCCAAGTTGTCTTTCCTGACACCCTCTGCCTCTGGGTGTCCAGGGTGACACAGACACAGCAGCCTGGGAGGCTGGGTCTCCATCCGCCGTCTCCACCTTTGTAGACGGAGCTCCTCAGCAGCCCACCTGGAAGGACGTATCATTAAGGACAGTTTGCCGTGGAGACACAGTACTAGCAAGACCCCCTGCGGGGATCGGAGAGATAAACTGGCCAGATTCTTTATTTGAAGTAAAAGATTCTTTTTTGTGAAAGAGATAAAGAGGAAGAGAAAAAGCTCCTCTCTCCATGCGGGTCACCTTTATCTACATTATTTATTACATTAATTTTCTGCTTCTAAACCCAGGTATCCCTGAGGAATTCTAGTTTAAGGGCAACTGAAGAGAAAAAGCCTTTGAAGTACTTCCAGCCCCTGAGCTTGCTTTCCTTCTTCACATTTGGGAAGAAACTAGTAACATGCCCTCTCCTGTAAGGGGAGGAAACACCCTCAGTCTTCATAATTCTTCGCAAGTCTTTGTCGACCCTGACCTCTCACTTCCAGAAAAACAGCATCTCTCCTCCAAACCCAACACGAAGACATTTGGAAGGGCCGTCACCCTGCAGAGATCCAGTCCAAACACCAGTCCAGGCCGCTCCCGGGCCCAGCACCGCCTGGACCCCACCGGCCACCAACCCAGGGCCCAGAGAGGCCGGGTGGAGGGGTGCCAGTTTCACAGTCGTGTCTCCTCAAATGCTGTCCCAAAGTCTCAGCACAAAGCTGCCATCCCTTCTGCTCCCACAAATCTCCTTGGTCCTTACCTACTGCCACAGGGAAAATGGAATTCAATGATTTAATCCCCAGCCATTTGTCGAGAATAACACTTGCTCATGTATAAAAGTCATTTCAAACCTTATGAGTTCAGATTTGAAATATGTAGGGTTTCGAGCTAATTGTTTTTACAAACATAAGATCTTGACTTTGGGAAAACAGTTAAAAGTTCAAAAACTCTTGAACATCAGATAAGTATTACAAAGCAACGTTTAGATAAGTTTCAGTGAGACTAAAGGAATTAGAAACATATGAGTCATAATTTCCTTTAAACCCCACTTTCATTTAAAGATTAAGGGGCAGAGAGATACTGATTAACCAAATGTGTTCAAGTACTTAGTAAATCCAGAATATTTAAAACATAACGAAGACATTTAGGGAGGAAAATAGTTACTGCCTTTACTCAACGCCGTTTAGGCCATGCAAATAGAGCAGTGTTTAGAGAGTTCTTACAAGTTATTCATGACTCAGTGTTACTTAACTCGGGCCAAAATGAACCATGAAAATCTGATTTGTGCTACCTTTACACGACTTTTCAGATTTCCAGTTAGAAAAGTTATATTCAGAGTCTCAGAGTTAGTGATTAAAGGTGCTGATAGCTAAAGAATGAAAAATAACGTGGCAGGCTCTTTTATCATTCCCTGACAAATTAGTGTGGCTAATTTAGATTTAATAAATATTTATGGGGTACTTTTCCTTCTGTCAAAGGCTCATTTTTTTCCTCAGTTAAGGCAGTCCAATATAAAACTGTTTCACAGCTTACAAAATACATCTATTATATGAGGAAAAAATGGATACATTAGAATATCAGTGCAAACAGAATATACTTTTAAAAGAAATAAAATTAAAGCTTCAGACGAAGTTGTTGAACCAAACACACACAGAGTGGACCATCCTGGTGGGAAAACAGCTATAAACGTGGTCTTTCTAGCAACCAAGGCAAAGAGGGAGACGTGGTACTTTGTCAGTAGTGTCTGGAGAAAGGAACCCTCCATCCCGGCACGGGCCAGAAGGAGGAGAAAGGAGGCAAGTGTAAAATGTAAAGTAAGATTTCTCTAATTGCACCAGTAACCCCAACAAATATAAATGGAGCTGTCTTACCTCTACGACGCAGAGAAGCGTTTTGAAAAATTGAATTACGTCTTTATAAAATTTGAATGGAAAATGCAGCTTTAGGTGGTTCATGAGGGACATGGGACATTAATAAGATAAAGAAACACAAAATAATTTGAAACTAAGAGGAAGGAAAACTATAACGAGACTGTGATACAGCAATAATAATGTTAAGTAGAATATAAGCAAAATCAAGAAGCAGACAAAGAGGGTGCGATGGGTTGAACTGTGTCCTCCCCAAAATGAGATGCTGAAATCCTAACCCCAATACCTCAGAAAGTGGAAATATTTTCTTTTTATTATTTTCAAATATTGTATAATTTGGACATAAGTGTTTAACAGAGGTAATCAGGTTAAAATTAAGTGTGACGGGTGTCCTTATGACATGGGGATACGTGGACCTTTAGGTGGGTATAAAATTCTAGGCTGGACGCATCCTTCTGGCGCAAACATGGCTCCCCAGCCTCCTGCCAACATTTACTTCTTCAAGTGAGGGACAGACACTCAGACACTAATGTGTCCCCTCGTCTGGGGACCTCGTGTGTGTTCTAGGCTACGCCCTTCCTACCAGGCCTCTTTGAAGATCTTAAACATACATAGTTTTAAATCCTTTTCAGATTGGTTACAAAAAATTTTGTTTATAAACTTCCTAGTGAATAGTTAGTTTTTTTTCAGGTTGACCTTCATGGTGTTATTGGGGGTCTGCATTTTGAGATTCTGTCGCGTCTCACCTCTCCGGAGTCCCTCCCTCCCTCCCTCCCTCCCCTCCTTTGTCCACAGGCTTGTATCATGGTCGGAGGACCGTCATCCCTGCGGGATGTTGCCGTGTCAGCCTCCTTGGGTCTGTGCTGCCTTCTGGTTGCTGAGCCGTGTCTGCTGTCTCTGGAGACCCTTTGCTTCCCTCCCCAGGTGCTGCTTCTCTCAGCCGTCAGGTGGAGCCTCCTTCCTGAGCCCCTGTTTCAGATCATCGCCTTGCTGGACCCCTGAGTCCCTGTAGCTCCCGGTCCCCCAGCCCACGGGGGGCGGAGAACTCGGCCAGTCCCTGGGGGGATATGGATGTCGGTCGTGAGTGAGACCGTGTTCAGTATATTTTTCTGTGTCATCTAGAGTTCCTGAGTATTGGAAACACGTCTAGGTAGGTTCTCTGAAAGTCACATCTACAAAAATAGCAGCCCCGTAACCTGCTGTCTCCTGGGCACAGAGCGTGATGCCTTCCTCTCCCAGGATGGAACCGATCACTTCACCAGAGGGAAAATGCAGGGGAGTCTTTGTGCTTTTTAATAGAAAATTTTCTGGAGCACAAAAGTGGACTTGAGGGGAAGAAAGGGGATTTTTTTTTTTTTTTACATTTTTAGAAGAATGAACATCTTTGCACTCAGAAGGGGATAATGGTATATGTATATAATATATGTAATGTACATATAATGTGTGTGTATGTGTACATATATACACACACACACATATCTATAAAGTAATTTTACAGTAACATTAACCCCTTTTGTCCTCTGGTTTTAGAAATGTTCTTCCATTAACTCTTCCATAAAGTGAGGGAAATATGGAATAACTGTCAACCATCAGCACCAAAAAATAATAACTATTAATATTACATGTTTTCATTAATTAAAATAATACTGAAACCTACTGGAGGTGCAGGCAGGAGCGTGAGGTTGGCTTCACAATGAGGAAGCATTTCCTATCTGTCTTTCATGCATTGCCACCTGTCTCAGTAAAGATATTTCCTTTCTCATTGTTTCAAGAAAGCTTAGTTCAGAAGAATGAGCGATTCAATAGACGCGTTCACCATTAACGCTACTAACTCACTTAGTCTTTCGCTCCAAAGATCTTTGTATGCATTTTTTTTCTTTGTTTTGCTTAAGACTTCTGTGCTCTATGTAAATTCATAGAATTATAGTGTGGGCTGTAAAACACTTCCAAACTAATGAGGAAAGGGGGAAGAGCCACCGATGGGTATGTTACACCAAGTAGCGTTAGTTCAACTACTCAGAAGACTTCATACACTGTTGTCTGCACACTGACCTCTCAGACTATGGGTAGGAGGCCTAACTGTCCAATCCTTTCTTTCGGGCATCAGTCTGGGTCAATGTGGCTAAAAGGGCCCTAAGCCAGCAGACTGGATTTGCGCATCTTGTAGGAATTCACTGTCCACAGGACCTTCTTAGGGGCCCCCATCTAAATAACTTTTCTTCCTGACGACATTCCCTAAAATATACCCTGCTTCTTCAGAGGAAATCTGTGTCTCCCAAAGGAGTCAGCTCGCCTTGTTGATCCAGGTAGATACTTGCCAGATACATGATAGCGGCAGAATGAAGAGACCTAAAATGATTTAGTTGGTAAGTTCAGCGTTACAATTTTCAGATAAAAACGTTCACGTTTATTTTTAACGTCACCATCCACGTGGAAACCTGAGACCTGTCACTTGCCATTCGTGTGATTTTGAGCAAGTGATTTATCCTCTTTAAGCCAACATCTTGCAGTAAAGTGGGCATTTTCGCAAATCACAACGCCGCAGTCAGAATTATTGTACTGAAAAAAGGTGAGGAATACGGATGCTCCTAGAGCAACGTCTATTCATAGTAGTCAGCTGGGAACCAGAGTGTCTTTTCCTCTAGTTCACACAGAGCACTTCCTAGCCTCAATTTTCCAAAGACACTCTCCAACCCCCGCCCAGCATCACTTATCCGTGTGTTACTGATGGCACCGGACTCTTCTCTAGAGAACATGACCCAGTGATGACCCTGCGGGTGGCATCACACGGAGGCTGCAGTGTAACAGATAGAATCCCTTCCATCAGAAAACGGTTCCTGTAGCCACACAGGGAGCCAGCAGCGGCTCAGACTCCAAATTCCAGGATCAATGCAGGATCAAGGGTACAACACTTCCAGAGTAAGGACCTTCTGCGGAGAGGTTATCACATCCTCAAACCTGTTTCCAGCGATATCTGGCAGCCTCACTGGTCATGCTTCTCCATCCAGGGAATCGGAGCCCTGACCTGAAGGAGACGTGGGGTCAGAATACCCAGGAGGGGACCCAGACCTTGCGCTGGTGACTGGGGCTACCCTGGAAGGTCCCCCGCGCTTCTCCGGAGGCAGCCAGAGCAAACTGCCCAGAGTCTCTGCGCCTCCCCCAGAGGAAGATGACACAGTTAAGCCACACAGTTGCCCAGCAGACGGACTGATGCGAAGCAAACAAAATGGTAAAGAAAGCTATGTTTCTTTTCTATTCAAAGGGAGTATTCACAAAGGCAGTTACTTTATAAAAATAGCAAAGGGCACTAAATATTCAATAGGTGGCCAGTTCACGATAAGTTTTGGTCCCCTCTTTTCTTTTAATTCGGGAAAAGAACTCCCACACCCTCGGTAGGTGTGATTTGCCACGGCTGTGCGTTTGCACACAGGAGGTGAATACAGGCTCAGTGTTTCTCTTGGGTTAGAAGTATGGGGACTCGCAGCTCAATCAGCCCTTGACAATTTCCCAAGAATGTGAAAGCACTTGACGTACACTCAGCATCTGTGTATGAGGCTCTGGGGGCTCTGCTGCAGGTGGCCTCCCTGGACATGCAGCAGGCGCTGAGCTCGAATAAATGCATCTTTTTGTTCTGCTCTTGGCTTTCGGAGACCCTGGGGACCTTGCCCTCACTGTGCTCCTTGGTTTTCAAGGAGAGGGTTTTATTAGGAGCTACGGCAGAATATTTTGCTCGTTCCTTTCATTGCGATTTAAAAAATGTTTAGTATTTTTAAAATTCATATAAAATGAGAAATTAAAATGCCATTTATTTTCAGTTTTTAATGGGAACTATAAATCCTCCATTGTGCTATAAAACAATGAATTGTACCCACCTCGGTGTTGCTGTCTGCTCTGCAGGTCTGGGTGAGAGCACTTCGGTTCTCTTTGTGGTCCAGATAGAGATCTGTCTCCCCCAGAAGACAAATTCCTTGAAGGCAGGGCCTGTGTCTTTTTCAAATGTGTATTCCCAGTAATCAGTCATGTTACTAATAAATAGATACATAACTGATGAAGTGGTCCAGCTCAGGCCACCACCGACAGAGGGTCCAGATCGGTTTTAACAGAATTTTAAGGGCTTCAGATCAATCCAGCTAGTCTTCAAGACACACTTAAAAGCGGAGAAATCAAATATACAGGCTCAGAATCCATGAAAACCATGATACGGTCCTGCTGTAGAGCGAGAGACGATGTCACGTCCAGGCCTTGGTCCGGGAGTGATCAGAGTCAGGGTCGATGCCCGGCAGCAGTGGAGACGGGTCGCGGGCATCTCGCTCTGAGCCGAGCAGTCCTCCTGGTGAGAGGGGTCCCTCCCTGACAGACGTGGGCCAGGAAAGTGCGTCCAGTGTAGCTCAAATCTGCACTCACACTGGGTACGTTTTACATCTACAACTTAGTTATGATTTTATTTCAACTTCCGTGCGGCTGAGTGAAAATGCCTGCCTCATGTTTTGGTTCCAAAACCCTCATTGTGCGTGTGTGTGTGTGTGTGTGTGTGTGTGTATTCCCTCTACACGTGTATCTAGAAGGAGGGTGGGAATACTTTTGTTTTCCCAGGGTGCCTTTGTGGGCACACTGTGAGTTTTTCCATTCCTGCTATGGGCACCATCCTTCAGAGGATGCTGGACCCAGAGGAACACGACAGAAAAGTGTGTTTTGAGCTAAAGGCAGAGGGAAGGCAGACAGGGCCGGTGAGACAAGGAGGTGGGATAATGAAGCCAGGAGAGGGGAGGGGGAAGGCAGGTTCCTCCGGGCACCTTGTCCACCGCGACTGTCGAGGTCCCGGGACGGCAGGGATAGTGTGGCCGGCAAAGCAGCAAAGAGTCCACGCAGCGTCTCAGAGGAGGAGGCCAGCGGCTCAAGGGGAAGCAGCTTCTCCCTCGGCCGACAAGCGCAGGGGACGGGTGGCTGGCTGGCTGGTCGCCTGCTTCGCGAGCAGCGATGACCCGTCCTCCCCATGCTTCACGCGGTCCCCTGTCCTCAGGTTGGGGACAGGTGGGGCCTCCTCCCTGCGGATTCTAATGAACCTTGTTGAGTTTAGTCATGAGATGGTCTGGAAATAGACCATTTGTGGTGACCCAAATGGGAAGGAAATCCAAAAAAGAGGGGATATATGAATCCATATAGCTGATCTACTTCACTGTGCCGTGGAAACTGACACAACATTGTAGAGCAACTATACCCTAATAAAATAATAATAACAGTAATAAAAGGCAAAGGGAATCAGTCACTCATTGATCTGATTTCAAGCATGGCTCTTAATAGAACCAGGAATCCAAAACTTTCAAGCCATCTCTTAAGGTTTCGCACATCCTTTCTCGATCTTTATGTTAGCACGTTTTCTTAGATTTTCTACGCTCTACGAATTGATAGGTTCTAAACTCCTAAATCAAAACATGTTTCATTTCATTTTGGAACTTAAAAACTACTTTTTTTCCTTCGTTTTCTCCCTGGCAAACAAAAGTTCCTTCCTTTCCTTCAAATTCCAAAGATGTGAGTTTGCGAGCTGAGCAGACACATTTACACGAGCTTTCAGTCCTTGTTGTAAATTTGTTTCTTTAACGTTGAGCATAGTTATTTCCTGATCTTGGTATGAGTTTCCTTAGATTGTTCACAGCTGACTAACATGACCTGCTGATGAGAGATCAAAACACAGATCATCTTTCTGAAAACAATATGCTTTGCTTATGGGTAAAATACTTTGTTTATGGATTCTCAACTTCTTTTTTTTTTAAGATACAATTCCATTTAAGAAGTTTCAAAAGGTAAAAGAGATTGCTGAAAAAATATTTTTAGGACTTAATAAACCTCGACAACATAACTAGTTTACCTTTTCAATGAATCCTGTTACCTGATGCGATTACCCAGCTTATAGCCACTCACCAAGGGCGGCTCTCATCGGATGAGTAAATGAGACAAACTCCACGAACTTCTGCGACACACAAACGCAGAGGTTGGTGCCTCACTTCACGGAGGGACCTGCGTTTTGAATGTGACCTGAAAGTCTCTGCTCTGGACACTGAAGCACGAGTTCTCTGCTGCTGTTTAGCCAACGAACACGCTGCCTCGGTCCGAGAGGCCGGCTCCCTGCAGCCCGTCAGCCCCGCCGCGTCCAGCGGAATCCACCACTTTTCGCCATCTGTTTCCAGACGTGGTAAAACTGTAATATTTCTTAGCAGACTGAGCATTGCTACTTGGATCCCACAACATTCTTTGCACGCGGGGAAGAGCTGGCAGCTCCTGAGCCTGGGGGCAGCAGAGACCTCGTGAAAATCTAGGCTGAGTGACTTGTTCCAGCGTCAAAGCTTCTGAGGCTGAGGTTTGCTTCTTTATTCGCTTTTAGAGAATGAGAGTCTGGGGAGTGAAGGTGGAGGGCCTGCCTTGGAAAATCAAGGGATCTGTCGATTGAGAATCGTTGCAGGTCTTCACCAGAATTGGTCAAGTTACTCACTAGAAATTCTCATCTATTTTTATATTGTTGTAGGTGCCAAGTGAACAAGCTTAGTATTTCAACCTGTAAAAATATTTGAAAATGTTCAAGTTTTGAAGCATTGAGAGACAGTAGTGAATATTTAAGACTCTGCAACATACTAGAAGACCCCCTGACCTCTCTAAGTCTGACGGTGTGTACGTGCACACCTGTGATGTGGGAAAGCGCATGTGGCATTGATCACCTATGTGGGTGCAATGCCAACGCCACATGGCTTTGCAGTCTCTGATTTTTGCAAGTACTTTTCTTCTTCTTGAATATATTTTGTGTTGATTAAACTATTCATCATCCCCCCCCACAAATAAACATTACTCAGCCTGTACCACTGACAACCAGCTGAGAGAATTCTACCTAAATTTTTTTTAGAGAAAGAAATTAAAACTCACCCAATTATTTGAGAACCTACGGGCTTTCGATGAAGAGTCTGGTGGAAAACTAGTTCTCACACTGGTCAGTTACTTCCCCTTTTTGGGTTTTTATTCTCTGCTCTCACATACAAAACCGGCTTGCTGTGCATCTGAAGTCACCAAAGGAGGCCTGAGCTTGTCACCCCTTCCTAAGGCCTTCTTTGTCTGCTTGGCCTGGGAGTGACCTTCACCTGTGGTCATGCTTCGTGTTGGATGCTGGCGTCTACCTTTGCGCCTCTGTAATGGGGCTGCACAGATGGCAGAGCTGTGCTCTCATTTACGAGGTAGGAGCAACTTCCATACGGCACTTAATCTCTCATCCTTTTGGCTCTGATCTGAAGTGACTGTGGATTGAATCTCTCATCCCTTTGGCTCTGATCTGAAGAGACTGTGGATTGAGTGACCGGATGAGACCCTCGGCCCTTCCAGGCCTCCTACAGGTTCCCCGGTGTGGTTGGTATTTGCTGCAAACGGCACTTCAGTGCGAGTGTTATTTTTCTCACTGAAGAGGCGGGTTCGGGTACGGGATGAGATTTATGTAGGGTTTTCTTCCTGAGAATAGAAATCAGAAGGAACAGATGCTGGCTCTGGGGCTCAGTGCAGAGGGAGCCTGCGGCCTTCACAGAGTCCAGACACGGAGGTGATGGTGCGTGGGTACTCCTGGGATGTAGGCGAGGGACCGAGAAGCAGGCTACAGTACTACCCAGTCCACCCTGGGGGAAAGGTAAAAAAAGAAGCAAAAATAATTCAACTAAAGTTAACAGAAAAAGAGCAAAAAGAGTAAGAAAGAGAAAAATTGTAATGCAGGGAGGAGAGAAGCAGATGGGAAGTGAAGCGATTATTTTTAGGATGGCTCCAGTATGGGAAGCCAAGGCATCGTGGGAATAAGCATGAGATAACCCAATTTATGCAGCTATTTTTAAAAAGTCAGCATCATCTTTAAAAATGGTCAAAGCACTGGGTGGGCTTTAATCAGCACTGAAGGCTGTGCAAAGTCCCACAGTGTAAGCCGCCCACGGCCCCTAGAAATACAACCACGACTCGGTGACACTGGACCACGGGAATGACCGCCCAGGCTCGTGGGGCAGCTGGTGGGACGTGCTCACCACCGGGCTGTCGGGCTGTGGGATGAAGGAGGGCGTCCCCTGACAGGACGAGCAGAGCGTGGGCTCTCAGCTCCGGCAGGTGAGCAGGCACCACAGGTCGTGTCCCCATCCGGACAGGAGGAGGACAGATGGGTGAGCAGGTGTATTTCAAACCTCTGCTGTGTTGCATCTGCTAACACGGCCTTGGCTGTAGAGGCAGCTGTGGAGCCCGGCGCCAGCCACGGTGGACGTCTTCGCTCCCGAGGGGGGTACCCGCAAGGTGTGTGGCGAAGCAGCAACACCCCAGGGGTGACTCAGCCCACCTACCGGGACCCACCCTGCTGAGCGCGTGTGCTGGGGCTGGACCCACCAACAGGCTCACTCCCCGCGCCTCCGTCCACAGTGAACATGGACGTTTGGCTTGAGGGTAGAGTAATTTGGGATACCTTTTTATTTCTAAAGTACTTGGGTGATAAAGCACGAGGCAGTAGCCTTCAGTCTGCAAACCGGTAGCTCAACACCCCCTCTGAGCCTCGAAGGTGCCGGAGCCCAGGGTGGGCACGGGGACCTTCCGCGACGGTGCGCAACGGCAGTGACCTGGGGCCAGGTGACTGGCCAGGCGGCCATGACCTGGAGGCCGTGACCTGGGCCAGGAGCAGTGGGGGGCCGGTCGGCACCCTCACGCCCGTACACCACACAAAAGCTTTCAGCATCTACTGAAGTCTGTAAATAGTCCCACCGTGGTCGGCACCAAGCCACCAACACGGCTTCAGCTGAGTCACACATTTCTGAACTTCTCCTGGTTGGCTGGTCTGAGCTGGTTGGGGACCGGGCACTCCGGGTCTTCCTCACTCTCACTGATTTTTAGAGCCATCACTCGGCACGTTTGCAGGCAAGGGCATCCCTGCCTGGTTTCTCCCCCGCCCAGCTGTCCGTGCAGGTGTGGGCTGGGGTCAGTAGCATGTGGGCGTGTGCGTGCCTGGGCCCCCTCTCGGGCCGGACGCTCTGCCTTGTGAGGGGCCACCTGGCACCCTCTGACCAGGCCCTCTGGAGACCCCGCGGTCCGTGGTGTCAGGAGCTGGGCCCCGGGTGCTGGGGAGGCGGCAGGAAGGGCGCACGTCCAGAGAGCGGCGTTAGGGAGCCTCTGTGCTGGGCCACAGCTCTTCTTAGGTCTCAGCGCAAGAGCCCACAAAGCTGCCCTGTGGCCCCACATACATGATCCCCGTGAGCCCAGCAGTGATATTTAGAAGGAAGGAAACCGGAGTCAAGTATTCCCTCAGTCAGGCATTCTTTTGCCGAAGGCCCTTCAGGGACCTCTTCCAGACCCCCTGATGGGCTCCTCTGTTAAGGCACCTGCCCCTCCCCCATCCCCCCACCCCCACGCAGCACTCGGCACGCAGAGCACTTTGCCTAGTGGTCTCCGAGACCCACGACAAACATGTACTATTTTCTGTTTAGAGGGAGGGGTAGCCTGGGGACCACATGGCCACTGGAGGGAAAGCCAGGTGGACGTCAAGCTGGGTGGTGACCCTGGGGGGCAGAGATGAGGTTGGCCAAGAAAGAGGAAACACTTTGTTCTTGTGTGTTCTGGAGGAAAAGTATAGCCAGCGCCAGTTCTCAATAATCTGGACTCCAGACCCTACTCAGTCCATTGTCCCCTGGGATTTCTTGGTCCAAATTAACACGTTTTGTCCAAAGTGCCTACCTGCACCCCAGCATTATGACCTCCTGTCTCCCCACTCAACTCCATTTCAGAACCTCTGCCAATAGCCATCACCCGGGGCAAGAACAGAGAAGAAAGCAAGGATGACAGATTCTCTCCTGCTGCAGGAATCCCTGAGGGCAGCTAAGGACGGCAACCGGAGCCCCAGCAAGGGGAAGGGCCTCGAGGCCTCTGAAGAGGGGGCAGAAATGAATATGATTGTCTGTGTTCTGCCGATGAGAAAACTGTAAGAATCTATAAGAAATGTAAATTTATATCATTCCCCAAGGCAGGTAAATGGTCCCAATAACCAAATGCAAGGGACCGGACCTCAAAGCCACTTCTCCTTTGCACTCCTTTGCCCCTGGAGGACCTTCCCCTCATTGCAAACTGGACATTTTAAGCATAATCGGGCTGCTCCAGCATGATGCCGCTAAGAAAAGGACTGATTTATTCTGACCGTGGTTAGTTTTGAAAAGGTACAGATTAACAAGCAAACAAAAAATAGCATCACCAGATGGTCGCGGGGATTCTCACGGCCCATTGAAGACAGTCACCAGAGCAGGCAGCTAGTTCTGTGCCAAGAACCCTTAGAAGGACCAGCTTGGGGTTGACGCTTGGCTTTTATCGCCCCCCAGGGGCCCTGGGACGGTTTCTCAGCATTTCTAGACCTGGACTTCCGGATCCATAAAGTGTGAACATCACAGAGCTGTTGGGAGGATGACAGGACAGGAGGGCGTCGAGCCTATAGCGCAGGGGCTGGGGAATGAGCCGGGGTTTGTATTTTGGGCGATTGTTCTGGGGACGCTTCCCTGCTTGAGGAACGGTCAGTGTTCTGGGGCTCGTGGGTACTTGGGATTTCATAAAACGCTCTCTATGCCTCTGATTATTGTGTGGAGGATATTCACTCATCTAATCTGTCCTAGAGCCTCGGCAAAGACTGACCCTAGCAGTAAACAATGAGTTGAGTTGAGTTAAGAGCTAAAGCGCAGTCTTGTTGTTTTGTAAATTCTCAGTTGCTTTGGATGCAAAGGTCAAGGTCAGTCTTGAGATCTCAGCCAAGGTGACCCAGCAGGATGCTCCTGGAGACGTGGAGGGGTGTGTCCTACGGGGAGAAATCTATCAAACTCTTGGTCTAATTCCTCCCAAAATATGCTCTCAGACCCGTTGAATGGCCTGTACCCTCCTTCCATCCTGACCAGTGTGTTGAGAACGAAGACACCCAGGACGATAGTTCAGGAATGTTCCCTGTCGGCATGTTCTGGGCACTTCCGTGAGGCAAAGAGTGTTCCTTCGTGAGCACCAGCAGGTCCAAGGATCCACGTTCTTCAGATCATGGCACAGAGCTGGCTTGTCACAAATGTTCAGGGTCTGGAATCATCTCTCCAGGCCAGGATGGGGGCCCCAGTCCTGTGCACACCCCACCTCAGTCCCCTGGATGTCAGGGCCCCCAATTACCCTTGATGGGAACAGCTCGGGCAGCTTTTCCTTCAAGAGGGCCCTTTTCCTGCCAAGTCTGTCCTTGCATCCTGGGACCTTCAAGCCCAAATCTGGAATAACTCTTTGCAGACACAGTGAAAGTGAATATGTCTAGAGTGATTTACGCGTCTGTTTGAACTTACATTCCTATGTTTCGCTGCTTGCTGTGGGCAAGAATTTTCTGATGGCTTATGATGAACAGAGTTTATATTAGAAGCTGCTGTTTACTTTCTGAGACATGAAGTGGTAATTTCATTAAGGGCTTTCATTAGATCTTGGTAACTTGCAAATTTTCTCCAGTTTCATTTGCATACAGAACGTTATAAATATAAAGGGAATTCTGGATTTGTCATTTAAAGAAAGATCCAAAATTGCAGAATTGAGATGGATAACATTGTTTTTATATATGTACAGATTGTCGCAAAGGTGTTCGTTAAAGTTTCCATGGGAAGAGTCCGTGCTCCTTAGTCGTGATATAAGTGGTTTCAATGATCTCACAAGCTTATCCATTATCTTCAAGCAGGTGAGTGGGGGAGATGCGAGATTACCGTGGAATGCGAGAGTCCCTCAGAAGGTCATGGACTTGCAAGATTGTGTTTAGAGCCTTCTCATTTGTCTTTACTCAGATGAAATAAAACCTCCTCCACCTTGAATTCCTGGAAGTAGGATGCAGATTTTAACCCTTTCTTACCCTCCAAGGCAACCATTTTAGAAACAAAAATATATTTGTCCTCTGGGGTAGAAGTGAGATTTCCCCGCTGGCCTGTGTGTCTGAGCACACGTGCCTACAGGAAGCTGCTGCTTCAGAATCTTTCTGGACAGGATCCCATCTTGATCCCAAGAAGATGACTTAACTAGAAGTAAGGCAGACAGGGGCAAGAAGACATTTAAACACCATCCTTTGTTGCAGGAAATTTGTTTCTAAGCTCACCCTCAAGTCATTGCAAAATATGATGGGAGGAGATCAAAAGGAACCGAGGCACAGAACCATGAGACTGGTTTCAAAGGCCCTGCCTGTTTCCAGGACAAGGTTCCTTTCATGAGGAAGCTTGCTGGATAATAAAGTATATGTACAGCTTCTCTGTCAGGAATGAATTTGGGGGAGGGTACTTTTCAGTAGTAAAATGACTACAGTGGCACCATAATTTTAACAAAATTAAGGAAATAATTAAACACATTTTATGCTATGAGCTTTTCTGGAAATTTCCTTTTTGTTTGTCACATTGTGACTCAGTAACTCAATGCTGGAAGGGTCTCGGGGCACTGTGAGGAAAAAGTGGGAATTGGAGACTATTTGCTGTTAGGTATGGAGTACAAGGATACAATAGTGATTCAGCCAAAAAAAACTCACTAGCAAATTTATACCTCCAGTGAAGCTGAGTTCATTTCACATAACAGAGCCTGCTTCATAAGCTTATGTAAAGATTAAATTGTTAATAAATACAACTAAAAATTAAGAATGTAATATTAAAATTTTAATAAAGACTGAATCGTTCGTAAAACTCAGAAGAATATCTGACACAGTTTAAGTGTATCAATCAATGTTAGTTATTATGGTTGTAGTTTAAAATATCGATTTATAAAAATTGGAGTATATGTAGAAAATATTTGCAAATGATATGACAAATAAGGGGTTAATATCCAAAATGGATAAACAGCACATACAACTCAACATCAAAAAAATAAAAAATAAAAAATGGACAGAAGACCTGAATAGACATCTTTCCAAAGAAGCCATACAAATGGCCAAGAGGCACGTGAAAAGATTCTCCACGTGACTAGGCATCAGGGAAATGCAGATCAAAATCACACCGAGATGTCACCTCACACCTGTGAGAATGACTATTATCAAAAAGACAATAAATAACAAATGTCAGCCTGGATGTGGAGAAAAGGGAACACTCGTGCACTGTTGGTGGGAATGTGAATTGGTGCAGCCACTGTGGAGAACAGTACGGAGGTCTCTCAAAAAACTAAAAATGGAACTACCATATGATCCAAGAATTCCACTCTTGGATACATACCTGAAAGAAACAAAAACACTAATTCAAAAAGATACATGCGTCCCAATGTTCATAGCAGCACTATTCACAATAGCCAAGATATGGAAGCAATCTAAGTGTCCATCAACAGATGAAAGGATAAAGATGTGGTGTGTATATATATATATATATATATATATATATATAATGGAATATTGCTCAGCCATAAGAAAGGGTGAAATAGCGCCATTTGCAACAACATGGATGCACATGGAGGGCATCATGCTAAGTGAAATAACTCAGAGAGAGAGACAAGTACTGTGTGGTCTCACATGTGGAACCTAAAATACAACAAATAGTGAATCTAACAAAAAAGAAACAGTCTCTTGCATATAGAGAGCAAACTAATGGTCACCAGTGGGGAGAGGCAAGGGAGCAGGGTCAATAGAAGGGCTGGGGATTAAGAGGTACAAACTATTATGTGTAAAATAAGCTACAAAGATATATTGTACAACACAGGGAATACAGCCAATATTTTATGGTAACTACAAATGGAGCATAACCTTGAAAAATTGTGAATCACTATATTGTACACCTGTAACTTATATAATATTGTAGGTCAACTATACTTCAACATAAAAAAGTAAAATCTGAATTGGAAAAAAATTAAAGTACACATTCAATATTTTTTCAATTTTTATTGACAATGTCTAGAATATTAACATAATCTAGTTATAAATTTAGCAAGAACGCTTCCTTAACTATACCCATCATTTAAAAATTCATCATAATATCAGTTCATTAAATCATCCCCTACTTTCACTTGCTACGACCTTTTTTTTAATCTACCACATGTCTCTCTGGAATTATGTTTATGATTTGATATTTCTGTTATGGGAAAGAAGCCATGCTGGTCAATCGAGGGCCATGAGAGGAGCTCTAAAATGATAAACACAGGTCAGGGAGGCTGACTGTTACATTACTTTCAGACCAGAACCTCCGCAGCACTTTGGCAATTATGAAATGAAATTACTGTGTGTTTTGTTCTCTGCATTTTCTTTTTTGACACTTATTAGGATGGGTTTGACGTCATTATTTTGAAAGTCTAGGCTTATCATTTCGTGTCATAAATAAATACAACTGCTATTTCAAGAAAACACAGCACAATCAGTTCAAAATCAGAAAGCAAATCGTGGCTCCACGGAGAAAAGCTGAAATGTTGTGACGATGTAAAGCGTGGAGAAAAAGGTTGGCACTGACAAGAGCAATGAGTCACTGTAATGACTCGGCTCCAGGCTGAAATCTTAGGGGGAACATGTAGGTGGCAGAATAAGGGAAGGAGGTGCTGTGGTTTCAGTGTCTGTGCCCCTCCCCACAACCTGTGTGCTGAAGTCCTAACCCCAAGGTGACGGTTAATGCGGGAGGTGATGAGGTCAAGAGGGTAAAGCCCCCCGAGAATGAGATCAGTGTCCTTTCAAGGGGACCCCACACAGCCCCTGGCCCCTTCCAGCACCCGAGGACATGGCGGGAAGATGTGGGTCTGTGAACCAGGAGGTGGGCTCCCACTTCCTCACCAGACCCTGAATCTCCCGTCCAGCCTGCAGGACTGTGAGAAACCAGTGTCTGCTGCAGACAAGCCCCCCAGTGTGTGGTATCCTGCTCTGGCGGTGAACGGACTGAGACAGGAGGTGAACGTGGAGGGGCTGGTGGGCCCGCGGCGAATGCTATTGGGACCAGGTGTTTTCCTGGAAAACAGAGGTTGAGGAAGGGGTCGCGCAGCACTGCGGAGAGATGCAGAAGTGGGCGGCGTCGGGGCTGCTCTGCTGAGCACTGGGTCTGTGTGCGCGCGCATGTGTGCGTGTGTGTGCGTGCGTGTGTGCGTGTGCGTGTGCATGCATGTGTGTGTGTGATACCCGACAGCTTTCCCATCACTGAATGCAGATCCCAGGGCTTCCGAAAGGACAGTAGAAGGTCCTCACCCCGTGTGATGCTGTGTGCTCAGGACACGGCCACCATGGCTCCGCAAGGAACTGTCAGGATGGCTGAACACCGCCCGGGTGCTCCGGCAGGGCTGAGAAGATGCGATGGAAACCGACACTGATGACCTGAGGGGACGAGGCCTCCAGGTGGGGATGGGAGCCCTGCGCTCTGGCTAGCACTCAGGCCTCCACCGTCTGTCAGAGGGCAGGTTGACTCACTGGGAGGATAAGCCATCGCCCCACCTTCACCCTCCGACCTCTGCCCACCATCATCTGGCCCGACCTCCAGGAGGGCTTTCCCCCTGTGGTGCCTTCTGGGGTCCCTCTGAGTCCCGGTTTCCCTGTCCCCCCTAAGTGAGTCGCCCACAACCTGCCTTCTTCTCCAGCCGGGGCTCAGCTGGCCATAGACTTTGCATTTGGGCTGACAGTTGTGTCCTGATTGTTCGTGTGTTGAAGGCCCAGGTCCCAGCACAGGCGGAGGGTTTACGGTGCCCCCCAAGCCCCCCAAATCTGAGAGACAAACAGCCGACCACCCGTATGCAAAGGAGGACACACCGCATGACTCCCCTGTCCAGCCACGTTCAGATCAGTTGTCTCACTCCCCTCGCCCTTCCCTCCCCCGGCCTCTCCCTCCTGCCGCCTTCCTGGATGTGAGAAGGATGTGCTTCCTGGACCCCCAGATCACAGATGGGAAGCCAGGACGGCCAGCGGGGGTGGGGGTGGGGGGGCTTTGGGGAGCCCTGGGAAAGGTCCAGGCATTAAGGAGCTTGGTTTTGAGCTCAGGGAGAGAGAGCAAAGCTGACAGACGATGATTCTCATGGAGAAGTTTGAATCTTGCAAGAAAGTGAGGTTTCGGGAAATCTTCCTGGGGCTTCGGCGGGGACTGAGGTGGGAGGGGAGCTGGGGGAGGGGCGCGAGGGGTATCGAGGCCAGAGCCCCAGCACACAGGTGGGAGCCCCTCCTCCCATAGCCAGACCGCGTCCCTGCCTGGACCGTCCACGCCCTGTTCAATCAGGCGATACGTGTCTGCATTCACCCTTCTTGCTCTGGGACAGGAGTCCTTTCAGGGTTACTGCTTCAATAACAGCCCCCGAGCTGGGTGTCTGAGGTTTTGCGCACAGAAATCCGTCTGGCTGAAATGTTTGGAGACCAGATTTTGATCCAAGTTCCATTTCCTCACAAGAATGGGTAAACTAAGCTTTAATAATCAAAGGTGACCTTTCCAAGGAAGCTGCGGCGTTTGGAAAGTGTCCACCGAGTATCTGAGAACAATGTCGAGGCATCTTCTCCGCTGTAGCTGGTGGGGCTGGCGTCCCTCACCCCCCGGGGATCTGGGCGAGTCTCGGAGGGGCCGTGTCGGGTGGGAGACTCTGGCTGGGCCTGGGAATGCTGCCTGCTGGGTTTTCCTGCTTCTCGGAATATTTATGAAACCATGATTTTCGTTAATCTCACAGCACGGCCTGCCACCCTGATGGGCCACAGGGCAGCCTGGGGATGGGCCCCTCTCTAGAGAGGGCAGTGCCAGCAGCAGCCGTGTCACCCTGGGGTCCCGGGCCGCACTCAGATGACCCACCGGCTGGTGGGGTCTCCAAACCCTTCATTTGGTCCCCGGGTTAGTTTTTGTCTTAATTTGCATGGTTTTGACTGAAGTCATCTGGCAGTATTGAAGCCCAGAGCAAAACCAGCGATTTCATCTGACATTATTGCGTGTAGGTTCATGAGGTTTTGTGGTTTCTTCATCAAGCATGTAGTTAAATGTTACAAAATGAAACCATAAAAACCTTGTCTAGGAAAAATTCATGTCTCTCCAGAGGCGCCAAATGTGCTTTAAAACTAAACGGTTGGGGAGGCTGGAAAAGGTTAGTCTCCAATTTAGTAAACTTGCTTAGATGAGACATTAAATCTAGCAATTAAATTGTTTTTAATAATTTAAAATTTTGAAATAAAAATAAACTTGGAGAAGAGGCTGGTACAGAAAAACAGTGTCCTTCTGAATATTTCAGACCCTCCAAAGGTCAGATGTTGAATTACAGCTTTGACCAAGATCTGTGGGATCGTTTGACATTAAAAAAATAAATCACCCCTTTCCTCAAAGACGGTGAGGCTCGGACACCGGTGTCTGCACCTCATGCCCGTCTTGTGCCTCTACCACGGGCCGTCCCTCCGTCTGCAACACGGATTCTTTCATTTTTAAACATTTTACTTTTACAGTGAAAACTTTAGACTCGTTATTGATAATAAAAGTATCGAGTGCCTTTAAGTTCTAGGAACTTCTCTCTCCCTGCCCCTCTTCTGTAAGTTAATATGCAGTGGGAAGAAATGCTTCTGCTCCACAGGAAACCAAAATGAGAGCATCAGCATTCTGCTGAGTTGCTGAGTTGACTAATTCCTCGCCTGCACTTGCCATGCCTGCCCTGTGTTGGGGGGGGCGGGCGGGGGGGCGGGTAGAGCTCGTCTCCCCTCCCCTCGGGACCTTAAATGCTAGTAATAAAGGACAATCAACCAAGGCACACAAAATACATCAGTGCTGGTAAGAACCACGGGGAGCGGTCAGGGAAGTGGGGGGCAGGGTGCTATTTTATACAAGCCCAGGGCGGCATCCCCGCCCCAGGCGGCGACATCCAACTTCCTGCAGCTCCTGGGGGAGACATGCGCCAGGCACAGGGACCGCTCATGCAAAGGCCCTGGGGCAGGGCAAGCCTGGCTCCCTTGGGAAGCAGCGAGCAGCCCCGCGTGGCTGACAAGCAGTGAGGGAGGGGACGGAGCCCCAGGGTGGTGCCTCGGGGGGACCTCGAGGTCTCTGTCAGCGAGGGGTGGTGAGCAGTGCTTAAGCAGAGGGACGGGTTTGCAGGCAGTGCCTTGTCTGCAGGAGGACTGGCCGAGGCAGAAGCAGGGGTGAGAAAGGAGGCGCTGACCCAGAAAGGGACCCGGGCCTCGGGCCCTCTAGTGAAGATGAAACTCTGGAAGGTTCTGGCTTTAGCAACTGGACAGTGGTGGTTTTCTGGGAGGAGGAAATGGTCCCCCCCCAGGACATCGGTCAGAGGTCCACACCCTTCCCACCTGCTCGGTCCCCTAGATGCCTCAGGCCTGCGGTCCCCGTCCGCCTCTCCGTGAGGGAGCACCACGTGGGGACGCAGTGTGCTGGGGGAGAGTGGTGGGCGAGGTCCAGTGCTTTCATCTTCTCGCAGAAATGAGATCTTGAAGACACCAGATTTTGGATAAATATGTTCTGAAATTTCAGTATAGATAAATATCTCCATTCCAAATGCCCTTCCAGTGTTTGCAAACAGCAAGGCTTCGTGGAGCTGTGTGATGTTAGAAGTATCCTGAGGAATCTGAACTACGAAGGGACGGAGAGTTTAATGCGCATTATCTCCTGGCAGCTTCTTCCCCACGTGGGCAGCTGCGCTCCTGGCAGCCTCAGCGGGGCTGGGGGCAGGAGGCGGGGCAGCACACCTGGGGCCAGTGAGTCGCAGAGACAAGGTGACCTGGTCGTGGTCGAGGCGGAGTGGGATTCCGATCTGGCCTAGTGGATGCCTGGACTCCTGCTGTACGCATCTGTCTTTCCAGGTAAGAGTTGGAGAGAAAACGCCATGTTCCTGCGGGACACGCACGCAGACAGACACGGTTGTGACCTCGGGAGGAAACCCACCCCAGAGCCAGCTGTCACAGACGGCCTCAGGGCCCTCGGGGGACTTGACATCCAGAAGGCTTTCCAGTCAGCTCCTGGTAGGGAGGACAGACCTCCTTCCTCATTTATGTTCAGTTGTTGCCAAGCTCAGCTCATAGCATCCACCGGGCGCATTCAGGGAGGCGAGGAACACAGACCCCTGCTCGTTGTAGAAGCTGTCATGTCAGTAGAGGGAGGTTCACATACAGGTGGGGACGGTACAACGTCCCCAGGGAGGGGAGAGATTCATGTGAAAGAGACCGCAGGGCCAAGGAACCCTTAGTGAATAGCTTGCCCTCTGAAGCAGGAAGAGGAAAGCTCTCAGCTCACCGACCAAGCTGCTGGAAGAAAGCGGTCTCCCATCCCAGGAGCAGCAAAGAGCCCGAGTCCACAGAGTCGTGGTTTCCTACCGGTTTCTAGTCTCCCTCTGAAATTTGCACTTCTTATTCTCATTTCATTGCAAAATATACCTTTTTATTTCAAAGGCTATCAAAGCTTTACATTTTCTCTCTGCGCAGTTTCTCTAGAGGGAAATGTTTATTCCTACCCTCTAGGTTTACTCCAGATGACTAAAGCCTCAGCCTGTCCTCACCTGGTCACCCATGAGGTCACCTGCCAGGTATGTCCACTCTGCCGCTGAGCCCTCTCACCGTGTCTCGTAGGTCAGAGCCGTGCCCATGGCTGACCCTTCATAGCCACTTAGCCAACTAAAAACTGGCATAAATATTTGTGGTTGGCAAAATGATAAATTCTTGCCGTTGAATATCTAAGAAACAAACTACAAAATTATCAAATCCCCAAATAAAAAAACAACCTTAAAAACCAGCAGTCCCAGTGTTTTTCAAACATCCTAGCCATGCTATCCCTTCTCCAAACTCAATTTAGTGAGAAAGCCCGGAGTGAAGACACGTATCACCCTTGGGCTGCACTAGCGGAAGAGGGGAGTGGGTCTGGATGCCCCCCAACCTGAACACCCCAGCTCCGCCGTGGTCCCAGGGAGGCCCCAGGATTTGGAAAAGCAAGGTTTGCAACTACCGCTCAGTTTAACGTTCAAGCCGGCGCTAGACCATCTCTATAACTGCAGCCTTGCCAAGTGACTGTGTGTCTACACAAAATCGCCACCACAAGGAGGGGTTTGCTTCCTTGGATACGTCCCTGTGCTCACAAAACACAGTTGGGCGGGAAGGAAAGAGGAGGCTTCCACCTCCAACTGTGGGCAACGTTCTGCAAGATGGCCGGACGTGGAGCGGTTCAGCTCTAGGTTACAGAGTGGGACAGTCCAGGACTTAGTAGCCACAGAACCTCAGCACGTTACTTAAGCTTCAGTGTTTGTACAGATCTTTGCAGGGCTTAGTTAATAAGTGGTGGCCCTTGCTGGGCAGCCAGTCGACGTGCGCTACGATGATGGTGCTGGTGGTGCTGGCGATGAGGATGAGGAGGCCGCAAACGCGGGACCGCTCGGAGGGGCCCCGGGACGGCGTCCCCGACGCCAGCTGCCGGAGACCTGCAGAGAGCTGTGCCCACGAGCAGAGCCTGGAGAAGCCAAGCGCGAGCTGGCTGTGGTTTCAGACTCTGTAACTCCCTTGTATGAGATCACGATTTTAAATCAAATGTTGAAAATGAAGGCACATAAATTCTATTTTTAAAACTGAGGACCCTAGTTTTCACTTTGAGGCTTTGATTTTTTAGCCCTATTGGTGTAGAGGTGATTGGGAATGCTTCTAAATAATGACGGGCCAAGCCAAAAAGTAAAAAAATGTGAACGGAGAATACATTTTGGTAGAAAAAGACCAAAGACAGGTTTCTCTTGAAGAAAAAGCCCCTGGCCCCTGGCCCTAGACACACAACTCTCAGTCCTCAAATCTCAGAAAACCACCTTTCTCTTACTGAAGCCTAAGAACAAGTCCGAAATTCGAAATAACTGAGATTTATTGGTTCACATTTAAAAAATAGTTCAATTGTCTATTTGTATCTATAATCCTTTTCTATAGCGGTAAGTGACCAGCATGAAAGGGATCGGTTTGAATTTTTCTTCTTTATGGAGTGATGCGGTGAGGGTTTCGCCATCGTGTAGGTGTCGATCCACTGACAAAAGCTTCCCGTTTCACCCCCTCCAGCTGCCCCAGACTCAGCCGGCTCTGGTCTCAGCGTCCTGGGTCTACGAGGCCCGCAGGTGCTGCAAGGAGTGACCTGGTGCTCTACTGACAGGTGTGTTATGACCATCGGACCCTTTGGACAGACTGAACAATGTCTCTAAGAAACCCCCAAACTGTTCACTGTTCACTTTTACAGGAGAAGACATCTCATACCTGCAGAGGTAAAGGGGTGACGAGCTCATAAAAGCAGGAATAGCAAAATTTTCCTGTTACAAAGGGTTTTAATAGGAGGGAAAGGTTCAGAGGTGAGAGCCCTTCAAAGGGAAAATGACCAAACCCCACAGACGTCAAGGCTGGAGAAGTAAATGGGGTCCCTTGAGGACTGACGATCCCCCCGGGTGCTCCGAGACGACGTCAGGCTCTGAGCTCACGGGGAAGTTCTGGCTTCGCGTGAAACGGGTGTGTTATCCTGGAGTCGGACAGGGTCACAGGGAGAGGAGAGCCAGTGTGGACAGAGGGAGCGTGCACGCCCTTGGCCTGTCCACACCTGCTTCTCACGCACCTCACACGACCCCAGGCTGCTCATCTGGACCTCTGCGCAGGGTCCACACTCCCACATTGCTCTGCCTTCTCTGTGTGCACGGGATAAACTCTCACACATCGTAACACCCGCAGGCTGGGCTGCAATGCTGGCCTTGGGATGTGGGTTCCTGAAATCCACGGAGAAGGGGAGAGGGACCCTTGCCCGGCATTGTCACATCTTCTGTAGGAGGCATCGTTGTCACTCACATCCCCAAGGCTCACATCGCTCAAGCAACGTTTGAAACGTAACAGATAAGTGTTTCAAGATGGCCCCAGAGTCCTTTTTTCCACTGATTTTTCTCAAGTTGCGTGGGTTTGGAGCCCAGCAGTCCCTGGGCAGTCACAGAACATGCGTGTCATGAAAAGCCCTCAAAAGCCAAAATTGTTCTGACTGGTTCCCCATTGTTTTGTGGCTGTCAGAAAATAACCTGTATTTATTTTGCAATAATGTTCCTGCCTTTTTGTTCTATGGAAATGTAATTTCTATGTACTGTAGAAAATTAAGAAAACACAGGAGAGTATACAGAAGAAATTTAGATGACTTATATTTCCGCCACCCAGAGAGAACTCCTGTTAGCATCTTGATGTTTTTCTTTCAGGCTTTACGTGCATATATTTACACACTGGAGATAATTCTGTATATACACTTTGAGACTCTGTTTTTCACTATTACATTGTGAGCAATGTAGTCCAATGTGTGGCTACCCCATAATAATGCGGCCCATTCCTCTGCTGAACTTGTAAGCTCCTAATTTTTTAATACTACAAGGAATGCTGTGGCAAAGTCCTGTGTGCCCCTGCCTGACTCGATGGTTATTTTCTTGAAATCCTGAAAGTGTTATGGGGTCAAAGGTCACAAATATGAGGTTCTTGCACAAGAGTTTGGACTCATGGCAACGTCTCACACAAATTGCTGCTAAAGTGAACATTTCAGCTACTTTGCACAATTCTGTAGTTTATTAGAGGTAAAACGTTATAGAAAAAAAGCTGCTTTCTTCTGTGCTATTTTTCCTTGTTTTTAATTTAAGTTCAGGTGTCTCTGGGAGAGCCGTGGGCAGGACTCGGGAGGCTTGCTAGGATTGTGGCTGGAACGCAGGACCATCGGGGCATCTTCTGGGCATCCCCCAGAAAGGTGTGCTGAGGTGGGAACCTCGGAGCCCGGGAACCCAGCCTTGTTCGGAAATGGGGCCTTTGCAGAGAGAATCAAGTGCAGGCGATGTTGTTAGAGCGTCCCTAACCCAAATGACTGGTGTCCTTGTAAACCAGGGAGATGTGGACGCAGGCCCAGGGAGAAGCCACGTGAAGACAGAGGCAGAGACTGGGGTCAGGTGTCCCCTGCGGGCACCGGGGCTGCTGGTGCACCCAAAGCGGAGGAGGTGAGGGCGGAAACTACAGGGTCGGACACCTCAGCCTCGGGCCCCCGGTTCGTGGTCCTTGCTTACCACCCCAAACCCTAGTGCAGCAAAGCCCTGCCACTTCCTGGATCCCAGTCCCTGGAAGGAGGGGCATTTATCCTCTCTGACACTTAGCATGGCCTGCTCCCCCCGGGACCTGCCTGGGACTGTGGAGGCTCTGAGGCAGCAGGTGAGCTGCGAGGCCTGGTCCTTCTCTGGGCATGAACGTCACTCAGAAGCTTCAGGGGAAAATGCATTCAGTTATGTTTCCAAAACAGTCCTCAGACCCCTTCGACACAGACAGGAGAGGCTCGACGCTGGCCCTCCAGGGTTACACGGGGGGAGAGAGGGCACCAGAGCATCCCCAGGGTGTGTCCCCCCCAGAGCGTGTCCAGCAGGAGCGCACACACCTAGGCTCACGGGAGGGAAGCGTCCCCGGCACGTGCAGGACGCTGTGGAGACCTCCGGGCTGTCGGCTGAGAAAGGAGTGACCCAGCGAGATGGAAATGTCTTCCTGTAGTTACCAAGGGCAGCTATCTCGGCTAGAATCACACGGTTCTTTATTCCGATAAAATCCGGTTCTGCTCAGTGACAAGCATGGCGAAGACAGAGAAGGAAGGATTCTCGGCTCCCGGTGAAACAGACATCTGACCCACAGACCCAGCGTCCGTCCATCCTGCCGTGGATCCTGCAGGGGCGGGCCGGACTGGGAGGGCAGGTGTGTTTGTCTCCCTGCCATTATGTTCCGAGTCCTCCTGTCCCGCCTCAGGAACCGGGAGACTGGCCTGTCTGCGCCCCAATCAGAGGTCGAGGCCTGCGGTGACTTTACTCTTTCTGCTGAGAAGGGCGATGGGGCGCCCGCCTGTCCCCGTCGCTGAGCCGCTCACGCTGACAGGTCCACCTGCCGGGGCCACCGGCTCCACGGTCCACAGTCCTCAGCCACTGCCGCCCTGCTGGGGTCCTTCTGCGATCTGGGGTGGACCCCGACCCGGAGGCCCGTGCCCTGCAGCTGGACTGACACGGGATTCCAGGTGTGGACAGGTCAGCTGTCTCAGGGCCACGGGCTCACCGGGCTCACGGCTGCATGGCTGCCCCTCTGAGAGCAGGAGTTCAGCAGGTGAACCTTGTGCGGGGGGGAGAAGGACGGAAGGAAAGGTCCAGAGCAGGTGCCCTCGGGCTGCAATGCCAGTTCCCTGCAGCAGGGGTAAGGCCCCCTCCCCCTCCCCTCCCCTCCCCCTCCCCTCCCCTCCCCCTCCCTCCCCTCCCCCTCCCCTCCCCCTCCTCTCCCCTCCCCCTCCCTCCCCTCCCCCTCCCCTCCCCCTCCCTCCCCTCCCCCTCCCTCCCCTCCCCTCCCCTCCCCTCCCCGTCCCCTCGCCTCCCCCTCCCCCTCCCTTTCCCCTCCCACCTTGAACAGCCTCGCCGGAGGCTCCCGCGTCCAGTTCCGGCCCAGAACTCAACCCGAGGACCCTCCTGCTGCTGTTCCGGCCGCCAGTTAGACCACCAGGCCCACACTCGGTTTGCGGCACGAGTCCTCCAGGTTGGGTGGGAGGTCCCGGAAGAAGTGGCTTACCGGGTACTTCTTTTCCTCTTCAACTTTTTCTCAAGGAGGGGGAAGCACCTCTCCACCTGCAATTATTGTTATTGCTGCTGTTGCCGCTGTTATCGCTGGCAGCCCCCCGGCGGGTGTTTGCGGGGCCCTTGGGGGGTCCTCCCAGCCCCCCACCCCGCGGCCCTGAGACAGACGGGCGCGCGCGTGCATTCCGGCCCAGCCCCGGGTCCGTCGCGGCCTCACACGTCTGTGGGCGTCTGCAGTCGTGCAGGGTGTCGTCGGGCACCCCGGCAGCACGAGCACAGGCAACTTCAGGCCCCGCAGGAGCCGCCGTGCGCCCCCAGACGAGGCTGGGCCCCCGCGGAGGGTCTCCGCCCCTCGCGGACGGCTCCCTCCGCTGCAGAGGCCCGGACGTCAAAGGGCCCCATTCGCTCGTCCATCCACCCTTCCTTGGCTGGAGCACCGAAATCTCTCCCCCGGAGCAGCCTAGAAGGCAGCTGCCTGCTTTAGAGAACAAAACGCAGACACCGAGGCTGGATGCACTGGGGTCGGAGCTGGCTCTGTGCACACGGGCAAACACACTCAGCCCGTAGCTTCCAGAAGCAGTAGGTCCTGCAGCAACACTGACACCACAGTGCTCGTTACTCAAGCTGCGTCAGCCGCGGACGCCATCTGAACACCCTGAGCGCAGAGGCCTCACCTGGGCCGTGGAACAGCGCCTGCTCCGTGGGCTGTGTGTCCCATCCCGCCAGAGCCCTCACCCCCGGAACCTCAGAACGTGGGTGTGTTTGGAGACGGGGCTGCCCCCCAACTGGCTCTGCACCAGCTGAGCTCTCCGAGGGCGGCACAGGGCGCCCCGGGCCCTCCCCGTGCCGGCCTGGCTGTCGGGCGCCGAGACCCGAGGGCGGGGGACAGGTCCTGGCTGTGGCCCGATCTGCCCTCTCGGCCTTACCCCTCCGGGGTGTCTGCAGCTGCTGGCTCATCTCCCATGGGCACACACCAGCCTTGCCCGCCACCAGCACACCTTTGAAAACCCTCCTTTCACGAATACCCATCCCAGACCCTGCTGGGTATGCAATCGATTTCCAAGGGTCCACGACCGAGAGACAAGCTGAAAACAAAACACCCGCCGGTCCCAAGCCCCCTGTTGGGCAGGCAAAGGGCACTGACAGCAGAGATGGCGCACGGACTCACGCTCTTGTGGGAGGACGCTCGGCACAGCGAGCTCTGGGGCCACAGGGAGTGGGAACCAAAGGACCACGTGCCTCGTCCACGGGATGCTTGTTTTGGCCCAAAGTATTCCAACCAGGGAGCCCATCGAGAGCACAAAGCAGCCCCCCGCAGGGCAGGTGCACGTCTGGGACTGGAACACTGAACGCCCAGGCTCGAGTGTGCTGTCCGTGCATCTGCCCATCCTCCTGCCGCTTACTGTAATCACCAACGTAGGTCCAAAAAAGAATGAGTCTAAAAAGCTGGGTTGTTCCCTTTTCTATTACAAATTCAGCTTCTTAAACAAAACAGTGCAGATTCCGAATGTCTTTGCCTAAACCCGTCTTTGAGAGGTTAAACAACATCGCTGTGGCGTTGACAACCGGGGAACGCCTCCCGTGAACCGCGGGGCCAGAAGTCAGCTGTCCACAAGCCTTCGAGCCCTCAGCCAGATGGGACTGTGAAGAGGAGGCATTGCCTGAAGGACGCAAAGCGACCAGATGCTCTCCCTGCCACCCCGCTTCCCACTGCTCACCGACGTTGCATTCAGATGAACTCTGTGATTCCGGTTCTGAAACCACTTTTCCTCCTTTTTGCTGTTGTACTGTTGTCACCATTATCTTCCTACCGGAAAAGTAGGTCGTTGCCTCTATGCTGCCAATCAGGGGTTTGGAGAAGTCACTTCCTCCGTCAGAGCGACAGAGAATTGTCAGGAGCCATGCGTTGCCCGCCTCCTGCAGACTGGAGTTACTTTCCAGGACCGTGCGGGCAGCCTTCCCTCTGGAGGGCACGAGGTCGGCCCCTCTGAGAACACGCAAGGGCGCAGCACCTACCTGACACCATCACCTGCGACTAAATTAATCAGATGTCCCGTTTCAGAGGCGGCCAGTTGAAATGCCGATAAATTGTAGTGTCAGAGCCCAGATGCCAGGGGAACCTTCCTCCACCTGGGCGTGTCTAAAACTGGCACCAGCGACCTGATAAAGTTCTCGGGGGACACTTGACAGTGACCGCTGCTCCTGTGGCCTGGGGTCTGCCGTCACCGGGCACCCCGGGGGTTAGGGCTGGAACCCCACACTGTGCTGGCCCGGGGCAGACCTCCCCTTGCATCCCGGCACCTTGAGCGGGGATGCTGAAGTGCCACCTGAAGTCCCACGTGGAGGGGACTGGCCCCTTTGCCTGCCGGGGGACCCCATACAGGTGCGCTTCCTGCAGGAAGCTCGTGCGCACCCTAGGTGACGGGCCTGCTGCAAAGGCATGACAGGATGGTGGCCACAGCGGCCTCCCTGCCCGCGCAGTCCGGCCCTGGGCAGGGGTCCCAGGCCCCCTCCCAGACACGGCCAGGCTCATCGGAGTGGGTCCCGGGGGCACCCAGTGCAGGACAGCATTCCTGTTGCCTGATTAAAGGAATTTTCTTTTGTGAATTAAACCACACTACAGAAACCCCAAATTGTGCTGGTACCAGCCACACATGCAGTCGTTCTCAGAATGCTGGGGGCCACGAGGCCGGGCTCGGACCACCCGGGATTTTAGCAGCTTCTGTGCCTCCATGGGGACCGCCGCTTCCTGTAGGGGATTCAGAGAATCATGGGAACAGCTACAAGAAAAGCTCCTTTCCCTGCTGTTTTCCATAATTGCCCTTTCTCAACCCGACGTGATTTAAATGGGAAAAAGCAAACACATCCATTGTGGTCAGCCCGTTTCTCTCCTCTCCCTTAATATTTCTTCTTTCATTTACAGTCCGTGAAGGCCGGCTGTAGCTGTGAGTGAGCGTTGAGGTCCAGTGCACCTGGGTCCTGGGAGAGGCTGGGTGGGCAGGGGGGGCCCTGGGGGACCCGTTCCCGGAGGCAACGGCTCTGAACTGAGAAGTGGGGGCACCACACGGATGCTTCGTGGGGAGCAGATTCCCGGCTCTTCTCCCTTTGAATCAACACTGCAAGTAGCAAGTATCTGTCATTTAAACAGAATTATCCCATCAAATGGGGTCACAGCAACTTGTTAAAAAATAAACATCAGAGAGAGTCTGGCGCCTGGTCTCATCTTGAGTGGATGGCCCGGCCCCTTCCCGGCTCACCAAGGGAGACCCTGGCCTTGGTGAGGCTGGGTGACCTTGCGAAGGTCACGAGGTTTGTCCCTGACGGATGGGAGGAGTGAAGGCCTGGGGTGGGAGCGGTATCTCTAGGGCAGATCACGTTGAGAAGAGAGTTACAGGGCGTGGTGGGAAAGTGTATTTTCTCACTTCACACAAGAATAGGTGTGCCGGGCACCTGAAATGGGGTCCAGGAGCCCACACACCCTGCGTGGGCTCAGAGGCTTCCGAGGGGCTGACCCGGAGCTGGGGCTACGGGATGAGCTTGTATTAAATAGAAGAGGCTGGGGAGGAGGGTGTGTGGCCGCCTATGGGGAAGGGCGGTGGGCGGTCAGGGCCGCCCCCTGAGGAGGGCTGGGGGTACTGCAGCTGCTGCGCCAGGAAGGGCCCTGCGCTGGATTTCCTCAGGAAGGAGGGTGTGGCGCTCCGAGGCCCTGGCTCCACCTGGAAGGGACGCGGGGGGAGCCTGGTCAGCTCGTCCTCACGCCCGTCCAGGCGGGGAGGGAAGGGGATGCACTGGTAGTTCTTCGGAACACGATGAGGCTCTGCCAGAAGCGGCCATTGAGCCACACAGGTTGAAACACCGTTGTGCAGTGATGCTTATCAGTTTACAGAAGCGACGCTAATTCCAGCTCCTGTGATTTTCTTTGCCCTTTATCTCTACCTGTCTCTCTGTCTCTGTCTCTCTCTCCAACCACGAGGACATTTCTTTCCTCCAGGCGTGTGTAAAGAGCGGTGAGTGACGACTTACTATAGGAGGGGTGGAGAGAGGTAGCAGTTCCTGTCGTCCTGCATTTCCAGAAAGGATCACACCGTGCTGAGCCTCCAGCACCCAGGTGCTTGTACTGAGGCCTGTCTACTCCTGAAAGCTGTAACTACGGATGGCCTGTGGTCACCGCGCCGTCTGTCCCGAGTCAGCGGGGCGCGTCGGCCCCGAGGTGATGGGGCAGCCAGTCTGGTCTGGCTGCCACGCTGAGAGGCCACCTGGGGCCGGACCCGCGAGTTCTCTCCTCCTGCCTCGGACCGCCAGGCATGTTAAAAACCTTCAGATACAGGTAGGCACCTTATCCTTTGAGAGTCTCTGCCTGAAAAATCAGGAGCGCCTGTGGAGCTCTGCCCTGGGCCATCCTTTATGACTACACCTTTTGTGACACTGGGTCTTGACTCTGTCCGTTGTGACACAGCAGACAATTATCAGAAAGATGTGTTGAAAAGCAGGGAGAAAAGGGGGGAGGAGTGCTTCAAACACTCACAGAAATCAAACTCGGTGCCTGGAAACTCAGCAGGAAATGAGCTGCTTCCCGGGGTGTCTGGATGAGCGTAGCTACTTTTGTCTCTCGTCAGTCTTAGGTAAACATGAGATAAAATACGGTAGAATATTTTGAAATAACCTCTGGAATGGCTTAGGTCTGACAAGATAATTTTACAATTATCTCAAAGGGTATAAAAAAAGAAGACACATTCCCCAATTCTTAGAAGCAAAAGGCCATCGCGTGCCACCACGTTGGTAGGAAACGGAAAGAGAAGAGAATCTGGCGGGAGGAGGTGGAGGGAGACCCAGACTCTCTGTTGGGGCAGAGACACCTCTCTTCAGATAGAAGCCTCAGCACAGGTCGCTCGGGAGACAGAAGCCACATGTCTTCACGGCCCCGAGGAGTTTCCCATCTGGAAGGCTGTGAGTCAGCGGCTCCGACCAAGCTCGCTGTGTGGCCGTGCTGCAGGTGCAGGAGGACAGCGCCCGCCCCACCCGGAGCTCCAGCTGGAGGAGCATGTCGGTCACACTCCATTGCCAAGAAGAAGTCCTGCGCTCACCACTTCCCCTTGGCCACTGGTCCTCACCGGGCCTGCTGGGCTCAGAGCCAGCTCCGTCCATCCCTCAGCCGCCCACGGCTCAGGCTGGACCTTCGCTGAGCTTCGACCGCGTGTGGGTCTCAGGGCGCCTGGCCCAGAGCCCGCACTGGTCCACCCTTCGCTGAGCTTGAGTGACAGCTCAGTTCTCATCTGTCTCTGTGGTGGGATCCCAGGACTCCTCTATCATTTCCGAGGGTTTTAGGAGTTTCATGGGGATGGGAACTTGCTATATATATTGTACAGAGATGTCTTGCGATGAGAAAGAAGGGAGATTTCGTGGTTAGTATTTTACTGATTCAAGAAGCGGCGGCGAAGTTAACCTGTTCCCGCTGATCACTGCTGGAACTGGAAACCACACATCATCCTAACTCAGCCACTGCTGATCCACCCCACAACATGGTATTCTAGAAATGTCCATCAGATACATGTACTCAAAGGAGAAATAAGCCTCGCATAGCCTCAAATACACGTTCATCAGCGAGAAACACTGATTTAGGCTTTAGTGTTAACGCTAAGGGGAAAACAATTGCCTAATCGTTTAACTCACATGTACACTGGAGCCCAGAGGCTGTCAGTCAAGAAATCCTCAGTTTCACTGACTTCACTGGGACAGGGGTGGAGGGTGGAGGGTGGAGGTGGCTTAAATTGCCAATCCTATCAAAAAGTACTCCACGTGTGGACCAAAAGAACCCCAACCTCTACTAGTTCAATAAACATTTCTAGCAATTTGTTTTAAAAAAAAAAATCCCTTGGTTGACCATTACATGACGCATCATAAAGAGTGATAAGAAGAATTTCTTTTAGCCATCTGGAATGCTCTTAGAACAACATTTTATTCAATCAAGTGGGGAAAAATCCACATACTTTTTAATGCACATTTAGAATAAAAAGTTAATATATGGGGCTTCCCTGGTGGCGCAGTGGTTGAGAGTCCGCCTGCCAATGCAGGGGACACGGGTTTGTGCCCCGGTCCGGGAGGATCCCACATGCCGCGGAGCGGCTGGGCCCGTGAGCCGTGGCCGCTGGGCCTGCGCGTCCGGAGCCTGTGCTCCGCAACGGGAGAGGCCACAGCAGTGAGAGGCCCACGTACCGCCAAAAAAAAAAAAGAAGTGAATATATGTATAGCAAACTACCAATTACTTCACTATTTGAAAATTATTCAGGATGAGTATAATGACTCTGTGTATGGAGCGTGGAAATTGTGTTCTGCGGGTTAGTGAAGAGGAAAACACAGAGCGCTTCTGTTCCTTACAATCCTCTACATAATGTTTACATCCTGTGTTAGTTTCCTGGGGCTGCCATAACAAAATACCATCAACTGGGTGGTTTAGAGCAACAGAAATTTGTTCCTTCGCAGTTCAGGAGGTGAGAGACGTGAAATTAAGGTGTCACGTTACCTCCAAAGGCTCCAGGGAAAGCTACTTCCTGCCTCTTCCAGCTTCTGGTGGCCCCAGGCAGCCCTCGGCCAGGGGCGCCGTCACTCCAGTGTCTGCCTGGTCTTCACACAGCTGTCGCCCCTCTGTGCCTGTCTGTGTCCTAATCTCCTCTTCCTACGAAGACACCAGTTGTACCAGTTGATTGCTCACCCCAACGACTTCATCTTGCATCTGCAAAGACCCTACTTCCAGGTAAGGCCACCGTCGCAGGTCCTGGCGGTTAGAACCTGAACATGGCTTTTGGGAGCATAATTCAATCCACAACATGTCAGAGCTCTTGAGGCGTTAGTTCACTGGTCCCCAGCAGCTTCTACCGCCAACGCGGGGAGTCAGCTTAGTGAGAAAAGCAAAGCGCCTCCCGGACCCTGAGGGACCATCGGCTCCCCTGGAGGGGCTGGCCCTAGAGCGGCACAAATGCAGGAAGGACTGCAGCCTCTGATGAGAGGACCACCTTGGCGGGAAGATCCGGCCTCGTGGGAGCCACCGGCTACTGCTGTCCCGTCGGTCAACAACCACAGCTTCACCGCACCCTTTCAGCCCCTCAGAACCAGAGGGAAATTGGCTCCGACCACCAGTTTCACAGGCTGCGGTGGCCCGGGGCCCTGGGCACCCACGTTCTCCCTCCAGCCACCCCGTCTATCAAACCCCGGTGTGAAGCTGGGCCGTCTTCCTGCTTTGTACCCAATTAATAAATCTTCCTGTCCAACCTCGTGCAGGTTACGAATATCATTGTCAGTTTCAAGCAGGGGCAGGAAGTAGTTGTATCAAGAACGATGCAAATTCCTCCTTTCCTTGGCTTCATTCTCCCCTTCTCACCTCACACCCCAACCCCCAAGGGCAATGCATTCTCGCTTTCTCCTCACACAGGAATGTGCACACACACTCAGAACCCCTTACAGACCCACCTTCTCCACCAAAACACCATCCAGATCTGCGTGCACCTGAACACGGCTCTCGTCCACGAAGGGATGCTGGGAGTCCGCTGCCATCTGTGAGAAGAGGAAAGATACTGCACGTTTCGCACTGCAACGCAAAGACACCCTACACAGGAAAATCATTCCGCTAGTATGTTCTTTAAGATAACATATACATCCAGCTCGCCATCCAGCTGTCTAGTCTAAACGAGCAAACGCCTATTGCAAAGAATAGAGAAATTGTACCATATGGAAAGGAGTCTAGGGCTTCCAGCATAATGGGCGTGAGGAGGGGGGTGAGGAGGAAGATAAAACTTCAAGTAGGTAAAAGCCAAGTGAAGAACAGTTTAAACATTTATGGTTCCAAAGCATTCCTGAAGGACTGCTTGTTTATTACGCCAATAAAATCATATTTGTCTTAACCACAAATATTTTCCAGTTCAACCTACATTCCATGGAGACCAAAAGCAAACTGATGTCGCTGAATGAAGACGAGCAAGTTTTGGGGAAAAAAAAGTAAATTTATTTCTCCATTTTTACACCAGAAAGTTCTATGAGTGCATCCTTTGAAAACTCGAAGGCCTCGAGATACGTGGGAGATACAACTTTTGGCAAGTTGCAAGGATCGAAGTCCAGCCTAGCGGTCACAGAAACAGCCTCCAGAGTGAGCAGGCTCCCCAGATGCCACCACGGCCCTCAGAAATCGCAGCCCGCCTGCCAGGGGTCGCTTTGTCAGCTGTGCAGTTCTCACAGGCAGCAGGCTTGCGATCAGCGATCAGCCCTTACAGACTCCATCTGAAGTTAAAATATACTGTGAGTCATTCTAAAACGTCCCTTTCATTCAGAGTCCCAAAATTTTCTCAGTGCCTTTATTAGTTTTTCTATGGATTTAAAAAGTAACAACATGACTAATGCAAAGTCTACGTGGAGCCAGGGAATCATGGGACCCAGACTGGCCTTACCCGTGCGTCTGGGTGCCACATGCACGGCCCATCTCGGGGCCATGGCACCAGCGCCCGGGCCAGGTCAGGAGTCTGTCCTGCTGTAGGTGACCCTGTAAAATGGGGCTTTGTCACTGTGAAGAAAGACTCTGCAGTTTCTTCATACTTTAAGGAAATAGGGGAAAAGCCAAGATTACAAATCCAATAACATGCCGATTCAGGGACTCATCAAAATTGCCTTTTAGAAACAAACTAGGTCATTGTAAGGATTTTTTAATGAATCCGTAATCCCGTCAGAAATGGGTAAATGGATTTAAGAGTTTGATCTTCTGATTAGGAATTTTAGTGGTTACGTGGCGTTCTTGTAAGTGGAGAAGTTGGTTCTACCAAGAAAGTTGTGATTATCTTTTGGAGGATGCTAAAAATACTTTTCTGGAAAACATGGTCGTGATTCAAAGCCAGTGCAGTGATTTGGACCTCTTCCTCTGGAGAGTTTGAAGATCGTTCCAGGAATGTAGGAATGGGGCTGCATTTTTAAATGTTCGAATCATAGTATAAAAGCATGTATGTATAGTCATTTTTTTTAGTTCACAGAATGCAGTGGAGATAATAATTATAACATTTGCATTTTGCTAACTAAAATGATATATTGTCAACTGAGATAGACCTTAGTTTGAAATAGGTTATACTGTTAGAATACAGAGATTTCACGGACTCAGAATTTTCTAATAAATTTGAAATTGGCAACATACGGTTGCCGAATGCACGTTTTTATGTATTTGCCAAGTAAACTTTATAAAGAAATTTCTACTATAATCTACTATCATCATCTTTGTCTCATTTTTTTAAAGGCAAAATCAAAAGGAATAGATTCTAAACATTAATGGTAACCTTTTACATTGAATAGATTTAGCATTTCTTGCCTTCATTTTGTCACAGACCAATTAAAATAGCACCTATTTGTTCAAGTCAGTGAATTTGAACTTGCGATATTGATTGTCAATCCTGGCTCCACCGTTTAGTGCCCAGTATGAACTAAGGTACGTTACTATGTGACACGAGTGTCTCAGGGTTTTATTTTGCCTCGCAGATTTGGTTTGAAAATCAATTGAAGAAAGGTATGTCTATGTGATCAGCACTTGGTAGGTCTTCAGAAAATGTCATTTCCCTCCTCCTTCGCTCTTGTCTATCAGGGTGGCCCATGTGCCACAGAGCACGGCCCTCATAACGAATATCGTGGAGCTGTTCACTACATGATTCCATAGTATCTGCTCTTCCCCAAACCAGCTGTGAGACAGACCAAGAGGTGTTCCTCCTGTGTTAGGAATCAAAATAGAATTTATAATTTTAAGTAGTGATCTGTTTAATCTTTCTCTCCTATTATAAAATGCAATCGTTTTACATTTTGAAAAAAGAAAAATTCTTGTTGGTATTGTTTCGTTACGACAAATGTTTACAAAATTTGTTAGAAGCTTTTCATTTTTATATGATCCGAAGAGAAGCGCAATTTTCTCATCTCCCCATAGTTTTGAAGCCTCTTATACTTTTCTCTGGCTTTTTATTCAACCTAAATCAACTGATCTGCTTCTTTCCTCAGATTTTTGAGTGATTGCTTCATGAAAACATAGGTACTGTTATCTACATCCGGGAATTGAATTCAAGCTTCATAGATACTCTTTAAATGAGGTAGAATAGCTGCTTTGAGTTTGAATTTTAATTAAATGGAATGGATATTTATTTAATTAAGACATGTATCAGTCTTAAGCAGACTCACAGAATGATAATCGGTATAATAATAAACAAATTATTTAATCATAAATGTCAATAGTCCATCGAAAAGGAAGGATAGTATATGCTTCCTGATGTCAGGATTAAGCATACTGTTTCACTTGGGCGGTATAGTGTCTCTAAGCTTTCTATTTAATTATGCAAACACTTTTAATCTTCTGGGAACAGTAACATTTAAAATCCACCAGCGAATAAAATGAAATAAAAATAAAACAAAGCAGTATTTTTTCCAGTAACCAAATTGACATAGGGCAGATGTTTTGTTTCACTATGCAAAGAACATGGGGGGGGGGGGTCTTGTAAATATCATTAACTCTAGTTTTCCAAAAAGGCAGATCTTCTGTGCAAACAAGTCATGGTGTAATGTCAAAAGCAGCAAAGGCACATCTGTGTGGCGTCCCACGGTGACAAGTGAAGTAAGACGCGTTTTACTACTTGACTGTCTGTGGCTCATCACCTCCCAGCTCCAAGGTGCCAGGAGAGCTACCCATTGGGCCCACTGGACACACAGAAGAAGCAGCAAACACAAAGGAGGTGAAGGGCCCGGATTCAGCACACTCCTACGGGGGCAGGCAGCTGTTGTTACCTAGTTTTGTGTTGGGTAATATTATCTTCCCAGAAAGGAGTTTAAGAACTGCCTGCTCTGATCTTCATTTGGTGACTGAGCTTTTGGCATTTCTCTGTCTCTCCCGGTGCTTAGACTCGCAATGAAAATCCTTTCAGCAAAGCACTGCAGTCGCTCTGTGAGCAGCGTGAAGAATCCATGTTTTTGGAAGGCAAGCTACACCCTCTCATCTTGCAGTTTTGTAGGCATTCTCCAATTAGCTCCCTTTTAACTGTAAATGGAAGGAAGACAGGAAATAACCCTTCCTGGCACCAGCTGAGGACTCTGCTGGAGGCTCAGTCCTTGGAAATGTTGCTGTGAGGCACCTTAATAATTGTAGCAGGAGGAAACTTTGTCCCCCAGCCTGCGCAGGCAAAGGCTTCTTCACGAAGCCATCCGTGACTTTGTGATGAGGCACTGCATCTATTTACGCGCCCTCCACTGTGCGGGGCGCATTCCCACGACTCCTGGTCTCACTTCTCTGTACCCCATGTTGCAGGGCAAAGAGCATCTTGATCGATTCTCACAACCAGGCTGTCAGTAGGAGGGTTGTTTTATCATCATCGTCCTACCAAGGAGCAAACGGACCTCCTGAGGGGACACGTGGTGCCCCAGGCCTCTGGTGGGAACTGGCAAATCCGCGGCCAGGCTCCGGGTTCAGGACAGCACAGACTGAACGTCCGAGAAGGTGTCTCATACACACTGATGGGTTTTTTCCCCATTATTTTTATACGAGAAGAAGAAACTCCAGTCTTGTTTGGTTTTACTTCTTCCTTCAGGGTGACAGGACTCTGTGCCTGCTTTCCTGTGCCCAGAGGAATAGACAGGGTACATGTCCTTCTACCCCAGAGCTGCACATGCTGTGTTCCCTTCCTTCCTCCTTTCCTCCCTCCCTCCCTCCCTTCCTCTCTCTCTCCCTTCCTTCCTTCCTCCCTCCCTTCCTTCCTCCCTTCCTCCCTTCCTTCCTTCCTCCCTCCCTTCCTTCCTTCCTCCCTTCCTTCTTCCCTCCCTTCCTCCCTCCCTTCCTCCCTCCCTTCTTTCCTTCCTTCCTTCCTCTCTCCCTTCCTTCCTTCCTTCCTCCCTCCCTTCCTCCCTCCCTCCCTTCCTTCCTTCCTTCCTTCCTCCCTCCCTCCCTCCCTTCCTTCCTTCCTTCCTCTCTCCTTCCCTCTCTCTTCCTTCCTTTCTTTCTCTCCTTCCCTTGCTTCTCCCTTTCCTCCTCCACCTCTTCTTCTCCATCTCCCTCTCCTTCTTCTCCTTCTTCTTCTTTCCTCCCTTCCCCTCCTCTCTCTCTGTGTCTCTCTCTCCCCCCGCACCCCATAGCCTAACTGTAGTTCATAATCACCACCCAGTCTTTATATGAGAGGTTTGAAATGTGAGAAAACTTTGCCCCTGCGGCTGTCCAGGGAGTAACCTCTCCTACCAATTACCATAAAAACACCAGCTAAAACCAAGGACTCTGAACTTAGCCAGAGCTGCTGCATTAAGGAGGGAAGTCATAGTTTAAGAAGCCTCCTGCTGGCTGAGTTTCCTCTTTTAGCTCCTGGCTTTGACCTGAAGGCTGCCCAGGCTAGGAACTGCCCAGCTGACATAAACAGTGCATTTTTAGACAAACTCCATCTATCCGTCTGAGGACCAGGAAGAGGATCTCCTGCAAGACTAAGAGTGTGGGAGAAAATCCCTTTTCTTTTTTTTTCTTTTTTTGGTTATCTCTTCTCTCTCCTGACCCTGTTCTTTTGGTAGTTGAAGTCCCAGGGCTCCGTGAGAACCTAAAAACTTAAGAGAAAACTTGTCTTTCTGGCCAAAGGAAATAAACTTGATAAAAAGGACCTAGTAGTTTAAGAGTATGAAAAATACTCATTATTTATTTTTCCTTCTCTTGCCTCTGGCACACCAAGTGGTCCTTCACAGGCACCTCCAACCCTGAGGGAAAACACACTGGGGCCCTGGGAACTGGGAAGGATCTCAGGGAAGGGAGCCCTCCAATTCTGTGTGTGAAGTGACACAAATCCTAGGCTCATCTCTAGACTGAACATGTGCAGAAAAGACCCAAAGCATCTTAACAAAGCACCAGACTTTGGGCATCAAACCATGACGTAAACCACAGCCCAAGTCCCGGGTAGCAAGGTGGCATGATAGTGAAACTGGGATACTGCCCATAAAGGTAAGACACTTTCAACATAACTAAGTTGGTTCCTTGTTAAAAGTGATGACAACGACAACAACATTTAGTATTTTCCAGAAGATTTTAATGGGAGCCAGAATTTCATAACATAATATTTTAAAATGTCCAGGATACGATCCAAGAACATTTGGCATACAATAAACCAGAAAATTAAGACCAATACTCAAAGGAAAAGACAATCAACAGATGCCCATCTCAATGTGACCCCTATGTTGGAATTGTCAGACAAAGACTTCAGGTCTTTGTCTTCAATTCAGATCAACTCAGGTCTTCAGGTCAGCTGCCATAACTATGCCCTTTGAGATCAAGGTAAACACTCTTGAAATGAATAAAAGTGAAGTTCTCAGGAGAGAATGAGAAACTATGGAAAAAAACCAAATGGAAATTTTAGAACTAAGAAATGCAATATAATAAAATTGAAAAATCCCTGGATGGGCTTGCTAGTAGAATGTAGATGGTAGATTGAAAAGTCAGAGAACTTAAATATCGATCAATAGAAATCATTCCATCTGAATGACACAAAGGAAGAAAACAATTGAAAAAATTAACACAGCTTTAGGAAGCTGTGGAATAATATCAAAAGTCTCACACTCACAACACTGGAGTGCCAGAGTGGGGACAGAAAGAGTGATGCTTGGAGAAAAATTATTTGAAGGAATAATGGCTAAAACTTTCCCAAATATGGTTCAAGACAAAAATTTATATATTCAAAAATTCAGTGAACTACAAACAGAATAAACTCAAAGAAAACCGTGCCTAGATGTAACCTACTTGGGATGCTGAAAATTAAACATACAGGAAAATATTTGAAAAGTGAGAAAAATAAAGTTTTTCACTAAACACATATGAACCAAAGTGTTCTCATTAAAAAAAAAATCATCTGTTACTGTTTATTTTGCATAAGACATTTAAATCAACAAATAAAGTGGAAGAAAGGGCATTTTGGCTCTGGAAAAGGATGTGCAAAACATGAAGTAAAATAAAAATTAGTGGGCAAATTATCTAAATATTTGGAACCTCAAGCAAATATTTGGTTTGATTTTGAGGCAAATAAACGACTCGGTTGCTTCTTTTTTTATCCCCTCTGGTTCATCATCTGTGGCGATGACCAACAAACGAAAACATTGTAAGGTGAGTGATGAAATATAATCGGGATGGCTGAAGAAATTGCCTGTATACTTCTGAAAGCCAGGGGGACTTGGAAGCTTATTTAAAAATGATCATGGCACCAACTGCTTCATTCTCTAACTTACGTGATAATCATGGCATTTCTCAATTGAAACCTATTAACATCCTGGGATGAAATCAAGGCTTAACATTAGTTCATTGTTAACTAGTTCAGCCTGAAAAATGTGTCTATAATACTTCGGATTTGTGTGGTCCCAAAGGCAATCTTCTGCTATTGTACGAATGGCCCTACATGTCCTAGAGGACATTGTTTCTTCATGTATCACAAATAGTGATGGTGAAATTCCCAGTGATTTAGCCGTATGGTCCATTATGTACCTGAAATCAGAACGAATCTGCTAGGTGTGTAGCATAGAACTACCGACTATATGAAATGAGGTTCCCCTTGTTGACTGAAGGCATTTTACTAGCACATATTCTTTATGTCTTTTTGAAATGCCAGTTTCCAAATTCCTAAAACTTAGCACAAAAGAGGAAAGTACTATAAAGGTGAAATGTGCATAGAAATTTAAAGAGAACATAGATGAGAGCCTTTATTTGTTGACACATGGGTAAAATGGAATTTAATTGTATCTTCATTTATACTGGAGTCCATTTAAAATCTCCACAGGCCCCCTTAGCACCTTAGGTCATGTTTTAGAAGGTCATGGTTTGACCTCTAACATATGTAAATCCAAAAGAAATGAAGCAAGTTATAACAATGGTTTACTCTCATCCAAAGAAGAAAGAACAGGTAATTTATGATCCACTAAATACAGGCTGAGAAGAGAAAGAAAACTATCTCTGTCATCAAAATACAGTTAATATATGTCCTAATTACATCAACTTGAAAAAGCATGTGTTCATAGCTTTGGAGATGGTAAGAGCATTTGATCATTTTATATCCACTTTTGCTGCTTTTAGTGGTATTTTAATAATAAAAATAGGAAATGGGTATACTCAAGAATCTTTAAATGTTTTTTATCATATTTTTCCTTTTTCATTCTTATAAAGGAGAGCATCTGAACAAGGACTTAGTGATTTTACCACTGAAATGGGGAGATAAAACTAAGAATTCCATGTTTATTTTGAGGAAAGCAAGAGTGACTAGTAAGTCTGCCTTAACGGTGTCTTAATTTCACTCGGCTGTGTAGGAGAGGATGGTATGGTCCTTGCCCAATGTTTTGCATTACACTGCTGGAAACAAACACAGAAAGCCCTATTTTGAAAATATTTATGCATCAGTTATATTGCTTTTGGAAACTGTGAAATTTATGCCAGTTAGTTATTAAAGAAGGCTCACTTTACTTTTTTTTCCTCTTTTCCCACAGCCCAGAACCAAAATGTGTACAATAATTCACTTCTCTATGCTGCTCACACAAGGAACAAGTGACAGTCTTTACTCAAAAAGAGTTTTCTCACTCTGTGCAAATACATTTCTAATATTTTAGTCATGTTGTCATTTCTACCAAGTCTGAAATTTCTGAGAAGTCATCTGAGCAATAATCCTTGTTTATATTGAATAAAGTCAAGTTGGAAAGATATATAGCAAAAACAAGGTTGATATTTGATAGGCATTGATTATGACTTTGGTAGCAGTTCATCGTGAAAGAAATCAGAATATTTCTATTTTTGTAGACATGGATATATACGAATCTATATATTTTCAGTTCTTGCACTCAAATTGATCTGTCAGCATTTTTAAAGTTGCTAAACTAGACTTTCAGTAGAGAAAACGACTGGTGAAGTCGAGGAGAATGTGTAGAGTACAACATAATGCTGTTATGCATGAATTTGAAACCCATATTAAGGTGTTAATAATAATTCACCTTGCTAAATCTCTTCAACCCATAATTACCTTATATCTTGAATCTCATCTGAAATTCCTTTTCTAGCCTAAATTGCAGAACTACCCAAAGAAAAGCAGAGTAGATCACCCAGCTGTTAGGAGAGTTTCCAGGCCAGGACAGAGGAGCCATCAGAGACCCCTCAATCCAGGAGAATTACAAACTGTGCAGGTCATTCCATAGGCCACAGGGCAAAGGATTATCGTACAAATCTGCTTCCAAAGAGATCAATAACAAAAGCTGGCATCTGTGCCCAAGAGGGAGCAGCGCAAAGGCTGATGAAGCTCACATTCCAGCTGCGACTCACTCCCTAGAATTCTCTTCTCCGTCCATTGCCTTTTCTCTCAATGGGTCCCTGGGCTTCACTGAGGGTCTCAGGAAGCATCCACTGAGGGCACAGTATAACTCAACTATAAAATTGAGTCGAATTCTTACTTTGTTTTTTGAAGTGTAGTTGATTTACAATGTGTTAATTTCTGCTGTACAGCAAGGCGATTCAGTTGTATACATATATATATATATTCTTTTCTATATTCTTTTCCATTATGGTTTATCACAGGTTACGGAATAGAGTTCCCTGTGCTGTACAGTAGGACCTTGTTGTTTGTCCATCTATATATGGAATAGCTTGCATCTGCTGACCCAAACTCCTAATCCATCCCTCCCCCACCCACCTTCCCCCTCAGCAACCACCAGTCTGATTTCTATGTCTGTGAGTCTATTTCTGTTTCATAGATAGGTTCATTTATGTCCTATTTTAGATTCCACATATAAGCAATGTCATATGATATTTGTCTTTCTCTGTCTGAATTACTTCACTTAGTATGATTATCTCCACGTCCGTCCCTGTTGCTGCACATGGCATTATTTCATTCTTTTTTATGGCTGAGTAATATTCCATCACACATGTGTAACACATCTTCTTTATCCATTCATCTGTTGATGGGCATTTAGGTTGTTTCCACGTCTTGGCTGCTGTGAATTCAAATTCTTCCCTTTGAGCTCCAACATAAGCTTCTGAAAACCGTGGTAGGGCAATGACTCTGAAGTCCCAGCCTTGAATTTACAAGCGCTTTACATTCTGAGGCTCCATCAGTGAATCCAGGAATAAAGCTCAGCACAGAGCGTAGGTTGTACAGGTTGCAAAGCCAGGCTATCCTGCTATCACACACTGGACAGGTGTCTTCCCAGAGCAGGAAGGAGGGGCCTGGGGGCAGGAAGAGGGCTCGGCACAGGTGAGTCCCTGAGCGGTGGCCCTGCCTGCCCTGTCTAACCTCCAGCCCCATGGCACTCTACGTAGAGGAGCCCTGCCTTAGAGAGGCGGGGACGGAAACCGTCTAGCACAGGGCAGCGGGAAGCAAGCCTTAGAAGAGGCGCCTCTGCCCCCTTGGTGTGGTGACCACAGCCAAGAAGTGACCACACCAGGGTCTAGGCAGAAGAGCTGAGATGGTCCTACTGCAGTGGCCCTCAGGGGAGACAACGGAGAATCCCCAGGGCAGTTCACAGCTTTGGCAGCAATGGAGACAGATGACCAAAACCAGAGTGAGAATTCCTCTCAGTGGCTCCAGGATGGTAGCAAACCAGACATTTCTCCCCACTGAAGGCACACAGAAGATATACAAGCCCCTTTGGAGCATACAGACCACACCCTGGGAGGAAAAACAGGAGCCAGTCTCTGAATCAGCTAAGTTCAAACTGGAAATGACTCAGGGTTCAATGACTTGGTAGTTTTTACTTGGAAGTGAGAAGGTTAGACTTTCTGCCACAAGAGATTCTGTGAGTCAGTTGAAAATCACACTCAGATTTAAAAGAAAATAAAGTTCCTTTTTAAAAAACAAACCTGAGGTTGTAGCTCTTGGGAATACTGCACTGGCTACACGTGATGTTCTGTGGCCATCCCCGCGTGGAGCGTTCACCAAGGGCTTGTTTATTGTACGTAGGGTCAACCAGAAAAGGGAGGAAGCGTTCTCAGAACGTGTCCTGTTGCAGGAACTAGGAAACCCTCCAGAAATCCTGAGTTTATCCTTCTTGATTAGGACGTTAGTCACATGTGCCAGAAACGGTTGCCTCTGGCTTCTGTGAAGCCCTGAGGCAGGATTGTACGGCAGCCCTTTTGGGACGGTAGAGGTGCTCCACAGCTGACATACTGAGCATCTGAAATGTGCCCAGTGTACCTGAGGAGCTGAATTTTAAATTGTATTTAATTTTACTCAAGTGAGATACACATGTGGTGCATGACCTCCATGTTGGACAGCACGGCAGAGGACTGGGTTCTTATCCGTCAATCCTGTACGTGGCCAAGATTGTGACTGTGTTCCTTTCTTTCCTTGGTAATCTAGTTCTCTCTTCACTGTCAGGTTGATGTAAAGGATGTCAGGTTACCATCTCGGTCTTCTTTCTGGATCCGTCGTGTCTGCACATCAGTTGCTTGCTGGGCTGATCCCAGTAGGAAGTCTGGACACCTGGGTGGGTGAGCTGATCCAGGGCTGAGCGCTGTGGTGTAGATATCTCTGGGGTTGGGCTGGGCTCCAAGCCATGAGGCTTAGCAGAGCTGCAGAGGGAAAGCCAAGCACAAGAGAGAATTGCAGTGAAAGTAGTGGTGATGTCTTGTCTGCTGTGTCCTGGAGGCCTACTTCTCCTTCTGAGCTGCTTGGTCTTGTGTAACTGAAAATATCAAGATAGTTACACAGGCTGGGTATTTACATGATGGTCATTGCTCTGGTTCCTTGAGTCCATTCATGCAGCCGTGATGTGCAGTGTCTTTTTTTTTTGCGGTACGCGGGCCTCTCACTGTCGTGGCCTCTCCCGTTGCAGAGCACAGGCTCCGGACGCGCAGGCTCAGCGGCCATGGCTCACGGGCCCAGCCGCTCCGTGGCATGTGGGATCTTCCCGGACCGGGGCGCGAACCCGCGCCCCGTGCATCGGCAGGCAGACCCTCAACCACTGTGCCGCCAGGGAAGCCCTGGACATTTTTTTAAGATTTATTTTTTATTTATTCATTTAATTTATTTTTGGCTGTGTTGGGTCTTAGTTGCGGCATGCAGGCTCTTCACTGTGGCGTGAGGCTCCAGGGCGCGTGGGCTTTGCAGTTGTGGAGCGCGGGTTCTAGAGTGTGTGGGCTCTGTAATTTGCGGCACATGGGCTTTAGTTGAGGTGCAGGAGCTCAGTAGTTGTGGTGTGTGAGCTTAGTTGCCCTGTGGTATCTTAGTTCCCTGACCAGGGATCGAACCCGTGTCCCTTGCATTATAGGCAGATCCTTTACCACTGGACCACCAGGGAAGTCCCTAGCTGGACTTTTCAAGTTACCCAGGAATAGATGTCTTAATAAATCTCCCTTTATGAGGGAAATAAATATTGTGCCATTGATCACAGCATGATGTCTACAGATGGGATTGTGTTTAAAAGTAGATAAACAAAATCTCAATTAACCACCACAGCATCTTAAAGGTTTAAGGAATTCTCCAACATCTTCTGTCATGAAGATTTGCAAAGTAGTCTGGTTCTCCCTCTTCTCTTGTCTTCAAGAAAATTCTAGTCAGACTTGAAAAGAATCACAAAAGGCAGACAGTGAGATGGAGGAAGGTTGGTCGCACCCATCTTTTCCCGTATGCAGGATCTTTTGGGGTTGATGGTATAGATGTGAACCTGAGGATATTTTTGACAGTGGATGGAAAAACCAGACTCTGCTTCCCCCTCTCCTACGGCTCCTTTGAATCACCTACTGGGATGTGGGTGGCACATTTATGGTTCAGGCAGCCTCAGGCCTAATAAGGTCATGGACTTTAGTTTCCCAGTTTTATGCGGAAGGGGGAAAACCACACCTGGGAAGAAACCAGAAGTGGAAATTTCAACTCGTTGTGGCCCAAGCATGGAAAGAGTTAGAAGGGAGGAAAAGAGTAGTTATGAATACCATCCACAGGGAGAGAGTCAAGGCCCAGACACATCAGGACATGGCATCAAAGATGATCTGAGTGGGAGGGTTCAGGTAATAGTTCAGGTCGGGGGCCTGAGGCTGAGGCTGAAACCCATTCACCGTAGGATGGAGGTCCATCACTGGGGAACAGAAGGAGCAGAACTCAGTTGTCTACCTGTCTAGACAGGAGGGCAGCAAGTAAAATCCACATCATTTGGGCGAAGGCTTAACGTTAGGCTCCAGACTCCAACGGGACTGAGCCGACATGATGCTGGGTGGGAATCAGTGTTAAGAAAATGCCTTGCAATGAGGGCACAACTTAGCAATAAATGTGTCAGATTAAGTTATCCCATTTAGTGGTGGGACCATGGCTGATGGGCCCCTTGTTTTGTGTAGAAAAGACTCAGGAACCAGTGGGGTTTGAATATCAGCAGACAGACACCATAAACTCCTTTTTGGAGTGTGGAAAGAGGCTGATACAATTGACTAGGACAATCAAATTACAGAACTGAGGAAGTGGAGAGACTCATACCTGTGGGTTTGTTCATAAACCCTGACGGGCACTTCATGTCAACTACATCATCCAAGGTCAAACCACCCCAATGGTTTGTGGCCATTCCGTGGGGCCAGCTGCATACAGTGGACGTTTTGTCTCCATTACGATGTTATTCTTCCTGTAATGTTCAACGTGGCAGTAACATCTAAATTTCTAAAAATGAAGTCATGAATCACCACAGTATGATTTTTTCCTACAAAATAAGTTTCCCAAGTTGTTCTGAAAAATCTTGAACGTTTTCCTTCCTTTTCTACTAGGTCATATTTCTTTGTGTGGTGTTTTTCCATTACATTTTCTACTTCAGATCACTATTGGAGTGTTTCTTCAATTTAAATAGTAATGTTCTGTCAATTTTAGTTGTATTCTTCAGCTTATCTTTTGAGATAAAACTTGCATACAGGGAAGTGAGGACTTGACAAACAAATACACCAGTGTAATCATTACTCCAATCAACATATAGAACCTGTCAATCACCCCAGAAAATTCCTTATTCCTAAATTTAATTCCATCTCCATCCTCCATGGTCATCCACAATCCAGACTGCTGTCATTGTAGATTAGGTTTCCTTGCTCTTGAACTTCATACAAATGGAAGCATCCAGTATGAACTCTTCTGTGTCTGCCTTTCTCCACTCAATATAATGTTTTAGAGATTCAAACAAGAAGTTATGGGAATCGGTTCATTCTTTTTATTGCTGAGTCATGTTCCATTGTGTAATATACCACAACTTGCTTATCTATTTCATGGATGTTAGGGTTGTTTCTAGTTTGGGGCTATTATGAACCCCATTTTGTGTAAGTTTTATTTGTGGATGGATTTTTTTTTTCATTTGGGTAAAAAAGATAAGAGTGAAATTTCTGCCAGTTTTCCAAAGTGGTACAACCATTGTAGACATCCATCAGCAGTGCGTAAGAATTCCACTTGCCCCACAACCCTGTCAGCATTTGGTATTGCCAGACTTAAATTTTAGCCATACTGAGGTCAGTAGAATGGTATCTCATGGTAATTTTAATTGGTTTTTCTCTGATGATGAGTGATGTTGAACCCCTTTTCAAGTGTTTATTGGCAAATTTTGCATCTTCCTTTGAGAAGTGTCCAAGTCCTTTGCCCATTTTTATTAAGGTTCTTGGTCTTTTTATTATTTATTTTGGAAGCTCAATATATGTTCTAAATATGAAACATTTGTCAGATACATGCCTTGCAAATATTTTCTCCCAGTCTTTGATTTGCTTTTTCATTTTCTTAATTATGCCATTCAATGCACAGGAGTTTTTGTTTCAATGAAGTCCAATCTACCAACTTTTACTTTTATGTGTAGTGCTTTCTGAGTTTGCTCTAAGGAACCTTCACTACTTTGAGGGATAAAAATATATTTCTCTCTTTTCTTCTGGAAACTTTAGTTTCAGCTTTTATGACTCATCTTGATTTCATGTTTGTAGGGATCTAAAGATGGCATTGTGCTTAATTTTTTCCATGTTCATCCAGATGGTGAAACACAATTTGTTGAATGGATCCCCTTCTCCTTCGAGCTACTTTAATGGTCATTGTCTCAAATATAGCACCTTTGTAGTAAGTCATGAAATCACATAGTGTGACTATCCCCACTTAGTTCTTTTTGAAGTTTGCTTTGGCAATTTTATGTCCTTTGAATTGCTAAATAAGATTGAGAATCAACTTATCAATTTCTGAAAAAGTCTATTAGACTTTTCCAGGGATTGTGTTAAATCTATGGATCAATTTGTAGACGGTTGAGATCTTAACAATATTGAGTCTGAAAATCCATGAATGTGGTATGTCTGTCCATTTATTTAGTTCTCTTCTAATTTCTTTCAACAATGTTTAAAAATTCTCTGTAAATGGGATTAATTTCATTTTATATTTCAAAAGTTTCACTGTTAATATATTAAAAATATAATTGTATTTTGCCCCTTAGAAGTTGTTTCATTCTAGTAACTGTTTTGCTGATTTCTTGGTATTTTATTATTTTATTAAGTATTTTATTCTTAGCATTTTCTACATAAAGTGTTATCTTCTTCAAATAAAAGTTTTTCTTCTTCTTTTTTAATTTTTGTGCTTTTAACTTTTTTCACTGCCTTATTTCAATAGGAAGAGTTTTCAGAATAATGTTGAATAAAAATGACGAGAAAGGATATCCTTGTCTCCCAGATCCTAAGAGGAAGACACTCAGTATCTCATCATTACATGCAATGGTATAGTGTATCCATTACAAAATATACGTAATAAGAGTTGTAGGTTTCCTGTTGATTTTATATATAATATTGGCATTGTTTTCCTGTATTTCAAGTTTGTGTGTGCTGAGATTTTTATAAGCAACACATTTATATTATAAAACTTATAATTTAATAATAAATCATTGGTGCTGGAGTTGTTAGATGTTTTGATTCTGATAGTGGCAGGATGACAATAATCATTTGCCAAAACACAGAATGATACACAGAGTAAATATTATTGTATAAAAGTTATTCTTTAACAATAATCATAACAAAGAACGTTAGATTGTAGGTTTCTCATTGACGATTTTTATTTCATTGAGGGATTTTTGTCATGAATAGATTGAATTTTGTCAAATGCATTCTCTGAATCTATTGAGATAATCATATATTTAATTAAAAGAATCCAGACATAAAAGAGTAACTACTGAGCTAATATGAAGCTCAAGAGCAGACTTGAGCAGCTCAAGAGCAAACTCATCTGTGGTACAGAAATCATAAAACTTGTTTACACTGGAGGTATACTTGAATGGAAATGGGCACAAGGAAACGTTCTGGTTTAATAGAAATGTATACATTGATCTTGGTGATGATTACACAAGTGTGTATATTTGTATACATTTCACTGGGATGAACTCTACTTGGTCATGATGTATTATCTATTTTAAATACTATGGGATTTAACTGTCTGATATTTTGTTAAAATTTTTCACATTTATGATCCTGAATACAATTAGTCTGTAGTTTCCTCTCTCTCTTTCTCTGTATTATCTTCACCTAGTTTTGATATCAGGATAATGATAACTTCATAAAACAAGTTGAGAAGTATTCTCTCCTACTCTATTTCCTGAAATATTTTTTTTTTAAGATTGGTATCACTAGACTGATTTCAGCCAGAGTTGAGTAACAGGGTCAGGATTTACCCTTTTGCCTGAAACAGCCATCAAAAATTCAGACAGACAAACTACATAAAAAATGATTTTCAAAACAACGGGCAATGTTTTGAAAACAAGGCAATTCTGTCGTGGGAGAGTTTCTAAGCTGTGTCACAGGAACAAAAAAACAGGCAAAACCTGAAAGACCCCTGAGTTGAGGAGAAAAGGTTGACAGTTTGGTGAGACCAGGGCAACCAGAGTGCACAAGACTCAGTGCTGGAGACACACAGTCAACAAATGCAGAGAGAATCCAGAGATATGCAGAGGCCCCGCTTGAGCATTCCTCAGAGGACTAGTTAGTACATATGTACAAGGTTAAGAGTGAACCATCCAAAGGGATTAGAGGAAACAGTTGGTTGAAAGACACACATGGCTAGAAATTGTGCCTATCCCCACCAGCCACACTGGAAAAGCTCATAATTCATGAGACATTTGTTAAAGTAGTCAGGGAAGTCTTGTTTCAATAGTGGGTAATAATTATTCTTAGAATAAACACTGCCTCAGACTCACCTAATGAATCATAAAAGTGAGAGTAGAAAGGCTCAAACTGCTTGCAAGTAAATTAACTGCAACCCAGAACAAAGCTCAAGAATATTTACAAGAATTAAAAAGAATCTAACTCCTGATAAGGTAAAAAACACAATGTTTGATATCGAGTCAAAGATTACCAAGCCTGCAAAGAAACAGAAAGACAAGATTTATGATGAATGAAATTATTAATCAATTAAAACTAGCCAGTAATGGGCACAGATGGTAGAATTATCAGAGAAGGACATTGAAACAATTACTGTAATAAAATTCAAATATTTGAGAATCTAATAAGAAGCATAAAAGATATAAAAAAGACAAAAGTCAAATTTTAAGAATTGGTAAATACAATGTCTGAAGTGAAAAATACACTAGATCAGATTAATGGCAGATTAGACATTGAAATGTAAAAGATTTAGTAAGCTTGAAGAGTTAGAAACTGCTTTTCCCCTCCAAAAAATAAACACACACACAGAGAAAAAAGAATAATAAATAAAAATGGAAAGATCATAAGGGAACTGTGAGACATCTGCAAGCACACTAACAGAAATGTAATTGGAGTCATCAAAAAAGAAGATGGCTTGGGGGCAGAAAAAATATTTAAGTAAATAACGTCTGAAAAATTTCCAAATTTAATGGAAATTATACACCCGCAGATCAAAGACATTCAACAAATCCCAAGCACAAAAAATATGAAGAAAACTACACTGAGGTACATCATAATCAAATTTCTCAAGACCAGTTAAAAAGAGAAAGTCTTAGTAGCAGAGAAAGAATATGTACAGGGGAATGAGACAAGGATGAAACAAATTTCTCACCAGTAACAATATTTGAAGAAATGATGGCTGAAAATCTCCCAAATTTGATGAAAAACATTAATTTGATAAGTTAAACTTGATTAATTTGATTAAAAACATTAACACATGCAAGAAGCTAAACAAATTTTGTTACAAAGCAGAAAGATCCCAAATAACCTAACACCTACCTTAAGAAACTAGAAAAACACAAAGCAAGCTTCAAGAAGGAAATAATAAAGATTAGAGCAGACACAAACTACCATAAGTCACTCAAGAAGAAATAGAAAATCTGAATAGATTTTTAAAAAGTAAGAGATTAATTTTATAATCAGAAAATTTCCCACAAAGAAAATCCAAATTAGAGATTAGATCTCATTAGAGCCAAATGGCTCTAATGGTGAGGTCTACAAAATGTTTTAGAAGAATAAACAGAAATCTTTTATAAATTCTTCCAAAAAATAGAAGAGGTCTCATTCTATGAGCCCAGTATTACCTAGATCCCAAATGAGGCAAAGATATAACAAGAAAAGAAATCTACAGACCAATAACAATTATGAATATGAAATCCTCAATAAAATAGTAGCAAACCAAATCCAGCAATACTCAAGAAAGAATTAAACACCATGACCAACTGGGATTCATCCCAGGAATGCAAGCTTGACATCTAAAAATGTATCAGTATTACACATTATATTAATAGAATAAAGAAATAAAACTACATAATTACCTCAATGCATGCAGAAAACATATTTAACAAAATGCTACACATTTTCATGATCAAAGAACTCACATAACTAGGAATAAAACAAACTTCCTCAACCTGATAAAGAGCATCTATGAGACACCCACAGCTTACATCATAGTTAATGGTGAAAAACTGGATGTTTTCTTCCTAAGATTAGAAACAAGACAAAGCTGTCTACACTTGTCACCTCTATTAAACATTATACTCGAGGTTGTAGCCAGGACAATTAGGCAGAGTAAAAAAGCATCCAGAGTGGAAGGGAAGACGTAAACCTGTCTCTACTTGCAGATGACATCAGTTTGTATATGGAAAACCCTACACACACACACACACACACACACACACACACACACACTATGAGAGCTAATAAATAAGTTCAGCAAAGTGACAGGATACAAGAGAAATATATATGTTGGTTGTATTTGTATACACTAGAAATGATAAACCAGAATTGTGAAATTAAGAGAACAGTTATATTTAAAATAGCATTAAAAAGAATAAAATACTTAGGAACATATTTAACCAAAGGAGTGCAAGACTTCTATATTGAATTCTACAAAACATTTTTGAAAGAAAAGTTTAAAACTTAAATGAAAAGACATCCCATGTTCATGGATTGGAAGGTTTAATCTTTTTAAGAAGATAACAATCCCCAAACTGATCTATAGATTCAATGCAATACATATCAAAATTCCAACTGCCTTTTTTTTTTTTACAGAAGTGTACAAGTCAATTATAAATTTAATGTGGAAATTAAAGAGACCCAGAATAGCCAAAACAATATTAAAAAAGAACTAACTCAGAGTACTCCACTTCCCAATTCCAAAACTTATTATAAAGCTAAAATAATCAGGACAGTGTGGTACCTGCATGAACTTAGACATATAGATCAATAGAATAGAGTTAAGAGTCCAGAAATAAACCCATATATCTAAGGCAAAATGATTTTCAACATCAATGTCAAGACTGTTCATTCGCGGAAAATAGTCTTTTCAACAAATTGTGCTGAGGTAATTGAATATCCATGTGCAAATGAATGAAGTTGGGCCACTTTTCACACCATATATAAAGTTAACTCAAAATTGATCAAAGACCTAAATGTAAGAGCTAAAATTATAAAACTCTTGGAAGAAAACTTGGAGATATATTTTTAAAATCTTGGACTAGGCAACAGTTTCTCAGATATGATATCAAAAGCACAAGCAACAAAGAAATAAATTGGACCCCATCAAAATTAAAAATGTTGTGCTTCAAAGGACAATATCAAGAAAATGAAAAGATAACCCACACAGTGGGAGAAAATATTTGCTATTCACCTATCTGATGAGGGTCTAGTATCCAGAATATATGAGAAAAACTCTTTCAAGTCAACAATAAAAATAAAGAGATCCAATGAAAATAGTTCAAAGGACTTGAATAGATATTGCTTCAAAAAACATACACAAATGGCCAATAAGCTCATGAAAAGAAACTCAACATCATTAGTCATTAAATGCAAATCAAAATCACTGTAAGATATTACTTACACCACTAGGATGGCTATAATTAAAGAAGAAGAAAAATAACGAGGGTTGGCAAGGATGTGGAGAAATTGGAGCTCATACGTTGTTGATGCGAATGTAAAATGATGCAGTCTCTGTTTAAGACAGTTGGACAGTTGCTCAGAAATTAAGCATAGATTTACCATATGACTCAACAATTTCCCTCCTTGGTGTATGTGTGTGTGTGTGTGTGTATATATATATATGTATGTGTATATATATATATATATATATATATATATATATATAGTGTCCCAAGAGAATAGAAAACATATGAATGAATCCTGGCCTTCCACCTAGCACAGTGCCCCAAGTCTAATGAGGATTCTCTCTAGCTTGAAGGAGGGCAGGCTGCTGCTTCTCTGTCCCTCAGCCTCTATGGGTAGGGGGACTTTTCCTTCCCTCTGATCCTTTCAGCCTGGGTACTTAGAGGGCTTGGTGTGGGAAGGACAGTCCCAGGCCTCACTTCCCGCTGTGTTCTCCTTCTTGATTCCAGCCTCCGTGTCAAGGCCAACGGCAGACGGGGTGATGGGGAGTGACAAGCTGACAACCCAGGACCCTGGCTGGGAGCTCCTTCAGCTATAGTATCCTTCGAGCTGCAGAAAGAAGGCAGAGCTGTATGCATGTAAAATGTAAACGTACATTTTATATAAATGCATATGTAATACACACATGGCACTAAGCCGGGATCACAGGGGGCTGAGATGAAAGGAAATTTTCTCCTCAAACTTAATGGACTAATTTGTGTGATAAATATGTATCTATTTCATAATCAGAACAAAATAAATGATAGAATTCCTCTGTTGAGCTGTCAATGCTCCTAGAAGAAGTATCCCGGAGCACGTAGGCCCCCTGAGCAAGGGCCACAGGTTATTCTCAAGACCAGGTTTGCCACTGACTCATTGCAGAGGAAACACAGGAGGCATTGTGGCAAGTGCAGGGACACTGTGATCCAACGGCCAGCGGCCTGGTGCAGGTGGCCCGGGATGCCAGGGCGTCCGGATGGTGGCGGGACAGGCTGGGGACTGCTGGGGAGGGAGGGCCTCTGGGGAAGGTCCCTCTGGGCCAGTCCCGCCTGCGGGGACACACTTCTGGTGGAGGTGCTTTCTGGCAGGGGAATGGCTGGCAACCACTCCTGCCCTTCAATCTCGGAGGACACGGTCCAGATCTCAACGACTCTGACTGCACTAGAAACACAGTTTACAGTTTGGGACAAATTATAAAAGCTCTTAACAACAAGTGCAAAACCTGACTCTTTTTAAATGCAGAGTTTAAACTGAATACAGCTAGCATCCCTTTTGAAAGGCTCCCAGTCTCTGGAATGCCAGGATGTCAGAATATTTATTCCAGGCTGCATTTTGAAGTGTTTCACAGGATGGAGCATGACTTAGTGTGATTCACTAATGAGAAAACATTTTCCAAGACAAAGGTCATTTCTCTTGACCATCAAAACTCAGAAGAAATGTAGCAGCTATAGACACACATTTTAGTGGAATAATTAGCGATGAAAGAAAAAAATAATCTGTCTTCTTGCCTCCACAGTTCTTCAATGAGTTAAATTTAAATCCCTTCATGCGACAAGATGGTTATTCAGGAAAAAAGTGAAATGTGGTTTTGTGAACCTGTTATGCATTTTCCTAGGACATTTAAAAGTTAAAAGCCCAGGGGGCCAACAGTCAGAATGAGTCCTCTGGCCTGGGGAGGCCACGCCTGGTCCTCGTGGAGCTGAGACCACACCGGAAAGCTTATTTGGAAGTATCCCTCTGTTGATGCGCGGTGCCTGGAGTGTTCCTGGGAGGAGAAGGGGATTCAGGGCCCATGTCCTCCCATGATGCTCACACAGGGGCCTGGGGAATGGGGGGGGGGGGGTCGGCTCCCTCAGGGATCCTGCCGTCTCTGTGTCCATCACCCAGCTCAGTGTTCCATTTCCAGAAGGATGCTGGAAACAGCTAAAACATCTTGAACTTGACAATTAAACTACCCAAATGCCCAGCACAGAAATGAGGTTGAACTTGGCTGAATTTGTCAAGTGCTTGCCTTGGCCTTAGATAAATGTCAATACTTTCGCTGTATTGGACGGCGCTTCACACCTAACACCCATGGGTGGACACAAAGCCCTGGCCAGGGTTGAACTGGAGAGGATGCAACGGAACTCGCTCTGTTTACGTGACTCAGAGTTGACCACTTTCTTTTGGGTATGTTTTTATAATTTCATCTCTCTTAATATCCACCAAGATATTCCTCATGTTCATTTTGTTTCTGAAAACTTTTGATATTTTGTGTGTTTTCACTTTAAAAAATTACTTAATACCGTTTGATATTTAGTTTGAATAAACCATCCAATGTAAAGGAGCACTTGATCAAACCAAATACTTGAATATACAGCATTTTTTTTCACATGGTTTCCACACCCTTTCCTAAAACTGGATACAAGAATTTCCAATATTAAGAGGAGAGGTTTCTTTTCCCCTTTTGGATTTGAAGCTCCTTAAGACCATATGTGGTTTCTGAGATGAAAATCAGACTCAGAGCCTTTTGCTACTGCTGTTGGTGGGGACCAGAGGGCTAAGAAGAAAGGCCGAAATGACTTCTTAGATGTCAAAGAGCCCGAAGAAAACAATTTGATGAGCCCAGTGTAAATGCGTGGGAAGCACATGGATTGCATTTTCTGTAGAACACACAGGGGCTCACTCATCAGGGGAGAAGATGCTCGGCCAGGGTCTGAGTACAAAACGTTTGAAGGGCTGGGAGACTTTATAAGATGCGATTGGGCCCAGGTTCACCGAGCTGAGATACGAACACCCCTCTCTGCTAGAACTTATCAGACATCCATGGGAGCTGACAAGTTATTTGAAGAATGCAAAGTCAGTACATATAAGAAAAAATTGAGCGAATGTAGGACCTGATCTGTAAGAGAATAAGGGGTAGATCAACACTGTGTGGCGGAAAGTAACGGAGGAGCTTTCCTTCTCTGCCGTCTTAGCCCAGGTGTAGTTGGCCTGTAAGCCTGCTCTTTCTTGTCAGAGGCCTGATGAGATGAGGCTGCACATTTATGTAATTTCAGGCATCTATGAATTATTGGAGTAAACAGAATTCTTAACTACGCAATTCTTTCTTTCAGTGATTAGTGTTAGCGGAACGCCAGCCTTGAGCTGCATTTTGGTGATTTCTGAGGAAAAGGAGCTGACTGTCCACTCAGTGAGAGCAAAATAATACAAGTTCTTCAACAGATGGATTAAGTACATTGACCACGTTTTTATAATTATAATGACTTTTATTTATGTGGTAAAAGCCCAGCTCGTGTGTGTGTGTGTGTGTGTGTGTGTGTGTGTGTGTGCGCGCTCTGCTTTCCCATTAGACTCTTACACTTTTATGTAAAATAAGAAGACGAAGATAATCCTGTGGTCAAAAATGGACAGATTCTGCCCTAAATTACTGGTACCTGTTGAGTTTTTTAAAGGGATGAAACCTTTAAGATATAGGTAGAGTAAAAGCATTTTATGGTGAAAGCTAGTTACCCCCGAATTTATGAGTGTATGTATACTTTCACCCATTAGGATCTAGATCACGGTCCTAATATTACCAGCTGTGTGCCTCCAGAAAATTCCACTTTTAGTGGGATTATCTGGTAGACAAGTGGCTAACAGGGGTTCTGAGAATGTGCTGTATGTATTTCCATACGTGAACAGCTGGGTCTAGTCAGATAGGCATGAGACTCTGCAGAACTGTAAAAGTTCTTTAAAGCCAACTAGTCTCGCATCGGGTAGCAAAGGCATGAGTCTGCCTTCACAGCGTTGTTCCCAGAACACAAGCCAGAACCATCGCTGGTTTTGACGGCTGAAGTGGAGAGATGCCACCAGGAGAGCAGGAAGGCGAGGCACACCACAGTTCACGTGATGAGCAGAAAGCTTGCTCTCAGCTCTCTGTTTTTCCAATAACTGATTTTTATTCGTTCTTACTGGCCAGATGCTTCCCTGTGTGTGGGATGGCTTCCTTCCCCAGCTCTCAGGAACCGATCACTGTCACCATGGCTTGTAGAGAATCACTGTGAGAACCAGTCTTTATGGGAATGGTTTGGAGTTTTCTAGGGGCACAAAGCCCTAATGACTGGACGATCTGGAATGTTCCAGTTGTCTGGCCAACGGTGAGTATGGTGTCTATAATCCAAACAAGCTTTGCTACATATAGGTGTGTTTTTCTCCATGAGATAAAGCCCTAAAATCGTTTTCCCTGAAGATGGCAGAACTTGGGCCGACAGCGCCAGCGGGTGTCCTTCTGCAGAATCAGGACCAACTGCAGACCAGAACACAACTTGCCCTCTAGAATCTTGTACTCGAAGTACGACAGGGGGACCAGTGGCTCCTGGGAGCTTGTTAGATACAGAATCTGCGCACCCACTCCAGACTACGTCATGAGACTCTGAGCTTCAAAACTCAACACACATTAAGGTTTGTGAAGCACTGGTCTTCTTCATGATGCTGCTTCGCACGCGATGCAGCTGTGACACTGTGAGAAGGTTGGGAGCGGCATGTCCCAGGTGGCATTTTATTTTGAAAGATGCTTGGATCCTACTCCCAGAGGAGGAAAGCAAACTGATATTCAACACTCACGTTTAGAGAAAAGACCTGAGAAAACGTTCACATGATATTTTCTTCGAATCTACTTCTTGAAGTTTCTTCTGTAAGCATAAATCATAACGGTTGGCCACTGACTTTAGAATTCAGGTCTTTTGTTAGAACAAGTGTGAAAGTGAAAGAAATACAACATGACACATCAAAATAGTTCTTAACAAATTAATATGATTAATCATATATAAATTAGAGGATGTATTATTATAAACCAAATCTAAATAATACCCTGAAGACATGGTTCATATGAATATCTGGTTATGTTGAAAGCACTGATATTTGACCTCAGATATTATGCTCGCTTGTACATCCTCTTCATGTCAAGTCTGGGATGAACATTAACAGGTATTTGGCCATATATGCATTCTAAATATCGGCTGTTATCCAAATCTCCTGTGAAAATGCAGAAAATTAGAAATCTGGAGGATATTTTATAAGACTTCTAGTAGTTTCTGTCTCTAGATAAGATGTGAATGGCAAGAGGCTGAGCCCTTGATATTCTCTGCTTCTAGTTCACTCACTGATGGGCTCCAGAAGGGCAGGAAGGAAAAGAAACACAAGTTAATTGAATGCATTTAGAACCTCAAAAGGCGCTTCATCCAGACCAATAGATTTTACTGCGCTGGTAGATGGAGTACGTGAGACTTAGCGAGATTGCGGTGTTTCCCAGTAGTGTGTGTGATCTACCCCACATCCAACCCGTTTCCATCCTAGATGTATTATCAGGATTTCTGCCAAGTGCAGGCAAGATCCTGCCTCAGAACAGCCACTGGGACTAAAGTACTTCTCTAGGCGATCCTGATCAATATATCCACATACCTCTCCCCTGACCCCTCACCTGACCACAGCTGCTTTGCCTGGGGTCGGGTTTGACCAGTGGCCCATGCAATGTCTTGATGACAGAACTCTACACACAGTGGTGCTCAATCTGCACAGTGGGGAGGTTCACCCATCCTTCTTTTTCAGGACTTTTGAGTGAAAGAACCTATCAAGAGTCAGCAGTACAGGGGAGACATACACAGAAGACAGTAAGCAGAAACCGTTTGGGGATAGACCTGAGAACTAAAATGTCACCTGCCGTATCAGTAAACTAAGGATGTCGCAGCCATCAAGCCGTCACGTTATAGCACCTGACAGTCGGCCCTGGGGGAACTCAGGATGAGAAAACACAGGATATTTGCCCCAGGTAGCTGAGGTGCACATCAAAGGAACGATTTCAATGAGCCCAAACTCTTGCATCTTCCCATACATAGAAAAGCGCTACATTCCTTAACTTGAGATGTTTGGTTTTCTCTAATTAACAGTAATCCTTTGATGTTCTGACTACCTGGTCTTTGCTGTAAAATCTCCTCTATATCCTGGCTCCCCCGTTGCCTCTTCTCAGCCATCCCTCAGAGCTGTCTTCTGGGCTTGAAGTCCTAAGAAAGTCTGCCAAATAAAACATAACTCTCAACTTATGTTGTGCATTTTTTTGTCAGTCAACAGACACAAGAACTAATCAGAAGCAAGTTTGAAATCAGAGTCAGCTGGTCATAGCAGAATAGAAACAAAAAAATACATGAATCGTCACATGGTGCAGTATTAGGTTGAGGCTAAATATGGCTGGTTCCAAGGTGCTTCCTGCTAGAGCCCCTGAGGCTGTAAGAACATCAGAAATGCTGTCCTGCTTCATCCCTCTGTCCAACAAATATTGATAAACACCTACTATGTGCAAGGCACAATGGCAAGACAATACTTGGGTACAGTAATTTATGTGAGATGTGGCCCCAGGAAGTGCAGATGAAGGAGCAAGGGTAATGAGACGGGGAGAGAGAACCATGCCGTGATAGAGGTTAATTATAGAGGGTGCGTCCCACCACCTGTTCACATCAGTGCTCTGATCCACATCTTTTATGGGAATAGCATCACATGAATTCGCTTTAGCTGGGCTGTTGAAATCTGTGAGGATTCATACGAACTTTTAAATAGTTTATTGAGATATAACTCACATGTCATACAATTCATCCAATTAAAGTATACAATTCAATGTTTTTCACTACATTCAAAGAGTTGTGTGACCATTCCAGTCAGTTTTAGAACTTTCTTTTCATTACAGAAGGAAACCACGGGTTCTATAGCTATCATCTTCCTTTTCCGCTCCCTTACATGTTTCTGCAGGACTAAACAACCACTAAAATTTGTTTAATTGCTCTGGCTAGAACCTCTAGCACAAAACAGAAGTGGTGCATCAGACATACCTGTCATGTTCCTGGTCTTGGGGTGAAAGCATCCAGACTTCCACCACTAGGTATGTTGTTACCTGTGGGGCTTTCATGGATGCCCTTAATGAGGCTGAGGTTGTTTCACACTATCCCCTGCATTTTGAGTGGTTTTTATTTTTTTAAGTCATGAAAGAGTGTTGGATTTTTGTCAATGCTTTTTCTGCATCTATTGCCATGATCATGTGGTTTTTTTTATTCTATTGATATGATGCATTACATCAATTAACTTTCAGATGTTGAACTAACCTTGTATTCCTGGAACTGATGCCACTTGGTCATGGTATATAATTCTTACCTATTGCTGAATTCAATTTTTTAGTACTTTTTGTGTGTGCGTTTTTGCATTCATATTCATAAAGGATACTGGCCAGTAGTTTTCTTTTGTTGTGATGTCTTTGTCTGGTTTTGATTTCAGGGTAATATTGGCCTTAAGAAGAACCCAAGAAGTGCTCCCTCCTGTCTTATTTTCTGGAAGAGTTTGTATTAATTCTTCTTTAAATGTTCAGTAGAGGTCAGTGGTGAGGCCATCTGAGCCTGAGCTATTCTTTCTGGGTAGTTTTTTAAAAATTCTTATTACTGATTTAATCTCTGTGTTAGGATTATTCAGACTTTGTGTTTCTTCTTGAGTAAGTCTCTGCAGTTTGTATCTCTATTATTACTGATTTAATCTCTGTGTTAGGATTATTCAGACTTTGTGTTTCTTCTTGAGTAAGTCTCTGCAGTTTGTATCTCTATTATTACTGATTTAATCTCTGTGTTAGGATTATTCAGACTTTGTGTTTCTTCTTGAGTAAGTCCCTGCAGTTTGTATCTCTATTATTACTGATTTAATCTCTGTGTTAGGATTATTCAGACTTTGTGTTTCTTCTTGAGTAAGTCCCTGCAGTTTGTATCTCTATTATTACTGATTTAATCTCTGTGTTAGGATTATTCAGACTTTGTGTTTCTTCTTGAGTAAGTCTCTGCAGTTTGTATCTCTTTAGATACTTGGTTACTTCATCTAAGTTATCTGATTTGTTTGCGTCACATGTTCATAGTATCCCCTTGTTTTCCTTTTATTTTGTATGGTTGCTAGATTGCCTCATTCATTCATGATTTTAGCAATTCAAGACTTTCTCTTTTTTCTTTTTCTTAGTCTAGCTACAGGTTTGTCAGTTTTATTAATTTTTTAAAGCACAAACTTTTAGATTTTTCTCTACTGTTTTCCTATTCTCTATTTCATTTATTTCCACCCTGATCTTTGTTATTTCCTGTTTCTGCATGTTTTATGTTTAGTTTAGGTTTAGTTTGCTCTATTTTGTCCAGTGTCTTATGGTGGAAGTTTAGGTTATTGGTTTGAGGTCTTTCTTCTTTTTTAATAGTGGCTATGAATTTCCTCAGGTGCACTGCTTTTCCTGAGTCTCATAAGCTTTGTTACGTTGTGTCTTCGTTTTTATTTCTTTTTAAGTAAATTTAAATTTTAAGTAAATTTAAAATTTCCCTTCTCATACTAAGCAATTCTCCAGTTCTTGGTGGACATTATAAGTGGGTGTGCATCCGTCCTGACTGTTTGAGAGGCTCCGAGGCGGGGGATGTTCAACTGAGGGCATATAAAATGTGAATTCCCCCATGGAACGTTTCCGTCAACATGAAAGCAAGGAGGGAAGCAACGGGGCCTCCCAGCACCAAGCACAGATCGAGAGACGGGCCTGGCCTGGGATGAACTGCCCAGGACGGTGGCCCCTCACTGGCCCTCTGCCCTTCGCTCTCCTCTGAATCCTGTCCCTGGGGAGGGGGCTCAACCTGCCCCAGGCCGTCCGCTGCTCAGGAAGGCGCCTTCTGCGTGTTGTCAGGCCTCTGAGTCTGTCCATATTTGCTCACCTGGCCACAGTCCCACCACACGAACACCTTCCCAGGGCCCAGCTCTGCTTCCAGGTCAGATCTAGCGCCACCGTGTCCTTGCAAAGCCTCCCTGCACCCCCAGGCTTTCCAAACTCCTGTCTGGTGTTTATTCGGAGTCCGGTGGGCAAGAATGAACCTCATATTCATAATGGGCCGGGAGAGCTTTAAAGCTCAGGCCACGTTTATGGAAGCTACACTGTGGGGAAAAGCAGAGACCTTCTGTGTTCCCACCCCACACGCTTATGCACACACACGTGAGGATGTCGAATGAGCAGCGCCCAGCCTCAACCCAGGCGCCATGGGAAACATAAAGCCAGGGAAAGACACGGGGCATGGGGGACAGTGGGCTCCACCAAGGTGCTCTCCAGACAGACATCTGAGCAGAGAGCTGAATGGCCCTGGCAGCAAGCCATGCGGGTCCCTGGGGCAAGAGCTCCCCACATGGAGGGACTCCTGAGGTGGGACGTCAAGGGCAGCAAGGACTGGCCAGTGTGGCTGCAGGGAGGGGGCAGGGGGCAGGGAGGCCCCCCTGCATGGTGACTGCTTCCAGAGGCCCCTGGAGGGTCTCGGCCTCTTTCTCCACTGGTGCAATTGAACCTGCGTTCTGTCCTAGGTCCGTGCCAGCTCCTCGACATCTGCAGCCACATTTTATCCTCCTAACAAGGTGCTCAGGGAGGTATCACAGCAGCAGATGAATTGGCAGGGAGGTCAGAGACACAAGGCCACGTTACTGGGTCCCAAGGCCAGGACCCGGGGGCATCGCGGCTGCAGAGCCAGCATCCCACGACTCCAGAGCACACTCAGCACGTTGCACCAGGAGAGTGAGCGCCAGACCCGCGCGCTCTCCTGTCCTGAGCTCGGCCGCTGTGTCCGCGGCTCCGGGGCCACACAGCGTCTTGCTTCCTGGTGAATCGCTCTGCGTCTGCCCGCAGCATCCTTCCTCAGACTCACCCAAGGGAGCTCCGGGCACTTTCTCTCGACCAAGTTCAGAAAGACCTCTTCCATTTACAGTAACGGAGGGAATACAGTGAAGAACTAACACGATGTGCATGAGCTTGGGTCATTATCAACCGCTCAATGCTGTTCACTTGAAATATCCCACATCTTTAGAATTCAGGGCTTGCTAAATTATTTTAGAGCAAGAAGCGTGCCTTCAGAAGGTAGTAATGCTGTAGATTATCTGACCTTAGTCATTACAACATGCATCCATTACTTAAGTTCTATTTCCTTGTTCTATCTCATACATAGTATTATGCGTTTCATGTGGAAGCTTTTATAACAGCTGTGCTCTATAGTTATTATAAGAGTTGTTTATATAGTTGTTTTCAACAGCTCAGTGGATCTGTGACTAAAGCCACTCTTAAAATGTGAAGTTTCTGTTTCGTATCCTGACTACAGTGGTGGTGACGCACTTCTATTCACTTGTTGAAGGTTATAGAATTGTACACGAAAGGGAATTTCAAAAGTGGAGTTTGAACAGAGTGTCTGCTAGCTAATATTAATGGTTCTGAAAAAAGCACACACACACACAAAAAAAACCCCACACAGCTCTTTTACGTATATGAGTCTGTAAACTCTAAAACTGCAAAGTTAATAAACAGTTATGAAATGATGAAGGGTTTATGAAGTGCTAAACAAATATCAGCTCTATTTAGCGCATCTTGGGTTACAGCTTTAGAGCAGGTGTTTTTAGGAGTAGTGAATTAATGGGTCAAAACACAGTTCTCCAAAACAAATAGAAAAAGAAAAAAAAAAGTAGAGGGCTTCCCTGGTGGCGCAGTGGTTGAGAGTCCGCCTGCCGATGCAGGGGACATGGGTTCGTGCCCCAGTCCGGGAAGATCCCACATACCGCGGAGCGGCTGGGCCCACGAGACATGGCTGCTGAGCCTGCGCGTCCGGAGCCTGTGCTCTGTGGCGGGAGAGGCCACAGCGGTGAGAGGTTCACGTACTACAAAAAAAAAAAAAAAAAAAAAAGTAGGATTGTCAGGGGAAAAGAAGGTTTCAGTTGATGATCTCTTCTCCAGGGTCAGACATTCTCTCCTAGTCTCCATTCCCGTATCCATCATCACCAAATGACCAGCAGCAAGGGTTTCCCTCTGAAACTGTCAGAGCTGACTTGCCGTCCTTCCCTGCCCTGACATCCTACCCCACTCAGCCTCCTTGCCTGTTAAATCATCCCCCCGCCCCCTGGCCTCATGCCCATGTGAGTGTGGGTTGAAACTGGAGCCCTGCTTTTTTTTAAATTTTAAAATAAATTTTATTTTATTTATTTCTTTTGCTTTCTTTTTTTTTAAACACGTTTATTGGAGTATAATTGCTTTACAATGGTGTGTTAGTTTCTGCTTTAAAACAAAGTGAATCAGTTATACATATACATATGTTCCCATGTCTCTTCCCTCTTGCGTCTCCCTCGCTCCCACCCCTCTAGGTGGTCACAAAGCACTGAACTGATCTCCCTGTGCTATGCGGCTGCTTCCCACTAGCTATCTACCTTACGTTTGGTAGTGTATATATGTCCATGCCACTCTCTCACTTTGTCCCAGCTTACCCTTCCCCCTCCCCATGTCCTCAAGTCCATTCTCTAGTAGGTCTGTGTCTTCATTCCTGTCTTACCCCTAGGTTCTTCATGACATTTTTTTCTTAAATTCCATATACATGTGTTAGCATACGGTATTTGTTTTTCTCTTTCTGACTTACTTCACTCTGTATGACAGACTCTAGGTCCATCCACCTCACTACAAATAACTCAATTTCATTTCTTTTTATGTGGAGCCCTGCTTTTTATGGACAGAATGTGAAGGTGACAGAGCCATAAGTCACAGGACTTCCATCCTGGTTCTCTGTAGCTTTGCTGACTGGCTCCCTCTGATAAAAACAGCTGCTTTAGGGACCTGTCCTGAGAGAGACCCACAGGCCAGGAACTGATGGCAGGTTCTGGGCAATGGTCCCGGCAAAGCAGGATCCTCAAGCGATCACATGGGCGAGCTTGGGGTCGGAGCCGACCCCGTCCCACCCACAGATGCCATGGGGACCTCAGACCCAGGCTCAGCTTTGATGAGAGCTTTGTGAGAAACCCCGACCCAGAGGCCTCAGCACTGCCACGTGGAGACTCCCGGCCCCCAGCAGCTGTGAGATCATAAATGTTGCTTCAAGCCACTGTGTTGTGGGGTGAATTCCAAGCCTCAGCTTCGGGGAGGACGCCTTCCTTCTCCCCGAGGACCTCCCCTCCCCTCTTCTCCACGGCAGACTCTTCTCACACCCTTTCTCTCGGGCCTGGGTTTAATTTTTCAACGACACATTCATCAATGTGTTACTGTTTTACTTACACGTTCGTTGACTCACTCATTGTCTATTTCCGTTTTATTCTTTACTGTGACATCACTGTCCGGCTAATGTATACATTCGGTAAATACTAATTGCACAAGTAAATGGACAGGTGGAAGACTCACTAACTTACAATGTTACATAAATCTTTCTGAAAGGGTAGACATTTAATCAGAATCATGATTTAGAGAAATACCTTTTAAAACATTATTCACGCCAGCCTGGATCACAGGAGAGTTTCAACTAGGAGGCCAGGGTCAGGAGTGAAGACAGGGCAGCCGCAGAGGTAGGTTCAGAGCCGGGGACAGTCCATGATGCCACACAGGCCGCAGCCCCTAACATTTGTCACACACAGTGGAAGCCGCTTTATACCTGTGACTTTTTTGCTATTCACAGTGAACCAGTGAAGAAAATCTCGTTCTTCTCTCTTTACTTAATTTCCAGTGTCAGACTGTTTAGTGATTTGCCAGGAGCCACATGACCAGTAACAACGTGGGTCTGAATCATGGTGTCTGATGCCAAACACGTGCGTGTACATGTTTCTGCTCTCCCCCAGTAACTCTGGAGTCATTAGGCCCCGGGACTTGCAGTTCTTAACCCCAGCTGTACTTTGGAATCACATGTGGGACACTGAGAAGTGTGAACCAGGCATCCTGCTTAAATTGATTCTTATTCTGGATGTCATTTCAAGGGTCTGCTTTGTGCTGCTCTCCTAGAAACTTTGGAATGACAGTAAATACTATTTTCAGATCATCGCAGGAGGAACCGAGATGGTTGACCCAGGAAGGTAGGATTAAGACCTCCCACCAAGCAGGGGATCACAGATGACCCAAGAGACAGCCCTGGTGGGAGCCCTGACCTCCTCCTGCACAAGAGGCTTCCAAGTGATGTGACTTCACATCAGCACCCCAGAGTCACCCGACAAGCCTCCCGTTCCTCCAGCAAACAGCCAGCCTTTGTTACGATCAACATGAAAGTCTTCATCTGTTAACTTGGAAAATTGATAAAACACAGTGCTGTTAGGAAAATTTGGTAGAATTTTTGGTACCAAATCAGCAGCAGCTAGGATTTTTTGTTTTTCGTGCAGTAAGAATTCTTTTTACTTTTCTGTTTTCCTTAACATTTCTGTTTCTCCTTCTTAAGATAAAACATTGTACCAAGAAAAGCTTCTCTTTTCCTTGTTCTTACTGATTATTGACACAATGAGAGACTTCTAGAAATTTCTGCCTTTAATGGCTTAGGTTTCACCTGGAAGCCTTGTCTGTCTCAGAGCGTCCTTCCACCCCGAGTTCTATCTTACACAGGCCTGTGGTTCTAGAACAAGGTGAAATAAATGACAGGATCTCCAGAAAGTAAAATTAAAGAATTAAAGTTTCTGTGGGTAAGCTGGGACAAAGTGAGAGAGTGGCATTGACATATGGATTTGTGGATTTGCTGTCATCTTAGTTTATGAGCCTTTCCCAGAAAATTGCATGTGGTGACAAAACGAGAGAAATAACACCACATACACCCCCAGGGTCTTAAATTACCCAGAGAAAGAGAGTATCCCCCAAGCCAAGAGCAAAACGTAAGAGCTGGGGCTGAACTGGAGGATTTAGGGACTGGTGATAGAGACTGCCAAGCCAAAGTCTGTGCAAACCCACATGGCCAGCCCTGGCCAGAGGTCACCAAACAGAGCCCATCTGTGTCTCCTGGCTGGCAGGACACCTGCGGTGGGCCGGGTACCGCCAATCTCTGACCCCAGGTACCCTGGCCCTGCAGCGCCTGCTTGCCCCCTGAACGGCCCTCGGGCTCCCATCGGAATTTGATTTCTCTGTCAGACACGTGCGCAGCGGCAGAGGCGAGAGAGGGACAGATGCAGAGCTGTGTGGACGTCGGGACCGCGAATTCTCTGGGCTCCTGGAGCAAACAGATTACGAGGAGTGACTTGCAGAGGACCAACCTGGGTGCCGGCCAACGTTTCTCGTCCATTTTCTTGGAAGAAGCTGGGGGGACTTGGAAGCGATTTCTGGGCTCCTGCTGTGTTGCACATGGCAGAATAAACACGGCCCTAAAAGAGTCTATTAGGGATAATTAATCATTTTCACCCGAGATGGTTTTTGGAAGGGCTCGTATAACTTCACCGCAGGAGGAATTTCTAAATACCTAGCAAAGGCACCATATTTTTCTAAAAAACCCATTTAACAAGGACTGCTTCTTCAGAAAGCATTTTCTATCTAAATGCACCGATGGCTGGACCTCAAGAAATGATTTAAGTGTTTTTCTCAAAAACAAGGCAGGTATTTTTCAGTGCAACTGTTTTCAGACAGAACACACTGCGCTTTCTGTGGACTAGGTCTCGATACTTACAGAGATTTTAAAAGAAAATATTTGGGCTGTGGTTTAGGAATCAAACAATCTTAAGTATGTCAATAATGAGAGGCTGGAACTCTTTCTAAAAAAATATATACTGACTGTTGAACACAGGGCCAGCGTCTGAAGGCCAGGCTGTGCTGAGGGACGGCACCCCACCTCTGCTACTGCTGCACAGGCGGCCGGAGGGATGGGCACAGGTGGGGCTGGTCCTACCCGCAGCACCGCTGACCGCTTTATGGGAAACGGCTCTGATAAGAATGTCGTCCGGAGCCATCTCTGGGTCATCTGCGGAGTTAATTCTGCTGTTAAGAGTCCTCTTGAAGAGGGTATGTTGGGTTAAGACCGCGTATTATCTGAATGGGACAACTCACTTTTCCTACTAACGTGGTGGCCAAGACTGATTGATCCCACCGAGGCATCGCCACTCAGGGCCTGGCCATCTGTTCCCCCTCGGGCATCCCCGGTGCTGGGGCTGCAGCCGGCACACGGAGGAGGAGACCTGACTCGGCTTCTCTAGGCTGCACTTTGCAGGATCATTGGCACACATGTCAATCCCAACTCTTATTTACCTTCTGGGTCTGGGGGAGGGCAGGCACTGGATCTGTAAACCTGAAATACCTTCAGTTTAATTAGCACATTGTGGTTTGGACAGATCAACATCCAACGTTGAAAACCAGACCAGATTCTATCACAAACGGGGAATGGGTGGCAGTCAACAGCCCTCACAGGGGTTCAGGGTGAGAGGATTTGGCGACGTTTGGGGGTTAGCTCACGAGAGTATGACCTTCCTGGCAGGAATAGTCTGGCGGTTAGGGCACTCAGGCCACAGATTTGTTACAAAAGAAATCTAATTTATTAACCTTTATAATTTAATTCATTTCGAACACACGTTTCGGGACGGTAGAAACGAGGTCTGAGTTTACGGCCGGTTGCCCGTGATCTGCACGGGATGCACCTGCCCACAGGGTGCCAGGCAGCGGAGAGGCCCGCCTGGCCAGGAGCATCACCGCGGGGCTGGCCCTGCTCCCACTCAGCCGTGGTGTGTCTGCCTGCTCTCAGCTCACAGAAGCTCTCTGCGCGGGGTCACCGCCGACTCTGAGGCTCTGGTCAGACCGCGTCCCTGCAGACATCACCTTTGTCCCTCTTGGTGGCTGTGAATCAGCGGTGGGAGCTCAGGGGTTCTGTCTCCAGACTCTTCCATCCACCCGGGACTCTGGTTCTTTGATCAGAAATGGCACCAGGAGAGGCTGGGCCTGGGGTCCCAGGGCCCTTCTTAGGGATGCATGTCAGCATTTAGTTCTCTTACTTACTCTGGGTTTCCCTCCTTTTCTCCCATATTCTCTGGGAACTGTAGCGAGTCAAGAGGCACAAACGAAACTGCTCTGACTTTTCTTCTTCTGAGGCCTACTTTGCAGATCCAGCTTTTAAAATGCAAATGTCAAGACTTGACAGTTTCCTTGTTATGCTGCTTCAATAATTCTTTTTTTTTTCTTTTTAACACTTTATTGGAGTATAATTGCTTTACAATGGTATGTTAGTTTCTGCTTTATAACAAAGTGAATCAGTTATACATATACATATGTCCCCATATCTCCTCCCTCTTGCGTCTCCCTCCCTCCCACCCTCCCTATCCCACCCCTCCAGGCGGCCACAAAGCACCGAGCTGATCTCCCTGTGCTATGCGGCTGCTTCCCACTAGCTATCTACCTTACGTTTGGTAGTGTATATATGTCAATGCCACTCTCTCACTTTGTCCCAGGTTACCCTTCCCCCTCCCCGTGTCCTCAAGTCCATTCTCTAGTAGGTCTGTGTCTTTATTCCTGTCTTACCCCTAGGTTCTTCATGACATTTTTTCCCCCTTTGATTCCATATATATGTGTTAGCATACAGTATTTGTTTTTCTCTTTCTGACTTACTTCACTCTGTATGACAGACTCTAGGTCTATCCGCCTCACTACAAATATTTCAATTTCATTTCTTTTTATGGCTGAGTAATATTATATTGTATATATGTGCCACATCTTCTTTATCCACTCATCTGTTGGTGGACACTTAGGTTGCTTCCATGTCCTGGCTATTGTAAATAGAGCTGCAATGAACATTTTGGTACATGACTCTTTTTGAGTTATGGTTTTCTCAGGGTATATGCCCAGTAGTGGGATTGCTGGGTCATATGGTAGTTCTATTTGTAGTTTTTTAAGGAACCTCCATACCGTTCTCCATATTGACTGTATCAATTTATGTTCCCACCAGCAGTGCAAGAGTGTTCCCTTCTCTCCACACCCTCTCCAGCATTTATTGTTTGTAGAGTTTTTGATGATGGCCATTCTGACTGGTGTGAGGTGATAACCTCATTGTAGTTTTGATTTGCATTTCTCTAATGATTAGTGATGTTGAGCATCCTTTCATGTGTTTGTTGGCAAGCTGTATATCTTCTTTGGAGAATGTCTATTTAGGTCTTCTGCCCATTTTTGGATTGAGTTGTTTGTTTTTTTTGTTATTGAGCTGCTTGTACAAGCAGCTCATGCTTCAATAATTCTTGCTTCGAGAAAGGATAGTTCACTGGGTAGCTGAGAGGTGGTGGGGCACGGGAAACAGAAGTTACAGGGGAGAAATACATCGTGATGGGTTTATCAGAAGGGGACCCACACCTGGGTGTGTTGAGTCATATCTGGGATGAATATGAATAACGGCTACAAGGAGGCTATACGGACGAGGAAAGTCATCCAAGATATTAGTGTGAGTGGAGACTTAGAGACTAAGAAACGAGGCAGGAAGCCCAGAAAATGAACACCACCTGCCAAGAGCCCAGGCCCTGGGACAGCACCACCAACTTCGGAGGGGCCGTAAATGGCTCGATTTCTGCTCCCCCAAGGTCATCACGTCCTGCTGGGTGAAGCCAGGCTTTTCGGAGAAGAATTAAATCCATTCAACCAGGGGTGGGGGGATCGGGCAGAAAGGTGGGAGTCCCCTTGTTCCGTGACCAATTGAGATACTTTTGCAAACACCAGCTCTACTTCGCCTTTCCCTGACACAGCAGTTGTTTTGGAATAGATAATTGACCAAATGACTCAATTTTCCACTTCAGCTTTATTTGTAGATTCATTTTAAGATAGGTTTTCAGTTTATATACCAATTCTCCTTGGAGAAGAGAAAAACAGTGAAGCACGTTTTATGAACTGTGCCAATTCCTAGTGATTTTGATTCATGTGTGTATCGAAATAGAAAGCTCTTTATTTTTCTGTCGTGCATTTTTAAAGAAGAAAAACAGTATTTATTCTTTATCTACATCCAGGAGTCAGCAAGTTATGAAATTATGAACAAGCTGAGATTGAAATAATTTACTTTCTGTTAATAATATGAGAAAGGGAGGCCAACTGGTATGAGTGATACACTCGGGTTTCAGCTCCAAATCCTTTGTTGTGCTGAGCACAATCAGGAATCTAGTCCCACAGATGGGGTGTAGGATGGTAGCACAGACTGATGCTGGCAGAAAACAACAGTGTCTTGAAGGGGGTAGGGAAACAAGATGGTGTCACGGTCACGGCCAGGCTCACAGACTCTTAATCTCTGCTGTTAGTACCAGACTTCCCAAGACAAGAGTAATAGCATCTTTTGATTTATGACATGGTTATGACCAAGGAAATCCATTCTTTTCTGGCATCATTGCATGACAACTCTTAGAGTTCTGTTTTTTTTCTGGAATTCAAGCTCTGCATTTCTGCCCTGCATCTCAGTAAAAACTCATAAGTAATTTTCTATTTATAAAATTAATTAGAACTTTCAGGAAAGGTCGATTCAGATATGTTGCCAAAAACATTACATGCTTATCTGTAACAGTAAACCTCTGATGAAGTATTGTTTTGTGTCAGCCACTGGAGACGGGCCCGCACGGAATAATTGCAGGGTGAGGTGAGAACACGTGGAGGAAAAGGCGGGAAGTAAGGGAAGGGTGCCCTGGAAGACAGACTTTCTACTCTGATTCTAAGATTTCATGACTCACGTGTCTCCATAGCAACTTCTCCTGAAATTAATTCCAGCACCGTTGCAACAGGGACTTCCTGCTAACCGTTTGCATTTCCCGGAATGGTCTGCATTTCCAAACCAGTGTTTGGAAGTCCAGTGTGTCTCTGCCCCTCTGTGCCCCGCGGGTGCCTTCTCCAAGCAATTCCCCTGACCCCCTTTCACACTTCTGGGGAGACATCCTGGACCTTAGAGGGCTAGTCACCTCCACGGAGAACAGGAACAGCAGATATGAATAAACACGCTAGCATGAAAGTAAATATTTCCAAGCATGGTCTCTAGACAGAATTATCAAATTTAAGTTAAGCATTGAGCACTTACTAAGTGCAAGACACTTTGCTAGGTGCTAACTAGTTTATACACATAAACCCCATCTCTATCATCTAGAAAAAGTGTTGGCAGAAAATATAAAAATGCACAATGTGGTCAATAGGATTAAAGAGAAGTGGTCAAAAAGCGCAGAAGACGAGATGAATTCTGCTGGGCGTAATCACAGTTAGACTGTGTTGTGTATAATTTAACAAATTATTTTAGACGTGTCAGTTAGGAGATGCACGTATTTTGCAACGCGTACGACTGAAAATGGATCCGATGGGGCCACGCACGTGTCCACATGATACGAACATGTAAAGCAAATATGGTTTCTCCATTTCTTATTTTCTCTGCTTCTCTCATAATCAGTCCTTCCAAATGTTCCAACAGATTCTTCAACAGTATCTCCTCAAGGACTCAGACATATCAAATAACAGTCTAATTCCATTTTTCTCCCTGGAGCCTCCTTTCCGGAGCCCACGCCCCCCTCCTCCGGTCTGGACCGGCCTCGGTGGACCAGCCCTTGCCAGCCTTCAGTAGACACTGAGAGCGAAGGCGTTTGCTCCCACCACCCCCTGTCCAGAGGGTGAGAGCCTGGCAGACACGCCCAGGACCCTTTCTAGGCACAGCTGGCACTTCCAGGCAGATCTGAGGGGAGGAGCTTGTGTGTGTGTGGACAAAGGAGGGGCTTCAGGTGCAGGTGAGGACAACGTCTACGTGCTTACCACCTGAGTTCAATTTATTTGAAACCACACATTCCGAAAATGATGACTTTGGTTCACCCAAAATTCACTACTACTAAGTTGTGAGTACTGGTCTTTTACTACATTTTCTATTTACTAAGCTATTTTTTACAAAGTGACTGCAGGAATGTTACAAAAATTGATACTTGTTGTATGTGAGGAAGAAGGTTTCCTATCGTTATAAATAGATCTTTCTTGGGGCCAGGTCCATGGAGGCAGTGTCTTTTGTAGCAAAATGTACACGAAAACTTTTACTTCTCTGGCAATAAAATAAATACTTCAGATTGAAATTGTTGTTTAAAATGGCAAGGTGTGGCCATTTCTCATCTAGTCAAGGAGGAGAGTTGAACGTTGCTGAGAGGTACAATGGTTCCAGATAAAGAGATTTGCCAAACGGAAAAGATGAAGCCAAATTGTGTTTGATACATTAATGCTCTATTAATTAACTATTAATATAACTTTAATTAGCCTAGTATAACAATTATAAAGTACATTAATATATGACCTACAAATATACTATGTACTTTATTAATTATTCATGGGCTGTATACAATACTGTAATATATTAATTAATGTTATATTAATACCTGTACAACATATTGGTTATTTAATTGATACAACAACCATCTCATAATGATTAACATTACATATAATAATGCACATCACACACACGTAAACCCGAGTCCAGGCTTCTTAAGGGAGCAGCAGACAAAGGCCTTCTTGTCCCCCGCTGCCTGGTCCAGGAGAAGCAGCGGGATTTCTCACACAAGAGGATGCATTGTGGCCAGAGCCTCAGGTAACTCGGAACTTTTTGGCTTCTTACACTATCCAGCTTCTGGCTGAAACCATAAATATACTTCAGGAGCCTCTTTCAAATCTGTGGATTTTCAGACGCTTCATCCCCAAGCCCCAAAGGGGGCTGTGAAGATCCTGTGAACAGACATCTTCCCATCTGCGGGAAGGATGGCATTTCCAGTGGGCCTGTCCAGTTGTTTCTGGCTCAACAAATGCAGTGAAAGTTCCCTGAACTTGGATTGTCCGGTGTTAGTCTGGAGGCTTTAGTGATGCTCTGAGTCGGTCCTGGGGGAAAGAGAGCACGTGCCCAGGTGCGGACCCCTAACAAGGGCCATTCAGGGCCAGTCCCTGGACATGTGCATCATGAAGCCAGCACTGCGGACTGTCTGTCCTGGGGGTGGAGAGGCTGTCGGGAATATGTGTACAAAGGGGATCCAGTCCTTGGTCCCGAGAACCTTACGTTCCAGCGAAGAATCGAGCTGCTCTGATGTTGAAAATTGTTCTCATGCAAGTTGCTTCAGTCCATTATTTTCAAGACAGAAAAAATTCCTTGGAGAGAAAGGAAAACCTGCATTTAGTGGTCACCGACCATGCGCTAGGAACTTTGCATACATTATCTAATTTAACCCTCTAAACAATCATACAAGATAGGTATTACTGCCTTCAGTTTTGCTTAAATAACCAACCCAAGGACAAGAAGGGCTCAATCTTTGGTCTGCCCAACCCCAAAGCTTTGGTTCTTTCAGGAGAAAACAAACAAACAAACAAACAAACCAAAAGCAACTAAACTTGCAGCCAGCACTGATGCTCCACACACGCAGGCACCCATGGGTGCCCTGAAACCGCAAGCGACTCAGCGAGGCTGACTTGAGCAGCGTCTGTGCTAGCTACACCATGCTGCGTAACAAATAGCCCAGACATAATAGCTTAAAGCAATGGTAGTAGTTCACTGTCTCTCCTTTTCTGCGGGTAAGGAACGTGGAAGCAGCTTGCTCGGGGGTGCAGGCTCAGGGTCTGTCCAGGGCCGCAGTCATCGGCAGTGTCATCTGGGGTGGCAGATGCCCCTCGAGGTGGGTCATTCAGGAGTCCAGCTACCAAGGTTCTAATTGTCTCTTTCATTTCACCCATTACAACATTAACTTAGTACAGTCACAAGGCTTCTTTCCAAATTCTAGTAATAAAATCAACATAAAATTGGAAAAAAAAAGAGTCCAGCTGGTTCCACTCCAGAAGAACCAGCCTCTGCATGGGCTGCTTGAGTGTCCTCCTGATGTGGTGGCCAGCTTCCTGCAGAGAGCGTCCAGCAGACCCAGGTGGAAACTGCAAGTCTTACAATGCACACACCACCAGTTTGGTGGCCCGGGCCAGCCCTGATTCCACAGGATGGGACCTGCAAAAGGGAAGAAATACAAGACTTGAGACCACCAGGGGCTGTCTTGGGTGCTAACAACCGTGGTACATTCCACTGGCTCCCACCCTTGTGCTGGCAGAAACCCAAGGTCATTGAAGACCCCCAAGGGCCCTCTTCATTCTCTGACCTTGTTCCCTCTGCTCCAGACATGCTGGCCCCTTTTTACACACCAGACACGCCTATCCAGCGCCTTTGCAGGTGTCCTTCCTGCACTGGGTCCTCTTCCCGCCGACACCTGCATGGACTATCCCCTCACTCCTGTGGGTCCTGATACCAATGGCTCATCTGCAATGCACCCATCCTCCTGAGCCCCATATTTAACACTGAAATGCCAGCCCCCATCCCCAGCCTGCCCTACACCCTTTCCCTGCTTACATTTCTCTTTAGTCCTTATCACCAATGCTGTGCTGGTAAATCAGCTCTCCCTGTCCCAAAACAAAACAAAACAAAACAAAACAAAACAGCCTTGATTTGTAGAACTTGTGTTTCCTTCCGTAAACACTCTCCCACAACAGACATCAGATTTATTCATTTCACCTGTTACCGTGACGTCACTGATCACTAAGTTGGGAGAAATTCGCACATTCACCAGTGCTGAGCCAGGACCTCAGCTGCAGCTCTGCCTATCACCCTCCACCACTGTGCACATTTTACTTAATTCATTTCGGGTCCGTGGAATAGATAGATCTTTCCACCGCTGGATCCTCTATGTCTGCAGTGCGGCCTTCGTGAAACAGGAACTTGATAAATATCTGATGAACAAATGGTGTTGGAAAGTCTGCCGTTTGCCTGGTCCTGGGCAGTGGCCTCATCCATATTTCTGAGACGTGGGGCAGAGGGTGGGGAAGAAAACATCTGCCTTACAGTCATTTGACTAGTGAAAAACAACACCTTACACTATAAAGAGAATACTTGATCTCGTACACACAAAGTAGCTACACTGACAATCAAAGAATGACGAAGGCTTAGGGACGATGCTGTTGACTTGTCTAACTATGGCTCCACATTGCTCAGAATTCCAAAACGGTGATGACAGTTATGATAGTAAGTTTGGGACATATTACAGTTTGGAGCACAAAAAAGTGAATAGCACTTCATACATACAGACATGATTTTCATATGTAAAAGAATTATTATATTTCATTTGGAAGAGTCAGGAAAGGATTACTCAAGAAATCATGCTGAGAAAAAAATGGCTGTTTATACAAAAATAAATTTTAACTATTTTTAATGACACTTTTCAAAATAAATTGAAAACCAGACCACAAGGAAAACCTTTGAAGAACTGGACACATATGTGGGAGAATAATAATCTTAAATCAAGATGCATAAGAACCTCCCAAAAATAAACTCAAGGAATAGTAAGAGAAATACTGGTCAATTTAATTTTATAAACAAAAAGCTTATATATTTAAACTTTATGAAACAAATTAAGTTTGTTATCAAACAATAACTAGAAATAATTTTCAACTATACCTAACTAAGTAACATATAACAACCAATAAGGACAGTAAAATTACATTAAAAGTTGACAAATGACATGAATAAAATATTCACAGAAAAGGAATGAACAACTTAAATGGCTAAAAACTACAAAATTCATAGCAAAATGTGCAGAAAAATGCAATCTAATACTGTCTTTACCTATGAAGTGAGCAGATGATTGAAAAGTTGTGTCCCTCACGGCTGGTGTGCGCATGGTGAGACAGGCCCTTCTCCATTCTTCTAGTGGAAAACTTAATATACTCTTTTGGGAAAATAATTTGACAATATGTATCCATTTTCATTAAAATAGTCATATTCTTTGACCGAATAATTCCACTTCTAGGAAGCTATCCAAATGAAATACTAATAAATGAAGAAAAACACGTGTATGCACTCGTATGTATATTACAACATTATTTATCATTGAACTAATTTTGAAAGAAAGTAAATGCCTAACTTAGCAGAATATTATATAAATTATACTATAGGCATATGATGGAAGAGTGTAAATATTAAAGCCAGTGTGTACAAAGAAATTCTAACATTGTAGGAACATCCTTATGAGTATTCTATTAAGTGAAAAGTTTAGACATCAGGCATCCTCATGGAAACAACCTGAAATATGGCCTGTGAGGAACCGTTGTACCTCTCCAGAGGAGGACATTAGATCATAAACTACCGTAGGCTTTTCCAGTACCCAGTGACAAACACACTCAATTTCTTATTAAACCAAGGACATAAACTTTCCTCTGCTGCCCTAACCTTCCCTGAAGGTGTGTAAGTTACCACTTCGGTGCAGGAGTCTGGCAGTTCCCCCCTCTCTTTCTCTCCTTCCTTCTCACCTCCACCCTTCCCCCCTTAATCTAAGCTGATTATTTTCAAAACTTCCAAACACACGGACCAGGGAACCCAGTAATACAATGAACCCCAAGGACCCAGCACGTGGTTGTAATGATTACTGACGTGAGGCCATTTGCTCCAGCACCCCTGCCAACTGTCCCACCTACCACTGGATTATTGTGAAGCACATCCCAGAAATCATCCTTTAATTTGCCTTGATGAAGTGGCCTCGTGCAGGTGAAGTGGGCAGTAAACCAATGAGCTTCTCCAAGGCAACAGGTACCTGATCGGTACCAGGGGACACCCTTGGTACCTGACACCCGGGTTCTCATTCGCCCTTTGGAAAAGGTGACTGCAGGTAGCTTAACATGAATGCAATTGAGCTGGTGTTCAGAGGGCCGAGGGTCTTTCTCAAATGGGTGACCTTTCATTTAGTGTTCTTAGGATGTATATGATGGATGATGTTTTGATATACATATACACAGATGATAGATATACAGAGAGATAACAGACAATTTGATAGATGGGTAGAGACAGAGATAGATTCTAAGAACCTCTGTGTGTGTGCATGTCTTTGTGCTAACTCTGAAAGCTTTCTGTAAAATATACTTCAACTTTAATTTCCTTAGGCTATGTTTTATTACCACTTTGCCCTAACTAAACCCTTTTATGAATATTACTTAAAACAATAAACATACAGTTAATGAGTTCGTCTTTGGATTTGGTGCTAATTAAATTCATTGATTTCTAAAATGTTTTCAGTGCATAGCATTTACTAATATCTTTATGATGTAGGTATAGATCCACACGTTTAAATTTACGCTTTTACAAATCATCTAAAGCACATTTCAATCAACTGACACCTCAAGGACGAGACTGTTTTAACAGATTCCTAGCGATTCCGCCTGCCTCTTACCCCTCCTAGCTCTCCTGTACACACATACTCCCAGACGCCTCTTAAAGATGGGGATTTTATCATGCCAGCACTGCTCAGACTTTTTTTTTTTTTTTTTTTTTGCGGTACGCGGGCCTCTCACTGTCGTGGCCTCTCCCGTTGTGGAGCACAGGCTCCGGACGCGCAAGCTCAGAGGCCATGGCTCACGGGCCCAGCCGCTCCGTGGCACGCGGGATGCTCCCAGACCGGGGCACGAACCCGTGTCCCCTGCATCGGCAGGTGGACTCTCAACCACTGCGCCACCAGGGAAGCCCTCCTCTGCTATTTTTGACCTTGACCTTGACAATGTACTGTGGAAGAATTCACGAATTCAAGTGATAAACACAGAAGAGGAGAAACAGATGGTGTCAGATAGCCAGGTCCTTAAATAAAGCAGCTCTGTGAACACTGCCTTCTCACCCGAGCTTCCTTTGACTTTCTTGCTGATGTCTATCACAATCGTGTTTTTACCAAGCAACCATATAATTTTTTTTTGGTCCAAACTAGGGCACTTTTTTTTTTTTTCGGTACGCGGGCCTCTCACTGTTGTGGCCTCTCCCGTTGCGGAGCACAGGCTCTGGACGCACAGGCTCAGGGGCCATGGCTCACCGGCCCAGCCGCTCCCCTGCATGTGGGATCCTCCCAGACCGGGACACGAACCCGCGTCCCCTGCATCGGCAGGCGGACTCTCAACCACTGCGCCACCAGGGAAGCCCAAGGGCACTTTTGAGAATGGAAAAAGGAATATTACTCTGGGACAACAGGCCTAAACCATGAACCTCCCAGGCAAACAGAGATGACTATTGAATGCTGGTTCTATTCTCTAATCAATTAATCCCATTTTCCCCAATTTGATTACCAGAAACTTGCAGTGTAAAAGAAATGTCAGGACTCCACTATGGGGAAACCTACACTTCATGAAGTGAAATTCATGAGAATGGAAATTGGTTAAATCCTGGAAGCCTATGAATGCTGTGATCATATTAATATTTTAGAGAATAATTGAGAATCTGTTAGATACTCTGCATTATCTAATTTGAATCTTCTACTTAGGTGTCATTATCCCAGTCTCATAAAGAAGAAAACAGACTCAGAAAGGTGAGGTAACTTTCCCAAGATTGTGGTGGTGGTACCCCTGGAGAAACAGGGCTGCAATCCGGCAGCGGAGTCTGCAACTGTGGGCTCCCCTATTGTTATGGGTTGACTGTAGATTTTTTGATGTAGTTTATTGCGTGCAGGGAACCATTGAAATTATTAAAGCCGGTAATAACGTACTGAGACTGCTGTCTTAGAAAAATAACTCTGGTTAAAGTGTAAAAGGTTCACTGGAGGAGCTACCAAATTATCGAGCTAAGAGTTGAAGGGAAGCAGTTGCAGTAGAAATTGAAAGACAAGATCTGTAGACAGATGGAAGGGCAGCATGAGACTGAGGAAGGAGACAGGTTTCTGATTTATTGATGACGTTTATAGTGATAATAGGAAACTAGAAACAGAAAAAGCGACTTGGACTCTAAGCTAGAGACAGATGTGTGTACCTCGTTCACTATCCAAGCTCTAGGTGCTTGGCACTAGAGGCACTTTAGCTCTAAACCCAATTTTTAGAATTGATTGATCATCCAAGTCTCAGTGGTTGATAACCGTAGGGTAGGTTTAGCAAAAAAAAAAGAAAAATAGTTCTTATAATACTCCTTTTTATCATGAGATATTTGGAAGATATTACAAAGGTTTATTTAGTTAATAACTCTAAAGAAATCCCCAATTTTAATTTTAATGGGTCATGCCTAAACTAACTTTTAACTGATTTTTTTTTTTTACCTCTTACATACTGTATTATTTAGAGGCAAGTAAAAGATCTTATTTGGTTTGTTTAGCTATTTCCCTTGGTTTATTGGATTATCTTACATTATTCTTTCCAATAACTCAATGTCTTAGTAAAAGCATGTTTTATGTCACAGTAATCTGGAGTAACTTAACAGAGAAATGACTAAATACTTCTCTCACGTTGTTTTAGAACTTCATTGAGATATATTTTACATACCATAGAAATCATCCATTTCAAGTGCTGGCTGTTGTGACGGGCTTCTTTTACTTACCGAAATGTCTTCAAGGCTTATCCATGCCGCAGCAAGTGTCAGTACCTTCTTTTCATTGATGAAGCTATTGCATTGTTGGGATAGATCTCATTTCATTCACCCATTCGTCAGCTGGTGAGCATCAAAGCTACTTCCACTTTTTGGCTGCTATGAAGAATGCTGCTCTGAACATGCGCGCTCAAGCTCTGGTGTGAGCATACGTGTTCAGTTCTCTTAGATAAACACTTAGGAGGGGGATTGATTATTCACACAGTAACTTCACGGTTGGCATTTTGAGGAGCTGCTCCACTGTCTCCCAAGAGGCTCTGACACTTTACATTCCCATCGGCAGTGTTGGGGGGTCCAGATTCTCCACTTTCCTGCCTCTACTTATTATTGTCTGCCCTTTTATTTTAGCCACCTTGGTGGGTCTGGAGGGATATCTCATGGTGGTTTTGATCATATTTTCCTAATGGCTTATTGGCCATTTGTATATTTTCTTTGGGGTAATGTCTATTCAAATGATTTGCCCATTTTTTTTTAATTTGATTTTTTTAAGTTGTAAAAGATCATTCTGGGATTTCCATGATGCATGAGTTGGTACCACAGGTCTCTGAGTTTCTGTTTATTTTTCTTCATTCTATTTCCTTTCTGCTCCTGAAACTGGGTAAATTTTTATTAACTCATCTACATTTTCTAATTATTTCTTCCACCAATGCAAATCTGTTAAGACCCTTTAGTCATTTTTTATTTCAGTTATTGTACTTTTCAACTTATTTTATAATTTCTATTGATTCTCTCTTACAGTTTCTACATATTTATTAATATTTTCTTCTTGGAGAGATATCATTATAATGTTTTTCTTTAATTCTTTGGACTTAGTTTTTTCAGTTCCTTGAATATATTTATAATAAGTGGTATAAAGTCTTTGCCTTTTTAGTCTCAGGGTCACTTTCTGTGGGCTGCATTTTTCCCTGGGTATGTGGCATACTTTCCTGGTTTTTACATGTCTTGTTACTTTGTACTGAAAACTGGACATTTCAGATAATATATTGCAACAACTCTGGTATCAGATTTCTCTACAAGCTTCCCCCACCACAGTTGTTACTTTTGCTGGTTTTTGTGGGTATTTATTTTTGTCGTTGTTTTTCTTATTGCTGCTTATTTTCTTAGTGACTTTCTTCAGCCACTTTCGTAGATTCTCTATTCCTTACAGTATGTGGCAGCTCAGTTCTCTGTCATATTTTTTGTTTTAAATTTCCAATTTTATTTTTAAACTTGGCTTCCTAGGGAGTCCTACTCGGTCAGTATAATTTATCGGTGAAGCAACAATTGGTCGGAAGTTCCCTTACATGCTATTCTGCGCGTCTCGGAGCGTCTGGTGAGAAGGCTGGCCTTCAAATGTCAGGCGGTTTATGAGGCAGCCCTAGCTTTCACTTCCTTCTTGAGTAGAGCCTCAAGGTCAGCTAGAGGTGAGTAACTCCTGCCTTCTTTCCAAGTCTGCTGGGCACACACAGTCCTGCAGACAGGCACGGCCTTTCTGGTACCAGGGATGTGCTGGAGCATTTGAAGCTCCTCTGTGTTCACCTAGTTCTCCAGGATCTCCCTTAACTTTCTTCCCAGCTCTCAGTTCACCCCAGTAGAAATTACAGTCTCAGGCAGCTGATACATTGCCATCGGTCCGCTATTGCTTTTATAACGTCCTGGGGTTCGGTCGTCTACTACCACCACCCACAGTTCATCTCTGAGTCAAATCCAGTAGCCACCACAATCTGAAAATAGGGATTTCCCAGGGAGCTGCACGTTCACACAAAATATTGATTGTGCTCTAGGAACGGTATTTTTAATAGAATTTCAACATTGGTCAAATGTCTATAGTCTGCAAAGCTGCTGGCTTTGGCTTCCACCCCAATGAGCTGAGGAGGAAGGTAGGAAGGAAATAGCCCCCAAGTTAAAGTGTGGCTGACCCAAACTTTCTACTAAGGTTCAGAAAGTTCTCTTAGATAGACAATTTTCAGCTCATCCTATCATTTTGGTTAATTGCCAGAATTCTGAAGTGGTTTATTATAATTGTTTTGCCAGTATTTTTATTGTTTTAGAGGAAAAGAAACTTTACTGAAGCCTTCACTCAGGCATTCCAGAAGCCAGTCTCTCTCAATGGTATTTTGTGATTTCTAATGTAGAGATTAGTAGCAGCGAAGAGGAAAAGAAACAAAACAAACATCGTATGTTTAAAGTAATACTCAATGCATTATAGGAAAACTTCTGAGAATTTTGTATTATTTAAATTTTGCTTTTATATCATGCTGTAAACTTCAAATATTGAATTATTTCTGTATAGATTTGGGTGCAATAGGTTATTAAGATATGCATGATTTGTCTGAAAGAATCCTAATGTACATATATATTTTATCTCTCACACAAAAGCATGTTAATGTAATGAATAGTTCACCATTTCATGTGGCTGATTCTAATGATTTCTTTTTTAAATGACATTTTGGGTTATTATTAGATGAATTAGGCTATAAGTGTTCCCTGGAGCCTCTGTGGAGTTGCTTAGCCAACAGTACTGAAAGCTTCCACACACACAACTTGTAGGACTTAATGAAAACCAGAGCAATTAAAACCAAGAAAGGAAACCACACTATTGATTAGGTTTAGCAGGAAAAACACCCACGTTTTGTGGCTTGAACAGTGAAAGTCCTAGTGAAACAGATGCTTTTCAGCTCTAACAGTCCTAATCATTTTTCTCAGTGAAATGTTTTTTGTTTCCTATGAAATAAAAAACAGATGAAACACATTAGATGACCTAAACTATGTGAACTATTAAGTTTGATGCAAACCAAGAACTCAGAGCCTTCTTCTGAGATGTCCATTCAAACTAGCTCTACATAGGTTTGAAAAGTTGTAGAAAATACCTGTGTATCTATTATTGACAGTTTTTGTGGAAACCCTTGAATCAAGTATGGCTTACAGATTAATGCTTTACACATTTTTGGAATTTTTCCCATCTTGGATTGAAATGGACAAACTTTGTCATGCCTTCCTACAGCACTAGAATGATACGATTGGACTGTGTAGGGTAGTCCTGGGTTGGCTTAAGTCCTCCTCTCCCCGTGCTGGCTCTTTAGTCTCAGATATTTTACAGAACCCTGGTACATGTAATCCATTTGACAATCACATCTCATCTTGGATTTAAATCAAAAGGTCTCGCTGCTGTATAACTCCCCACATGTTTATATACTATCTTTCCCAACTACACTGTGAATACTTTAAGGACCAAAAAAAAAAAAAAAGTCCTACCCTTTAAAAAATAGTTCAAATATTTTTAAAGGGTAAGATTGACCTTCCAGTCCTGGCCTTCCAACCTTCCAATCAGCAGAGCAGCATTTAGTAATTTGTTTAAGTAAAGCCTGTATGACTTTCTAAGCAATATCATCCACTTAAAAATAATAATGTTAATCTGAGGTCCCCGAAGGCTGGGAGAAGAAAAGAAAAAAGTTAAAGTTAACTCTATGAAAGATCAAAATGGCTGCTTTACTTAAGAATCACGACTAAGATCATTTGGGGTTTTGGGTAGAGGTGTGGGATCTTTTGTTTCAAAGACTTTTCCATCACATTTCAGGATGTAATTGACCTGAAATAACAAAGACGTGTGAATTCAAATGCTAAAATCAAATTATTAATCTTTTGTCTTACTTAAATATGTTTCATCTTTTGATTAGTAAAATGTTTAAGACTTAATGCTTTAAATGGGTTTTTTTCTAGTTATTCTGGGTTTTGCTTTGTTTTAGGGTTTATTATTTCCCTGTAAGAAGAACTGTAGTTTACGTTTTGCTTTGCTGGTTTAATAGTTATTCATGTGCAAAGCACAAAAACATGTCTCAAAAGCATCAGTAAATTAACAGTAAGAAATCAGAAAGAGCAAAGATCGCAAGCGCATCACAAAAGAAGAAAATAAGCTTAAAGGCACCAAGATGGACATTTCTAGAGGGAACATATTTTAGATCTGTTTTTTAATTTATTTTTGTAGTGAAAAACATAATTTGATTTGTTCTTTTTGCATGCATCAAATATTAGATGAATGCACAAATATGTTACTTAAGTATTTGAGACATTCAAGAGTATGGTGAATAAAACTATATTTTGAGTTTCCTCAAGTTATTTTCTTGTATTAAGTCAACTGCCTCAGGAAAATTTTAGCTCATGTAACTAAACATCATTTACTACCCTATTCTTTTTGCATCTCAAAAAATCCCAACTGTAGAATGGTGAGATCTCAGAGGGCTAAGGGCCTCGATCCTAAATTTGTTCAGTCTCTACAGATCATTTAATGACACAATCAGGCTAGACATGGCTGTCATTTATTAAAGACCCACTAAGTGTTCACTGTTCTGCATAAATTATTTCTTATACTAACCCAAAAAGACACTCTTCCAATCTTCTAAAGGAAGACATTGAGATGCAGAAAAGTTATCTGCCCAAGCAAAAAACGGTGGCATGGATTCCACTCCAGGTTACTCTGTGTCCAGTTCTTCCCCATCTCCTCCCAAACCCTTGCTGCCACAGGTCATTGCTTTCTCTTGAATGTAGTTTCTAGAGTCTTGATTTCCTGGTCCAGTGTTTCTCCCCATTATACCACTGTCTCGGATAACCACATAGTGACTTGGAAGTAATATTGCGTCATTGTTTCTATTGTCTATTCTGAAATAATATTAATGCTCTTTTCCTCTTTTAAAACAAAATTTAAGCTGCTTTCTCCTTACTTTAAACTATTTTGGCTCTGTCTTATACCACATCAATAGGAACAACTTATATCCAAAATAGACAAAGAAATCACACAATGAAAGAATAAGAAGACAAACCAACATAAAGAAGGGAGAAATTCAAACAAACACTTTACATGAGAAGATATATGAATAGGAAATAAGCATGTGAAATAATACCCAACATTATTACTTACCAGGAAAATGCAAATATAAAAGCACAATGAGATACCACCTTATAGCAATTATCAACTATAATGGCTAATATTAAAAAGACTGACAATACTAAGTGTTGATGGGTTAAAATAAGGAACTAGAATTCTCTTTTGTTCCTGGTAGGAATGTAAATTAGTGTCACTTCTTTGGAAATCAGCATGCTAGTTTCCTTTAAAGTTAAAAATACACTTAAAATATGATCCAGCAATTACTTTCCTAAATCTTTATCCAACAGAAACAAAAACAGTGTCCCTACAAAGATTTGTATACAAATGTCCATAGAACTGTTATTCATAAGAGCTAAAACTGGAAGCAGTGCAATGCCCATCAACAGTTGAGGTGCAGTATATCAATACAATGGACTACTGCTCTTAAGGAATTTCTATTGATACAGGAATAACATAGATACATTTCCAAATCATAATGATGATCAAAAGAGTGAAACAGAAAAGAGTACACACCATATGATTCTATTTACGTGAAACTCCAGGAAGGGCAGTTCTAATCTCTGGTGATAGAAATGGTGCCTGTGGTTTCTTGGGGCCAAAGGTGTGCAGTGGGGATTGGCTGAAAAGGCACGTGGGGCATTTTTGAGGTTGATGAAAATGCCTCTATCTTCATGGTTATGCAGTTTACTTATATACATATATTTGTCAAAATACATCAAACTCTGTACTTAAAATGGGTACATTTTACTGTTTAAAGCTACCTCAATGATACTGAGTTAAAAATCCAAAGGAAAGATGGAATAGTAATATTTGTGTCACGTTTATTATGAAAAGTTGAGCAGATGGCATATGTGGAAGAACCTTCCACGTGGTGAGCATTTAGTAACTAGCAGCCATTATTCCTATTGACTGAAAAAATGTGCACAACCTAAAATTTGAGAGTTACGTTTTATTCAGGGACTTTCCTGAGGACTATAGGTCAGGAGACAGCTTCTCAGAGAGCTCTGAGGAAATGTGCCAAAGAGGTCAGGGAGCACACACAACTGCCTTTTGGGGTTCGGTTAATTTGCTAGAGCAGCTCATAGGACTCAGAACAGCATTTTGGTTACTAGATGACTGTTTTTTTTTATAAAAGGATATGACCCAGGAACAGCCAGATGGAAGACATACAGAGAGCAACGTACAGGGAAAGGCATGGAGATTCCATGCTCTCTCTGAGCTCCACTCTCCCCCAATCTCCCTGTGTTCACCAACTGGGAAGCTCTCCAAACTCTGTCCTTTGGGTTTCTATGGAGACTTTATTAGGCAAGCATGATTAATTAAAATATTAGCTATCAGTGACTGAGCTCAGCCTCTAGCCCCTCTGCCCTCCCCAGAGGTTGGGGTAAGGATTGGGGGGATGGGATGGAAAGTTCCAGCCCTCTCTACTGGCAACCGTCCCCATCCCCAGCAGCTTTCCAAAATTCACCTCATTAACATAAAAAGACACTTTTATAACTCTCATCACAGGAAATGCCAAGGGTTTAAGAATTCTGTCAGAAACAGGCACGAAGACCAAATATATATATTTCTTCTTATTGTTGACTAAAAAAAATGCACAATGTGAGAGTCATGAGTTAAGTTTTATTTGGGGCAAAACACGGACTATGGCCCAGGAGACAGCATCTCAGATAGCTCTGAGGAACTGCTGCAAAGAGGCCGGGGGAAGGTCAGCGCTATGTATGATTTTAGAGAAGGGGCACGTGCGTCAGGCACACGTGGCGGCAGAGGCCGGCTGCCGGTCACGAGGAGCAGACGTCACTGCTCATGATTTTACTGCTTTTCTAGATACCGGGAGATGCAAGAATTGGGCTCCTAAAATCTTCTCCTGAAGATATCTAACTGTCCAAAGGCCTGTTCTGCCAGTTTTTCCCAGAGCACAGAGCGTCTCGTCCCTGCTCTCCATCCTGAGCTCCTTTCGGGGAGTGTGGAAGGGCAGCAGCTGCAGCGGCTCATGATTTAGTCCTTGTAGAGGCAGATGGCAAGGGCCGATTTGTAGGTGGTATTGTAAATCACAATGTCCCAAAGCCTGAGCAACACTTCAGTTGCCCTCATGGGCTACGATTTACCAGGATCCGATTCCACTCAAATAGGAAAGTTGGGCTTTTCTTTCCAACCCACTGCCCACTTGGTTGCAAGATCTTCCCCTTCTTTTGAGGGGGCAAAGGCATACTAATATTGAGCGGATAACCAGATGAGCTCTGCAAAGTGTCTTTATATGACATCCACATTGGAGGGAATAATACTGGAAACAAATTATTTGAGACGTTACTGACATGGTTGAAACTTTAACTAAAGATCATTTGTTAGAATTAATCGTATATCCATGAAATTCGCATTCTTTCCTAGGCACTTATTCTCTAACTTGATGATTCCCTTACAAACTTCATTTGCAAACTATTTTAAACTTTGCCAAATATTATGTCTCAATATAATCACTCCGTTGCCAGAGTTTGGACGACTGCCTCTTTCTCATTCTGTCCATTTGTCTCCCTTCGTCCAGCTGCCTGGTGTTCTCTTTCTTCGTAAGTCTTGTTTCTGATGTTTCCTGTGGCATTAACTGCAATGAAATGACATAGGCACAAATTAGAGTTCCAGTCATGACATTTTAATATGACATTCTGTGAAGTGGAAAAATGACTTTGCATTTTATTTGCTCTTTTCAAAAGTTGAATACTGCATTTTCTAAAATGTTGATAACTTTGACAAGTTTTATGCAAAAAACTCTGAGCTTTCTAATTAAGGGTTATATCCCCATGTGCAACTAGACCAAATCTATGGAATTTACACAAAAAGAGGAAGACTAATTCTGTAATCTCTTTTCTCTTAGGCATCAGTAAATTTGCAGTGGGCAACAAGTACTTCCCGTGTTTCATGGAGGAAAGTTTACCAAGCCCAAGCCCTTGCTGCTCCCCAGAGCTGTGCCAGGTCCTGCTCAAAACCTGCCGAACTTTAGCAGGAATTAGTGTAAATCTTTAAGTTAAAGGGTCCAGAGATAAGAAATGGAGCTACAAAAACAAATGAAAAAGAACCACCACCACCACCAACAAAAACAGATGGAACCATCTGGGACCGAGAGGGCAACGAATCTGCCCAAAGACCCTGAGTCTCAGCATACACTGATTTTACCATATTAGCATATTAAGTGACACACCTACTGGTGGCCATGACCAGGCATTAGGGACCACAAAAGGTTAGAAAGGGGGTGGCCCCCTCCCTGGAAAAGCCCCGCCCCTTCCTCAATAAAATAACACATATGCTTCCCCATCATCAGTCTCACTCCTTCTCCCTTTGTTTTTACTCTTTAAAATCAGATCCCTCTCACCATGTGGGCGAGAAGTTGACCTGTGAACTAAGTCCCCACTTCTCCATTCTTTGGCCACCTAATAAGACTTGTGCTGCATGGATCTCAGCTTTGGTTTCCCGAAGGGCCTGAGCAGGCTCCGTAAGACTTAATTCGATAACATACGTCCCTCATTTCTTTTGAAAGCCTGAATTTTAATACCCTGAAAATTTTAAGACTATAACTTTGTTCCTAAATTCTTTCTCTAACATTAGGTACCAGAATTAAGAACCTATTTGTATATGTATATTTAGAAAATACATCCCCGCTGTTTGCCCTTTCCTATATTTATTTTAGAAAGTTTTCTGTTGATCGACTCTCGTTGCCTTTGCCAACGACCTTCTGTTTAGTCTAACAGAGATGAAAAATCAAATGACCCAGGCGCAAGTGTGCATAGCGATTAACCATATAGTGAGTAAGTGCGAGCCCTCCAGTCAGTGAGAGGTGGGCGGCCTGGACAGTCAGTGAGAGGTGGGCGGCCTGGACAGTCAGTGAGAGGTGGGCGGCCTGGACAGTCAGTGAGAGGTGGGCGGCCTGGACAGTCAGTGAGAGGTGGGCGGCCTGGACAGTCAGTGAGAGGTGGGCGGCCTGGACAGTCAGTGAGAGGTGGGCGGCCTGGACAGTCAGTGAGAGGTGGGCGGCCTGGACAGTCAGTGAGAGGTGGGCGGCCTGGACAGTCAGTGAGAGGTGGGCGGCCTGGACAGTCAGTGAGAGGTGGGCGGCCTGGACAGTCAGTGAGAGGTGGGCGGCCTGGACAGTCAGTGAGAGGTGGGCGGCCTGGACAGTCAGTGAGAGGTGGGCGGCCTGGACAGTCAGTGAGAGGTGGGCGGCCTGGACAGTCAGTGAGAGGTGGGCGGCCTGGACAGTCAGTGAGAGGTGGGCGGCCTGGACAGTCAGTGAGAGGTGGGCGGCCTGGACAGTCAGTGAGAGGTGGGCGGCCTGGACAGTCAGTGAGAGGTGGGCGGCCTGGACAGTCAGTGAGAGGTGGGCGGCCTGGACAGTCAGTGAGAGGTGGGCGGCCTGGACAGTCAGTGAGAGGTGGGCGGCCTGGACAGTCAGTGAGAGGTGGGCGGCCTGGACAGTCAGTGAGAGGTGGGCGGCCTGGACAGTCAGTGAGAGGTGGGCGGCCTGGACAGTCAGTGAGAGGTGGGCGGCCTGGACAGTCAGTGAGAGGTGGGCGGCCTGGACAGTCAGTGAGAGGTGGGCGGCCTGGACAGTCAGTGAGAGGTGGGCGGCCTGGACAGTCAGTGAGAGGTGGGCGGCCTGCAATGACCCCAGAATTAGAGCTCTATCTCATATTATCACTGAAATAAATTTTGTATGAGAGTGAGAGTAGAAATGTTAAAAATTTAGTGTAGCCATGCACACTAAGCAGCTCTTATGTTATCAATATACTCCTAAATTCAGGACCTTTAAGAGCCTGAAATTAAAAATAAACTGTCCACCTAAGAGCCTATATCCAACAAAAATATATTTCAAAAACAAGGCTGAAATAAAGACATTTTTAGACTTAAAAAAGCTGAAGATATCAATCGGCAACAGTCTTGAACTGAAAGATATATTACAGAAGACAAACAACTGTTTAAACAAGTTGATAGAATTAATATATTTAGATCACTTTGCCTGAAACATTAGAATACAAATTCTGGTCAATGCCTGAAATAGATGCATCTGGCCAATAATGTTTCAATACATTCAAAATAATTCATATCTTTGGACTTTTGCTCCATGACCACAATGGAATTAAATTAGAAATCATCAACATCTTAAAAATAAACCGGAAATAGAAAAGCAAATGAAACATAAAATAAGCAGTGAAAAGGAAATGATAAGAGCAGAACTAAAAAATTGTCAGTGGAAAAGCAATAGGAATGACACAGATGGCCAATGTCAGGACTGAGAGAGGGGACATCATTACAGAACCTCTAAACATTAAAAGGATAATACAAGACTAGGATAAAAAAAATTATGCCAACAATTTAACAACTTTTGTATTAATGTATTAATGCCTTGAAAGACACAAACTACAAAATTACAAAAGCTTACTCAAGATCATTAGATAATCTAAACAGCTTTGTATCAATGAAAATAATTTAATTTATAGTTACAAACTATTGTACAATGCAAACTCCAATGACAGATGACTTCACTGGTGAATTCCACCAGACACTTAAGAAATAGAAACTAGAAATTTAACGATACTTTTCCAGAGAGTTGAAGAGGAGAATGTCATTCTCAGTATTTCTATGAGTCCAGTATTATCCTGACACCAAAACAGTCGAACGCTTTTCAAAATAACGTGTAGAACAGTATCTCTTATAAATATAGAAACAAAAATGTTAGGACTAGGTTAGCAAAATGAATCCAACAATAAAAACATGAATAATATATTGTGATCCAGTGGGATTTATCCTAGGAATACAACTTTGGTTTCGTATTTGAAAATCAGTGTAATTCACGAGATAAACAGATTTAAAAAGAAAATCATTTAATCATATCAGTAGCTGCAACAAGGGTCTCAGCTCATCCCACTGGGATTGTGGGATGAGACCTGAGATGTCTCTTCCAAATTGTCTTAAACTGAGGGAGGGTCAGACCTTTTACTCCTGCATCAACTAGTTGGGGACGTGGACTGCTCCCCGGATGGGCTGTGTTACCTTGGCAAACCAGATCTGCGTGTTAGAGGGAAGTTGCCCATGAGGGGCTTAGCTGGAGCTGCCGGCAGCCAACACTGCCAACAGCTGGGGGAACATGTGCCTCGGTCTTCAGGTTGAAACATGGGCAACGCACAGCATCTACTGTAGAAGGACAGAGAACATTGGAAAGAAGAAGGGTGATAACAGATGTACCAGATAAACGCTGACACATATGAATATTATATTGAAAAACATATATTAGTATTGGACAAAATAGACTTTAAAATAAAAGAAAATGCATTATTGAGAAATAGTCACTATGTAAGGAGAAATGCTTAAGTTATCAGAAATTATAATATTTAGTTTGAAAATTGTATGCATTGAGTAAAATAACCTCAAACTATGTAAAACAAAAATTGAGGCTTCCCTGGTGGCGCAGTGGTTGAGAATCTGCCTGCCAATGCAGGGGACACAGGTTTGAGCCCTGGTCCGGGAAGATCCCACATGCAGTGGAGCAACTAAGCCCGTGAGCCACAACTACTGAGCCTGCACTCGAGCCCGGGAGCCACAACTACTGAAGCCCACGTGCCTAGAGCCCGTGCTCTTCAGCAAGAGAAGCCACTGCAATGAGGAGCCTGCACACAGCAAGGAAGAGTAGCCCCCGCTCGCCACAACTAGAGAGAGCCCGCACGCAGCAATGAAGACCCAATGCAGACAAAAATAAATAAATAAATAAATTTATTTTTAAAAAAATGAAAGATTACTGGCATAAACTAAAAAATTACAAATACAGTGGATGGTTTTAGTACAGCTCTCAGAGAACAGAAAAATGGGTAAGAATATAGACGATATGAAGAACATTAACAACAATAATCTAACGAACACACAGAATAATGAATAAAACTTCAGAATACACCATAGAACATTTAAAAAAATTGATGACTTATTGGCTATGAACCAAATCTTTAAAAAAAATGAAAGGAATTGATTTCATATGAATAATGTCTACCCAATATATAAATATTTGAAATCATATCACCTAAAATCTCATAGAACTGGAAAGTAAGAAGCACATTTTAAAATAAATCATGGGTTGAAAAAGAAATCATAAGGAAAAATTAACATACACTTTGCATGGAAAAACTAAAAAAAATATGTGTTACAGCTTGAGTGTTCAGCTAAAACAGCACTTCAAGAGACATGTATAAGCTTAGAGGCTTACATAAAAAAGAATGGCTAAATATTAATAAGAAATGCATATAGAATAATCCTGAAGAAGTGAAAGGAAAGGCAAATAGAAAAACAAACAGAAACTAATAAAGAAAATGACCTTACAATGGAGAGGATAAACAAAGCTAAAGTAATACATGTGATTTAAAATAACTAGCAAGTAGATGGAAAAAATACAGAAATGGTATAAATAAACTACAAAGTTATTAAAAAGAAACACAGCTATAAGGCTGCAGAGATTAACATTATGAAAAACTTTATTATGTTAAATTTGAAAACATTAAATTGACAACTTTCCAGCAAAACATAACTTATAGAAACTGACTAAAAACAAAAATAATCCTATGGAAAGATAATTTAACCAGTAGTTAAAAAATCTTTGGCAACAACAAAAAATACCACTTTTATATAAAGGTACTAGTAAGTTCAAGGAAAGATTCAAACAAGAGATAGTTTAATCTTAACCCCCTACTGGAATTGACCAGGCTAGAAAGCACTGATATGGAACGTGAACAAAAATGTCATGAAAATTGAAAATTAAAATGCGTCTTGCTCAGGAACACAGATGCTAAACTCCTTCATATCTAATATAGGAACAAAATAAATTTACTTTATAAAAAATAAGATACATGATGAACACATATAGTTTATCCCCGGAATGCAAGGTTAGCAAAAATCAATTAACACAATTAACTACAGAAATAGTTTAAAGGAGAAAACACATATAATCAACTCAATTAATGATTGATAAACTCAATTGTGTTTGATGTGTATTCAAGGTTGAAGTGTTATTAATAAAAATAAGCATAGATATCATTATAACCATATATTCTGCCTTGTTCAGGATGGACCTATTCTCAAACGTGTAAAAAAAGGACCCCTTTCCCACTCAAGAGTGTCCAGGTTTATGACAATACATTTTATGGCAACTCCAAATAGAGGACAATTTTCTAAGCCTGATGAAAGACATCCTGAAAAACCTATAGCAGCTGTTGCACGTGATGGTGAAATCTCAGAATCGCTCATTTAGGATGAGCATGGCTGTTCTCATGTTTCCATTCAGCCTTGCCCTGAGATTTTAACCAGCTAAATTAGGCTTTTTTTTTTTAATGAGTGTATATATAACTGGAAAACAAGATTTTAAGGTATTATAAGTAAGAACGATATAATTGTCTACATATAAAACCCAAAGAATCTATAAACATAATTAATAAGGCACTGGTACGGTTTTCGGCAGAAAATCAGTGTAGGACGTCGAGTGAGATGTTATATACCAACACCATGATTGAAGGTCACTAACTGTAATTTTTTTTTTAAAGACAAAATTCCCTGGGAGAAAATATAACAAAGTGTGCCAATTAGCATAGTGTTGGGATAGGGAGAGGAACATTAATTCATGGAAAAGAATAAAAAACTCCAGAAACAGACTCATGAAATTATGAAAGTGTCATTTAAGACAGAATCAACTTCGCAGATCTGAGGGAGAAAGGATGAACTTCAACAAACAGTGCTGAGACAACGGGCCAACCTCGGAGAAAACAAGGTGAAACTGAATCCACCCCAAATACCATATACAATAATCAAGACAGTAAAAGTGAAAGACAAAACACACTATTAGAACATATTTTGGAATTCATATTTACGGCCTCAGGGAAGGGAACGGTTTATTTGACAGGACATAAACACCATTGCGAAAGACTGATATACTCAACTGCAATGAAATTAGTAACTTCACTAAAAACACCAGAAAGAGAGTAAAATAAACAAGGCCAGAGTGGGATAGAATATTTGCCACACGTGCAACTGAGACTGGAGTCCCATAATATATAAATTATTACCACAAAAAGAAAAAGACAAGCCCATATAAAAAATGCATAAAATTTCAATGTGAATTTAAAGAAGATGAAGCAGGGTTGTCCAATTAACATATGAGAATGTTTACAGCCTATAATCGTGGAAATGAAAATTAAAGCCACGACGAGATACCATTTCACATCCATCAAATGGGACAACCCTGAGAGTCAGGAAGAGCGGGGGAGGGGGCGATGGGAGCACCTGCACACCTGGTGGGGGCGTGGTCAGCCCAACCGCTGAGAACAGGACGTGGCTTGACCTCGTACCCCTGAGGATGCTCGGATCCGGCTTAACTCTTGGAGGTGCAGCGCTGAGAGTAACTCGTGCACAAATGCGCTGTTTGGGCTTCCCTGGTGGTGCAGTGGTTGAGAGTCCGCCTGCCGATGCAGGGGACACAGGTTCGTGCCCCGGTCCGGGAAGATCCCACATGCCGCGGAGCGGCTGGGCCCGTGAGCCATGGCCGCTGAGCCTGCGCGTCCGGAGCCTGTGATCCGCAACGGGAGAGGCCGCAACAGTGAGAGGCCCGCGTACCGCAAAAAAAAAACACCAAAAAAAACAAATGCGCTGTTTGTAAAAACATACCTGGAAACAAAAAGAACGTACGTCAGAGTGAATGGACAAAGAACTCGCTGTAGGGCAGCAGAGCAGCAGCAGGACAGCAGGAAGCAGTGGACAGTAAGTCACAGCTGCCCAGAGCATCTCAGAGATACAGGGTTACAGCAGAAAGAGGCTGCCAAAGGACGCTTCTCACCCAGCCGTGCAGCCTGGCTCCACGCACGTGCAAGTGAAACACCCAACGCACCAAATAATATGCCGATCATAATAAAAACATGTATGGGAAAAATAGAAAGACAAAAACACGAAACAAGTAAACAGGAAGGCCAGCGAACACATCCGATGGGGGATGGAAAGAGATGAGATGGAAGAGGAGAAGCAAAGTCCAAAGCTGCGGTTCATCCTCTTATTCTGGATGAGAGTGCTGGTTGGTGTAGAATGAACCAGAGCAACAGTGAAGCTGGTGAGAGCTGTTCCTGGTGGCAGCGCAGAAACTCCACATCCTTAGAAACAAAGACGTCTTCGGAGAACTGAAGTGTTCCAGCCAATACTGGGGTGCGGGCAGTGGAGGCCTGAGACTCCACGAGCTTCCTGCTGATTCTCTTCCCTCTCATCCCTTCTACGAGACAGAGGACACATGTGCTGCTTCCAGAGCAGTGGACACAGAGGCTCGGAGGCCGAGGGTCATCTTCCACCCGCACAGGTTTGGGGGAAATTGACCAACACCCTGAAGCCTGGATGCAAAAATACTGCTGTCTAGCGTGGTTTCCAGAAAGTCATCTACCAGCTTCCTGGCTCCAGCTGCCCCGTGGTCACCTGTAATGTCACACTTTTGGTGGGAGCGACCCTTGGACCACTGTGTCAAAGCCCAGGACAGGGGAGCAGGGACTTGCTGGCAGAAGCCCCAGTGAGGGCCCTGCTGCACCAGCACATGTGGGGGTTCCCATCAGCGGCAGAGCTGGAAGGATCCAGCCGGGCAGCGCTGTGGGGATCGCAGGCCCAGACAGGCACCCCGGGGCAGGACAGGCGTCTCCCACCTGGACGCGGGCTGTGTGCTGCTCCAGGGACGCCCCAGACCGGCTCGGGCGCATCTACCCCAAAATCTGCAGACACTACAACTCCTTAGTGTCAAGGTCACCTCCACACACGCAGAGGAATCAGGAGTCGGAAAACCCGGGGCCCACCCGTGCCTCCCTGAGAGCCTCTGCCCGCCTCCCAGATCTTTGAGCTTGTTCTTTACTCTTCCTTGAGTTTCCAATCTTAGTGAACGTGGTGTCTCCGGAGGAGAGAGCCAGAGGACGTGGTTCCTATTCCTCGATCTCTCAACACTTGACTGTGTCTCTGTGAAGGACCACCAGGTACTTCAAATTTGTGACTCACTTGGCAAAAGGCTGCTCTCCAAGAACCTTGCAAAGGTTTTATAAGGATGGATATGGGAGAGTTTGTGGTAGAATTTAACAAGAAGGCCACACACACTTGTTCTGTTTTCTCCAATTTCATTTTCCGTTCGCTCCTGTCCTCCCGGGTGGATGCGCTTGGCTGGTCCTTGGGCCGCCCACACGGCCCTGCCCCCGTCCCCCCAGCACTTGGTGGCTGACACGCGCTTGCTGACCCACGATTCCTCCAGCGTCTGGCAGTTTCTGCAAAGCCCTGTGTCAGGCAGCAGGAGACAGTCTCCACCGTCGTCCGCCTCGGGTGCGTGTGGATGGACATGTAGGGAGCTTCAGAGTTAGATGGAGGCTGTGAGTCCTTTGGGGGACAAGCCTGGGGAAACGCAGGCCCTCTGCCCACTTCCCTGGGCTCACGGCTTAGGGGTCGGAGAGCGAGCCCAGGGGCCAAGTTTGAAGGACGGGCAGGCACAGGGTGCAGAGCAGGGCGCCATTCCGGTCCAGGACAAGAGGGGTGGGGAGGACAAAGCACCACGTGGGTCCTTGTCTGAAGAGCAGAGGGGTCGGGGCTGCAGAGGGTGATGGGCAATGGGGGTGTCCCAGCCAGCGAGGGTGCACGTGGCCTGGCGAGCCGCTGACACATGACTGGGTGTTGGGACAAGAGGAAAGACGGTTAGAGCAACCTGGGCGGTGAGATTTCCTGTTCAATGGTACTTCTGTAGGCATCTTCCTGACCTTGAAAACGAGCAAGTGTGTTGGGCTGCGGACAGGCCTGGAGCTTCTTTCTTTGGAAAGGAGCCATGTTTGATATTCCTCGCTGCATAAGGGATGGCACGATGACATTTAACTGCACTACTGCAAACACTCTAAGAGATACGCATCTGGTAGACGTCATTTACGATCACTGGTCCACTCTAGGGCAAACAGACTCCAGGCAGGCTCGCTTCCTCTTCCCCAGCCTGTGGGACCAGCTGGCAAACCACCAGCGTCACTGTATTTCAGGCCAAACGCTCTACTGAAGTATCAGGCTGCCTTTATCCTTTGCTTACGTACTATTTTCAGCGTTTGGGGCTGATGGCAGAAAGCGGCAGTTACACAGCTCTGGCCACCTTGCCCGGGAGGCCTTAAGGACAGCAGGGCATCCTTGCACGGCCAGGCGGGCTGGGACGCTGAGGCCACACTGCCTGCTCCGGAGCCCAGGGGGGTGTCCCGGCCTCCAGCCACCCAGGACATGTGGGGACCAGACCAGCTGCATTTCTCCAGGATGCGGCTGCCACATCATGGAGGGTCTTGACAAGGACTTTATAAAGTGGGTTGACGGTTCTGTCCCGGGTCCTGTGCTCTACCAGACTCTGGGGAAGCCGGGGTCTTCTGGAGTATCCAGAGGCTCTTTCTGAATGTCATTGTTTAACACTTGAAAATCAGCTTTTTAGAAGTCTTTTGAGTATAGTTGTTTATGGGGAAGAATCAACATCGCATTTGAAAAGAAATTCCTAAAAACTATAAAGTATAACATATTTAATGGGGATGGGACAATGAGATACGATCTCCAAGACTTCATAAAATTTTAAATAAAATTAACACGCATAACTTTGAATACACCCATGTCAAAGTGTGCAAATTCCAGAAATAAACACATACAATCTCGACCCTTTTAAAGCTGGCCTGAAGTTTGAATCCTTATCTCAGTTTATCAAATGCTTTTTATGAGCCTGGAGTGATCTCAGGGACGATATGCTTTAATGACATGAAAGTTCTTGTTTGATGTTTTCCATCCAGGGAGGCTGGAAGGTGGAACCTCCACCAGGTCTGCTCCTTGTGAGAGTGATTCCGCCGCTCCGTCTTCATCATGGGCACTGTTTGCTTGGTGTATTTTTTCCCATCCTTTTACTTTCAATCCGTTTGTGTCCTAGAATCTTAAGTGTTCAACATCCAGTCTTATCCCATTTCCTTCCTCCACGTGCCAAGAAAAACACAGAATGCACAGCTGCTTCTCAGCCCCCTGGAGCTGCAATGGGGCCAGGCTGCCTGCCCGAGTCTGTGCTGTCATCCACCCAGACCCCTTCCCCCTGCTGGGCCACCTTGCCCGAATCTTAACCCCGTTTCTCGTGTCACATCCATTCTATTTCTTGTGTGGACATCAGCAGTGGGGAAGGCACGTGTAACAGGGAGAGAGGACAAATGAACTTTGTGTCACCTGGGATTCGGGTAATGGGCTCTTTCCATTCACCTGCACCTGGAACTTTTGTTTGAACAGCTTTTTGAAGTTTACATACTACAAAATTCACCTCTTTTAAGAGTATAAATCAAAGATTTTTATAGATGTACAGAATCATTTATGTTGTGCAGTCATAACCACAATCCAATCCCCACAGAAGATCTCTTGGACCCGCTTACAGCCAACTGCATTTCCACCTAAAGCCCAGGCATCCACTAACCGACTTTTTTATCTCTCTGAATTTGCCTTTTCTGGACATTTCCTATAAATAACGTACAGCATACTGTCTTTTGCATTTAATTTCACTGACTCAGCACAAAGTTTTTAAGCTGCTGCCGTGTTGTAGCGTGTGGTTTACTTTTTAGTACTGAATTCTGTTCCACCGTATGGACATACCACACACTTTCTCCATTCACAAGTTAATGAACATTTCAGTTGTTTCCGTGTTTGGCTCATTATGGATAAAGCCACTCTGAGCATTTGTGTGCGAGTCTTCATGTCGACACACGTTTTTATTTCTTTGGGGGTAAGTAGATTGGAGTAGAAATGCAGGGTCAAATGGTAACCTTATATTTAACCTTGTTTTTTTAAGAAGGAGGATGGGAAGAGAGGGAGAGGAGAAATCTTCTTTTTTTTTAATTTAATTAATTAATTTATTTAGGCTACGCCGCAGGGCATGTGGGATCTTATTTCCCCAACCAGGGATGGAACCCACGCACCCTGCGTTGGAAGTGCAGAGTCTTAACCACTGAAGTGCCAGGGAAGTCCCTTATATTTTAATTTTTAAAGAAACTTTCGAACTGTTTTCCAAAGTGGATATAGACCGCGATACATTCCAGGTGACAACGTATGAGGGTTCCCACTTCTCACCAACATTTGTTACTGATTGCCTTTTTCGTTATAGCCATTCTAACGAGTGTGCAGGGGTATCTCAGTGCAGTTTTAATTAGCATTTCCTTAATAACTAATGATATTGAACACCTTTTCTTGTCTTTATTATTCTTTGATCTCCTTTAATAAAATGTCTATTTATACTTTTGCCCATTTTTAATGGATTGTCTGTATTCTTTTTTTTTTTTTTTTTTTCTGTACGCGGGCCTCTCACTGCTGTGGCCTCTCCCGTTGCGGAGCACAGGCTCCGGACGCACAGGCTCAGCGGCCATGGCTCACGGGCCCAGCCGCTCTGCGGCATGTGGGATCCTCCCGGACCGGGGCACGAACCCGTGTCCCCTGCATCGGCAGGCGGACTCTCAACCGCTGCGCCACCAGGGAAGCCCTGCACATTTTTTTTTAACGTAAAGCATCCTGTTCCTGGAAGTTAGAGATCTGAGCTCTCGGGTGTTCCTAACCCTCAGTTAACTACGTAAACATGCACGTGGGTTTCTGTCTGAGCGGCGCAGGAATGCAACTAGCAGCAATGGTGCCACCAGTAAAGCCCTACGCAATAAAATCCCCTGTGTTCACAGGGGCCGCAGCCCAGGCAGCCTGGGTCAACGAGGGGCGTGGGAAGAGCGGGTCCGTGAGTCAGCTGGCCAGAGGGCTCAAATCAGCGTGTGCACATCGGAAGAGAAATACTGCCAACCTAAAGCAGCCAGACAGGTTTAAAGAGTCCCAAGAGGGTCGCCGTGTGTCACGCAGAGGGCTCCTGTTTGTGGTGGAGGAAAGCTCTCTCCCTCTCTCTTTATAAAAGCTGGTTTGTATTTATTTATTTAAGTGATGCTTTAATGGTGCCCTGAAAGTTTCACTAACCTTCCCAAGCCACTTTCTTATTGCAAGCTTTTTTATTTTTATTTTTTTTAACTTGAAAGCCCAGTGGTTCACTCCCTTTGGTTAGGTTTTAGTGTTAGAATTATGAATTACGAGACAGAATCCTGAGTTCATGTGAGTTAGTGTGAGGTTGAAACAGGATTCCAAGGTCAGTCAGGGTGAAGGCGCCCTGAGCCCTCTCTGTCTCCTGTGTAACCCGCACAGATAGACTTTCGTTTTCCTGTATTTCTCCTGAGAGTTTTGAATACAGCTTTCTCTAGGCTGCAGTTCTGCAAAGCTAAACTTGAGCTGTGAAAAGTAGGTTGATCAAGGTTGGGTTCTGCATTGCATAAAGCAAGTAGAGGATACAGTTTCTGCCAATAAACAGAGTAAAGCACAGGTGGGAAAATGAGGAAAAGAGAGCAGCATTAGCGTGAGACGTCGCTGTGAACGGAAACCACATGCTCGTGTCAGGCTCCGCTTCAGAGTCCGAAACCCAATTGCTTGTCAGAATTACCCCAGAAGGGGTGGTAAAGTTTTAATGTTCTAGACTCTCGGTCCCAAGTCCAGGTCTGCTGAGGCAAAATTGCTCACAGGAAGTTCCCAGAATCTGAATTTTTAAGGGGTTGACAATTAGTTCACATGTCCCCAGTCTAGAAGGAGTCTACAGACAGTCCTCCGGAAACCACAGGGATGAGCAAAAGCGGGGCAGTTTGACACAGTTCACAGAGTGATGTCCTTCGGGGAGATCCCTAAGACGGCACACGCACAAAATAACGTCGAAAGCACCTCTCTGGCTTTGGTTTTTTTGTGGCTGTTTCTCTCCTTTGCGTGGATGTTTTCTCTCGCGCTGGGGCCTTGGCGTGTGGGAAAGGTCCTGGCTGGGACGGCTGAGGCCTGCCCTGCCTCTGAGGGGCACTGCTCTGTCCATTCCCCCTCCCATCTTGGGACTTGACGGCACCCCGGGGTTCTCGCCTGGCTGGAAGCTGTAGGCAGGTCAGCTCCCAAAGCTGCAGTAGGCCAAGAGCACAGAACTGGGCACCTGGAATTTGAACCAGGAGCTTGTCTTAGTCTGTGGAGGCCGCTATAACAAAGAATCACAGACGGGGTGGCTTAAACAGCAGACGTTCTCTCCTCACAGTCTGCAGGCCGGATGTCCAGGCCGGGCGCCCGCAAGGCGGGGTTCAGGTGGAAGCCCGCTACCGGGCTGCAGAAGGGCACTTTCTCGCTGTGTCCTCCCATGGCAGAGAGAGCGAGGGGTCTCTCTAGGGTCACTTTTTTTTTTTTTTTTGTGATGCACAGGCCTCTCCCTGCGCCACCAGGGAAGCCCTGGGGTCACTTTTATAAGGCACTGACCCCCTTCATGAGGGCTCCAACCTCACAACCTCATCACCTCCTAATACCATCACACTCGGGATTAAGGTTTCAGTATATGGATTTGGGGGGATAAATATTCAGTCCATTGCAGAACCCAAGAAGGAAATTTCTGGCTGGGAGAAGGATGGGGCTGATGTGCAGAGGAGGACAGACACCCAGGGACGCAAGAGGGATGGTCAGGCAGCAGGGCAGCTGACCTAAGTTCACAGGCTCCCTACAGACAGGCCACGGAAAAGCCTTACATCAGTGAAATCAGTTACAACACACACATGAAAAGGAGGTGATGGATTTATTTCCTCCCTAAATGATCCAGCAGGTGATCTGGGGGGTCCTTACACACTATTCCATGTTGTGCCCTCATGGCCAGGAGGACACACTGCAGGACTGTTCCGAGGGAGACTCGGAGCTCGACCAGTGGTGTGAGCTTAAGGGAAATTTCTTCACCTCTTTATTCTTCTATTTTCTCATCCATGAAAATAAAGACAAATAGAGTACTCCACACAGTTCCTGAGAGACCCGGATGACTGGGTGTGCGTAAGGATATAAAACAGTGTCTAGCATCTAGGAAGATCCAATCATTTTAGCCATTTTTATTATGGCATTCTTTTATTATTTTGACGACAAACTCTCTGAAAGATGCATTGCCTGAAATGATGTCAACCAATGCTAAATTTGGAGGCTTAGAGAGGTCCCAGATGGAATCAGTTTTAAAAAAGGCAATGTTTTAGCAGAGATTTAGTAATTATTCCTGGGATTTTAGTCTCAAATATTGGATACAGTTGTATACACGCTTTTAAAGAACACTTTAAAAACTGTTTGGGAAGAGTTATGTTATACATTTAAGAATATACATTCCTAAGAAAAGAAGAATATGAAAAAAATTACTCAAATGTTATGCAAATAGTACTTGGAACTTGGTATAAATTTTCCAGGGATGATATCTTATATACATTTAAAAATTTGTTTGGATCCAACAGCTCAGAATACAATATGCTCCGGAAAAATGTGTGAGGTGAGGACAACGTGACGCTGAGGGCAGCAGGGCTACTGATTTCAGTGATCCCTGTGACGTGTTGGAGTCACTGTACTTCGTGATGTGATGAGTAAAACAAAGTGGTATCTCCAAATAAATACGTTATTTTCCTAACACGCTATTAATATTTTAAAGTATGCATCAAAATCAATGCATTGATTATTACAGTAGACATCTAATTTAGCCAAATCTTTTAAATTTTATGTAATTGAGTTTCTCATTGGGTATGTTGGGAATGGGCTTATGTAGGTTTGGGTTTGCCATATATTCTAGTAATAAGGTGATAGAATTAGGTGAAGATCAAAATTTTTTTTTTTTTTTTTTTTTTTTTTTTGCAGTATGCGGGCCTCTCACTGTTGTGGCCTCCCGTTGTGGAGCACAGGCTCCGGACGCGCAGGATCAGCGGCCATGGTTCACAGGCCCAGCCGCTCCACGTCATGTGGGATCTTCCTGGACCGGGGCACGAACCCGTGTCCCCTGCATCGGCAGGAGGACTCTCAACCACTGTGCCACCAGGGAAGCCCGAAGATCAAAATTTTTAAAAAATATTATAATAATGTATTTTTAAGTTTAAAAAATTAAGGAGTCTTACAGAAGTTCTTTGACAAGCCCTTTCCTGAAAAAAGAAAACATGCCTGAAACCATATAGAAGTTGGCTTCTCCAAATTGATGAAACAAAACACATTGGACCTAGAATTGTCAACACCAATAAGGGCAACAAACACAGTTTCTCAATGACTAACACCTTTTGAGTAACTACTACATGCCAGTAAAGCACGATTTACTTTGTTAAGCCTCAGAACAGCCCTGCTGAGTAGATACTATTATTCCCATATCAGATGCGGAACCTTGGCCTCAGAGGTTCCATCACTCACTCAAGTCCCTCAGAGACTTAGGCTCAAGCTCAGGTAGACTGCCTTCCCTAAAAGCCATGCATGTTTCTCTCCACCCAGGGAAGGCTGACTATTCTACTGATAAAATTTCACGTGAGAATATTTTGTGTGCCAGAGACACTGAGCTGAACTGAGTGACAAGTAGGAAAAGAAGATGGACAATAAGTCCAGGTCCTTGTAGGTGCCATGAAGACAATTAACAAGGGTGATTCAAGAGAGAGAGAGTCAGGGTGGGGTGTGGGGTGAGGCAGGGACTCTGAAAAGGTGACTTTGGTGTAAAAGACTGAACAATAAAGAGTAGCTCCAAGGACATGTGAAGGCAGCTCATCCCCAGGAGAAAGGTTAACGCATGCAAATGCTCTGAAATAAGATTCTGTTTAGAGTGTTTGGTGCCAGTGGATGTGGAGCTCAGAGAAAGGGGGGCAGAGGGGAGAGTGTGAAATCTGAGGGGTGGGGGAGCATGTAACGTAGAGCATTTTAGATGATACATTTGGTTTGCTCCTTAAATAAAATGGGAAACCACTGGGGAATTTTAGCAGAGTAACATGATTAGGTTTATAATTTTGAAAGATCAGTGTGGCTACCAGATGTCAGGAAAATGAGAAGAAAAAACAGGAATAGATTTGAGCTCCAAATATTTGTCCCGAGTAACTGAAATAATGAAGGCTTGCAAGTGTGGGCATTGGATTTAAGAATGAGTAGTGAGGGGAGGTTGGATCACATTTCTGGTTTGGGTTATGCTAAGGCTGAGCTGTTCATTATGATATAATACATGGACTATTGTAATAGGCAGTTGGATGTGTCATTCTGAAGCTCAGGAGTAAAGCTCAGGCTTGAGATGCAAATTGAAATTTATAAGCATAAAGATGATATATAAAGCCAAGGGAAATAGTTGGGTTCAATTGGGGGCAAAAGGAACTAGGAAAAAGACTTGATATTCTTAAAAATAAATCAAAATTAGAAAGGGAAAGTTACAACCTAGGAGAGGGTAGCATATTAAAAACATAGAGAAAATGATGTTTCAAGTGGTCAAAATGATCAAATACTACTAAAGTATCATTTTAAATAAGTATATAGAAAAGTCAATAGCAAATTATGCATAAACTTGTTTTTTTAGGAAAATAGAAGAAAATTAGCAAAGATGATACCTTGACTCTTTTTTAAAGATTTTTTTGGGCAAGTTTTTAAGCAGCACATTTTTGTGTGTGTGTAAACGTTTCATGTCTCTTGCTATTTCTTCTGCTGTTTCTACAACTGAATATTGCATTTCATGATCAGCCAGATTATTAAAAGTTGCATTGAAAAGAGAAAAAAAGGCTTTGATAATGACTTTTTGGTGGTTTAAAAAGAAAGTAAAACTGGAGTGAATTGAAAGGAACATGGAAGATGAGAAATGGGATTCAGGAGTTTAATTCACCCCTGGGAGGAACCATGCCATGAAGGAGAGAAGAAGATGTGGACTCCTGTTGGAGGAGAGCTTGTGCTTGGAAGATGTTTCTGTTGTTTGTGTGTAGGATGGGCGACAATAAAGCGCATGTGCACTGACCAAATAGAAAATTTTAAAATGATGATGCAGATAAGAAACAGGAAGTCCTTCAGATATTATTATTATGGTAACAAATGACAAATAATACAGAGAAAACATTCTGTTCCACATATAGTGCACTTGTATTTTTTTTATCACACATAGAAATAATTTGATGGAAAAAAATAAAGAAAATTATATAATATGGGACTATATAAACCTGATTTATATCAGGAAATAACTACTATTTAAAATTAATTCAACTATTACAAAAGATTTAAAAGACTGAAACAACAGCATGAAGCAACTTAAACCGTTTGATATTTCTAGAACACTAGACCTGAATGCAGAAAATACATGTCTTTCAAGTGCACTTGAAATTTGACAAGGATAGATTTTATATATATATATATTTTTTCTCATAAAACAAACCTCAGTAAATTTGAAAGACTGAAACAGTTAAGAAAAAAATATTTGACCCAAACAGAATTAAATTAGAAATTAATAACAATAAGGTAGTTTAAAAATCCTCAAACATTTGGAAATTAAATATAAGAATTTGGAATAAAAATGGACAAGGAAGAAAACAAAATAGATATTAGAATATATTTTGAACTAGGATATACCGGAAACACATCATGTTGAAATTTGTGGGATGCAGCTAATGCAGTACATAGAGGGAAATCTATAGCTTTAAATAATTATATTAGAGAAAAAGAAAGGTGTAAAATCATTGATCAGTGCTTCAACTTAAGAGGCTAGAAAGAGAAGAGCAAATTAAATCCGGAGTATTTAGAAGAAAGCAAATTATAAAAGAAAGCAAAAATCAATGAAATATAAAACTATAAATAATAGAAAAATCAAAAGTATGGAAAATTAATAAAATTCACACACAGCAAGGAGGAAAAAGACTAAAGAAGACATGAGAAATGGGGAGGAAAATGGAATGCATGGAGGAAGAGAATGCAGAGGTGAGCATGAGAAAATGTGGAGAGAAACACATAGAACAGGAGGAGGAGATGTGGAAGAAGAGGGTCAGAAAGAGCAGGAGAGGCAAAGAGGAGAACTGGCAGTGGCCAAGATGGTAATAAACAGAGTCCCGCTAAAGATGTGTTAATAATGAAAAGAAATCTCTGTCCTGATGACGGCGGTTCTCTGAGGACCAGAGAATTAAATAGGGCGCCGAGACAGGAGGTGACAGAGTAGAAGACGTGGTCACAGAACAAGAGATTTCAGGTAGTACAGCTACGAAGTAAAGCCACAGCCAGGCTCACAGGACGACCCTGTTCCAGATCATCTCTTCTACTTAATAGATGCAGAATTTTACATTGTTTAATGATTAATTGATGGGTAATATTATAGGGAAAAGAGAGCAAGAGTTTGGAAAAAAAAACTTCTATATTTATGGAAATAAAAAGCTACAATATTAACTCAAATATTAATTCCAATTAATTAATTCAATATTAATTAAAACTACCATATTATATGATTATGGCACACACTGTCACTTTTCCCTCATTTCTTCTCTTTTTTCATCAAACTCTTGCTGCCTCCACAGCTGCCCAGAATAAGGATTACGTTTCACAACCTCCTTGCACTTGTGACCATGTTCAAGTTATGCCTGATGGGGTGAGAGAGGAAGGGATGCACGCAGCACCCAGGAGATGCTCTTAAAAGAATAGGGAACCTGGGAAGCCTGCCTAAATGGTGGGTTGTGCTGACGTCCTGTCTGAGCAGTCTGTGTAGACATCAGCCTCAACCACAGGGGTCCTGGAAATCCCAACCTTATTCCCTTGTCAGGGGCCTTGCTGTGAAGGAGGAGCCTTGAGGGTTTGGGTGGAGGCAGCGGTAGGGCTGGTGCTAGAACGAGCCCATTAATTCGCCCTTGTGCAGAAGCAGCTTCAGATAGGAGCCCCTCCAGGACCGGGGTTCATTCTTTCTTGCAAACCTTGTGCTCTGGCATTGGCAGTGGCATGGCGGTGTGATGTGGCAGGAAGTCTTCCTCAGCTTTCCTAGCTGAGATAAATCTAAAACCACACCAGGGACTTCCCTGGTGGTCCAGTGGTTAAGACCTTGCCTTCCAGTGCAGCGGGTGCGGGGTCGATCCCTGGTCGGGGAGCTAAGATGCCACATGCCTCATGGCCAAAAAACCCAAACTTAAAAAACAGAAGCAATATTGTAACAAATTCAATAAAGACTTTAAAAATGGTCCACATCAAAAAAATAAAGAAAATAAAGTAAAACTGCTCCAGCCTGACTGGCAGCATTTGCCCTGGCCCAGAACAAAACCATCTCTCGCATGATCCAGAAAGGGACCTTGAAGACATCGTGAAGTTTTTAACACCTGGTCACCATGGAGACAATCACTGAGCATCACCCACAGATGTCAGCTCCACCTCTGAGTCTTTCTGAGTTTCCTCTGAATTAGGTGAGAAGAGTTAGGAGTTCAACCCAGCGAACAAGTGATACTCTTGGCTGTGGGACACAAATGTGACGTTTTGGAGAATCGTGGCCCCGTGGAGCACCTGTTTTCCTCTTCCAAGGGGCTTCTCCATTCAGATGGGTCACTTACCAATGCTTTTCAACGCACGCCAAGCTTTCCAGGGTTTGGCTGAAATCTGACTCTAATCATGACCATTTTCTCCTGGGTGATCTCCCAAGGCTGGGTCCGTTGGGGTCCATGTCAGCGAGGGGGGGCGCTCTATCCTTTGGCCTTCCTCAGGAAGGATGCCCTGCTGGCAGCCTTGTTCTGTTAGATTAAAGAAACCCATGGAGTCATTTCTTCACACAGCCACATGTTAACACAAATGAAAGGGGTTAGATTTACAAAACAGAAACACTCACAGGCATAGAGAAAAACTTATGGTTACTGAAGGGGAAAGGGTGGGAGGGATAAATTAGGAGTTTGGGATTAACATGTACGCACGACTATATATAAAATAGATAATCATCACGGACCTACTGTATAGCACAGGGAGCTATGCTCAATATCTTGTAATAACTTATAATAGAACAAAATCTAAAAAAGAATATATATACACGTATGTATAACTGAATCACTTTGCTGTACACCTGAAACTAACACAGCATTGTAAATTATATTTCAATAAATTTTTTTTTTAAAAAGAAGTGCTTGGCCCATTTTATTTTCTTTTTTTGATACTCCAAATCTGTGTCATGGACCAAATGCACACAAGCATAGAAATTCTTGTCACTTCTTCACGACAGTCATGATCCAAACGTTTTCCAATTATATGATCTTGAAAACCCTGGTGGGATGAATTGGGAGATTGGGATTGACATGTATACACTAATATGTCTAAAATAGGCAAAAAAAAAAAAAAGAAAAGAAAAGAAAAGAAAGAAAGGAAAGCCCGGTGAGCTCAGCCACGGGCAGTTGCCGCCAACTGATGAGAAGTAAGACTGCTGAACAGTCAGGCGCTCCCTCGGCAAAGCTTCATCTTCTCTGCCTTTTTTGAAACCAGACCCACGTGATCTGTCTGTCCATCTGTCCATCTGCCATCTAACTATCAATTCTGGAATGTTATTTAGCTGCTGAGCAAGCAACCTCAGTTTTGCTTACAAGCCTAAATGAAAATGTCCTCTCGTCCCTGCGTATCTGCGGCGATGTCATTCACTACGAAGACATGGCTCCGCCCCCTCCTGTATGAACAGGCCTGTACACACCTTCTCAAGGGGAGTGGCTCCAGGGAGGACCTCGGGGCTGGGGCGACTGACTGACTTCCAGGGAAAGGGCCTTTGTCTTTGCTTGGCACTTTTTCTTTCTACCGTAAAACTCTCATCTTGATAAGATCGGGCTGTAGAGAGTTTTGGTGCTTGGCTCACTTTTACTTTTGTGGTCGGGAAGGGAGAAGTGGTTACATTTTGCTACTTGATTTATTTTGGAAGTGAACATTCTAATATCCCTCTTTAAAGCACCAGATCTAGTTGAATTTGGAAGTATCCCAGGATTTTAAGGCATACTTTAAAAATCACTATTTGCAACTATATTTCTGATTCTGTGTCAATCAGAACTTTCTTCTTATAGTGTCACCAAAACAGAATGTAGCAATAACTTGGATTCTGAGGGGATGTAAAGCAGCTATCGGTTTCCCAGGATTTCAACTTTTAAATGCCCATCAAAACAGCGCCATCATTTTCTCAATTGCTATAAGTAAATATGAGAAAGTTAAACTAACAACATACTCTTATGGAAATGTATACCACTTTTTGTTTTAGAGTTTCGTGCGTGACTCCATTTGGAAAGTAGACTCTGTCTTTGAAAAATGTTTAAAAGCAAGTGTCCTGGGACAGGAAGGTACCAGTTGGCAAACCAAGGACCAGCTCTGGTGACCGTAGCTTATGTTGCTCAAATCACATTTTAGAAATCGGGCGTTTCACTTAAAATACACATTTCACACTCCTCTGAAACAGGAGAAGACTTTACACCCTCGTCCCGCAATGACGGCAAGCAGCTACCTCTGGAGCCGATCTGTGAGTCTCCACGTCGCCCAACTCCACCACTGCCTTTCACGCACTCACCTGCTCAGATGCCCAGGCTAGAAGACCGTGACTACCCACTCTCATCACCCTCAGCTGCATCTTCGTTATGCCAACCAGCACCTTTCCTCGGCCTTCATGCCCCGTGCTGAGTGGTCTGTGCCTATGTATTTATATTACGTAACCTCACCCTGATGGGGAACTCGGTTCACTCCAGAGGTTTGGAGAACTCTTCGAGATCGCTGGCAGCACAGAGGAACCCGGCAAAACCCAGGTCAGGAGCCAGAGCTTTGCCGTGACACTTTGTCAAGCAGGCCTGCATATCTGAGCCGTAACGCAGTGCTGCAGGCCCCAGAGTATAGAAAAGAAATCAAAGGAGTGGAAACTGTTTATCCAAACATGAAAGGGGTGCGTTTTGTCATGTGCCTGCGGCTCCCGAGAAAGGCGTGTCACGCACCTGCCCTTCCCGGCTGTCTGCCCTGGGGCGGTGCTCCGCCACGCAGGGTGTTTGAAAGACATTGTCCAGACTAATCCACCAGAAACGGTGCCCAGATGTTCAGATGCCTTTTAGCAAACCAGACATTCGCTAAGATTGTAAAAGCCAAAGGCCTTTAGTTTTTTTCATGTCCTTTCTTCCTCCCAATGAACAGACAATCCCTGAATAGACACGCAGCATGAATTGAACACACCCGTGATACCCTGCCCGCAGCTCATGGCTGGGAACCCCGTTTGGTGGAAGACAGATCAGGCATTTTCCTAACCTTCTAGGCTTGCTCTTTACTGGTTCTCCCCAACACTTTAAGTAAATGTGTGTCAAATTCAAAAAGAATTTGAAAACCAATGATTGCTCTCTTTCGTGTAAAATGAAATGAAATTCTCAGTATTAATTAGACCTTTATTTAAAATCTCAAGAACTAGTTAAACGATTTTTTTTCACTGCCATAAAACGTTGTTTGACTGTTTTCTGCAAGAGGCAACAGCGCCCCCTACTGTTCAGTTTTAACAAACGCGATTGCTCAAAGGAAAGACTGCTTCTAGTCAAAAACTACGCACGCATGGCTCTCTTCTTTCCAAGAAAACGATTTTAGCTGTGCTTTTTTCACAATAACCAGAGTGTGGGATTTGGTGGGGGGGCTGGACTGGGAATGCATTCGTCCTCCTAATTTGTCGGGCTCTAGGTGGTCCCTGGTACAGGACTGGGAAACATTTCCTTCAACAAGGATGGAGCCTCACTGTACTAGATGTTGAAAGAAGTACTCCAGTGGACCGTCCAGCCGTCCGTCCCTGCAGGACAGCAGACGGGGCACCCGGGGCTGGGCAGGTGCAGAGAGGAGGCCCTGTGATGGCAAGTGTGAAGGGCAGTGTGGTGACGGACCCAGAGCTCGTGTCTGGCCGGTGGAAGCCTGTGCTCAGACTGAAGGCTCGGCCACGGCAGTGCTCGGAGGTCCGCGGAGTGATCCGGGGCCTTGCAGGATGAGATCCCTGCGGATGGAGAGTCACCTGTCGGCAGGTGGGCAGACGGGTGCTGGGAACCCCGAGTCTGAGCCCAGGTGGTGAAGCCCCGCATGGGGGAGAGGCCCCTGGCGGTGGAGGGGGTGGCTGACCAGAGTCACGTCCAGCAGCAGCTGGGTTCCCGGGACGGACGAGGCTGAGGTCATGGGGGCACAGATGCGGCGCAGGGTCTGGCCCGGGGGGCGGAAAGCAGGATGGCAACAGGTACTATCTCTGGTCTTGTCTGAGAGCTGCGGGGAAATCGAGGAGCTTGACTTTAGGTGAAGCCACCCCTCAGCTTCCTCCCTCCCCAGGGCAGGTCCCGGGCAGTGTCTGGTAACTCAGGGTCCAGCAGAGTTTGAAAACTAGTGGTTTCCTGTAAAGCGTGTTGGAAGTCTTGTTTCTTGTACTCAAGAAAGTTTCAAGGATCACTACCTCTAGTTTCCCCCAACTCTGAAATCCCAAGTGCAGACTTTGTCAGAAGACAGAGACCAAACCTTGGGAAACAAACCAAAAGATGTTTGAGATGAGGCGGGATGAAAAGCACTGCTGTATCTTATGCTTTATTTAAGCTGACAAACGCAAAGCAAACATCTGGTAAGAACTGACCTCTCTCCACTTCTGCAGACAAACCACTTCAGGTGCCTTCCTGATCCAGGGAGTGAACGCCCAGCCCAGCTGCCCTGGCAGGAGCTCCAAGAACAGATGCCCTTGGTCTGTTTGAGGGGCCGGGTTGGGACGGCCACCGCTGTGGCCGGGACTCTCTGGCCCCGGTCGGTTTTCCGGGATTTCCGGCGTGCCTACATCTGGTGTGGCCGCCTGCAGCTGTGCGTCTTCAAACCTACCCAGGGAGAGCCAGCTGCCTTTTATATCAGGAAAGTCACCTTTGTATTTGAATGTCTCAGCTGCTGGTTTTGAATTTTCAAAATAAAATTTTAGGTTTGATATTGTTCACAGGTATCCATGCAACTGGTTTCCTTTCATTCTCATCTAGAAATATCTTTTTTCAGGGTAAAATGACCCGAGTCTCTACAGCTTCTGCCCATTAACCGAACACTGGCTTGAATACCTGCTGTCTTAGGAAAGCATCCTTTGTGAGAGGTCCCTGTCCCTTGATTGACACAGAGGTTCAGTGAACAATATGCTTTATTTTATGGGCAGAACTGGAGATTCTGGAAGGAATAGAGCCCCAGGAAGATGAGCACGTTCGGTGACACGGAGGGTGTGGTGACCACGGGGACAGAAGCCTGGGTGGTCTGGTTGGGGGAGGAGGTGATGCTAACATGGCAGCATCTCAGGGGACCACACAGTTCGGCCTGAACACGGGCGACCTTGGTAATTAACCTTGGATAATTGTTCAACCTACCTGGCTCAGGACTTCATTTATAACAAACGCCCCCAGGGACTTTGACAGGTGGACAACCTTTAGCAACGTTAAACTATGTCATTTTAAAGCATGCATTCACCTCAGATGCTGTGCAGGCTGCCCCTTCAAAGAACACAGAGTGGGATAAAAATTAAAATGAAGGTGGATAAATAATATATCCTAAGAAACTGCTGGCTTTCGAGCTGATGCCTCAAAACCAATGAATGATTCTAAGAATGAAATTTCACTATGATCTTATGAGGTGTTCATTTTTGGACACAGATCTTGAGACAAACCTTTTATGAGGTAGAGGTTTGGCAATTTGAGGGTCCTGCTCCCACGTGGGCGTGAGCCCGCGTCATGGAAACATACGGGGAGTCTTCTGTTTCTCTGAGAAACGTGAGGCTCATTGTTTAACAATCTCCTTAGATGCAGGAACTGGGTCTCCTCTATAGAGTCAAGCAGGTGAGTGACTGAACAGGAGACATATGCACACACACGCACACGCACACACACACACACACAGTGCCTACCTTTCACTTTTTAGAGAGTCTTAAGAATAAGCCTTCTGGATAAATGGTACAGATGAACCTACTTCCAGGGCAGGAATAAAGATGCAGATGTAGAGAATGGACATGTGGACATGGGGTGGAGGGTAAGGTGGGTGGGATGAATTGGGAGATTAGGACTAACATATACACACTACCATGTGTAAAATAGATGGCTAGTGGGAAGCTGCTATAAGGCACAGGGAGCTCAGCTCGGTGCTCTGTGGTGACCTAGAGAGGTGGGGTGGGGGAGGGTGGGAGGGAGGTCCAAGAGGGAGGGGATATATGTATACATACAGCTGATTCACTTCACTGTACAGAAGAAACTGACACAACATTGTAAAGCAATTACACTCCAATAAAAAAAAGAGTAAGGCTTCTGGTGTCCCCTCCGCCTGCCAGGTACCAGGGTCCAGTCCCTCCCCTTCCAGAGGGACAAGCCCTCACCTTACACCTGATCACGCTTCCTCCAAGGTGCCCATGGCTCTAATACCTTGACATCCCTCTGGCCAATTGTGTATCTTAGTTAATTCTGTACATTCACGGTGAATGTCCGAGGCTGCTTGGGCCCGTCCTGTGCTCTGCCTCCATCCTTTGATCTCAGGGAACCCAGGCCCCCAAGGACCAGGGTCTGAGGTCGGGCGTGCTCCCATCCTGGCGCTAACACGCCCTCAAGGGTCAACTTTTAAAATTTTTCCATCAATTTTTCCCTGACGTGAAACTGAAACCTTTGCATTATTTTAAGTCAGTTTTCTCTCTTTTAAAGCTTTGTGGATAGAAAAGTCGCTCCTGAACATTCCTTCCTCTGAATCCTTTGCATTGATGACAACAGCAAGCTAATTCTAACCCTAATCTCCTCTCTTCCCACCCAATCCCTCAACTTTAGGCTCAGGTCTGAACTCATTTTATGGAGACTCTTTCTAGCCTCGCAGTTAACTCTAAGCAGACGTTTTAAAACAAGAAGAAAAAGCAAAGGCCCCAAGTTCTTGGGAAGCCTGTTTGCTCTGGAGCCCGGTGCCCCCTCTATGGTCACACAGCATCGCTCAGCCCTGGGCGGGGCTCAAGGGTGGAGATTGTTAACAGACGTTTGGAGAAGCATGTGAACATACAGGCAATCTTTCTTCTTCAGTTCTGTGGAATATTTCAAAGTGAATGTTGGAATCTTCAGGAAAAACAACCTCAAAGCTTTAGCTTTTACAGATGTTTCAATTTTGTCCTGGTTGCTCCTCTTAGAGCTCACCTTTGTGTAGGTAGGAGGTGATCAGAGCAATATCCCGAATGTCATTGTGTCCAGGACGAGAAGTAGGGAATGTGATAAACCTGTAGAGTGAGACCGTCTATGAAATTATCCCAAAGAATATGCATGGAAACAGAGTGGACAGGGTTTTGAATTTCTGGACATGGTTTTGGGGATTTAGACTAGAAAAATAAGGATGAAGCCAAAGGCTGTGTCTCTGTGGGTATCACTCCCTCCCTCCTTGGGTCTCAGCAATGCTCCTTCCCAGGGACACGCGAGCAGAGGTAGCTGTTTACCTCTTGGAATGATGGGGCCAAGACAAAGCTGGTGGCGCCCACAAATGGGCAGAGTCAGGGAATGGGATGAGGTGGAGAAAGGATATTTCCTTTTGTTCTATTTTTCCATATAATATTCTTTGAATCTGATATATTTCCATCTGATAAGAAGCTATGAACCTCTGATGCGGTTCAGAGATTGTGAAACTGAGCCCTTCTCAGTATCCACACCCGTGGTCCCAATGCTGCGTGACTGGGGAAAAGTCACTTCTGAGACAGTAAAGGGAAGCTGAAGTAACCGGAGGACAGGAAAGAAAAATTTCATTTACAAGATGCGCAGGGATTCCTCCTAAACGTTCCAAATGTGGGGAAATTTCAATTTAGACTCCGACGGATCACAGCTCACCTATTTTATTTCTAAGCATAACTGCTCACCAGATCCATTTGCCGCTGATCAGGGTCTGTTCTGAATTCAGACTTGGCTAGTAAAAGCCCTGCAATGAAAACAATTCTTTGATGTTCGATCCCAGCACATAAAATCCCCAAACATGCTTTTACTAAGGTGAGTGAGTGAGCGGTTTGGGTTAACATGTGAACAGTTGCAAACGTCAGAGGCTTGGAGGGAAAGAAACTCAACTGGAAATTTCACTTGAGCCAGGTGTCTGGTTTACATTTGAAGAAATGAGTATACTAAAGATTGTACTAATGAGTATACTAATGAGTATACAAATGAATATACTAATGGGTATACTAAATGTGCTTTCTTGAGCTGCCATGCATGAAATTGCATCCTTACACATCTGAAAAAGCAGTGGGTCATTTTCTCAGAAGTTTGTAGGATCCCGGTGGCCTTTTGGGGGATCAGAGGAGAACCCTGGTCTTAGTACCCCCCACATACACTTGCAAAGCCTCTCCCAGCTTGAGGAATGGACTCCCAGCTGTGGTCATGCTGGCCAGGGAGGCTGGTCACAGGGCCCAGATACTGACGACCATCGCTGACCCCACATGTTCCTGGTCACGACTACACACCCAGCAGGCAGGTCAGTAGAAGAGCTGCTCTTCCTACATGAAGGGGAAGAAGAAAGGCGTGTTTCTCTGTGGAGAAAGTTGGGTGGATTCCCCATGGCATCCACCACATCTAAAGAAACGAAGGCTTGTGTTGTGAATGATAATCCCAGGACATACAGTGCAATTATGACATGTTTGCCCTTAAGATGGATTTTTTAAAAAATTAAGGTACAGAAGGTAAAAGGAAATATTACGTTCATAGATGGAAGTCATCTATTTGATGTAATTTATGGAATTCCATAGCAATCACCATTTCTACACATCGTTCCTACCACTCTCAATATATGAAACACGCATAAGAAAATGGTCGTATGTTCATTCAACAGAATGGCATGCAGCACGTGAAGTTATAAACTGGGTCTGTGAAACCTCTGCTAGCCTTAGTTTCCATGTCTGTAAATAGGAACAATGATAACACCTCACAGGAGAGCAGTGAAAATTAACTCCCGTGACACATAAAAATTACTTCAAGTAGGGATAGGAAAGAAATGCTTTTCAAAGTGAATGCTATTCTTACCACCATTAATGAAACCTAGCATTGTCCTGGCGCTTTATGTGTTAGAAAAATGTCAGAAGTCAGATCGGATCCCCGGAGAGCACACTAAATGTGATGGTGACGTATTAATCTTAATTATTCCTTTGCATGTGTGCATGAAAGAAGTGTTTCTTTAGTTTAAAATATCTGTCTGTGCTCATGGGCCCCTGTGCCCTCCTCTCCCGGGTCTCACCCCGCATCTCCAATTTGAAGTTTTAGCAGAAAACAGAGTCTCTGTGATGCAAAGTTTTTGCCAGGGAGCATTCAGAGAGCTGGATGGCAGTCCCCAAAGCAGTAACCTCTTTCTGATGAGTTTCACCGCGGTGTTTAAATGCTTCTAATTCTAAGAATGGCTCAAGCGGGGCCAATGCCAGTCCTGGAATCCAGCCTCCGCTGTTTCTCTTGGTGAGGTCTGGGCCTCTGGCAGCCACATGTGCATCTAACAACAGTGCGGGAGCCTTCTAATCCTCTAATTAGGCACGTGAACTCCCTGGAGCAGCTACAAACGTGCAAAGGTGACGGCATTAGCCGAGAGGCTAGAGTGCCACTTGAACTTAAAGTGCCTGGGGCACCTGCCGCTTGAGGCTTTTTAACACTTAACACTGCAGTTCACAAGGAGACTTAAATGCGTCTCTGTAAGAGAGCAGTCAGGCACCAGAATCAAACCAGGCGATGACTGCTCACAACTGAAATTTAATGAAGGAAACAAACCACATGCACATTTATGTACTCCATTAAGTATCGCATTAAATATCATCAAGAGTTTTTGAAAGATAAAGTTTACACTTAAATGGGAAAGAATGGTGTTACTTGTGATAAAAAGTGGCCAAAGCCCTAGGTCTCCATACGCCCAACTAGCGAAGTATGTCTGCTTAGGAATTCCCCCGTCCACAGTTCTTACAAATTTTTCTGTAAAGCATCAGTTGGCAAATATTTTAGATTTTGCAGGCTGCATTGTCTCTCTTGCAGTGACTCAGCTCTGTCACTGCAGCTCACAAGAAGCTATAGACACCACACAGATGAGCAGGGCCATGTTCAAATAAAATTTTACTAAAAGAAAACAGTCAGCTGACCCAAGAGCCATGCTTTGCCTACACCTTTTGTAGTTAAAATACCGTTTTAGTAATCAGGCTTTAGCTCTGAAATCCTATCTGTCCTCCAAATCTCAACAACTGAGTTTGACCACATGTTTGCCCAAAACAGATTGGTGAATTTAAAGAAATAGCAATAGCATATTTCCCAAATGATGCACAGAGAGAAACAATAAGGGAAAAACAGCAAGCTGTAGAGTAATATCAAGAGGTTTAACAACTGAATCTCAGAAGCAGTCAGACAAGAATGTTTGAAAAACCAGCAGTCAGAAACTTTTCTAAATTTGATGAAAACTCTAAATCAATAGAATCCAGGAAGCTCAATAAGAGCAGGAAACAGCACAGACACAGACACACAAAAAACGCTACCAAGGCAAACCGCAATCGAACTGCTGAAGTCTGGTGACGAAGAAAAACATCTTAAAAGTAGCCCATCACATGGTGAGGCACGAAGGTAGGAATGGTAGCAGACTTTTTGACAGATACTATGTAAGCCAGAAGATAATGAAATGGGAGCTTAAGTGTTGAAAGAAAAATTCTGTCAGCCAAGAATTCTATACCCAACAAAAATATCCCTTGAAAGCAAAGACATACAATGTGAGATACCACCACACGCCCACTAGGATGGCTACAATCCAAAAGTCTGACATTACCAAGTGTTGGCAAAGAGACTAGGACCTTTACACATCTTTGGTGGGAATGTAAGATAGATAAGCATCTTCTTACTACGATCCAGCAATTAGGTCTTATAAATATACCCCAAGATAAATCAAAACATATGTCCACACAAAGACTTGCACCTAAATGTTCAGGGTTCCATTATTCATAATTGCCAAAAACTAGGAGCAGCCCAAGTGTCCATCAAGAGGTGCATTAACAAGTTGTGGTGCTGTGGGTATTATTTACCAGTTAAGAAAAACAAGACACCAGTGCATCCAACAACCTGGATGAATCACAAAAACACTATGCAGAATACAAGTAGTCAGACACAAAGGGCTCCACGTCATATAATATCATTTACATGAAATTTCTAGAAAAAGCAAGCGTGTAGAGAGAGCAGATTTGTGGCTTCTGGGGCCGGTGACGTGCATTAGTCAGGATCCTCCAGAGAAACAGACCCGGTTGGGAGACCAAGAAAAAAGAGGATTCAGTCTGAAACTTACCTGATTCGGTGGTCACTGCACGAGGGACCCCCTCATTCCTATGACTGCACAGCCGTGTTCCACCTGGTGGGGGATCTTAGTATATTCTTAATGCCAGGAGTCACATTTGTTCTACTACAAAAAATTCAACCAGGGCTTCCCTGGTGGTGCAGTGGTTGAGAGTCCGCCTGCTGATGCAGGGGACACGGGTTCGTGCCCCGGTCCGGGAAGATCCCACATGCCGCGGAGCGGCTGGGCCCGTGAGCCATGGCCGCTGAGCCTGCGCATCCGGAGCCTGTGCTCCGCAACGGGAGAGGCCACAACAGAGAGAGGCCCGCGTACCGCAAAAAAAAAAAAAAAAAAATCAACCAGAATTGTCTGGTTAATAATAAACTTTAAAAAACCATTTCTTTTACTGTAGTATAAAGAAAATAGGGCCTTTTAGTTGACAAAGAGTTAAAAGCAGGAATGCTGAGGAGCTTTACAATGATCTATCTCTGCTTATCCCTCTCGACAGCTTTCCTGTTATTTATGGGATTCGGGGAATTGTGGCATTCTCTCAGGTCACCTGTAAAACATCTGGCATTCATTTAGGGGAAACTGGTTCATCACAGGAGCTATAATTTATAGGACTACTTTTGGCGCTGGTCAGGAAACCCTTGGTTGTCAATATTCTAGGCAGACCTGTGGGTGGGTGATTCTATGCGTGTGTAACTAGCAGCCAACACTATTTGAAGAAAGGCCCATGATCTCCACAGAACCATACTGGCTGTCACTCCACGCAGAAGACACAGGGCTTTCTCTACTCTGCAGGGACCACAGATAATGAACCTGAATTTGTAATAAATGTCAATTTTTAAAATAAACTTGTTACCTTCTTACATATCCACTAAAATCTAATCAACAGTCTGTCAAAGGACAAAGCAAAATGCCTGCAGAGGTTAATTGTATCATTTAATTTACCACCGTCGGCAAAAATGGATGTTGCAAATACTGTCGAGAACTGACATTTCTGTCATGTGTAAAAATGGGGACAGAAAGAGAAATCACTAAGAATCTTGCCGACAAAGGAAGGTTATAACAAAGGTTATATACCTTCTCATCTCAATTCTAAATCAGACTCTAACCTAAAAAAAAACAAAACACTTTTATTGGCCAAAGGGATTGAAAGACCTGTGTTAATGTCACCACAGGAAATTACTGAGAGTAAAACATGGACTACAAGGTAGATTATTTTTTTCCATATGATTAAACAGGGTCAGGGTGCAAAGAAGTATTTTATCTTCAATGCTTTGTGATTGACAGGGGGTTGTGGATTTCCTTTTTTTTCTTGATTATGAAGATAAAATCAAAATTCAACTAAGAAAATGAATGATTTTTTCCTACATGTGGGAAAATGTTTCCTACAGTTGCCATGAACACAAGCCTCGAGGTTTGAACAGTGTACCAAGGAGCTGAAGATCTCGTAAAAGTTGCGTTTCTACATCTGTAAGGGAGAGAAAGGATTCCACATCAGGGTTTTTAAGAACAGAGTAAAGTTCTCTGAGAATTCTGGCTGAAGATGGGTGTCCTTTCTTACAAATGAGAGACAGAGGGACATAGAGAGGTAACGGGAGAGGTAAAGGGAGAGAGACAAGGAGAGACAGAGAAACAGAGAAAGAAATAGAGAGACAGAGAGTGACAGCAAGAGGGAAGCGGGGGAGAGAGAAACAAAATGAAACTTTAATACCCTATTTGTTAGTTTGTTTTTCAGGGATTAATCGTGGGTTCCCGGGGAGGGACGGGGAGAAGAACTTGTTAATCTCACAATCAAGTGTTTGGTTTTTTTCCAGTGGTCAGGTTTTATTTAGTTTATTAAAAATTGACATGGAGCATAGAATTTGAATAATTTCCTCAGGGTAAGAAAAACTAGATATGAAACAAATAAAATGTTGCAATAATAAAAAATGAAATTTCCAGTAAATAGAAACTCATTTTGGGAAACTAATCGATCAACAACACGAAACGTGGCTGAGGAGGGCATGAGGTCTGCACGGCTCTGACCCCACTGCCTCAGGGCCAGTCCAGTTCACACGCGGTCCTCAAGGTGCCTATAGCACATCACAGTATCAGCAGCCCAGATGATACTCACTCATATAGATATTTGGTACAAAATACATCATTTGATATAAATTTTGTACATTTATATTAAACACAAAATAACATTTATCCTGGGATTGAAAGTATTAACTCCAGGGTAAGAGCTACATTTCTTTTTATTTTTGGTCCTTTAGGTACATTTTAAACGTCGGACAAAAACAGGGGTGAGGGCTTCCCTGGTGGCGCAGTGGTTGAGAGTCCACCTGCTGATGCAGGGGACACAGGTTCGTGCCCCGGTCCGGGAAGATCTCACATGCCGCGGAGTGGCTGGGCCCGTGAGCCATGGCCGCTGAGCCTGCGCGTCTGGAGCCTGTGCTCCGCAACGGGAGAGGCCGCCACAGTGAGAGGCCCGCGTACCGCAAAAACAAAAACATAAACAAAACAAAACAAAAAACAGGGGTGAATTGCTCTGTAGCAGAGAAATAAAATGAATTGATAAGTGATGAATTGTATCTATTGATATTTAACCTGTTAACATTAAAACTGAAGATATTTTAAAACATTTTAAATATTTCATTAAAAACAGCAATAAAATAAATAATAAAGTTGTTTACATGTCAACATAAAAAACATTTAATGAAAATTTCTAGGCAAACAATCTTAAGTGACAAGAGTGGTGCTATATCACAGTTTGAAAATCTAATGTCTGGAGCAATGGCCTCTTGTCTGCTTCTGTGTTAAACCTGTGCTGACACCACGTTTTGATCGATGCACCAGGAATACCCGGCGTTGCTCACAAATGGAATTAGCAAAGGGAGGGTTATTTCCACAGCCCTGCTGGATAATCTTGGCTCTTCTTTTTTTTTTTTTTCGGTACGCGGGCCTCTCACTGCTGTGGCCTCTCCCGTTGCGGAGCACAGGCTCCGGACGCGCAGGCTCAGCGGCCATGGCTCACAGGCCCAGCCGCTCCGCGGCACGTGGGATCTTCCCGGACCGGGGCACGAACCCGCGTCCCCTGCATCGGCAGGTGGACTCTCAACCACTGCGCCACCAGGGAAGCCCCATGGCTCTTGTTTGATGCTGCCTGGCGGAGGCATTTCCAGAAGGTGAGCTGACCTGGACTCTGGACGTACATGTGCGGCCACAGTGCCAGCCCTCACATCTGTCCCACTCAGCCAGCTCACGCAGGGAAGACACCATTCCCTCTGCACCATTTCACAGCACCAGGCATGGACTTCTGGGAAAGATTGGTTCAGCGAGTTACACTCGGGGCTTCCAGAGGTCGACACTCCGCATTAAACAATATATGAGAATTGTTTTTGTTAATATCGCCACTGATATCAGAAAACTCCTTGTGGATCGTGTGGCTGGCAGGCTCACAGTGGCAGATACAAGATCTCCAAAATTCTATTTTCTCATGAACGCGCAGGTTGTGTCATGAGAATAAACACTGTCAGTTGTGGTCCTTGAATGGACAGACTCACCTCTGCTGATATCAGAAAACTGATATCAGAAAACTGATATCAGAAAACTCCTTGTGGATCGTGTGGCTGGCAGGCTCACAGTGGCAGATACAAGATCTCCAAAATTCTATTTTCTCATGAACGCGCAGGTTGTATCATGAGAATAAACACTGTCAGTTGTGGTCCTTGAATGGACAGACTCACCTCCTCATTTCTGAGAAAATGTCTGCCTGATCCCGAGTCCGCATCATCAGAGCTGTCTGTCCGTCTTCTCTCAGCATCCAGGTGTCCACCGAAAAGGAAGCAGCTGGCTTCCGCACATCTCTGGCCACTGCCCACGTGGTTTTCTTCAAGACAGTCTCCATATTTCACTGCACGCACACTTCCCATTTTGACAAAGAAAATCTTAAAAAGCCTCACCCTCAAGGGTTGGGATTGATAGCTTTCGTGCTTTACCAAAGGCCTTCTCCAGTCACGCTGCCTTGTGTCCACTGTAAGGGCCAGAGAGAACCCAGAGGCTGCCCGAGCGTCTTGGAGTCACGGCCTTGATTTACACTCCTGGCCCGCAGTGTTCCCACCACTGTTTTTGCGCAGAGTTGTTCCAGGATAAATCATGAGATTCGGGACAGTTACGGAACGCTCGGAACGTTCCCGCGCTGCTTTTGTTGGTTCCGGAGACTTGACACAGGAGATTTCTTTTGATGCTTAGTTGGTGCTGAGTCCAGACATATCTGTAGAAGGAGGAAGAAACTGAGTGGATCTTTGAAAGCACACAGATTTACACTGTAACCCTGGAATATTCTAGAAAATGGGAAGATTATACAAGCACACGGTGAGACCCGGCGTGAGTCGGCTGGGGCTTCAACGGCAGAAAATCATCACCTCAAGCTGTGGAGCGTGTCTGAGATGAGGGGGGGCAGGGTGGCCCCTGCAGGTCTGGGAGGGCACCTGCTCCAGTCCTCTCTCCAGCTCCTGGTGGCTGCTGGCCATCGCTGGCGTTCCTCGCCTTGGGTCACCCAGCTCTGCCCTCCATCTTCTCCAGGGTGTGGGTCTGCGTCCAGATGCCCCGCTTTAGAAGGAGGCCCGTCATGTTGGATTAGGGCCTGAGGTAGTGACTTCACCTTAACTCATTACATCTGCAATGACCCTATTTTCAAATCAGGTCACAAAATAAGGTACCTGGGTTTAGGACTTCAAGATCTGAATCTGGAGGGACACAACACATGTCTCAGTGTTTTGGTGCAAAGAGCTCTGCTCTCCGAAATGCCCTGCAGGAATCTCAGGGAACCTCAAGGGTCCACACTCCAAAGCTTAAGAAATCCTGACATCAATAGGCACTTACATTTTCTTATTGTGCTATTACTTCATTATTATTTCTTTTTTTCTGATGCATTTAAAAAATTAATTTCTAATTAACTGGGTGAAGGTCACGGGTAGCAGTCTTTCATTCTGGTTAACTGGTCTCTTTAGTGACAGTGTCGAGTGGGTGACCCTCCTCCTGCTGAGCTCATCTGTGTTGCTCTTCCGACTGGCAGGGTTTTCCACTACTTTGCTGGGCGCTGCTCAGTGCACAGGGAGATGCAGGAAGTCTGGGTTGTTTATGCTGTGATCAGCAGCTTGACCAACCAAGCTGTTATTTCGATTGTTTTCAGTGATGTTTTGAAAAGCGTCCCTGAGAGGGTTCGGGCTATAGCTCTGGCTCTGCTCCCAGGGAAGAGGCACTGAGGCCACGTCACCATCACTCACGGGGAGAAGTAAATCCGAGCCTTTGCCTTAAACGCTCCCCGGAGCGGCCACCAAATGGCTTCTGGGGTCGCTCCTGGCAGCTCGGCCTGGTCGCTTCAATTTCTTTCCGCTCAGACCCCTTCACAGGGCTCCCAGCCCTGCCCACACTGTGCCATGCACCCTTCACGCCCTTCACGCCCAAGTCTGGGCAGCGGTCTTACCCCGGGCAAACGTCTGTGCTTTTCAAGAGCCTTTAAATGCCGACGCTTTCCCGGAGCAGCCAGTTCCCTCCATGGCTGTTTGTAGAGTCCCATGGCCTTGCACACCCCAGGCTCACCCCGGACTCCCAGCACCCGTGGGCACTCCCCAGGGCTCAGCTCCACATGACTTGGAACATTATGGGGAGGGGAGGGCAGGACTCCAGGCAGAGGGACCATGTTCCCTTTAGGGGTCCCCATCAACTCACTCACTCAGCATCACCCTCACTCCCACTCCTTCACACGTTGCCAGATTTATAAGGTCCTGACATGCCGGCAAGGCTCACCTAGACAGCCTCTCATGGGTTTCCTGCCTGAAGCCCCCTTTACATTCCAGAGATCGGGAGCTCGGTTGCATCCATACTTACCAGAGCGACGAGGCTGCCCCCAGGCTCCAGATTTCAGCCTCAGCTGCTGCCAGCCTTCGGCCTCAGCCCCCAGCCTCCGATATCCAGCCTTAGCCCCCAGCCTCAGTCCCCAGTCTCAGCCACCAACCCCCAGCTTCAGCCTCCAGCCCCCAGCCTCAGCCTCCAGCCTCAGCCCCCAGCCTCCAGCCTCAACCCCCAGCCTCTGGCCTCAGCCCACAGCCTCCAATACCCAGCCTCAGCCCCCAGCCCCCAGTCTCAACCCCCAGCCTCTGGCCTCAGCCCACAGCCTCCAATACCCAGCCTCAGCCCCCAGCCCCCAGCCTCCGGCCTCAGCCCCCAGCCCCAGGCTGAAGAGAAGCAGGAACTCCATCTGGGGTCACCTGCAAAAAGCCATTCCACCCCAGCCCCACACTAAGGAGACCACCACCTCCCAGGCAGATTGGGAAGGTCCTGTTTGTGGAACTGCCTCTGATCCCCAGTCCAGTTTTCCATAACCTGAACTACAGCAACGATGATGTCCACGAAGCCTTGTGAAGCCGTAACAGCGAGGTGTGTCGTGCTGTCGATCATGCTCCTTCCTAGGGTCACAGCACAGAGAGGTGCCGCTGGACCCAACCGTTGGCCTCACTGTCTTGCTTCCCGACGAGAAAGCGGGGTTAGGCAGGAACTGGAAATTATCCCCACTCTGCCTGGCCTGCATGGAGAACATTTCAGAGACGTAAGTGATGAAGCGCAGACATTTAACTTGGCCACCACAGTAAGTTTACCTAAATTCAGTTTGGGTGACCGGTGCTCTCATTTGGAGGAACAAATGTGATCCGAAATGAAAAGAGCAGTGTTGTATTGTCATGGCTTTCTCTTGGGGGATTTTCTTCACTTTTAGTTTGCATCAGTCTCTAAAGGAAGATTAATAGAAACTTCTCCCTAAATCTCTTAGCTCTGGTTCTCGTTTGACCTTACTTGTGAAATATTTAGCAGGTTTGTAGGTGAACTTTATCTAGAAGAAGGATATAACTTTAGATATTAACAAATAAAGGAAATGAATTAGTTTGTTCATCTTTAGGGAAAATGAACTGTTCCAGAGCCCGGGATGCCCGTTTGCAGGCCTCTTAGCCTAATCCCAGGCCCTCACACATCACTGGGTGAAAATCAGCGCTTTGTTTAGGAGCCCAGAAATTGCCCGTCATCACTACCGTTCATCTTCCCCCACCTCACGCCACATCTACCTTTGTGATCAATAGTCCCTGATCACATCTACAGAATATAGTGCAGCACCTGGCAGACAGTGGATGCATTCTTCTCAAGGCCCTGGGACTGCATGCTATGCGAACTCTGTGGGTGGCTGAGCAGACGCCCAGGCACACGCAGGGGCCTTATGTCAAGCAAAAGCCCCATCGCCCTCTGCGGAGTAATGCAGTGCGCAGCCTGCGTTCTTCATAGAGTATTTAAAATTTAATATTCCGAGTCAGGATTGATTTAACTTAAACCAGCTGTCAGCCCAAAGAGCTTTCTTCTACTCCTGGTATTTCAGTACACCCCAAAATCACTGTAAACACTTCCACTTAAACTTTTTCTCCATGTTTGTAATATAAATAATTACCCTTGTCCTGCTTTCTTCCTTGGTCATCACAAATCACATTATATTCAAATTCAGCTTAGTGGAAAAGGAGGTTCATTTTCCAAATCCCATTATTCTGGAATGGAAATGCTTATGTGCGTATTATGTCAAGACTTCAGAATCAGCAACAAGGGATTTTCCGAAGAATGACTTGGCAGACGTGGTCTCATGAGCCTTTTCAATCCTCCGCTGGATAATGTACAGAACAGAGTAAACTTCTCCTCTCTTCTCTCAGAATTCATGTGTTAAAGGGACAGCACACAACACTACATTTCTAGGGGTGAGAACTGACACACCTCTTATCGATGTGTAAGGGATGCAGCGTTTTGTCATCCAGCAAGAAACGCTGCATCATTGATTTCCTGTTTGCTACTAGCTACAGAGTGCAAATATATATATATGCACACACACATACATATATATACGTGCATATATATACATATACATGCACATATATGTATATATATTTGTATGTTTGTGTGTATGTATGTATATAATTTTTAAACTTAAGAAAGTCTTACCTAAAAAATGATTTGAATGTACATTGCCAGCTATTTCAAGGTAATCTATACATCTGACACCATTCATTCATTCACGGAGCATTCATTCCATACATGCACTAACCAGGGTCGAGGACACAAGCCCAGGGACATGCACGTCTCTGCACTTCTGTCCACGGAACACAAATCGCTGAGTGCAGACCCAGTGTATTCAGGGGTTTTACATGCACCTCAGATTCTTAGGAGGATGCCGTGGTGATAACGAAGGAAAATGTGTCACCAGGATGGAGAGGAACCTTAAAATCCCTAGTAGCGTCTAAGACCCTCCCCAGTGCAGGCTTTCTGTGAAGGACGGGAGTGCTGCTTGACTCAGTGTCTGGAGAGCAGCGAGTGCCTTCCGCCACACTGGAGCCCCTCTACAAAGTCGGCATCGCCTGCGAGGGGTCAGGGGACTGGGCTGATGAAGCTGACTGACAGCCTGGCTGGTGATGGGCAACGGGGAAACAAGCTCTACTCGTGTCTCTCCCATAGTCTGAAACTATTCTGAGAAATGATCACTTCAAACGGTAGGAAGACCTTCAAACAAGGATGACATTTTGTGTAGGATCTTGGCCCCCAGAAGCAGAGGTGTAAGGTACACAAGGTATCCCTTACTTTCTATTTTTCCCTCTTACGCAGACCCCTCCAGCCACTGATACCGATCGCTGGGTCGGAGGGAGAACGGGACAGCTTTGGAGTTAACTTCTAAGGTGTTCATCCCATTAGATGCATCACGGGGAGCCCTGCAGCAGCTCAGGAGGCGGGAGAGGAGGCCTGGATCCCTTCCTGGGCAGGAACGTGAATGACAGCCGTGAGAATCTCAAGTACACCGGCAGATTTCCGTGGCGCTCTCTCTCTCAGATTTCGGAAACCTCAGATTTCCGTGGCTCTCTATGCTGCTGCAACGTCTGGAGCACGTGGGCTGGAAATCTCTCTGTGTATTAGGAAGCTCGTTACCAAGGCAGGCAAAGAACAAAGGTTAGGGTGTTGAGTATGATTTGGATGAATAATCAAGATTTCAATAAAGTGGTTCCTTCCACTGAAAGATAATGAATGATATTAACTTATATGGTATATTAGTCAGGGTTCTCCCGAGGAACAGAGCCGGTAGGATGGGGGGAGAGACAGAGGTTGATTTTCCGGGGCTGACTCACTTGACCGTGGGAACTGGCACGTTTGAAGTCTACAGGGCCGGTCCCGGGGGCGGGAGGTGGCTCCCAGCACTGCAGGGGGTGGCTGGGGGGTGGGTGAGAGCAGCCAGGTTCCAGCTCAGCAAGATCTAACCTGGGTCCTTGGACACGTCTTTTAACCTCTCCAGGCCTCAGCTTCCCCATTTGAAAAATGAAGGGATTCCATTAAAAATGTTTCCCACTTCAGCTCTAAGACTTGTATGATTCAAGTAAAGAGGCAATTCTGAGCGAGGTGGTGTTTACTAGAGGAAAGTTGAATTTCTCAGGGGCCTTGAAGCGCAGGGAACCTCTAGGACAGCCGATGTGATGCTTACCTTTGCAAATCACGTCCCCTCGGTGGTTGGGTCAGGTTCTAGCAAAGGAAGGGGATTGGGTAGGGTCTTAGGATTTCTTCCGCGTCCCAAGAGTCTTTGAAATTTTGAACAGATGATGAGCTATCGTCCACCCTCCCCTGCGGCCTCCACACCCCTGGCCTCGGGCCAGCACAACCCGAGACAGGCCCTGCCACCAGGATTGCGATCCAGGATCCAGCCCTGGCACGATGTTTGGATTCAATGTGAAAAGGACTCAGTTTTGGGGTGTTTCCAGCTCTTGATTGTGCCCTTCAGGGGGATCACACAGTCACTGCCAAGGAGCGGTGGTCACGGCTCTCCCCGGGGTGGGGATGGGGGCAGGACGCCTGCGCACTGCAGGCCACACGTGGAGACGCACAGCCAGGGGCGGGGCTGGAATCGCGTGGGAGGGGCTGCTCTGGGGAAGACAGATAGTGCGTGTCTTCAGTCAACCTTCTGTTTAAATTCACTCTTGATCGATTGTTATACGAAAAAAGATTCTGTTGCCCACAGCTGAGTCCATTCTACAGGTCTGTGAAGTCCTCCCCCATCACCCATCTTTCATCTCCCCGTGTTCAGAGATTTAATAACCTGCAGATGAGCTGCCCGCATGCAGCCTGCAGGTCAGCACGTGCAGAGTTCAAAAACGGGGAGATTTCAGGGAAGAATGGGGTCAGTTGTGAGGATTGAAACTGGAGAGAGAAACGTGCATTCTGGGTTTGGAAAAAGAGAAACAGGGAGACAGAGAGGGCCATCTCCCTGCCCTTTTCTATCCTTTCCCCCGGAAAGTTTCCCTAATGAAAAGAAAAGAGTGATCTTCCTCAAGACTGAGCCGGCCAGGATTTTGAGGGACAGCTCCGGGCAGGTGCTCATTAGGGAATTGGAATTGTCATCTGTGTGATTTGACCAAGGAATTCTCAAAAGAGGTGGCTCTGTCGGGTGGAGCCCGTGAATGGCCACAGACCTTCCGGACCAGGGTGCAGGGTGTGGCCGGGGCTGGCTATAGGACCCGCGTGTTTCCGCAGAAGGGCTGAGACTTCCTGCAGCCGCCTGGAGGCCTGGGGCCTGCCGTCTGGTGTCCCGGCCTCTGCCTGCCAAGTCCATCTCCACCTTGTCCTCTTCAGGGTCTGCGTGGAGGGCTGTGCCCAGTGTCCTCTGATTTATGCTTCCCATCGGGGCAACAGGACCCAGAGCCCGTCTCGGGGTGATCCCAGCCTGGGTCTCACCTTTAGCTGCGCTTATGGAGTCTTGGTCATTCTCACACTTTTCTCTTTGATGTGGTCAAATTTTTTCCTTATAATTTCTACTCTTTGTAACATATTCTGAAACACACTTGAATATAGATGTAATGAAGTTACTCTATTTTCTTCTGTAAATTTTAAGCCCCACTTTCCAGGTCTTTCCCTCACAGATGACACAGACAACCACGGTGACAGAGGAAATGAGAGTCACTGGACGTTTCTGTGGATGCCATGCATGACGGAGACCTGTGGACGCACCGCGTGCACAGGGATTGCAAACGCCGTGCGTGCATGGACCTGTGCACAGGCTCGCCCACCAGGACTCAGACGGTTCCCGGGCCTGTGCGTACGGGGATTGCTTTCTATTTTAAAAATTATCCTTGAGGATTTTCTAAGCACGTTTAAATCCAGCTGCTCTTTAGGGGCAGGTGCCAAGCACCGGCAGCCCGGCTGGAGACTGGAGACATGTCCGGCAGACCCGCAGGACTGTCCTTGTGCGGACCGTCCACCGCACAGCCCCAGGTCGACGGTGCTCCGTAGATGGAGAACGGGAGCGTGGAGATCGGGAGGGATGGACGCTGGGGTCGGCCCCTCTGGGACGGCCTGCTGTCTCTCTGGGAAAATGACATGTAATCAGAGGCTTGGGGGAGGGAATGAGGGAGGGGCTGGACAGGTTCTGGGCAGACACCCGACTGCCAGCAGACCTCGCTTCCTCTGCTCTGCGAGCCTGAGAACAGAGCATCATGCAGCAGGCCTGACTGATCTCATCACAGTCTCTCTGCAAGTGGGTACCATTTTCTGAGCATCTCTATGATGACTGAGGCTGCAGCTCCCTTGCTCCCCCTAAATTCACACACGTCTGTCCTGTCGGGCTCAGCTGGACCTTCCACGTGAATTCCCAGCCTGTAGGAGCCACACCACACATCACACACGTGAGGGTCTGCGTGACCGTCCCTCTTGAGTGTCTCATGGGGACACACCAGCCGAAGTACCTACTAGATGCTGAGAAGAGTGTAGAAATGTTCAACTCAGAAACCCTGCCCCCGGCGAGCGTATAAACAGATTCACGGCCCCCCCCCCCCCCCCCGGAATTCAGGGCACCTGACGGCCAGGTGATGCGGGTCAGGCTGCGGACGCTCCAGGAGCTCTGGAGACAGGAGCCATCACGGGAGACGGGACTCGCAGAGGAGGCTTGCGGGCTGGGGGGTCTGGCCTGGGTCTGAGGGCGGGGGTGGTGGGCAGGTGCCAGGAGGAAGGGGTGGTGCCTGAGTGCTGCGAAGGTGAGAGCTGGCCTTCGTGTGGGACTCCGGGAGCAGCCCCACTAGGGCAGACTTAGGGGAAATCGCACGTGGCCTGGTAGGACAAAGCAAGGTTGCAGCGCACGGAACCTAGCGGATGGTTTAGGTGGAGGGGCCGGGTAGGGCAGTGCATGCTGCGAGGTAGCTGTGTGCTCTCGGCATGGGCTGGAGGCCACAAAGGGGAGAGCAGAGGCCGCAGGTGAGCGGGTGAGCCGGAAGGTTCTGTGGGCAGCTGCGCTGGGGGCGGCAGACAGAGACCTCGGGGGAGGAGCTGATGGCCGTGGAGGTAGATGGGCAGGAGAGGAACAGAGACAGGGCTTGGGGAGGGCTGGCGCTCGGTATCCGGACCCCCCGAGGAAAGGGCTTCGCCGGGCGGGAGGACGATGGAGAGCACTTCAACATCCGGCACTTTGCAGGGACAGAATTCACTCTCAGACGTCTGGGAGGAATGTCCCAGCGCCACAGCGGGAGGGGTGTAGGGAGACAGCCCCGGGACAGGCCCTTCCCCGACGTGCTGTGACCTCTGGCCTGGGGCAGCTCAGCTCCAGCAGGTGGAGAGCCTGGAAGTCACCTCCCCATCCTCACAACAGGACAAAGCCGAAGAGGGTGGAGATCAATGGCTCCTTGACCCGCCAGAGATCTGAGGCCCCGGGACGACACCCCAAACCCAGACCAGCATCCGGACAAGTGCAGAGTCACAGCCAAGGGAGCTGCCTAGAGGAGGGGCCCCTGGGGCCTGAAACTGCTGAGAAGACGTGCTGGGTCGTCTTAGCAGATCCCTGGAGGCCGACAGTGGACGCCTGTGGGACAGAGAGCCTCCTGCGGCCGTGGTCCTTAGGGCGCCCCACGGTTTCCTGGGTTTTATCCTCAGGTACCTCACCAGCTTCTCGAGGCAAAAAAACAATGGAAAAACCCTCGTGTTTCTGGCACAGGGAGGTAAGAGGGACCGTTCTGAAATTGACTTTAGGGGCTCAGTTGTGTCCCCAAATTACTATATTGGAGCCCTGGCCCCCCAGCACCTCAGAGTGTGACAGTGTTTGGAGGTGGGCCTTTAGAGAGGGGATTGCAGCAAAATGACATCATGACGGTGGGTCCCCATCGCATGGGACTGGTGTCCCTCTAGGAAGAGGAGATAAGGACCCAGACACGCACAGAAGGACAGCCAGGTGAGGACACGGGGAGAAGAGGCCGTGTCCATGCCAAGGAGAGAGGCCTCAGGGGGAGCCAGCCCTGCCCACATCAGGATGCCGGACCTCGGACACCCAGGCTCCAGACCCTGAAAGCATAAATGTCCATCGTGTAAGCTGCCTGGTCTGCGGTGTTTGTCAAATGCAGAGCCCTGGACCCTTCTAGGGGGAGGCTTGCCTTTCGGAAAGTTTCTTTCTTAAACGTTTTATGGAAAAGGACCACGTACTTGGCGTTGCTCCCAGAGACAAGCTGACTCAGGTAATGTGAAAGTCTCCACTTCTGGGGTCTCTCACGTTCTACTCACAGAGGTCTCGGCACTCAGGGCCCTCCCTGACCAGCACCTGCACTCAGGGGCCGCCCTGGCACCCCCAGCGTCCTGCCCACCAGGTAGGGGCTGCGTGGGCAGGACACGTCCCCCCAGATGCGCCCTCCACGAAGCACATGGGCTCGTCTGGAAGGAAAGCTGCAGATGGACAGCGGTGGCTCAGGAAGGCACCAAGTGCGAAGTCAGTTTCTTAAGGTGGGTCTCTGGCAGGAATTAAATAATTTCTCAGTCTTTTCTTTCTGAGAAAAATCACCCACGTGGATGGGAACTCTTGAAGATTACGCCTCATCCTGAATTTCTTCCCCGTGGATCTGAACGTGCATTTCTGAGAGTTTAGGAGCAGAATTTTCTACTTGGGGGCTTACCTACAAATGACCCCTTTCTAGGTCATTGCACTTTCATCGCTGAAGGCCCCTGCGTGCCAGGTCTGCTGGCCTCTCCTGGTGTGGTGCTGCCGTGCCGTCGAGCTCCCTGGGGAATCACTGCCAGACAGGCTCCTGGGACTGGATGATGGGCCAGCCTTGGGGTCACCTCCCACAGACGACCCCAGGGAGGGGCTCGGCCCCCTGCCTCCTGGGGAGAGCGGACCCTCACCGTCACCTTGCAGAATTAACACATCACTAATTGATTATCCGGGACCCACTGAGCAGGTCCCATTTTCTCAACGTACATCATGAAAAATTTTTAAAAATGATAAACATAAAAAAGACACACCTGGGCTTCCCTGGTGGTGCAGTGGTTGGGGGTCCGCCTGCCGATGCGGGGGATGCGGGTTCGTGCCCTGGTCCGGGAAGATCCCACGTGCCGTGGAGCGGCTGGGCCCGTGAGCCATGGCCGCTGAGCCTGCGCATCTGGAGCCTGTGCTCCGCAACGGGAGAGGCCGCAGCGGTGAGAGGCCCGCGTACAACAACAACAACAACAACAACGACAAAAAGACACACCTTCTTTAAAACATGTATTTTAATCCACTGTAAGAAAGCAACAAATACACAGCAGAAATGATTTAAGGTGGTGATTGCTGGGAAACCTGACCAACCCACCAGCAAAGCTTCAGAAATCACTGAGGTGATCAGAGAAGTTTTTAAAAAACAGTTCAAACTGCCTCTCAGTAGAGTAAATTGCACTGTGGTAGTTTACAAATGTCAACTGCAACGTTTGTAAGTATAAAGTTCAATTTATAATAAATGGAAAATTTAGGAAACATTTCAAATTGCAGCCTCATGTTTGTATCTGTCGATTATTAATGGTTGAGGGTAAAGGATGGCATGTAAGCACATTTTTTTGGTCACCTACATATTCAGGAGTTAGATATATTTAGATATGATGTAAACTTGCAGAGCATTAGCAAAAGAAAGTCGTACTAAATTCAATACTGAAATTAAATTTAACCAAATGCTTTATCCCAGCATCTGTTTCCTATCCAGTTCTGCAAATCAGACTGGGTACTAACATTCTAAAAACGAGCCAGACCTTTGACTCATCATTTGCAGGGTGACGGTCTTGTATAAATCTCCTCGAGTGGTCTCCATGAGCTTCCTTGGTGGAGAGACGCTCCCTTGGTTCTGGTGGTCAGAAAAGAATGCCTAGGAAAGTGTGCTAAGGACTTGTGATTTCATGGAGGGTTGAAGGGTGCTCCTTGCATCCTGTTATTTCCCTCAGCCTCCCTTCCTGGACCCCTCCGTTCATCAGGGCAGTTGAAATAATCTCAATTTTATCAAAATTGCCGCGCAGTCAGGGTTCTGAAAATCCCTTGGACCCCATCCTCCAGTTTGAGCCTCTAAGACCTTCAGTGGAGACATTCTAGGACCGTCACTGCTTGACCCTCTCGTTTCTGCCATGTGGGAGACATGTGACCTTGGGCAAGGTCATTCATCGTGTTGTGTCCAGTCTCCTCTTCTGTAATATCACCTCCCTCATAGATTTATTGCTTTGGCAAGGATTGAATGAATAAGTACATATAAAGCACTTAGTACAATGGCTAGCATTAAAAAGTGTTGGCTGTTGTCAAAATTATTATTTTCATTGTTGTCATGAAAAAGACCTGGGTGGGATGGGGCAGATCGACGGGTGGTGAACACAGAGGGTGAAATCCAGCTGAGACGTACGGTCCTGGGGCTCCCCTTTGACCTCCAGAGTCCCACAGGGGAGAGTCCTGCACGCATCCTGGTTCCTGCTGTGGTCCGCAGACGTTCCTTCACTACACACGTTTATTTCAGCCTTGTCTCAAAGCCCGTTGCCCCTGCATTTGCACTAAGCTGTCTGAATTTTGTGACGGGTTGTCTTGGCTGTATTCTGTTTCTTGGGCTCACTTCTGTGTTTACAACTCGGATTGTCTGAGTCTCCTTCCTCCTGGAAGGACCAAAGTCTTACACTTTCCCTGCATCCCGTCCACCGAGCATCGTGGCGGTGGGCGTCCAGCCGGTGCTCAGCAGGGGCACCGCACGGACTCATCGATCCAGAGTCACACTGCCGAGCTCCCCGGGACTGGGGCTCAGTTAGTGAGGGACTAACCTCAGGACGCGCGGTGTCCTGGCTCTGCCTTTAGCGACCCCAGCTCGCTGTTGGGTGACTACCCTGAGTTGTGAATAGGCATCACTCAATACCCACCAATTACGCGATCGTTCATTTCTTCATTAATTTCTCTGACAGCTTCTCTCCTGAGGTCCTACTCTGAGCTGCCACTGTCTCGGAATCAGGGTAAATATGTTAGCGCTGAAAGTCATGATGTGAAGGAGGAGTTAGATGTGGAAACACAGTTAAGACAAGATTATTCCATGATGTGAGGTGACGTGTGCCTGTTACCTCGAGACCAGAGAAGCAAGCGATTTGACCGAGTGTCAAGGATGCTGTAACTGGATGTGGCTAAGGGCCTGACTGGCAGGGAACCCATTCACCATTGAGCCGCGGTCCTAGGGAGGCTGTTTGTCTGCTGGACAGTGAGGAATCGGACGAGCTCCTGGTGAGGGGAGGGGGGGGTGCAGAGACGGGCTTCCAGAGAGTCTTACAACCTGTGGAGGGGTTCAGATTCTACTCTACAGGGAAAGGGAGCGGGAGAAGATGAAATAAGCCTGAGAGACGTGCATTTACAGAGAGAGCCCTGGAGACCAGGAGCGTGTGGTTTGGGGAGTGTAGGGGCTGAAGTCCGGTGTTGGGATGTGAGACCCCAGCATCCTAAGAGTGTGATGCCGGCGGTCAGGTTTGAAAGGTCCACGCGGGAGCAGCAGAAGCCAGCAGTTTATATACAAACTGTTCCAACCGCATCCGGGAAAGATAAGAGAAGTTTGCCACCTCTCCGGGGTTCCATGGCACACGTCCCAGACAGGGTGGTGGCCGAGAGCAAATACAATTACTTAAAACTGAAAGAGTAGCATGTAGGCAGATTGTGGAAAAAGAGTCTGAGGGGGCTGTTATTGTGATATATTGGGGGTTGTAAAGACTGCTAGAAGAGTAATGCCAGGTGTCCAGTTTATTGTTCCATGGATAGCAATCAAACACTTCAGTTTTATTTATAAAAAATATATACTGTGTTGTAATAATACTTTACTTCATAAAAACATGGAACAGGAAACCTCTTGTAGGAGACAGGAGGTTTATCGAGAAAACCTATGCACATTCGAAGTAAGATATATGTATGTATACACACCTCACTCTCCTGGAAAAATTCAATGTTTCCCCAAACATAAACCACAAACTCTGCAAACTCTGCATTTCGATGTTAGCATGGTGCAGTGGAGAAGGGGCTGCACGTTCCTAACATAATTCATTCAGTTTCTCCTCACTTTGCCCCAACTCCTTTTCGTTCTTAAAGCTATCGAGACCCAAACCATGAGAACGTGGCAAAAAGCAGTGCAGGGGTGGGTGGGTCTTGCCTTATGGCTGAAATGCACCACCGGCTGTGTACCCAGGCTGCCCAGCATCTAGCCTGGTGCTGGGCTAGGATCCACTTTTTCCTCCCTCAAACACTCGATCTTGGAGCGGACAATGTGACCCTTGACTCACGCTAGAAGTAACATTCATTCTCTTTATCAGGTTTCACAGGGCATGGGAGCATTTGAACTTGTTTAAGGGTTTGCTCCAGTGCCTACCTTCAAAACTTGACTTTAAACTTTTGGAAGCACATGCAGTTCATCAAATACATTCCTATTTATTTCTAATAAGTTTCCAGTTAAGCTTCCAGTGAAGAAAATGTCTTTAGTACTGGGGTAAAAGGAGCCGACAGGGGGCTGATGCTGTCACCGCCTTGTGCCGAGGCCAGCAGTGAGGGGAGCTTCAGGCCAGATCCTGTGTATCCATCCCTTCAAATCTGAAATGGTAAAGCTGCCAGGGCCCTGTGTTACCGTCCCACACGTGTGCTGACGCAGTATGGTGCGGCCGAGTGCCAGCGCCTGACCCCATCTCCAGGGCCTATGCCGGGACGGGGCGGGGCGACGTGCCCATCGGGTGCTGCGTGTGTAGAATCTGGAGTTGGTAAGTCTGCTGTCTCCCTCCCTCCCACGTCCTCTCCACCTCGTGTCCCCTTGTGTCAGGGGACAGGACAGAGAGACCATGGCATCTGGGGACTCAGTTCAGAGAAGGTGAGTAGGCGACGCATTTAGTTTGGACGCTGTGGGCACCATCACGTGGTTTGCCGTCACGTCTGTGGACAGCTTAGTTACCACTGGTCTTCCCGATGTAGAGACGGCTTCCAGAATATTTTCCCAACGACTGTCCCTGTCATCTGGCCATGATACAAAGGGGAGGGCAGAGACCTGTCCCAGCGTGGACCTGTCCTCTGGGCCAGGGCCCGGGGAGGAGCGAGGCTTGAAGGGAATGGTCCCGGAAGCCATTCTGCCGAAGCTTCCGATTCTCATGTCCTTCGATTGTTAGCAGGTTTCATCCAACTCTAGTCAAAGTGGAAGACCTCTTCTGTCAAGAGCATTCTGTTAAGAAGGCAATGATAAATACAGAGCATGTATGTAGAAAAAATATATATTTATAATGTGCAAGATAGAATTTATCAAAATCTCGGTGTCAGCGCTGTGCAGAACGGGAACGCGGTTACATAAAACAAGCGTTTCTTATGTGAAATGCCGTGTTTTATGAGTATCAGGTAGTAACAATAAAATTAGATTTCATGCATCTACGGAAATTGAGTTTTCTTTCTGTTCTCTCTAGAGGAAACGGCATTAAAATAGAAAAATATTCATTGACGCATGAAAGGGAGGTTAAATGGTGTGTACAACGTGGGGAGAAGATGTGGTGTGTATTATGTAGTTAGTTAATCAAAATATCATATTATTTTATATGGATTTTGTTATGTTTGGAATATTTGTCCGATTGTTGAGATGCATAATTTGTTGCGTTTTTTCACATTGTAAGTGAATGCTTATTTTGTCCCTAATTTTCTATTTGTCCTTTGGTTATTTTTCTTAAAGAGGGCTCCTTAAGTCTTCCAGTGTCAAAGCCTGCACCAGCCCCTAATGCAGTCACATGACTGAAAATTGATCAGATACTTCAGTAGACAGCCAGGTGTGTCAAGAGGGCTTAAAGTGCATCTGTCTTGTAGTAACTTTGCACACATCATGGTGTTAATAACTGTGAAATCCTTGGGTCACTGGGAAGTGTGGGAAGGAATTGGAAAATGACAGGGGCATCTTCTAAGGTGGGACAGCGCCCCCTGGTGTTCGCACCGCTCCGACTCACTCGGGTGGGTGGCTTTCTCCTGCTGACTTCAGTCTAGAGAACTTTGCAGGAACAAGCACATTTCTTCTGTTATTTGTGGGAGGATGGTTGATTGCTCATCTGTTGTCTTCTGGGGCGGAATCCGGAGCCTCTTTGCTCCTGTCTGCCTGTTCGAGCTTCCGCGTCATTGCGGAGTTTCGGACAAGTCCCGGGGCAGGAGCTGCGGGGCCTGCAGTCCCAGAGCCGCGGTTCAGGCGGAGGACGGAGGACGCTCCGAGGGTTTCTGGCTCCGGTTTGGGTCAGCGGAAGGGGTTTTGGAGGCTCTAGAGGCAGATCGCTGTGTAAACCCTGAGCCGCCAGCCCTGCTCCCCGCTGGCCTTCCTCGCCTGGACCTCACTGGCCCAGATCGCCGTGAACTCACAGGTCCAAGGATGAGTGGGTTTAAATTCCGTGGAGCTGGTCTTGCTGTTCTTTTCTTACTTGCAGGGATCTGAGAAAGTAATTTACTCTTTTTGAATCTGTGTGTGTGTTTTAATTTTTCAAATAAGGTTCGAGCCCTACCTCCTGGGATGGTTGGGAAAGTCCAGAGGGGACAGTGTGGACGCTCTCCCCGAGCCACCCGACAGCTCGGTTCTGACGGCGTGAGGGGCCCCGGTGCCCCACGGCGACCATGGCACGGAGCCCGACACAGCTGCAGCTGGCACACGTGCCTCTGGGGTAAATATTTGCTCCCTCAGGCAGCCGTTACCAGACAGCCGGTCCGTGTGCATTATTTCTGGAGTCAGCTCCAGGCTTGCAAGCGTGGGTCATCCTGGTGAGGCCGAGGCCTTCTGGGGACGGTGGTGGAGACCCACGGCTACCTCTTCAGGTGACAACAGGGCTCCCTCCCTGCCCCCGCCCTGGCCAGTGACGAAGAGCCCCTGGTGCTGGAGGCACAGGACACTCTCGGCCTCGGGCTGCACAGCCCCGCCCTGCTTTCGCTGAACAGAGGTGCATGAAGTTGTGTTGACGGCCTGTCTGTCTGCTGTGTGTGCTGTGTGACGTGCGGCCTCCACTCCCGACGGTAACATCCTCCGACAAGGATGCTGTTGGCCTCAGTTGCTAGATTTATCATTTGAGGAGCTGGCTAGGAGGAGGGGCGTGGCTGGAAGTGGAAGAATGCACTTCCGGAAACTGTTTTTTATGGGCTGCTCACGAATCGACCCCAAGACCCCGGCTGTGCTCTTTCCAGTGTTGGACGCTGCCAGCAAAGGGACCTCCCAGATGGCGGCTGTAGGAGCTTCGGCCGAGGGGGCGGGGCCCCGGAGCGTCCCGTTAGCATGACAGGATTTACACCCTGCGGTGCCCGCAGAGGACACGCAGCCAGCTTCCTACCTCCTGGGCTTCACCACAGGGCACGGCCCAGGCTTCCTAAACAACCTCCAGGATTTATTAGTAAGAGCTGTTTTTGTTTTTCTGTATCTGATGCAAGGTTATCTTAGGCAGCCGGCCAAGGGGAAAATGTGAACACAGGTTGCAATAGGGGCACCGGCCCACCTGCCCCTGCTCGACATCAGACAAAGCTGAGAAATATTTGTTGGCCGATGGCGTTCTGTCAAGGTCTGTGGTTCATTTCTCTCCATTTTCCCTTTTCTTTCTTCCTTTCTTTTTCTATTGGCAAAGAGGACATTTTAAATACCTGTCACGCCACCAGCTGTTTACAAGAAAATAAAATGTCAAGAAGCACTAAAAATAAGGCGTCCACGGGCTTTCTGCATTCCTATTAGTGATTTTTTTTTTCCTAATGGAGAAAAACCTCTTTACTGGCAGACTAGCAGGCTTAACGGCTGAAAAATAGACAGATTTAGTGGTGGAAAGGCTTTTTTGCAGAGTTAGGTTATATTTAAAAGGTGATTCATGTCCAAAATCGGTTTTTACGTAATTGAAATGAGGTCAGTACTGGCTGGTAAGAGTCATCACAGGAAAGGCGGGCCCCGGAGAAAGAGAGCCAGCCCAGGGAGGGGACAAGTAACAGTCTGGGGCTCTGCCCGCAAGTCTGATGCAAAATACTTGAAAATAAAGTTTAGAATCTAAGTGCCCAAGGTCTTTTTGTCTGATTTTTTCTGGTTACCTGTCGGTGGCTTTTGTTGGATTTCTTCTGGAAGAAAATAAAATCCATAGGCTAACGTTCATCATAGGTTCCCCAGGTCTTCACCTGTCACCTGAAGGATGTTCCAGACCAGGACACATGCCACCAGGTTAGGGTCACGAAGGTGCCCCAGAAACGGCCCGTCCAGGGGCAGGTGCTGCCCTGGAGCTTCTGCGTCCAGGAAGCCCTTGGTTTCCCCAAAGTGCCCGTCTTCCTGGGCATCAGGGCAGGTGATGAAATGTCAGCTCTCCTGGGGAAGGTCGGGGGCAGGGGCTGTCTTTGGTTCTGGTTTTTGAGGTATGTGTGTGGTAAAAAGGTGTTTAGTCCTTGAATTCAAGTCTTATGTGAGTACACTTGCTTTTATCATCCACCGTGATGCTGCGGGAGAAGCTGATTCTGAAGGCGTCCATGTTCATCTCACTTTTAACTCTGACGTTTTTTCCAAGGGAAGGATGGCAGTGAACGGGGAGAAGACCAGGCCCCAATTCGGGTAGAAGAACTTTTTTCCCCCTCAGACTCCTGCCTCAGAGAACCGTGCACTGCTGCTTGCCATCCTGTCTTGGGCCACCCTTTACTTACAGAGTGCCCCTCCTCCATGTTATAGGAAAGATTTTAAAATTCACCTTCAGGGACTTCCCTGGTGGTCCAGTGGTAAAGAATCCGCCTTCCAATGCAGGGGACGCGGGTTCGATCCCTGGTTGGGGAACTAGGATACCACACGCCGCAAACTACAGAGCCCACGCTCCCTGGAACACGCGCGCCTCAACTACAGAGCCCACAGTGCGCTGGAGCCTGAACGCCACAACTAGAGAGAAGCCCGTGCACCACAACAAAAGATCCCACCTGCCTCAACGAAGATCCCACGTGCCGCAACAAAACCCGACACAGCCAAAAATAATTAAATAAAATAAATAAATAATAAATCTTAAAAACATAATAAATTCACCTTCCTACCACATTGGGCTTTGTATCTGTAAAAACTGTGGAAGGTCTTAAAAGTGTTGTAAAAGCTTTCGTGTAATATCTGACTCAATTGATAATGTTCTGTGAGGTGCTGCTAACCTCTGGGTCTATTGGAGAATTATCCCAAAAGAAGACAATATAACCTACGAATGCTATTAAGTGTAATAAATGTGTGTGAATAGATAAAATCGAACTTTTTGTGGATGACTGATTAAATCTTTACTAATTCGAGTTTGCAGTGGTTCTTTCTTGTCATAGAGACAATAAAATTGTGTTTAAACCTCAAACCTCTTTTCACTGAAGTATGGTTGACTTACTACATTATATTAGCATAAAGATCCAGTACTTTTGCACATTATATATTATTATAAATCATTATAAGATAATGGCTATATTACCCTGTGCTATACAATATGACTTTGTTGATTACCTATTTTATACATAATAGTTTGTATCTCTTGAGCCCATATCCCTAATTTTGCCCCTCCCCACTTCCCTCTCCCCTTTGGTAACCATTAGTTTGTTTTCTGTAGCTATGAGTAGGTTTCTGTTTTGCATATCCATTCATTGGCATCGTTTTTTTGGATTCCACATATAAATGATATCCTATGATATTTGTCTTTCTCTGTCTGGCTTACTTCATTTAGTATGATCATCTCCAGGTCCATCCATGTTGCTGAAAATGGCATTATTTCATTCTTTTTTATGGCTGAGTAATGTTGCATTGCATATATGTGCCACATCTTCTTTATCCACTCATCTGTCGCTGGACACTTGGGCTGCTTCCATGTCCTGTCTACCGTGAACAGTGCTGCAGTGAACGTCGGGGTGCCTGTGTCTTTTCCAAGTGATGCGAAACATCAAGCGTTTTAATAGAGTCTTGAAAAGCTTGCAGGAGCCCAGAATCTGTGCCTACGATAATTAAAGCGGAGGCCGCCTTACTTGTTCTCCCTCCTGACCCTGTGGGTGGCTGGGTAATGCGCCCCGCGAGGCACCCACGTCTTACACCGTATTGGAATTGTGAATAGTTGACCTCATGTGGCAAAAGGGACTCTGCACAGGGATTAAACAAAGGTTCCAAGTTGAGGACCTTCCTGTGAGATGGGAGGTCATCCCGATTTTCCAGGTGGGCCCACTGTACCCACAGGGTCCTTACACGGGAGATGCAAGAGGGTTGAGGTAGGAAAAAGACAATGAGACGAGAGAACTAGAGGTGGAGGGATGATCCCTGACGCTGAGCAGGGGCCACGAGCCAAGGAGCACAGGGCCTCTGGAGGCTGGAAAAGGCAAGAAAACAGATTCGCCCCCGAAGGCTCCAAAAGGAGGGAAATCCTGCTGACACCTTGATTTTAGATCTCTGGCCCCAGCACTGTCAGAGGACGAATATGTGTTGTCTTCAGCTCCAGAGTGGGGCGATGTGTTACAGCAACTGCAGGAAACTCATACGTACTTGAGTAATTCCATTGGGACCGTCTGCTTCTCGGATCCTTGCATCAGATCTCTGGCCACAGTGGCTTTCTTCTGGGGTCTTTGGCCCGTCTCTCTGAGGGTCCTTACCCTGCACTGGGGTTCCCTCTGCACCCCCCTCTCTTACTTTGTTCCTCTGACTCCAGGGCAGGGAAGAGACCCCTTGGGTGGGAGACACGGGACAGGTGGGGGAGCCACGTGCTGGGCAGCAGGTGCAGCACCTCTGCTCTGTGGGGTGAGATGCTAAGGTTGAAAATGTGTCCAAGACCAAGGACTCAAATGGACATACTATCAGGAAAATAGTCAACCTTGAGCTGCTTGTAAATATGGCAGAATTTTTTTGAAAGGAAAACTGAACTAAACATGTGTTTTGCTGCGACAAAATAAGACTGATGAAAATCAGTCATGTGACTTCTGAATCGCTTACGTCTGACCTGACGGATAGTTTGTTCCAAATTGTATTTGACTATAGACATCAAGTCTATAAATACAGGTTCTATGTTCATACTTAAAGACTAACGATTTTCTTTGTTTTATACCCCCAAAAGGACAAACACTCCACATAGGATGTTTTCGAGTAACTGTTATATTTTGAGTTCCCATTTTTTAACAAGTCTGTATATCTCAGTACCCCAGAAGTTAATTCTGTATGTTAACAATGTGTCAGACGTCTTGAGGCCTTTGCAATACGCAGAATCTGGACTGGACGTTATACGCCCACATTTTAAGTTCCTGAGGCTCGCAGGGGCCTTCGGCTCACAGCTGCTGGGCTCCTGTGACGGGGAGGCCACAGATACTTTTAATCAGTGGTCTGTTTCTCTCCCTCACTGTGACTAAAATCATCTCACACACGGATAGATTTCACCAGGCATTGCTTTGCAAATGTTTAATAAGCATCTACCACACACTTAAAACTGCACAATTGTACTAAAGTAGTGTTTTGGTTTATAAAAATGTCCAAGTCACACGCAGTCCTCGGAGGGTCGACAAGGTTTACGTACACGACAAGGAGAATGAAGACACGATGATGATCACGCTGGGGCCCTGAGTCCCCTGGATCACGAGGCGAGAGGTGGGGTGAGAGGTTCCACCGTGGCCCTGGCTGGGAACACGCCACGAGCAGGTGCAGTGGGGGTCAGTGTCACCACCCAACTAAAGAGCTAATTCGGGCTCGGGTGAAAGAGTCCTCCTAAGCAAACAGAAGATGAGCCTCTGTCATAGGGCTGATGTCTCCCTGCACAGCCTTTGGGTTTTCATTGTAAACTAATTGGCAACAGTGAAAAGCACATTAGTTAGCAGGCTTGTCTGGCGGCGCCCCCGCTGCGGCCCTGAAGGACGATGAAGGGGTGACTAGGGCCTCCGGGGACCCCTGTGTTCACCCAAGGGTGAGCGACACAGCCCCACCCCCACCCCCAGGGGAGCGTCCCACTCGGGGCCTCATTGAACACGTGTCCAGGGTGAAGCAGGAAAGGAGAGGCCTTTCCCAGATTCCTCTTCTAGGCCGACTGTCAGAGGAATCTTCCCCGAGAAATCCGTGTCACCAAGGACGCAAAGTTTACAAGCAGCCATGGTTTAAAAAGTAAAGGGAAACGGGCGACATTCGTTTTAATAAAAAACTTAATTTAACTCGATATATGTAAAATATTCATGCAACATAAAATACCGCACACATATAAATAAAACGGTTTTCTTTCATTTCTTTCTCTTTGAAATCTCGTGAGATCACGGCATCTCTGCGAGCTGAGGCAAGCTAACCATTCCTGTGGTGGGGATCTTTCCACAGCGTGTAAGTCAGACCACCACACCATGGGATGCATGTCAGTTACGTCCCGACAGAGCTGGGAGGAAAGTTCGGTGTGCCTTTTCCCCCTGCAGCGCATCTCAGTGCAGACCCGGCGTTGGAGGCTCAGAGCTTCCTGGAACCACGTGAGGGCAGCGCAGGGCAGGGCCCCTCAGATGGGCCCCTCCCAGGGCACAGGGCATCACCCCACTTTCCGCCTGGACCTGGGCTGGGTTCCGGGGGCAGGGCGGGCAGCGGCCTCAGCTCGGGCTCCACACAGGCTGTTCAGCGCCTTGCAGCCTGGCTACCTCGTGACCAGGGAGGGTCTGCACGCCGAAGCCCTCACGTGCCATGTGAGGAGAAGGGGCCCTTGTGGGTCCTTGTGAGGATGAACGAGTTGGAGGAGCATCATGGCAGCGCTTGGCACGTGACGCGAGCCCTCTGTTGCCGCTGGTGTGACCTCGCACTCGAGTCTGGCTGCAAAGCTTCTGCCGCGATGCTGCAGCTGCCCCCAGGGCCCTGGGCTGGGACCCGGCAGGAGGCGGGCAGCAGCTTTGCTGGGCTTTCCCTTACGAGGCCCTGGGTGGAACATCAAAGACGCAAAGCTAAGTTCTTCCGATGTTTTATTTCACACTTTGAGAAGAAACCCAGATTCTGATATCTTAAGATTTGGTGAGTTTATGCTTATTTTGCTTTTCATTTCTCTAATTTTATACATTTCTAATACAGTTTTATTTTTTATCTTTTTATGTTTTACAATTATACATATTTTTTCATTTGAATGCATTAATTCCTGGGAGCTCAACTGTCCAGACTTCAAATCCCATGTTTTGCTGTGAACCCTCCTCAGGGGTTGGGAAGTTTGGCCCCTCGCCTCCCATTTTTTGCTCAACTCCAGACCCCTCTCTTTCTCCCTGGAAAGGACTCTGACCAATTAAAAGAATTTGTCAATTAGATTTGCTTCGTTTCCCTTTTTTCCTCAAAGAAGTTATGCCACCTTACCTGGTCATCCCTCTTATGTTCTGCTCTCTTTTAATTCGATCCAAAGAGGCAAATAAATACGGAGAAAGACCACGATTTTACCTGCAAATGGCTGGCCCTCGGCCCGCGCGTTTGGCGTTGAACCCAGGGCCTCATTAAGGGAAAGGCGGATCAGGCCGCTGCCCTTGCTGCCGGGGGAGCGCGCTGGGGAAGGTCACTGTCACAGCCCAGGGCACAGGGGGCAGCTCTCTCGCACAGATGCTCTGCTGCCCAGCTCCACCTTGGGCCTCCCGGCGGCCTCCACCAGCAGGTTGCGACGGGTCACACACACTCCCTCCCCTCCATCAGCCTCTGGAGATCACATGACCTCGCCCTTGGCATTTGTCCCAGAAAGTACTAGTCGTCTCTCAGAGACCAGGCCATCAATGGCATGAGTTTACTGACGACCAGCAAATTCCGGGAAGGTGCCCCCTCCCTCCTGGTGCAGTGGCCAGGCTTCTCCACCGGGAGGCACTGCAGGCCCATCCTTTGGGGCTGGTCCAGCTCTCGAGTCCACACATTAGATGCTGCCCACGCGAACTGTGTCAGGGCATCCTGTTTGCTTCTCCAGGCGTGTGGCTTCCTGGTTCATCCCTGAGACAAACTGGCTGAAGAAAGCTGACAGGACACCATGAAAATCCCCGTTACATACATTTAAACGTTTATTTAGGATCCAAAACGATGTGATGGAGCTCAGTCTCTGATTGAAAGTACATGTGTGTGCAGGTGTGTGTGTTCACGTGTGTGCACAGGTGTGCGTGCGTATGTGTGTACGTGTTCGTGTGTGTGCTGACATGTGTGCACGTGTGTGCACGTGCCTGTGTGTCCCCCGTAAACAAGCCCTCAACGGAGAGGGAAGAGGGTCGGCCGTCGCTCAGGGAGGGATGTAGGCCTGATGTTCCAGCTTCCAAAGCCCTCAGCCCTTCCCCTCAGAATTCTCCCTTTTTCATAACAGGGGCTCGCAGAGTCAAAAACACTTTATGCCATTAGATCAAAACGGTAACGTTTCCAGTTGTTGACAACGTATAGTCTGGTCCGCCCCCAGGTAGCTGTGTGACGTGGGCTGTGTGACCTGAAGCCGCCTGCGAAGGCCTGAACGTCCTTCTCCGATGAGCACGGGTGAATGAAGTTTGGTGAGATGCCGTCTCTGTTCTCTGCAAACCCTGCAGTTGCAGGCCTGAGCCCACCCTCGCCGCCAAGTAAGGCTCAGGCACCTGCCATGCAGGCGGCTCCCTGCCGGCTGGGAGCACGAACTGGTCCGCAGGAAAAGGGTCTGCTCTGTCTCCTGTGCTTATCTGCTCCGCCAACCCTTCCTCCTTCCGTCCCCACCGAGAGGAGGCCGTTTTCTACTCAGATTCGAGTCTGCGACCCCGCTCCAGGTCTTCAGACATTTCCCACAGGTTTCCTCCTCGTGCGGCCTTTCCCCCTTCTCTGTCGTCCTCAGATCCAAAGAGAAAGCACTACTGATTCTGAATTCCGGATTTTCCACGAGTCCCGCTGCCACTGCTGAAAACACAGTTCTCCCCGCCTCTTGCTCTGACACGGGTCCAAGGCGTAGCTGGTGACAAGTCCTAACTGCCCCGCCCACACCATCCTTCTTGCAGTCTTTCTAAAATGCAGATCTGTGACCCTTTCTCGTTGGTTCCTGCCCTGTGGTAGGTAGACAGCTCTGAAAACCTCCCATAGCAAAAGCACCCAACAAAGCAAAGTGCTGTCTCTACCTTTTCCTTTGCAACTTCCTGGTTCCTCTTGGCAAATGTGCAACACCAGGTTTCTTGGACAGGTAGCAACCGTGTCTGGTGTTCAGCTTGGAAGAAAGGGAGGGTCCTGGACCCTCAGGGCTAGGACCTCTGAAGTGAACATGCAGTAACACCCAGCAGCCGTGAGAAACCTCTCCACGCTGTCCACGGGTGGAGGGAATTGAAACTGAGGTTTAAGCTGATACCTAAATGGATTTAGGATCTGCGTGTGGGTATCCATGTTCAGGAAACTAACACAAAAATTGGTCCAAGCCAGTAATACTCCTGGAGTACACAACAAAAGCAAATAAAATGACGTTCTGAGGGGACTCTTTGATAATCCAAGTGGTATATTATACTTTCAGGAAAAAAAAGAAACCTGAATAAAGAAAATAGCTCACAATAAAAACTGATAAACAAGGGAACAGTACATCGCAGCACAAAGCTAACAGATTCAGTAAGAATTACATCTCAGGGAACATGAAAGAAAAATATTGAATAGAGACTTATCACAAATTTGTTTAAAATAATTAAAGAAAATAAAGACAACATAAAAACTATGATAAAATAAACCAAGGAAAATGAATAGGCAGACTTGGAAAAAAATACAAGATTTTCAGTAAATAAGAAATGGAGTCATTGGAATTTTAAATTTGGCGAATGTGTAAGAAGCGGAAGAACAGGGGGTTCCCTGGCGTCCAGGGCTTAGGACTTGGCACTTTCACTGCCGGGGGTGGGGATTCAGTCCCTGGTCAGGGAACTAAGATCCCGCAAGCCGAGCAGCGAAGCCCAAAAAAAAAAAAAGCTGAAGAACAAATAAGCGAGCGGTCATCTAAAGAAATGGCTTGACGTCCCCAACCTGGCTGCTCAGATCCCCTCCCGGGGGATGCGCAGTGGACCCAAGCCCCACTGGCTGCCCCTCTGGACGTGCCCCTGTGTTTGTACGGAGTTGCTTTTAGGCGGCACCTGAGCTGGGGGCGGCGCTGAGGCCGTCCTTTCTCGGAGACCTTCTGTGGATGCAGACGGGCTCGAGGGTTCGCCATCAGCCTGGCTGCAGCTCTGTTAGAACCGTGCTGTGCTCGGGGTCTCTTCTGACCCAGTCTTTCCTTTTCTCCTGCTTCAACGGGAGCTGGGCCTGCGTCATGGTCTGAAGATTCCCCCACCCTCCTTCTTCTGCTCCACACCTAACAAGTCTCTTGCAACATCTGATCCCACATTTTAATTCCTTATGAGCACATGTTCCTTTTGTCATTGAGCACAGGATTTGAATCCTTGCTTTAAAGTCTACCAAGTGCAGCACCAGGGTCTCTCTCCACTGATAGTTTTTCCCTTGAGACGGGTTCATAGCTGCTTGTTTCTTTGAGGGATGTGTAAGTTTGAATTCTGCCTTAGATTATGTTGTTCAGACTCTGAATTTTGTTATATTCCTCTGAAAAGTGTTCTGTTGTTGTTGCTGTTGTTGCTAATATCTTGGTGGGAATCACGCTGCAGACGCTGCCTTTGAATGGCAGCTCAAATCCCAATTCACTCCATCTATCCTTAGCTGGCCTACTGAGTCTGCCTTGCATACACAAGGTCCAGGGAGAAGATATATTAGGGCAGAGTTTATACACCAAATTTGTGGATGTGCTTCTCTGTCTCTCCTTCCGAGGATTTACCTCCAGTTTCCTGTGTCTATGGTTGCCCCACATTTTAACCTCCGGTTCTTCGGGTGGCTTTCAGCTGTCCCACAGGTCTCCTGAGGCCTGCCCTCAAGCCAGAGCAGTGAAGATGGAAAGTTCATCCAGTGCAAATTCCCTTTCTCCAGGTGATAATTCCTCTCCCAAACCTGCCAGCTTCGGGGCATGCTATAAACCTGGTCTGCCTTCATGCCGTAAACCATTAAAATAGGAAGCCCATGACTGCCTGTGATGTGCTCCAGCCAGCTTGCATCAGCTCATAAGAGCCAACTGACAAGCATTCTGCAGTCTTCTGAGCTGCTGGTGGTAAAATCACTTGTAGTTTGAAATCAGACATGGTGGGAGTATTTACACCATGAAAATTGACAAACTTTGCAAATCAGGTATCTCCCTCTTTCTTTGGTGGGAGGTCAATTTACAAGCACACCATTGCCCAATGCCATCGGCCACTTTATTCCTTCAGCTGTTGACCCCTCTCCAGAATGTGCCTGTTTCTGATTGTTCTTCATTTCCTCCACATACTTGCTGCTGCTGATGTGTGTGTCAAGTAGTTTGATAAAAGGACAACTACAAAAGAGAGCTTCTTGTTGTTATCAGAGGGAAGAAGCTTACTCAGCCATTATTATAAGTAGAAGCCCTTTCCACCCATCTTGGAGGAAGAGCTCCCATCTCTTCTTTCTGAGCCCAGCCTGGGAGCCCTGATGCTGTATATTCCATCAAGAGCTCCACCTACTCCTGAGATGGACCTGATGGATTGCAGTGCTCTCAGAAGGCCTTTCCAGAATCACCTTGTGAGTTTTTTCAGATAATATATTTAACCATGTATAAAACTGAAATACACTTATGTCCCTCCATAGAAAGAGAGGGAAGTTCCTCACATATTCTCTACAAAACATAGCTCACTGGTTATAAGACACATTCACGTTTACCAGTCCCAGAAGCTGTCCATCAGACCGCAGTGGTTTGGTCACGAAGACACAGCTTAGCTCCTAGTCGAGTGAATACATCATTTATTCATTCAAAAATATCAATAGCTCAGGAAGGTGGTAACCAAGTGAACAAGCATATTCCTAACTATTACAAGAACTCACATGCCGTGACAGAAAGGCATAGCTGACATTTGAAAGAAAGGAAGAAACTGTTCACAAAAGAGTGAAAGAATTAAGGAATGAACGTTCTGGAACAGGATGGAGCATTAAGGAACCCTACTGTGAACTTCCCTGGGACAGGAAAGAGTTTTTCAGCATCTTGAAATAACTGAAAGAGGTCCATGTGGATGGAGCTTAATCATCAGGTGTGACGATCGGGGATACTGGGGATGGGACAAGAGCAGGGGTGGGTCATGCAGACGTTGCACAGCAAGCTAAGAAGTCTGGGTTGTACAGATACTGCTGCGAAAGACACTAAAAGATTAAAGTCGGGGGTAAGCTGATGTAAGACACGAAGGTAACCCTGACCTCCGAATCACCAATGGTGACAGAGGACAGTAGGGTAACCTAGGGGCTCATCAGGGGCTATGAAGTTGTAAGGTGAGCTGCTTCCATGGTCTCCACCGGGGTGTGGCAGTGGCCCATGTAAGAAAACTGTCAGTGGGCTGCGTCCCAGGTAGACAGGGAGCACTGGGTCCTTAAAAACACTGGAATCTATAGAACTGACGGAAGAGAAAGTGCTTGCTGTGAAAGCACAGAAGGAACAAATAGAAAGGGAAGAGAAAGGGGAGTTTAGCTATAGCACTGTTTTCTGTTCAAGTAGAACTTCACGATTTCCACCCGGGTATTTTGGAGGAAGAATCAACAAGGTCTGCTGATGGGTTGGAGGGAGGGGAGACACAGAGGACGCTCAGGGGTGTCTGGCTTGTGGAAGGAGAGCACATCGCACATCAGAATTAGAACCGCAGAGGATGTGGTTTCAGAGCAACGACACAAAGATGTGCACTTTCTGATGTGTTAGGTTTAAAATGCCGGTAAGATTTTTTTTAATTTATTTAAAATTATTTTAGAAAACAGACCAGGAATGAGAAAACAAATTTTCTTTGCTTAAAAAACAAATAACTTATTAAGGTGTAGACAAAGTAGTAAAGGCACAGAAAAATGAGGAATGGGAGAAGAGATTGCTTCCAGAGGGAGCATTAAAGAGGTGACATCCAGGACTTTACAGGTGTGTTTACTGTCCGGAGTCAAAGGTGTATCTCATGAGCCTGTGCTCGGAGACGAAACTGAGCAGTAGATTCTAGAAGGTGATGAAGGGTCCCAGGGGTCAAAATCTTCCCTGGACCAAAGCCTGAGTTGTTTAGCCTAATAAACTGATCAGAGAAAGGTTCAGCTTAGGAAAAGAATCACAAGCAAGACCAGTCAAGTCAATTAACTTGTAACAGTAGAACAGTTGCATCCTACCTATTAAATCCTTTCTGAACTGAGTGCATGCATTATTCAAAAGTCAATCTATATCCCAAGAGAAGTCTCAAGTCTGTTGAGAAAAGGGGTTGAATTGGATATATCAGGCCTAGCTCCTTTAAAAATTGATCAGTGATCAGTTACATGGGTACTTACTGTTTTAAAGGCGTTCCTAATTCTCTCTTTTTATTCAATTCATTTAAACTAAGAAAAAAAACCCAGTTCACCCATTTCTCCCAACACTCCTCCACCCCCCACCTCTCCCAGCCACCAATCTATTCTCTGTATCACCCATTTCTCCCAACACTCCTCCACCCCCACCTCTCCCAGCCACCAATCTATTCTCTGTATCTGTGAACTCAGGTTTTCATGTAGCATTTAGATTTCCCACATAACCGATCATAGGATACTTGTTTTTCTCTGTCTGACTTATTTCATTTAGCACAATGCCCTCAAGGTCAATCTATGTTGTCACAAATGGCAGGATTTCATTCTTTTTATGGCTGAATAATTATTTATATATATATATATATATATGTACGTATAACAATGTCTTTAGCCGTTCATCCATCTATAGACTCGTGGCCTCTGTATCTTGGTTACTGTAAATAGTGCTGCAGTGAACATGAGGGCACAAATATCTTTTAGAATTAGTGTTTTCATTTTCTTTGGATAAATACCCATAAGTGGAATTGCTGGATCGTATGGTGGTTCTATTTTTATTTTTTTGAAACATATTAAGACATTTTAATTGGTGATTGGATATGTATGACTTGGGAATTCTGAGACACGTTCTGGGCCAGGGAGAGACTTTTGGAATCCTCAGCCTGCACATGAGATCCAAAGCCACAGGACACAAAACATCACCTCAGCAGGTCCTCTCAATGTCACGCCTATTTCTAGGCGTTTCTTCCCTCTGACTCCCCGGGCTGAATGGTGGCCCCAAAGATACATCCACGTCCTGATGCTTGGACCCTGTGACTAGGACCTTATTTGGAAAAAGCATTTCAAGACATGATTCATGATTAAGTCAAGGATCTTGAGATGAGATCATTCTGGATCTTCCAGACGGGCCCTACAAACCATCACAAGAGGGAGGGAGACAGGGAGATCAGAGATTAGACACTGGCAGCCGCGAAGGGAATGAAAGGGGAAACCACAGCCAGCCAGGGAAAGCCAAGGATGCCGACAGTTATTAGCGTGAGAAGAGGGGGAACTGCATGCTCTCCAGGACACACAGAGGCGAGCAACCCTGCCAACACCTTGACCTCTGACTCCTAGTCTCCAAACTACACGAGAATACATTTCTGTTGTTTTAGCCCCTGTTGTGTAATTTGTGAAGGCAGCCCTAGGAAACCAATGCACTGGGTACAAGTAGGATATGGAAATCTTCATTTTTAACCAGAACCCTCTGCGGCCCTGGCTAGTGGGTGGCATTTGAGGAAACACTGACCTGGAGAGATGCTCTGTTACTGAACCTTGAAGAGCATCAGAATTATAAATTCAGAGGAAGAGGAAGGGCAGGCTCAGACCTCAGGGAGGCACAAGATGAGGCAAGAGAAACCAAGACCTGGCCTCCGGGCTGGTCCTGTCTGACTGCACCACTTAATTTTTCCTTGGAAGAACAGTCCAGAAGTGATGTGGTTCGCATAATGTTTTTCAGTTCGTTCAAATTTATGACCGTCTGAATTTGCAACTAAACTTCCCTGCAGGTGAAAACTGTCTCGCTGAATGAGACCCAAATGATGTCCAAAAGGCTGACATGGTGAATCCTTGTTCTGGAGAAGGAAGAAGGGGATCTACACAAGCGGAGTTTCAGAGCACTCAGCATCCCTCAGGGCCCGGCCCGTCTCCAGCACTGGTTCCATGCCTGGAACATGCTCTTCCCTGCAGCTGGGTGCGTTCCTGTCTTTTCTTCAAAGGATTTTCTGAAATTCCAGCACTAGTCTGAAATTCTGCTGAATAAATACTGTCACCATTTCACCGTCTTACCCGTCTGCACAAATGGACTTGCAAATAAGACTCGTTCATAGCATATGTGCCATGACCTTGTTTCCTGCCCAAGGGAAACCAGAGGCAGGACTAAAACACGGTCCCCAGCTTCAGTACAAACCACACGCGGCTCCTGCTCCTGGCTCCTGGAGTTCGCTGTATCTATATCGACAACACTGAGATGATAGTGTTCCATTCTAGAATTCTCCCTCGACCAAAAGTGGGCTGCCCTGGAATTTGCTTTTTCGCTGCTTCCTGAAATATGACATCACTGGTTTGGAAAAATGGAATGTTACAGTTTCCACTGGCAAAACTCATACCTTAAAATCAGCAGTTTTAATGAAGATTCTTCTTAGGGAATGGCCCCAGGGAAGAGAGAGGACTAATTTTCATTGAAATCCTACTGTGCATCTAAAGCTAGGTCTTTTTTTAAAAAGCTTTATTGAGGCACAAGTGATACACGAAGATTGCAAATATTTACTGTACACATTTCCTTGAGTTTGGACATCTGTATACACCCACAATACTACCACCACAATCAAGGTACTAAATACGTCCTTCACCTCCATAAACTTTCTTGTGTTCTTTCATGATTTTGTGTATGTGTATGTGTGTGTGTGTGTGTGTGTGTGTGTGTGTGTTAAGAACACTTGACAAGAGGTTTCTCCTCAGCGTATTTTAAAATGCACAGTACAGGGCTTCCCTGGTGGCGCAGTGGTTGGGAGTCTGCCTGCCGATGCAGGGGACGCGGGTTCGTGCCCCGGTCCGGGAAGATCCCACATACCACAGAGCGGCTGGGCCGGTGAGCCATGGCCTTTAAGCCTGCGCGTCCGGAGCCTGTGCTCCGCAACGGGAGAGGCTACAACAGTGAGAGGCCCGCGTACCACAAAAAACAAAAACAAAAATAAAATGCACAGTACAGAGTCGTTGACCCCAGGCACCATTGGTACAGTGGACCTCTAGAACTTATTTATCCTGCAAAACAGAGAATTCAACCCAGAATAGCGACTCCCTCGTCCCCCCACCCCCACCCCCAGCAACCCCCTTCTCCTCTGTGCTTCTGTGAGTTTGACTCTTCTAGAGTTTTCCTCATGTAAGTGGATCAGTATTTGTGCTTCTGTGACTGGCATATTTCACTTAGTGGGAATGCCAGTTGGTGAAGCCACTATGGAAAACAATAGGGAGGTACCTCAAAAAATTAAGAATAGAAGAACTACCATACAATCCAGGAACCCCTGGATGCTTTCAGTCTGAAGCTGAAATTGGCCTTCAGACCTTTTAAATGTATAGTGGCCATTTCAAGAACTCTTAGTAGTACTGAACTTTAAACACTATTTTGGAATTCGCTTAAAGATCAAATGCCATGGGTTGAACCATACCAGTCTTTATAGTGTGAGGGAATGCTGACTCTGAAATAACCAGCCCCAGGAATTTCTGCTCTTATCTGGAGCTGACCAGTTTGGGGTGATTCTCTTTCTTTGAGAAGTCATTTTTGACGGCAATGTACTACTCTTATCTATAAATTAAGGCATTTCTGAATTGATGAAAGACTATTTTAGTCTAAAGGTTTTCAGGGAAAACCTGAAAACACCACTCCTGGGTGTTTATCCGAAAGAACTGAAAACAGGATCTCAAAGATCTATCTGCATCCCCATGCTCATTGCAGCGTTACTCACAATAACCAAGATATGGAAACACCTAAGTGTCCGTAGATGGATAAATTGATGAAGGAGATATGGTGTGTATGAAATGGAGTAGGACCCCTATGGTCTATGTCCCCCATGTCCTCAGCCTGCCTTTTGTCTGTGGAAAAACCTTAGCCAAAGAATAAGTTTAATCAGAGAAGTGAGAAAATGCAGAAGCAAAGGGAAAGAGTCCAACAGCACTAAGTAATAATAGTTGAGTCATTAAGCAAAGTCTAGGGCCTTTAGTTCCTCCTCAAGGGCTATAGATAATATTCTGAGCCACATCCTGTGAGCTGTCTTGTAGATACCGAAACCCCTACCAGGTGGAAGAAGTTAACTACACGATGACCAGATTGTAGCCATGACATAAGCTGCCACAATTCCGAGAACTGGCCTCAAGGAAATTGGAACAAACCAACCCTGGAAATGAAGATTAACTGTACTTAAAACAATCAAGATGACGCTGATCAGACCACCTCATGATTGATTTCAAGATGACGTCAGAGCTGCCTGTGCTGTTTCTGCATGGAGCCCCCTCCTTCTGCCTATAAAAGCTCTTGCTCCCTGATTGTCAGTGGCAGGGAGTCGGCCTTTGGACAGGGGTCTGCCCTCCCCCCACCCAGCTGCCAGCAGCCAAAATAAAGCAAACTTTCCTTTCCACCAACCTTACCTCTTTACTGGCTTTTGAGTGGTGAGCAGCCGGACCCCACTTTCGGTTGTAGTGTTTGGCATCCAACATGGGTCTGCTGCACTCTGGCTCCTGGGGTTTTCTAGAGTAAAGCCTTGGCCATGACAACACTCCAGGAGGATTGTGTAAGTGGATTGTGGTGAAACAGCTGCTCATGGCTCACTGGCCCCAAGAAGGGGATTTGGGGGACATTTTAGCAGCTGCCAAAGCCATTTGCTTCGAGAATCCTCCCTGTTTCTCCCCTGCGCGGCACTGGCTGCCAGCGTACGCTCTTCCTTGGTGGAATGGGAAGATGCATCTGGACAAGCTGACGGGATCCAAGACCGAGTCTGTCCACCGGCGTGCACCCAGCAAACTTCTAAGGACAAAGCGCTATCTGGGCATTTTGCCAGTTGGTTCTGATGTGCGTCTACCATTGTTCTTCCCACAGACACAACTGTAGTGCGTTTAGTAGGTGCCTGGATGTGTAAGTTTCCCTTAACTATGATTGCTCTTTGTGTTTCTGTGGCTTTAACTGACATGGGTTATACTGTCCTATGGACATCACACTGGTTTTCTTGTACTTCAGCATAACATCTTAAAAGGTCAGCATCGGTCAGTGTGCACCTATTTCCTTGCAGTTGGTACCTTGTGTGTTGAATTAACACCTTTCTAGTTATCCCACGACATTTGACTCCACCTCTGTCAGTGGTTCCTCGAGTCATCTCAGCCACCTGGAACTTCTTGGGAGCCCAAGCAACGTGGCCATGAATTCCATCATGTCTGCCCTGTTTCAGGATGGCCAGATTCCATGAAACGCACACGCTAATTCCATTCGGTTAAAACCCTTTCTGAGCTGAGATGACTGAAGCAGTTTATGAGCATCTCATGGGGATTCTCGTTTCTTCACATACTCACCAGCGCTTGGCATGACCCATTTCTCTAACTTCTGCCACTCTGGGGAGAAGGAAAAGTGCACTCTCAACCTTATTTACTAGTGAGATTTGGCATTTTTCACACACCTGTTGGCCGCAGGAGTTCAGCCTCTGTGGATCGCCTGTCCAAATCCACTTTTCAATCATCTGTGCTGTCTGGGGGTTGGGGATATTTCTGGTTCTGATAGATCCTCACCCATTATTAATCACTTAATGATTTTGTACATTGCAAAATCTTGTCCCAGTGTACTACCTTTCTTAATTTTCTTAATGTCACCTTTCATTGAAAATAAATCCTTAATTTTGATATATCAATAAATTAAACATTTGTTTTATTCTTGACCTCACATTTAAGATTTCCCACCCCAAATTCTCAAGGATATTCTTACATTTATTCTATTTCTTTTAAAAATTTTAGCTTTCACATTTAGAGCTTCCATCCTTCTGGCATTCATCAAATGTGGCATGAGGTAGGTTCCAACCTATTTTTGTTAATAAACTGACCAGTTTCCCTTAAGAGCATCTGCTAAATGCCCATCTTTTCTCATTGGTCCTGATGCTTTCTTTGGAAAAAGCATTTTCTGCTTCATGTTATAAATTTGGTAGAGAAATAAGAAAACAATTAAAACTTCTACATGCGCTCACAAAAGCACTGCCTGTGGTCCCTGCAATTCTCCCCCTCCTACTGCACTGGTTCTCACACCTGCCCCCTCCTTCTCCGTCTCCGACACCTCAGGACTGCATGGGGAAGGCATCCAGCAACTTGGGTTAGTTTGCTATCGTGTTGGGATCCAGAGGTTACAGTATTCTGGTTCATAATTTTTGGTGGTATAGTTCCTTTTTCTCTCTTGATATCCTTCATAAGTCTTCTTTGGAGTTTAGGACTCCCAGCATGCAGCGCTACCTCTGATGTTTGAAGGTGGTCAGGACATTCAGTTCATTTATTCAAAAATAGTAATTTCATCCCAGCTCTCTGATGAGTTGTATGCTTGGTTCTGGGAACTCAGCTGTGCAAAGAGACTGAAATGCTCGTAGATTTGTTAAACGTTCTATTGAAATGGTGCAGTTCATAAATAAGGAACAACAGCGCCATCAGTCATGCTACATGGTAGGTGGAAATAGGGTGCTGTAAATCGTGGGATGGTGAAAAGATCGGCGTCTCCGAGATGAGGCTGAGCACCAGGTGAAGAGCAGACCGGCGTGATGCAGCCCTTCTGTGGGAAAGCGACGGGAAGGAGGCCGTGGGATGAGTGAGCCGCGGGAACCAGAGTCAAGCGGAGCTGTGATACTGGGCTTCAGAGTTTGGAATTTATTCTAAATGGTTATGTAAAAATGAGGAGGAAGGGGTGGAGAATTAAAGGTAATGTAATAAGGAGCCTTATACACATAATGAGACAAAGCTTTTCATGAATTATTCATCGCTTAGGATTTCTTCTGTTTGCAATGGTTGCTTCATTATGGAACCCTCAAAATAACACAAGATACAATACATTGTGAATATCTTTCTCATATATAATTGGGTTTTTTCCACATTTCCTCAGTCTATAAACCCAGAAATTACTTTTTTAGGAAGAAATTTGTCAACACCGGCAAAAGCAAAACATGTGCCCTCTAACAATTGACTCTGCGAGAAGTGACCTCATGAATCTTTGGAAAAAGCCGTTCTTTACGTTTTGATGATTCGCCACTTCCGTTGTGGTTGACGACACGGAGAGAATGCGGAGGAAAGAAAAGATTGGCAAAGCCTCTGAATTTATTCCCATCCACATCACATGCAAGGTCATTCAGGGATCCTGTAGGAAGTTATTTTCTTTGCTCATCTAGGAAGGAGAGAGCTCCTTAGCCTCTCCTGGACCCACATGTGGGGAGACAGCCACTTGGCAAGTCACGTGGTCCTGTCTTTTGCCTTGAAAAGAAGGCCCCTTAAGGGGAGCTTACATTGACGCTTCTTACTTTAGCATCTTTCAAGTCTGTCATTTGATACCTACCCCTAAGTGCAGAGGAGCAACCAAGTTCCATGAGACAAACGGGGCTTTCTTTGAAGACTTAAAGAAAGGTGCATAGGAATTTATGCAAAGGAAAGAAATAAATTGTAAGACACACACAAACACACACAGACCTTGTTTTGCTTAAAGGGAAATTTGGGGAGATTTTAATTTGGAATGGGGCAGGGCTCCATGATTCTGGATATGTTTATTCGAGCTGTAGCCAATTAACAATGTAAGTGCTATATTTCTGGGGCAAACGTCTATATCCTGAGACCATTTATCCGTTTCTCCCAGTGAGCTGTGAAGAAATTGAGAACACCAAAGTGTCAGAGTTTAGGAGGCCGGCCAGACGGGAAGGTTGCACATTGACCCTCGAACAACTTAGCTCCTCCCCACATAACTGTAGGTGGCCTTTGTGGTTATTTTTTCTGTGTTCAGAAAGAAAAATTCCTTTGTGAGGTTTCTTCCCACTAGCCCATCTGTAATGCTTAAGAAATGTGTGGGGAAGATTCTCAGGAAGAAGAGATTTTAGACAGACTCTTGTCATTTCCAAAATTAGACACATTATGTATAATATACACAGTGTACATATTACATCACATTTTATCCCATTTCAAAATCTCATCCCATGGTGAGGTCTCCAGAGCTCCAAGTTTGCATTCAGGTCCAGGGGCTGTGGAGGGAAGGAGTGGGTGAGACATCACACAGATCAGTGGGCTATGCTCTCATCCAGTCCCTTCCCAGCAAAGCAGAGATCCCGGGTGGGCGGGAGAGGTGAGAATAATCAAATTTACTGCCTATTTGTTCCTCGTAAGTGTTACCTTCTTATTTAAGTTGATTGGGGGGAGATGCATGAGGCACAGAACACGCCATTCTACCTCTACATCAAACACGTCCTGTGAAATACCTGAAAAGAGAGCCAGGCACCAGCAGCGCCTCTGCTCCCATCACGGCCCCTGTGTCTCTTCAGAGTTGGTGCAACCAGTGCAAAAATAGGCATCCCGTATTTTGATGTCACGCACCAGACACTGGGTTGGGTGCTTTAGTTACATTATCTTTGTCACTCTCCAGGAACCTGGACGAGGCATGCTCCTTTCTTATCCCCGCTCTGGAGGGGCTGCAGGTCTTGCTTTGAGAGCTGCGGTCACAGCACCACCCCGAGTCCTCTCTCCCGAGTCAGGTCCCAACCTCCCTGCAGGCTACACAGCTGCTTAGGGAAGCCGCGGCTCCTGGAGTCCTCCCAGCTCCCTGTCTGGAACGTCACCACACGTTTCCTCCTTACTGCCTGGGACTGTCGTGCAGCTGCTTGAGATTGAACATTGAGCTTTGTAAACGCCAAGGACTCCTGGTGTCAGGACGGAACTCTTCGGGGCCTGTTACCATCTTGGGGTTCCTGCTTGGATGGAAGCAGGTATATCACCAGAGAGGCGGGATTCTTCCCTCTACCCCACCCAACGTTGGAAGATGTGGAGGGTGCAGGTACTAGAGACACATGCAGTGGTGGTACCCAGTGAGCAGGCTTGTAGGTGTGCAGACAGCTAGGACCCAGGCGACAGGGAGCAATCCAGTTGTCTCCACGCTCATGACTTTCTGGTGACTTTTCTCTCCAAGGAGAAGATGACCTTCCTCCAGGAGAGATGGGAAGAAAGCCGTGACACTGGCCATCAATGCTCCCCTCCCAGAGTTTCCCTAAAAAGGAGGCGAGCACGTATTTGACACCTCTGGGATGCCAACTAAACAGTGCAACAGATGTTGGAGTGATTCTTCCTCATGTGAAAGGATGACCTTGAAAGAGGGAGTCGTCAGCCAGCACTGACTCTGTGTCTGTACGTTCTAATTTCCTGGTTGAGAGGTGACACAACCAGACGGGCTCGCTGAGAGTCCGTCAGAGAGCGGAGCGAAAGCGGGGATGGGAAGGACTCCGCGGTGGAGCCACTGGGGGCGCGGAATTGGATTGAGCTCAGGCAGCGCAAAGGTGGGGGCCAAGGTCAGGAGAGGGACCCGCCCAGAGAGCCGGAACAGGGGCTCAGCTGGGCCTCCTGGGAGAGGCTGTTCCAGAGCAGGGCTCTTTGGGGATCAGGGGATCCCCGACCACAGGCTCTGAATGAAGTGTCCTCTGCTCCTCCGTCGCCTGAGGCCACACAGCCCGGTGTGGATTTTGAGGGAACCAGAGACACTTGTGGACCGTTTCTACCCCCGTGGAGAATGGGCGTCCTGGCCCACAGGGACCTGCTCGCCATGGGGACACCACAGCACCGAGGACCAGGCTGGGCTTCCAGTAGGTGCAGAATGAACGCTTCTCCAATGAATTAATCAGTGAGATCACGGCAGCTGACGCATCACTAAGGTGCCCTGGAACTTCCAGTCTGCTTTATTTCCTCACGGACGTCACCACCATCTGCCATCCCCTTATCATTTGTCCAGGTGTGTATTATCTCCCCCCATCCCAGGATTCACCGTCCACAGGGACAAGGTCTGTTTCTATCTTCTTAGCCTCTGCATCCTCCCTGGCCAGAGCAACGCTGCGCACATATAGGGGTTCAGGAATGGGTTGAATAAATTAAAGACAGGAGGGAATGAATGAGCAGTCATCTAGATCTGAGATGGGAACTCCTGGGATGCACAGCGTCATTGTGGGGAGAGCTGGCGTGAGTGCAGGGAGGCAGGTGCTTCTCTGTGGCTGTGCAGCCCGGTGGCAGGTTCCCGTGGCGTCCAGGGGTTGGGGTGGGCTCCGGGGGAGCTCCCGGAGAAGGTGCATCCGGAACGTCTGTGGGAGCCGGAGGGGCTTGGGGGGAGGCACGGTCGCAGCCCCGACTGCAGTGCCCACGACGGGACGAGAGACACAAGTTCAAATACCACTCAGAGGGAGAAAAAGGAGAAGTGGGGTAAGACCCGTAGCATAATCCCACTTATGTGAATTAAGACACATGTAATGAACTAAATATTTCACGTGTAAACATGGATATCCAAGGGCATGTATGAAACGCATGACATCGGGGCCGTGTGACAGGGCAGGAAAAGCAGCGGGACCACGAGGAGGGGAAAGTGACAAACGAGGCAAGAGAGGAGGGGCGCCCCCGGGGTGCCGGCCCAGCTGCACCGACTGCGCGCAGAGTCTGTGGTCCCCTCGCCTACCGCGGGGAGCTGAGCGCGTGGCCCCAAACCCAGGGATTATACGTTGACTTGCTTCCACTAAAAATAATGAAATTACCCCGAATTGGGACCTCCCTTACAGCACGGGCAGATGTGGGTAGGGAAGCACATTTGTAGATTCTGTTCTGAACAAACAAAACACACTCCGAAATATTCAGCAAAACAAATGGCCTGGTTTTAATAGATTTTTTTTTACTGTTCCAGTTTGATCCCTTACAGTTCTATTTCACATCCTTATTGCCATATGGTGCTATGCCTGGGGCGTGGAGATAAGTCCTCGTAAACTCTGGCATCTATTCCATGGTCATGGGATAAGCCTGGGCCTTGGACGTGGATTCAGAGCCGTCACCAAGGAATCAGTCCGACAAACCAGCTCCTCGGCAACTGACTGCTGCTCGGAGGAAAGGCATCAACTCTGATCAGCAAACAGCAAGCCAACAAGACCTTACACAGAGTGAGATCAGCACATCACGAAACCCCACGTGCGTTCTAAATGGGTAGAAATACAAGTTTGGAAGAAGCTGTGGGCAATAAATTAGGGTCAGGATACAACCACACATTTTCCATGAAGATTAATTTTTTTTTTTGTCGGCACCATGCAGCTTGCAGGACCTCAGTTCCCCACGAAAGCCCGGAATCCTAATCACTAGGCCACCAGGGAACTTCCATGAAGATTATTTTTTTAAATATTTTAAAAATTGAAGTATAGTTGATTTAGAATGTTGTGTTAGTTTCAGGTGTACAGCACAGTTATTCAGTTACATATGTATATATATATGTATATATATATATATATTTCTTTTTCAGATTCTTTTCCCTTATAGGTTATTACAAGATATTGAGTATAGTGCCCTGTGCTCTACAGTAGGTCCTTGATGTTTATCTATTTTATATATAGTAGCGTCTATCTGCTACCCCAAGCTGGTAATTTATCCCTCCCTGACCTTTCCCCTTTGGTAACCATAAGTTTGTTTTCTATGTCTGTGAGTGTATTTCTATTTTGTAAATAAGTTCATTTATTTGTATCCTTTTCTTAGATTCCATATATAAGTGATATTAGTCTTTGTCTGACTTACTTCACTTAGTACAACAGTCTCTAGGTCCTTCCATGTTTGCTGCAAATGACATGACTTCATTCTTTTTTATGGCTGAGTAATATTCCATTGTATATATGTACCACATCTTTATCCATTCATCTGTTGATGGACATTTAGGTTGCTTCCGTGTCCTGACTGTTGTAAATAGAGCTGCAATGAACATTTTGGTACATGACTCTTTTTGAATTATGGTTTTCTCAGGGTATATGCCCAGTAGTGGGATTGCTGGGTCATATGGTAGTTCTATTTTTAGTTTTTTGAGGAACCTCCATACTGTTCTCCATAGTGACTGTATCAATTTACATTCCCATCAGCAGTACAAGAGGGTTCCCTTTTCTCCACACCTTCTCCAGCATTTGTTTGTAGATTTTTTGATGATGGTCACTCTGACTGGTGTGATGTGACACCTCATTGTAGTTTTGATTTGCATTTCTCTAATGATTAGTGATGTTGGGCATCTTTTCATGTGGCTCTTGGCCATCCGTATGTCTTCTTTGGAGAAATGTTTATTTAGATCTTCTGCTCATTTTTTTGATTGGGTTGTTTGCTTTTTTGATATTGGGATGTATGAAGGAAGATTAATTTTTTAAAGTGTGTTTTTTATGGCCATAAGGCCTTCTTTAAGAAATAAAGGTAGCCCAGGGTGATCAAGAACAATGAGGTCAATCTCGCAGCTGCTTTTGTGGTCTGAGCTGTCACCTAACCCCCTGCGTTCACCACTGCTCTGCCCTGCCCCCTCCTGTTCTTCCCCCTCCCCCTACCTAGTGCATCTCCTGCCCCCCCCCCACCGCCTTCTCAGCACAGAGTGACACCTGAACTCTGACAGGACAGAGCCTCATGTTACAGTTCTTTCCTCTCTGCCTTTTTTACTCCATGGGTTCTAAAGAGTTGATTTTATGCATTTTCCCCCTGAAGTAATACTTCTTATTTGTAATGGGGAAGAAATGGTAAAAGTAATGAAGATGATGGTATCTACCCAATTGGGTTCTAACCTAAGATCTTTACATACATTATCACGTTACTATCCCTCTGGGAAAAAATATTATTCCCACTGTAGGAAATAGGACTCAGGATTAGGAAAAAGACGCAGAGAAGATCATAACCTGGCCAGTGTCACACAGTTAGTTGACACGGGGACGCAGACTCAAACTCAGGTTGGCCTGACCCCAAAATGCACACTTTTAACATTATGTGAGAACAGCGTCCTTTCTAATGAATAACATTAGTGTATCGGTGAGGGTTCAACCAGAAAGGCAGGCAGGTGTGCAAGTGTGTACACACAGGTGTATGTATAAGCACAGTGGTGTGGCTCTGTCTTGGGAAACTGGCTGACACACCGCAGGACTTGGGGAGGGGGTCTCTGTAGGGCTGCCGTTGTCAGCCTTGAAGTCCAAGGGCAGGCATTCGGGGAGGGCCCCAGCCTTCTTCCCCTCCTCTTGCTGGGACCATGTCACACGGCCGGTCCTTTGGAACAGTGGCTTTGACCTGTTTAAGCCAATTGCAAGGCTACAAATTACTTACTCTTTAAACCTGTTCTGAAAGTGGAATTCTGACCGTCCCAGGGAGCATCTTGGTAGATGTGCCGTAGAGAAAGCCCGTTACTAACGGGAGGCCTCCTTCACCCACTATCTTTCTTTAGCTCCTGTGGCTTGGAGCCTAAAATAATTCTGATCCATTAATTCATTGATTAATTCATCTGATAGAGTTTGTTGAGTGCCCACCATGGCCCAGTGCTCTGACAGACACTGGGAACAGGTACAAAATAAACAGACCCTGACCTCAGGTGGCTTGCGGTCCGGTGAGGAAATAACCCAGTTTCTATTTGCCCCTCTGCATCTCACCTTCAAGGCTTTCTGGAACAAGATGTGGAAAATTACTTCCAAAAGCTCAGGAGCCCAACAACCCCCATGAGAGGTCCTGTTATCATAGCTTTTCCTGAGTAGAAAGTCACCTTAATTTCACTCTCCTCCAGCAGAAGTGTGATTATCCTTCTTCTACAAATTCTCTGTCTGTGAAATCAGTGTGATTTTGCTTTTAATTCCCAGCATCTTTCTCTACTGCCTGCCTCCAGACTATGCTCTCAGAAGGCTGAAGTTTGGAACAATACTGGATTGGTGATGATGAGGGGAATTCTCTAGGTGCACGAAGGTTGTTAATGTTTGCCTGGTGGTGCGGGAAGAAATGCGTTTCAGAAGGAGCAGTTATAACTTATTCAGTCAGACGCTCAGAAGTCTTCACTGAGTATCTGCTCTGTTCCAATGTGGATAAGACACAAAGTCTGCCAACAAAGAATCTACCATCTTGAAGGCACGTCCGATGGGCAAACAGACTCTTGTCATGCAGACTGCACTGTGTTCTAGGCTAGAAATAATGTGCCGGGCGCTATGGGAACCCAGAGGTGGATGGGAGGCAAAGTAAGGTGCTGTGGGACCAGAGCAGGCCATCCCCTGGCACAGCCTCACGTGACTCACAGCAGCACTGCTGGGATATTCTCACACCCCTCGTGTTCACAGGTAAGGAAACGGTGGCTCTTCAAGTGGTGAAGCTGATTCCATGACACCACCCTCCTACCCTCAGGGCCTTAGGGTGAGAACAAATGGCAGGAAATTATAGGGATCAATGAGACGCTGGTCTCATTTGTACTCCAGGAGAGGGAAGGGGGTCTGAGAAGCCACCGTCTGTCACTGTGTGCCCCCAGAGAGGGGCAAAGGGGACTTTTAGGATCCGCTGGGCCAGGTGCTCCTGGGTACCTGTTCTCAGTCGTTTCCAAGGCAACAAGTAAGATGGCAGGTAGTCGTTTCAGTGGCAACCAAAGTCTATATCTCCCAGTGAAGCTTCTCAGAGGGAAGCAGCAAAGGGCCTTTGGATTCAGGGCAAGGACGGATGTGAGGTTTCACCCTCCAGGCCCAAGTGTCCCTAGTCTTAGGCCACGAAGGAGAGAGAGGTCAGAAGATACGAAGAAGCTGTTGTGATACAGAACTTGCTTGGGAGTGAAAATGTGCAAATTCCTCAATCCTCTTGAGTACGTAATCCCAGAACCTTGTTGGAGGAATAACAGACAAATAAGTAATAAGAAAACTCTCCTAAGAAGCTGAAAATCTGCTCTGTGTGATGAGTAGGGGATCATGTTTAAATAGGTCAAACCTCCCCAAGTCCAAGGTTGGAATCACATGACCTGAAGCCCTGGCCTGGGAACGCTTCTTTGCCAGGCATTCTTCAAGGTTCACTACAGAAAAAGAAAACACTGCAGTATATTTCCAGCCAACTTAAGTTTTAACGAGAACTAAGAGCCCTCAAAACCACTAGAAAAGCTGGAGGAGCAGAAATCGGGGGCCGCCGTGTGTGTTTGTGGCCATTTGGTCACAAGCTAAGAGCCTGAGTCTGGAAGGCCACCTCCGCCTGCGTGTGGGGAGGATGCAGAAACCACTGCTGGAGCCAAGGGGGGGTCAGGGCCGCCATGCAGGGATACAGGTGCCAACTTTAAGTCCACGTGCTGCCTCTCGCCCCCAGCCTGCTGGCCAGGCCACGTGGGAAATGTCCCCAGGCCCGTGGCCCATGATGGAGGGGAAGCCCCTTCTCAGCCAGTCGGTCCTGCAGAGAGAAACCACAGTGCGTGAAGGCACCCTTGGTGTTCAGTGAAATTATTTTTCTTGTCTTCTCTCTAGAACAACTCCAGACTTGGGGAAATTAAGAACATAGTTACAAATACTTTTCGGTAGGACTTAGTTTTCTTGTGGAGCCTGGTTGAGAAAGGCTGGCTGAAGAGCATAGGACTCAGAAAAAATGCTTAACGCTAATAAAAGTGATCTAGCAAAATCTACCACACAAATGATGAAATCATGCTTCAGAAATCATCTGTTGAGCACATACTGTGAGCAAAGCCCTTTACTGGGCTCCTAAGAAGTCTGGCTAATTGTATTGTCCCTCGTGAACATGTGCATTCATATATATTAATAAAATATGTACAATTATATATTCATTATATATATACATGTTTCTGCAGGGTTAATATGTATATGAACTAATTAGTAGGATGAAAACAGTCCTGAATATGAAAACTCTTCTGAAAGAAGCGAAGATGGAGTCAGCAGACACTGTGATCGCCTGTGGGAAGGAGATGAAGACATAGACTCCAGGGGGCCTGAGGACCAAGGTTGTGGAGAGAAGCTGGAGAGAATAAAGGGCTTTTTGGAGCAGCTCTCAAAGACCAACAATAAAGTTAGGGGAAGAATTAGCTTAAAAAAGTCATTTTTTTGTTGAAACCAAAATGGTTACCCACATAGGGAAAAACATTCTGTTTCTCTAGAAACCAAAAAGTGTTACCTTGGTCTTGATATTAGACGGCAAAAATTACAAGTGTCACAAAACTGGAATTCTATAGTTAAGGGTTTAAGAAAAGAGCCACACACACCAAGACCGAGCATGCTGGCGGGAGGAGATTGGGATCCGCATTCTTTGTTTTTGCTGTCGTTGCATCTGGGGACAGTTTACTAAATCCAGTGACTTTTTAGAAACTGGATTCCCTGCACTAGAATAAAGCCAGTTCGTGCTTGAGCTGCCACGTGACCCCTGTGGCAGCATCGCCCAGATGAGAGGAAAGGGTGGGTCCTTGGCCAACTCCCCCTCTTCCTCCCTGTGCCATCAGCTGCTGTGAAGGTACAGGATGAGCTTTGGGGGCAGGAGGGTCTGTCCCACCTGGAAGGGACAGACCCTGACTTACCTGGTCCTGGTTAGGCTCCAGGTAAATCAGCACTTTTCATGCAGCATCTCACTTAGTCCTCTGATAGCTCAATAACCCAGTGAGTTAGTGATTGTATCTCCTTGTTTGGGAAGAGGGTAGGGGCGCACGCAGAGGGGACTTGGAGCTGGCGGTCGGCCTCCAGGGCACCTTGCTGAACACTGCACACTACCCGCCCTCCAAGTGTAGGGACACCAGGAGATCCAGAGAATGAGAAACAGGTGCTTTTAAATCACAGGGAGCCCCTAGTGTGCATCAGGGCTGAGACGCCTGCAAAGAGGCCATGGGGATGCCAGGAGCTCTGTGACTGCCGGCCCCCAGCCGTTGGGCTATGGTGGGGATCATGTAACACATAAGCCCTGTATTTACAGTGAGATTATTCCCCTCTACGTGGTTCTGCAACAGCCCCTCATGATTCTTCACTTAGAGCCCGTCTGAATCTTGTACGCCCCCGAATTCCCTCAGACTGGAAAGTGCTTTTGAACAAATTGTGTGGTTTTTTAAAATAATTTTTATTGGAGTGTAGTTGATTTACAATGTTGTGTTAGTTTCTGTTGTATAGCAAAGTGAATCAGTTATACATATACATGTATCCACTCTTTTAATTCTTTTCCCATACAGGTCATTACAGAGTATTGAGTAGAGTTCCCTGTGCTATAAGGTAAGTCCTCATTAGTCATCTTTATATATATTTTATATATAGTAGTCTGTATACGTCAATCCCAATCTCCCAGTTTATCCCTCCCCCATGTCCCCCACTGGTAACCGTAAGTGGTTTTACTGGAGCCTGATCATTGATTAAAAGAAAACTGGGAGGACTTGGGGTCCAAAAGCATGGCCCCTCACAGACAGACTCCAGAGCATCTGTCCACAGATTGTGGCACAATAGGGATTTAAAGTGGCATCTTGAGGCCAACAGCTGGTCTGAAGCCCCTGGGATCCCAGCAGCAAAGGCACAGACCTGGGGACCAGAGCACCTGCTTCGAGTCCTGAGCTGTGACCTCAGGCAAACGACTTGGACTCCCTGGACATCAGCATTATATTATGCATATAATATTACACAATATTACATGATATGTTGTATTATCCAATATCCAATATACAGACTTCATAAAACAGAGCAACTGAGTAATTACAGAGGCCTCTCATATATTATTTCATTTAACTTGCTTTATTTTCAGAAAAAAAGCAGAGTTTTTTCCCCTTTGGGGGGTCTGGTTTTGCAAGAATGTAGCAAAATTATCCATAAAAATGAATGCGTGATGCCATTTCATGTTTCATAGAATGGAATTCTACCTTCGTCAAGGCTGGCCTCTGCGGTGAGCACCTAAGCGGTCAGCCTAAGGGGCCAGCAGAGTGGTGTCCCTGAAGGAGGGTGGCCGGGGCTCACTCTGGCAGCGCGAACCCAGCTGCAGCCCCGGGACCCCCCGTCACCAGGCGGGGTCCTCAGGCCGTTCAAGGCTCCATCAAGGCAGGATGCAGGTGAGATGGGAACCAGCAAGCCCATCCTGGACATGAAAACTGCATGGACTTCAACACGTGTTTGCAGTCAACCTAACAAGCTGTTCTGTGAATTCTGATATCAGTGTATTTACCAAGGAGTCCAGGGACAGGGCCATCCTCTCCCCGTCAGCCACGCACAGGTGTGTTCATGGATTTGCTTCCCATTCCAGCGTGGAGACTCCCTCCCCTTGCTGTGCTCTCCGAGTAGCCCAAGGATAGCTGCTACAGCCAGCCTTTGGGAGTGCGTGTCTCCTCTACCTTGTGTGTTCTGTCGTTCACCTCCAGGCCTCACTGGTACCCTCACCTCTTCTCAAATGCTCCTCACTGCCTGGCCTTCCCTCCCCCATCACCTGAAATGGACTGGCTCCTTCCAGCCATGCAGACGTCAGGTCAAATGTCACCCCCAGAAAGGTCTTCTCTGACCTCCCCAGAGGAAGCAGCTACCAGGTCACTGCAGATCTCAGTGTACAGTCTTAATCCTCCCAGCGGAGTATACAGTCAGAAGACATTTTATTGTCCCTCATTTGTTTTTCGATATAGCCAATATCAAAGCGGAAACATCAAATTCCTGAGAAGTCAGCTGTGTCCCCAGGGTCAGGACAAGGTCCCAGCAGGCCTTTGGTAGAATAGACTGGATTATGTGCTGTATATGTAAGAGTCGGCCTGAAGAGACAAATCGATGTCTGTCGGGCTTTCTATTTTTTTCCTAAGTAACTGCTTGAATACTCTTTTTAATCATAGAAACCACCTTTGACAGTATTTTTCAGAATCGAGGAATTTCTTCACATCCTACGGTTTGGATGTTATCAGATCAGAGGAAGACCCGTTCCCAAAGACAGACATTCCCAGTCAAGAGATTTCTAGGCCTTCGGGAGTCCTTCTGCCAGGTCCCCAGGCTTTGCAGCCGCTGGTGAAAAGCTGCTCTGCGTCAATTAACGCATATTTTTTCAACCGTTTTCGTCTTCTATCACCTCACAACCGAGCGATGCCAGGGCCTTGCTTTCGATTATTAAAGAGCCAGGATCATTTTCTCAGACTATTTTAAAAGTGAAGAGAAGGGTTTCCAAACAGAGTTATACAGTGTTTTCTTCACGCACACGTGTGCATTTCATTCCAAATCCTACCCAACTTCAGTGACCTCTTGTGCTCACCTATTGTCCATGGTTAATTAGCAGTAGGGATCCTGTGTCATTAAAAAGAGGCCTCATTCTAATGGAGAAATTTATTTACCCTCAGGAACTTTTATTGTGGGGTGTGTTAAGAAACGTTTGCGATGATGATATGAGAAAATCATATGCAATAATAAAAACTAATGTACTAAAGTAGATTTTAATATTCACATCTAAGCAGGTGCAGCGTGATGCCGTGAAAGACCTTGGGGTCCTGCTCAGTCACAGCTGGGTTTCCGCCAGTTCCAAGGCTCCTGAGCTGGTGCTCTGCACGCAAGTTATTTAATTGCTCTGAATCCGTTACTTCATCAGCAAAAATGGAGATGGTAGTGGGTCTCCCTGGACTTCAGGTGACGATTACGCACAGTTAAATGTGCAGCGTCACATGTTTGCTCTGCTTCTCCACAGGCTCTTATTTCACTGCACTGCATGGCGGCGACAGGCTCAGATCTGGGCTCCTCTCTGCAAACCACCACCGTCTGACGCACATCTCTTCCAAAGGACTTCCTAGTCAGGGCATTTATTTTACAACGATGGAATGAGTGGAAAATACCAATAGAGATCAGTTTAGAAATGCCAGATGTGGCCCCTTATGTTTCTTTGTGCTTCGTCAGGCATTCAATGAGACGTAGGCAGCAGTTTGAAGGATATACTATTTGAGGCTGGCTCTGACATGAAATAAAGGAAGGTGTGTGTACTGACATTTGAGGCCTAAGGGATTTTTCCATTAAAGTTAAATTATTGTCGGATCACCCATCAGGTATTTCCCTCCTGACCTCTGGAAAGACTCTGCACCCAGAATTGTCAGATTTAGGAAACAAACACACACACACAAACAAAACAGGACGCCTGGTTAAATATCGGAGAGGCAATGAATAATTTTGAGACATGCTTATACAAATAATAACTTCATTGCTTACCTTCACTTGAAATTTACCTGGGTGTCCTGCACTTTATCTGTCAAACCTATCTGCATCCCACGTGGCCCTGGGTGGCCTGCTGGCTTATGGAGAAGAGCCCAGCTCATCCTCGAGGCTGAAGGTGTAGCCATAACGGCTATCATCTAATTCCCAGATAAAGTCAAAGTTTCTCAAACTGAGGTCCACAGATGTAGCCTCAGAGATGATCATGTATTCTATAGGAATTTTTAAGTTTCCTTCAAAGATTATCTAATAAAATTAGTCTAAGACGTTCTAAAACACCTATGTGACTACTTACATCCAAGTAATGCCGTGCCGTCGTTGTTCAATTTGCCTTTCTTTTTGTATTTGTCATCAAATTGTCAGCAATACTACCCAAAGAGTAACTCAGCACAGGAGAGGAGGACAGAGGGTTTCTGTGACTCACAGTGCACTCCGTGGGTGTGAAGCTGTGTGATGTTGTGTGCATGGGGCAGAGGGGGGTTGACCAGTAGTCTGAGTCAGGAGGCATGGATGTACAGGAGAGGACAGGTGGGCAGAGTCCAAGACAACATGCCCTGCAGCCATTCAGGACCACGTCACAGCTCAGCCAGCCAATCTTAGCAAGACAGTATCGCTCATCACAGTAAGTTAATATTGTCAGTTTGAATTGTATTGGTGTTGTAACTTGTATTTATTTCCTAGTTGTATAAGAATTAAAATAAAGGATTTTATATCTAACTATCTATTGGTATATTTCATGTAACATTATGAGAAAAAATCATTGATCCCAGTACTGTGGGATCTATGAGATTTACTTTCTCCTTTTAAGAACTGCGACACTTTACCTAATTATGAGACCTATGGCTGAAGTGACAAACAGGCCTCACCTGCTTCTGTTTGTTTGTCTGTTTGTCTAGTTGCCACACCATGTTTTCTTAGGTCAAACTGCCAAGCTCAAGAGGTTCCTTCAGGCAGCAGGAGGCAGAGTGCTTGCCGTGCCCAGTGTCTTCTGTGTGACTCTCTGATGGTGCTGAGGGTCCCATGGAGATGGCGGAAGAAAGGAAAATTCCCCTCACCATCCTGTGCTGCTGTGGCTGAGAGACCCTAGCGGGCGGATGAACTCCAAGCACAGGGCTGGGTCCCACGCGGATGCTGGTGAAGGACAGGGCACCTGCCTGCTGTGACTGTATCTCTGTATCCGCCCCTGGAGGTGCAGGATGGGTTGACCTACAACCTGAGCTCCTAGAAACCAAAATAGTGGAACTGTTTGCAGTGTCAATATCTATTTTTTTGTAGCCTAAATCTAAACCAAGACAAATGGAACTCCAAAATGCTGACATTTAAAAAAGGAATTATAAAACATTTTTTTCCAATTTTCAAATCTAGCTGGAAGATTTTAGTTCTCTTCTTGAAATGTTAAAAAAAAAAAAAGCGAGTTCAGATCAGTTCATCTATTTCTTCCAAACAGGATTGTAAAGAAAACCAAAGGACATGAAACCACAGAAGTATGTTAACGTGCATCACAGATGTGACGGAACCCACAAGGCAGGACCTCGGCTTTGGGGTTGAAACCTCACCCTCCATCATACATCTTGAACTTGACTCCCATACTATATCTCTTTCCCTCTGAGTTTAAATTACATCTATTCCAGTATTTTTTAAAGTGTTAATTTTAGTGCTGCAGTGGTTGTTTTTTCTCCAGAGCCATCTAGGTTTTTGGCTGCACACACTTAACATGGCTGTAAAAAGTTTTGTTTAACTGTGTTGACTACTGACTTTTTTGAAACAAAAGTTACACAAATACAGTCTGTGTTCAGCTTTCACACTATGAAAACTCGCAGGTGAGAAGATGTTCTGGAAATCATTTTTAAAAATTAAAAAATATTAGTCAAATTTTTAGAGACTTCATGAAAACGATCTTTTTTAAACCAAAAGGCACTTTTTATTTACTCAAGAAGACCAAAGGCTGGTGATCCAGGTCCCTTCAGTGGCCCAACCATGGCAGAGTTCCAGGCCAAGAACCCCACAGTTTCCATGCCCCCCCAAACAGCTCAAGACACTGCAGACATCGGGCAGCAAGTCCTCGGCGGTGAACCCCAGGCAGGAAAGAAGAGCTCTCCCAGCAGTGTTAGAAACCGGCAGACAAGCTTCCATAGTCCTGACCATGCATCTCTTCAGCCTTTCACCTGGCATTCGACATTGTCCATCTTCTTTCCAATCCAGATCGAGAGCTTAGTAAGACGGCAAATTCAGCTTCAACTCCCCGACTTGGTTCCCCTCCATCTCAAGTTCATGGGAATGCCAATCTTATTTTTGAATTCAGCTGTCCTTCCAATAACAGCTCACTTTCTTTTTTAAAACATTTTTAAATGTTGTGAAATATGCATAAAAGGCACAAAGCAAAAATATACTCTTTAATTTTTATCATCTATGGAACCACACCAGGTCAATACCCAGGTCCCTTCTTAATCATGGTCACTATCTTTCTTTCTATAATACTAACCACTTCTTTGCTTTTCTGCAAAGGTTAAACACAACTTACTCTTGATAAAAATTCATCAACTAGGAGCCCCACTTATTCCATAATGAAGCACATGGTGTAATGCACACAACACACTTTATCTTCAGTTCGATGCAGTTAATTTAACGTGGGTTATAAGAATAGTTCAATAGCAACCCAGGCAAGACTGTAAGATGGAAAAGGATAGTTAGCAAGGCAATTCAACATGTTAAAGAGAATTAAAAGTTTGAATTGTTCCATTAATTGAAATGGGAAGATCACTATTAAAGTTATTGATCAAATCTATCAAACTTTATACCATTTTTGCAAAGAAGCAGGGTATTTTAAATGCAATGAAAAAACAACTACATACACTCACATGTGGGTAAGGAAAATAGGAGGACGTAGCTCAAATACTTTTGTTAAGAAACCAAACAACTGTGTCTCTGTCTTGTGGAAGCAGGCACCCAAGCCCATTTATTTTATATGCTGCTCTGAAGATGCGCGAGCTGGTACATTTTCAGCTTCCTGTTCCCCAGTCACCATCCTGACCACCTGCCTGTGCCCCCTCCCTGCCATGCCTTGCTTCTGCCCAGGCCGGTGTCCTCGATGGACTGGGGACCCCAGGGCACAGCGGAGAACGATGGGGACGGTTTCCATGGAGACAGCAGAGCGGAGGTGTGCATCTCATGCTGGACGCACTGGACAGCATTGCTGCAGTTGCCTGCCATCTTCTGCCTGGAGCTGAATTGTCTTTTTTGCAACACTTGAGACATGTTAGGTCCCAACCCACAGAGGTGGCCCGAAACAAAGGAAAGAACAAAGCTAGCTCAACTGGGTTCCAGCTTTTGATTGCCCGCTGGCATGAAAAAATTACAAAACTCTTCACATTTTCGGTTAAGGATTCATGACACACACACTCACATGTGAATTGATTCCAACCAAATTAAGTTGAGTGGAGTTTCAGTTGATCTGAGAACATAGGTATCCCTGTCTCTTGGGGGAAAGACCTACAACAGAACGGGGTCTCTCTGCCTCACACACAGGTACACGCATAAGCACATACATATGCCTTCACATATACATGTCCGCACGCATGCACACACCACACAGACATGTAACACACACGCACACATACCATGCATGCATACACCACACACCCCACACATACACCATGATTAAAAGACTGGGGCATAATTCGGAGATCACCATCCTATCTTCAGTGAAACTGCAGGTCCGTCAGTCAGGGGGCGTGCTGAAGCATGCAGGAAATACGGCTGCCCTCCTTCCCTGAAACGCCATTGCCAATTCTGAGGTCCAAGTCCAGTGAGGCTGTGGCCCACCCATCACGTCCCCCAGGTGGGTGTGTGCCTCACGTTAGGAGTTTTACACAGGACCAGCAGGGTATTGCGCAAATATCTATACAACCCTTCCTGTGTCTCAGCCACTATTCCAAGTGCTTTTTCTTTTCTTTTCTTTTCTTTTCTTTTCTTTTTCTCATTTCATATCCGTAACAATTTATTTAGGATGGTACCTATGGTTATCCTCATTTTACAGATGAGCAAACTAAGTTTGAAGTGATATGGTAATTTGCCCCAAACCACACAGCATTAGCTGTGCTATAATTTCACTTATTAAAGTGAAGTGCCCATACCAGCACCCAGGTATGTTTTACTTCAAAATTTTTACTATTTCATAATTGTCTTTTAAAACTGACATAAAATAATTGTCATATCAACTATACTCTAATAAAAATTAAAAATATAAATAAATAAATAAAATTGTCATGATTGACAATTTATAGAGTTTTTTTCATTGCTATCACATTATTTTTTTATTTATTTTTATTATTTTTTAACATCTTTATTGGAGTATAATTGCTTTACATTGTTGTGTTACTTTCTGCTGTATAACAAACTGAATCAGCTATCCCCATATCTCCTCCCTCTTGCGTCTCCCTCCTACCCTCCCTATCCCACGCCTCTAGGTAGTCACAAAGCACGGAGCTGATCTCCCTGTGCTATGCGGCTGCTTCCCACTAGCTATCCATTTTACATTTGGTAGTGTATATATGTCCATGCCACTCTCTCACTTCGTCCCAGCTTACCCTTCTCCCTCCCCGTGTCCTCAAGTCCATTCTCTACATCTGCATCTTTATTCCTGTCCTGCCCCTAGGTTCATAAGAACCATTTTTTTTTTTTAGATTCCGTATATATGTGTTAACATACGGTATTTGTTTTTCTCTTTCTGACTTACTTCACTCTGTATGACAGACTCTAGGTCCATCCACCTCACTACAAATAACTCAATTTCGTTTCTTTTTATGGCTGAGTAATATTCCATTGTCTATATGTGCCACATCTTCTTTATCCATTCATCTATCGATGGACACTTTGGTTGCTTCCATGTCCTGGCTATTGTAAATAGAGCTGCAATGAACATTGTGGTATATGACTCTTTTTGAATTATGGTTTTCTCAGGGTATATGCCCAGTAGTGGGATTGCTGGGTCATATGGTAGTTCTATTTTTAGTTTTTTTAAGGAACCTCCATACTGTTCTCCATAGTGCTGTATCAATTTACATGCCCACCAACAGTGCAAGAGGGTTCCCTTTTCTCCACACCCTCTCCAGCATTTATTGTTTGTAGATTTTTTGATGATGGCCATTCTGACCTGTGTGAGATGACACCTCACTGCAGTCTTGACTTGCATTTCTCTAATGATTAATGATGTTGAGCACCCTTTCATGTGTTTGTTGGCAATCTGTATATCTTCTTTGGAGAAATGTCTGCTTAGGTCTTCTGCCCATTTTTCGATTGGGTTGTTTGTGTTTTTGATATTGAGCTGCTTGTATGTTTTGGAGATTAATCCTGTGTCAGTTGCTTCGTTTGCAAATATTTTCTCCCATTCTGAGGGTTGTCTTTTCGTCTTGTTTATGGTTTCCTTTGCTGTGCAAAAGCTTTGAAATTTCATTAGGTCCCATTTGTTTAGTTTTGTTTTTATTTCCATTTCCCTAGGAGGTGGGTCAAAAAGGATCTTGCTGTGATTTATGTCATAGAGTGTTCTGCCTATGTTTTCCTCTAAGAGTTTGATAGTGTCTGGCCTTACATTTAGGTCTTTAATCCATTTTGAGTTTATTTTTGTGTATGGTGTTAGGAAGTGTTCTAATTTCATTCTTTTACATGTAGCTGTCCAGTCCAGCATCACTTATTGAAGAGGCTGTCTTTTCTCCATTGTATATTCTTTGCTCCTTTATCAAAGATAAGGTGACCATATGTGCACCAAGTGCTTTCTAACGATGAACTTATTTAATGCTCATGGTATACTTGGGTAGAAATGTGGTTCCCTGGATGAGGGCTGATGATGCTTCTCAATATTGTAGGGTCTCTACGTGACCTGCCCAAGGCCACGGCTCCAGGCAGGTGGGTGGAATGTGAGCTCAGCAGCTGCTCCAAGGCTGTTCTGCCAACCAGACTCTCCCCAGATGCCTGGCTCCCGTGGGTTGGCCTCTAAGATACAGTGACCGCCAAGAACTATTCGGGAAGGTACCTCTCTCCCTCCTTTTCCTAAACACACCTCATATTCCTGCTTCCGTTCCTTCACTAACACCAGGAAGCAGAGGACTGTCTAATTTCAAGTTCTCAGACCTCCCCTCACCCATGGCTTGTGGGGATGCTAGGGGCAAGGGGTCTTTTCTCTCCCCCTGCTTTGCCAGCACACTCTTTTCAAAGACTTCCTAGTATTCAACTTCACTCTCCTTTTCTTTTAATCTCTTCCAGAAAAACTTCTAAGTTCTCTGAAGGCTTACACTTTGGGAAGGGGCATTCTTGCAGAGTGTGCAGACTACCTCTGTACAAAAGGGGGAGAGAAAGGGCAAGTATAAGGAGAGGAAAAAATCCTTTACATGTGGATGTCTCAAACATCCAGCCACAAAAGATGACATTGTTTGGACTTTTCTTCATTAAATTATTTTGTTTCTTTCCTTCTTTTTTTTGGCCAAAATCCTAGTTGTTTACCATGGGCTGTTGAAAGGGCTCGTGGAAGCTGCCAACATCGGAAATGGCAAAGTGTCCCAAACCAAACTTCTGACCACTAAGCCCTCGGTTGCTGAAAGAGCCAGTGGAGTTTCCTTATAAAGGAACGGAACATCTGAGCACAGTGCACTGTCTATATATTTTGGCTGAAACATATGTTTCAAAATGAATGTTTTCCCATAAAAGGGTTGTCATTAAATGCTAGGGCAAGTGTGTAATCTTGAGCCATGCTGTGGAGGAATGAAGGCTTCCGTCACCAGTGGACACTTTCCCAAAAGAGGGAAATATCTGCATGGTCAGCTCTGAGCTGTCCCTTACTCCACCAGAAAGGAACTCAGCCACCTGGTGACAATGACATGTTGGGTGCCCATAGCCCAGCGATGGGAATGCTCAGGGTGTTACCCAAGGCATAAGGAATGTTACAAAGGCCAAAGTCTAAGGGTCCACGATGCCTTGAGGAAAAAACACAAAGCAGCCTGGAGTAAGGAAGCAGAGCTGCCCAATCAAAGGTTCTGCCGTTTTCCTTCCAAGGGTTTCTGCTTCAGTGGTCTTGGTGGCATTGCCTCCTTCCAGGGCCTCTGTGCCGTCCTAGTGACATTTGTGTGCTCCCTTACCTGGGAGTGAAGAGAAGTCTTTTAATTTAGTGTCTGTATAATGCAAAAGGCTCTCCCATAGAAGCCATAGGGTGTTAAAGGAATTAAAGTAGGTATTAAAAAGGAATCTGTAAAAAGGAATTTAAAAAGAGTGCTCCAAAAATTTTAAGATGCTGTTTAGTAGAGATTCAGTGTTTAAATAAACCAAAGATATGATTTCCTAGTTTATTTAAACAATTTAAAGTCTATCTATACACGTATATGAATACACATGAATTTCTTCCTCAATAAGTAATAGTATCTTTCCCCAGTGAGCAATCTACCGTGGGTAACAGGGGCAGTGCTTTCACTGCTTAAAGGGGAACCTCATATTCAGGGAAAGAGGTTTCACGTTCTGTCGCTGTTCAGATCCCTCTGCTTGGTTTCTATTTTACTCTACAGGGTCCCGGGACCTAAATTCTCATCAAGACTAGGATATCTTCCAAATGTTTTCTTCTTTTCTAAACATCTATAATAAGAATAACTAACAGTATTAACCAAAATCATTGCAATTCTGTTTTTAAGTTTTTTATAACGGTTTATTGAGCTATCATTCACATACTGTAAAATGCACGTTTTTAATGCATACAATTAGCTTGTAGTATATTCCAGAGTTGTGCAACTGTCCCCGAAATCAGTTTTAGGACATGCCATCACATAACCCCAGTTATCGGTCACTGCTCCCCTCCCCCTCCCACCTCCCCACCCGCGGCACCCTCCCTCTACCTCCTGTCCCTGCGTTTCCTGCCTGGACACCGCATGTAAACGGGCTAACATCACAGGTCAGGGACAGAGCGTTCGACTGCACTGTGTTTTGATGGGAGAGTCAGAGCTCACCGTTCATCTGGGGTCAGCAAGCTGCCTGGCTGAGAACCAGCTTGAATGGAAACGCCCTCTTTATTCTGTGGATCCAACTTGCCGCCCGTGCCCTCTGGGCTCCCGCGTGGAAGCAGAGGGTGCCCTGCCCCGCTGCAGCCTCCCAGAGCCCTGCCGGTCCGCCCTGCCCCAGAAGAGACTGGAGCTGCAATGGCAGGAAGAGTCCTCGGGGGAGAGTCCGTCCTGAGACCCCCACTGTGCAGGGAAGCCGCGAGGCCTCTAACGAGAGCACCTTCTCAACCCTCTGCCGTGGAGAAGCTTACTTGGGATGACACGGGGGCGGAAGAGAATCATTAGTTAAGAGGAGTTCACACAGCAGCTGTGGGCTGCGAGCTTCCAGGCCTCACGGGTGCCCCAGCCTGAACGTGAGGGGCTGCCCAGCCTGCAGCCACAGGACAGATTCCAGGATGGGAGCGGTCAAGTTGAAAAACTTCGAAGGTTGAAAAACTGTGAAGTTGAAGGTTTTAAACTGTGGAGCGACAGGAGTCAGTTTGGTCTGTGTTATCACTGGCCGCCTGTTGAAAAAAGACTTAAAGTGTGTAAGCCTCAGTTAGCAGTGGGAGCTCCAGATACGTGCCTTCCTTAACACTCAGGAGAATCAGGCATTTAACATTAGATTAATATTCATTTAAGAACTTAGGACCTTCTGTGCATTTCATGGAATGGAAGCAGCAAAACGCTCTCTCTTCTGAGGCTGCAGAGTGAATGCCAGATGGCTGTCTGGAGAGGCTGGGTCACGTTTCCTGCCCTGATGGGGTCCCGAGTGTTGAAAAGGAGGAGGTGCCCCTGGGCGGTGTCATGGTGGCCTTTCCCGCGCAGCTTGGCACGTGCCAGCCCCCATCCAGACCAGAGCTCCGTCAGCTGGCGTTCCCTTAGGTAAGGAACTGTGGGCACCAACTGCGTGCCAGGCCCTGGCCGGCAGCAGTGGCAGGGTGGAGACAAGGGAGTACGGGCACAGACGGACGCCACACGTGGCTTTACGGAGGAGAGACACAGGCCCAGAAGGGAGTATCGTGAGCTTGACTCTTAACCAGATGCGGAGGTAAGAGCTCATGAGGGCTGAGCTCTCCTGGGCTGGGCGTCGAATGGAAAAGGGGGTGTGGCCTCCACTTCGAAGTTTGGTTAACTTTTTAAAAACTTGCTTAGCTTGACGATTTAGCTGGCTATTTCTCATCTTGTGCCAGTGAGAGCCTAGTAGCAGCGTATTTAAGAAATGCAGTTATAAAGAAGCATGGAAATGAAAACAAAAGCAGAAGAACCATCATTACTGTACCGTAGTAAAACGCTGCTAATTTTGTGGTATTTCTTTTGGACATTATTTCAATACATGTTTAGAGATCATGTTCTATTCATAGCATATGTTAAAAACAGTAGCCTAGTTTTGTTTTTTCATTTCAGATTCTATCTCCTGTTTGTATGTATTCCTCATTTGTTATTTTTTCCCCACTAGTGGAACTTCTTGCCCCTCTAACTAATGGTATTTATTTTAAAGTTACATTATAATGAAACATTTCAAAGAAGGTATATACATAATAACATAAAAGATGCCCATGTACTTAGCTGCCGGCTTAAGAAAGAAAAGTAACAAATAAATAAATGTTACAAGTGTTGTCAGATCAAGACCTCCTTTCCAGAAGTAATCACCTCCTGAACTGGTATTTATCCTCCCCAAACATTTATTTCTATTTTGCTGCATTTGCATGGAGCCTTATACAATATGTTATTAATTTGTATGTTTTAAAATTTATAAAGTAGACTCTTACGTTGTATGCTGTTTGTGACTTGCTTTTAATAGTAAACATTTTGCTTGTGAGATTTACTCACATTGAGGTGTGTAGATATTGCTTATTTATCTTCATTTTTGTATATTAGGTACATCAACGGACACATCACTATTCACATATTTTCCTGTTTTGTGAGATTTTTCAAAATTTTACTTTCTATGTTTATGAAAATTTGTGTATCTGTCCCCTTTTGCCCATGTGCAAGAGATTTTCTAGACAAGATACCCAAGAGTGGAACTGCCAGGCCTCCAACTTCACCCGTGAGCGATGCCAAGTTGTTTTCCAAAGTAGCTGCAGTGATTTCACTTCCACATGAACGCCCCCGTCCCTTAATCACCCTCGGGTCTCGATTTTGTACGTAAAGTTACTTGTCCATCTGTCTGTCACTATTACATTGTTTTAGAAGTATTGATCTATAACAAATCTGGTAACTTGCAAGGTAATTTTCCTCATCTTTTCTTTTTCTTTCTTTTTTTCCCCCATTTTGAGCGATTTTAAGACTTTTGTTTTTTTATTTTGAGTCCTAGACAATTTTGTTAAGTTTCATAAAGAATCCACTGGGTCTCTGATTAGAAGAACATTAAATCTATAAATTATTTGCAGACATTTTAGATCTTCATAATATTGACTATTTCTGTGCACGAACCTGGTAAATCTTTCCATTCAGTTGGCTTTTTCAAAAATATAATGCCTCAGCAATTTATAATTTTATCCAGTTATTTCTTGTGGAATTTTTGTTAGGTACCTTCTATATTTATTTATTTATTTTCTATTACACATGCTCTTTTTCTTTATTTTCATGTTATACTTTTTTTTTTTTTGGTGGTGCAAGGATACATAATGACATTTTATGTTGTGATCCATAGCTTTTTTACATTCTCCTAGTAGAGCATCTAGAATAGTGCCAGACAAATATTGAGGACTACAGAAGTGTTTGTTGAAAAATAAGCAAAGCTACTTGTTTTCCATGTAACCCATCAGGCAGTTTGGGAACAATGACAACGCTTTCCTTCCAAGTGCTGCTACCTTTTACTTCCGGCTCTGCTGGTAGGACATGCACAGAGTCTGGGACATGGAGGGTCCTGGAGTCATTCCTGGTTTATAAAGGAAATGCTTCTTACATCCCCCACAGGTCTGATGTTTGAAAGTGTTATTGCAGTAAGCTATTCCTCACTGGGATAAGAGTGTTCCCTTCTATTCCTATTTGCTAACCAATTTTAAAGATCATAAATGAATATTGAATTATTATTTTGCATCTATTAATCTAGTCACATGGAGTTCTTTCTCCTTAATTTTCTTACTATGGTAATATTGAAGAACACTAATAGGTTTTCAATGTTTCAATTAATATTTCTGAGCTTTGTTTTCAATATTTTGTTGAGTAGCTTTGCATCTGTATCCATCAATCAGATTTGTGGGTCATTTTCGTTTCTTGTACTGTTACTTGGTTGTGTTAAGATTTTGGCGTCAGATTAATGATTTGGGGAGTAGTCTTCATTTTTTGGTTTCTGGAAAAATTTATATATAAGTATAGAGTTATTTGCACATCTGAGGATGAGCAGAATATGCATCTGTAAAACATTCTGGGCCTGATGGATATTTCGTGTGTGTGTGTGTGTGTGTGTGTGTGTGTTTACATTATTAACATTTATTTCAATCAATGATCATAACTAAAGAATACTTGGTGAGTTGGAAAATGCTGGGGATTTGTTTCAAACATGGTGCAAAAGGGGAAAACCACGGAAATGTGAGAGATGCTAAGAGACAACACACATGCATCTCACAGAAGTTCCCAGTGAAGAGAACAGGGTACCAATCACTAACATTGGCTAGTGCTTCCTGGACCCTAAACAGCTGTTGAGTCGGTGTCATTGCTTCATTTTACAGATGAGGAAACTGAGTCATGGTGGGTTTAACGAAGAGGTCCAGGATCATTCATAGTGGCAGGGCCAGGATTAAAACCAGACAATCTGACCCCCAGTGGGTGCCCTTTGCCCTACAGCACGTCCTCTACTGTGGGTACACATGCCCAGCACGTTCTAGGAGAGTATCCCTTGGGGCCAAAGGAAGGCACAGGTCCTCAGAGATCACTGAGTGACCAACAGTGATGTATCTATAATAACCTAGACCGAGACATGGCTCCTAAATTTCAAACTATCTGGAATGAATGTATTGGGAGCCAGAGAAAATAGAGATAATTCAAGATTCTTTCAGAGAGAAACAAGTTAACCTAAAAGAAATGATACTTTGCTTGGCAAGAGATTTTATTGGCTTTGCACGTTGAGTGCCAGTGGGGTTAAATGTGGAAAGATCTGAGAAGTTTTAGCTATTCCTACGGCCCAAACTTTCACTATTTGAACTTAAACACCAATAGGTCTCCTTTTACTAGGCTGGAAATTTCTTGAGGGCAAGGTTTATGTCTAATTCATTTTTGTTTTTAATATGTAAAGCAATGATCAAAAATAGAAAGTGTAAATAGCACAGGGAGATCAACTCGGTGCTTTGTGACCACCTAGAGGGGTGGGATAGGGAGGGTGGGAGGGAGGGAGACGCAAGAGGGAGGAGATATGGGAACATATGTATATGTATAACTGATTCACTTTGTTATAAAGCAGACACTAACACACCACCGTAAAGCAATTATACTCCAATAAAGATGTTAAAAAAATAGAAAGTGTTTAATATTTATTGAATGCAAAATTTATGGAATAAAGAAGGAAAGAAACAACATAGATTAACCCAGACCAAGTCAGGAGTGTGAGATCCTGTAATGGAGTAGATCCTGATGGAAACCGAGTTGTGTCTACACCACAGGCTTCCCCCCGCACGGCTGGGGCTCAGAACACTCAGGCTTCAGAGCTGCATGTGGCTTTGTGACAAGGTGGAACAGAAACTCACCCCACCCACTGCTGTGTCAGCCCTCTCCCCTCTCGGGACATCCAAAAGCCATGTCACCTGCACCCTGAGCTTGTAGAAGATTTAGTGAAGGCGGTGAGCTGGGACCACAGACTTACTGGGTTTGCATAAGCAGAGTAGATCTAGCCCCTTATTAGGGCTACATGGCTCACAACGCCTGAAATCTATATTCCTGGGCCTTGACAGAAAAAGTTTGCTGATCCTAGCTCTAATCCCCCAGAGCCCCTGCTCTTCCCCAAATGCTGAGCTCCGGGGGGCAGAGTGCCTGCACCAAAGGAGGGCTTCTGGGGTCTTCTCTGCTAAAGGGGATGTGAGCACCCCCTCTGCTTTGGGGTGAACCCAAAAACAGAGTGCAAGGCCCAGGGAACAAATTTCTTTTGTTTTGTCAAGACCCAGACACACAACCCGCCATGAACACTGACTCATGAATCATAAAATTATCTTTAGGAAAAGTTGGAAAGAGGCACAAGCAAATGTCCAAATGACAAAAAAAGTCTATTCTTAGCTTGTTTCCATGTAAGTTATATGAATAAAACCATCTGGTTCACTACAGCATTTAACTAGCTTCTTAGCTAGCAAGACGTTTTCTCAAGTTGTGAGTAGAAACGGACAACATGTGTCGTTACTTAGAACCCAGGCGTGCAAGCACCTTTAGTACACAGACTGGACCTAGCACGCCTCCCGTGCTCTTTGCCGTGAGAAACTTGTCAGGGGCTCTAAGAATGTCTTTTTATTCCCAACAGTAGTGCTATGTTTTAACAAAGGCCACTCGTTTATTACTTCTCACTAACAAAAGAGATGCGAGCATGTCTCTCTCACGCAAATCTATGGTGACTCCACCAACAGCAGCTCTCCCCTCCAGACCCTGAAGCTGTCACCATGCGCCCCCAGAACCGCACAGGTAGACAGAGCTCATGCCACTCGTCTTCCCACCTCCAGGCTTTTCCAGGAAGAACAGCTGCTGTTGTTTGGAAGCATCGTCTCAGAGTCATAGTACTCAGTCCTTGGGAACTAAACATCAGTACTAGGAAGGATGCACGTGCGTAAAGGTGTTTCTGGAGTATCACTGAGCAGCAGATACACACACATATGATGCTGGTGCTGGAATACTGTAAATACCCACATTTCTGCTCTTTCTATCGTTCCTTCTTCCATCCTGTGGTTTTAAGATTCTTTATTTTATCATTTTCTTTATGATTGAAAATTTTGCTTTAGCCAGCCTTTGAGGGTATGCTAGCAATAAATTATTTTCACTTTTTCTTCATCTGAATATGTCTCTCTTTCCGGTAATTTCTCAAAGTAATTTTTTTCGGATGTACAATTTGCAGTTGACAATTCTCATGCATCCTCACTGCTCACGGCCGCCTCCTTGCCGTCTCGGATCTCTGGATGTCATGATCGTTTCTAATATAATTATTGCTGTGTTAGGGCTTCTCTGTCATTTTATAATTTGGTTTCTACTTGTTTTCTTTCTTCTTATGGGAAGATCCCACATGCTGCGGAGCAACTAAGCCCCTGCGCCACAGCTGTAAGAGCCTCCCAGTGACATCACTGCTCCGTCCTCTGTTCCTCGGTCTTCTCGACACAGCAGCCGGGAGGATTTTGCTGATAGTCAAGTCAGATGCACTCAGGCCCCAGACTTGGGCCCCTACAGCTTCTGCTTGGCTGGAGTGAGATCCACCACAGGACCCACAGGACTTTGCACGGTCTAAGCCTCCCCACGACCTCAGCTTCCAACACGGGATGTTTTCTGTTTGTCGCTCTTGATCAACTGTCCAGTCTTTGCATCCACTGTGTGCTGGGAGGCTGACCTTTATGACCTTTATCTACAGGGTCCCTTGCCCTCTGGTTTCTGCTATGGTTAGAGTGGGAGTTGACACCAGCAGGAAATCAGGGTGTGGGAGAGCGAAGATGGGACCCTGTCCTTTCTCCCTCCTTCTACATCAGGGGTAGGGCTGCTCCTCCCCTGACCACAGGTCCCATCCACTGAGTCACCAGAAGCCGTGGCCTCCTGGGGTTGTGACTGTGCCTTCTGTTCCCCCTTCATGCCCAGGGGTAGAGTGCTTTCCCTTAAACCCACCACCTTCTTTGAACATACCATCTCTTTTCTTTGGCTAAGTTACCTCTTTTCCCATGATGCCCCGCCCCTTGTTCTTTTTTGCCCTACCCATGTGGTCCTCCTTTCTGATACTTTTTTTTTTTTTTTGTGGTACGCGGGCCTGCGGGCCTCTCACTGTCGTGGCCTCTCCCGCCACAGAGCACAGGCTCCGGACGCGCAGGCTCAGCGGCCATGGCTCACGGGCCCAGCCGCCCCACGGCATGTGGGACCCTCCCGGACCGGGGCACGAACCCGTGTCCCCTGCATCAGCAGACGGACTCTCAACCACTGCGCCACCAGGGAAGCCCCTTTCTGACACTTTAACCAAACATGCGCTTGTGCCGAAGCCTTGAGTTTGCTCTTCCTTCCATCTGGACTGGCCAGTATCTGCATCCACAAGAGGACCAGGGGGTTCCTTCACTCCCAAGTCTTGATCATTTTACTTGAAGTTGCAGTAATCACTTCCTACCTCAACACTCTTGACTCCCTGTATCCCGGTTTATTTTACACAGAGAAACATAACAAAAGTGACTGAAAAAGAAAGCTGACCACACATGGTATTGTAACCTGTAAGAAAGACGAATCAATACAGATCTCACTAGAAAGCCCTGTACTCAGATGGTTTTCAATGTATTACTTCTATAAACATTCACGACATTCCTATGAGGCAGGCACTATTATTATTTCTTTTTAGAAATGAGTAAACAGAGGCTCTGAGAGGAGAAGAGAATTGCCCAAGGTCAAACAGCCCATAGTATCTGGGCAAGGATTGGAAAAACTTGCTTCACTGCTACTTGAGAATTTTATAAAACATAAAACCAAAGTATGTCATCACTGCAAAGCATCCATTAAGTTTCACATCTTGGGGCACAAGAGGAGGTAAACATTTGTACGTGTTCTTTGGCAGGACGTCCATGAATTGCCTTCATGGTATTACCTCCCTGAGTCATGAAAACTGCTACAACTGTGAGCATTATATAACTTCCCTAATTACTGTAGCCTCAGCAGCAAAATACTTTTGCAGTGTTTTTCTTTTGTTTGCTGAGCCAGTTATGGAAAAATGAACTACAACGGTTAATTCTCTCTGCTTTTCTAAACTTTTGTCAAAATGCCTAAGCAGAGATTTGCGAGGCAGTGGCGTTATGCATGGTATAAATTCTAAATAAACAGTGGCGGTGGCCTTTCTTACGTGGCCACGTGGGCAAGAGAGCCACGTGGGCTGTGGGTGATGCTTTCCAGCCGTAACTGCCTCTGCACATCTTTAATTTATTACTCCTCTTATATAACTTTGTTTTGGTGTTTGAACTTCCATTCCCATGACTTTATGTTGAAAAACATTTTAAAATCTAGGATTTGCATTTCACAACAGGGCTGGAGCTCGGTTATTCCTTGTTATTGTAGCCTGGCACGGTGCCCCGGGGAGGCTACGTCTGGAATAAGTAAGGACCCGCTGCCGCATTAAAGCACGATTGATGTTCCTCTGTGGGCACAGGTTACCTCTGCTGGACGTTAAAATACACACTGTAAAAGACCCTGGATGCCCTCGGTCCAGCCTGTGGGGTCCGCTGCCCGAGCCTCCCCCACTCCCCTCCGTGGAGAGGGTGTGCGGACCCATCGCCCCAGGAGGTGCAGGCTTCAGTCCAGTCCCTCTCGGATGACAGAACACACTTGGGCCGGGTTGTCACGAGGGAGGCACTTGGTGCTGAAAAGTGTGTGACAACTGAAGCTGAGAGTTTTACCTAATTAGTAAGTTTTATAAACAAAAGAAAAACAATTTTTGTGCATGTCTTGGGAGGTCAGATGTGACAAAGGAGCCGCTGCCCGGGTTTCTGTCCTGTGTGCATCGATATGAGGGGCTTCTGGGCGGTGCTGCCCCATACCCGCTTCCTCGAGACCCCCTCCACTGCCCAGTCCGGCCCCAGCCCACATCCTCCACCATCCCCTGTAAATGCTCTCTGGCGCATGGCCTCCTGACCTCTTCTGAGCCCTAAGTGCTTATCCCTGTGGTGGCCTCTGTGACGAGAAGGACAGGTCAGGAAATGCACCCTAAGTTCTGACCTGGACTTCTGACCACCATTCACCACACCTGTCTCCATCTGTGATTCTTCCTCTTTAAAGTGGCAACAGTGATGTTTATCTTCCCCACCCGGCATGGAGGCAGCGGTGGCCAGAGGGCCAGATGAAAGTGACAGGGAGCCAGCTTGCGGAGTGGAGTAGAGGTGTCACATCTGTGCACACCTGGGAGCCCAGGAGGCCACCTGCTCTCAGCACAGAGGATGCTGGGCCCAACCACCTGCCCCCCAGCCCTGCCCTTCATCACACGGATCCGCTCTGGAATGCCAGAGGACATGCAGCATGGCTCCTGGGGTTATTGCGAGCCTTCAGATTTTATCCCTGAAACTGTTATTCTCCTGTGCTTCTCCTGAACTGTTAACGTGCTCATTCTAACTCTCCAGCTGACTGGGCACTTTGTATTCTGTGCAGAGCTTAACCAGTACTCGGAACATACAATCCTGTGAATGAACAAGCAGTTTGGTTGATCTTCAACTAGAAACAATTTGACTTTGGAAAATCAGACTCATATCTGCTCATGCAAAAGATTCTTAATTTCTCATCTTAGCTTATAATTTCCTTCCTTCTGTCTTTGGGTTTAATTTGCCATGCTTTTTCTAGCTTCTAGGGGTGGAAGCTTAGCTTTTCTTTCTTTTTTTTTTTTAAGCTGTACGCGGGCCTCTCACTGTTGTGGCCTCTCCCGCTGCGGAGCACAGGCTCCGGACGCGCAGGCTCAGCGGCCATGGCTCACGGGCCCAGCCGCTCCGCGGCATGTGGGATCTTCCCAGACCAGGGCACGAACCCATGTCCCCTGCATCGGCAGGCAGACTCTCAACCACTGCGCCACCAGGGAAGCCCGAAGCTTAGCTTTTTTATTGCAATTTTTTCTTCCTGTTAAATATATGCACTAAAAGCTATAACATTTTCTCTGAACACTTCTTACCTGCATCCCACAAGTTTTGATATGCCATATTTTTTTATCTTTCAATTAAAAATATTTTCTAATTTCCATTATACTTCTTTTACTCCTAAATAGTATAGAAGTGTGATGTGCAATTATTTTAGTTATCTTTCTGTTGTTGGGTTATAGTGAGATTGCTTTGTGCAGGAAAACATACTTTGTGTAATTTTATTTACTTATTTATTTATTTTTAAACTGTTGAGACATGCTTTATGGCCCTGCCTGTTTTAATAAATGTTTCTTGATCATCTGAAAAAGAGCGTTTATACTGCAATGCTGGGTCTATTGTTCTATACATGTCAATTAAGAAAATTCAATTATGTGCTTTAAATCTATTTTCACACTTTTTTTGTGATCTGTTCATTCCGTCAGCCTCTGATGGAGATTCACTAAAATCTTCAACTATGCTTGTGGATACTTCCTTTCTCCATTTAACAATGTCAAGTTTTTCTCTTATCCTTGTTTAACCATCTTATTTAGGTGCACATGAAATTATGAGTTTTCTATCTTCCTGTTTTCTTTATGAAATATCCCCTTTATCTTTAGTAATATTTAATATTATCTTGCATTTATGAAGATCAACACTCTCATGCTGATGCAGCTACACCAGCTGCCTCTTGGAGGATGTTTTTACGGCTCCCACTTTACATCCATTCCATTTCAATCTCTCTGCAGCCTTTTATTTAAAATGAGCCTCCTGCAATCTATACATTGTTGGGTACTTGTGTTTTTCTTTATTTGGATACAGAGAATCTTTGCATTTTAATTGGATTGTTCAGTTTTCATATTTAATATTGCTACTGATATAATTGTGTTTAAGTCTACCATTTTACAATATGATTTTACTCCTCTCATCTGTTTTTCTTTGTTCCATCTTTCTTGTTTTATTTCAGATAAAGCAATTATTTTCATCAATTGATTTTTTGCTTTTATTATTTTTTGTTAATATTATTTTAGCAATTACCCTAGAGATTACAATATGCATTCTTGAGTAATTAATTTTTAAATGAGTGCTTTTAATATTTCCTTGAAAATGCAAGACGTTTCCAAAAGTTAACTGAATTTACTGCTCTTATAAGATTTTACTTATACAAACCTTATAAAACTCACACTACATTATTATAGTTGTTTTAAACAGTTAATACTTGTTTACATTTACACTTTTTGGCATTCTTCACTTCTTCCCGAATATCTGTGCTTACCTCTAGGATCATTTTGTGGGTTTTTTCCCCAACTTGCAGAATTTCCTTTACTATTTCTTCCTAAAGTAGTTTCATGACAGGACATTTATCAGCTTTCGTTTGACTCAAAGTCTTTATTTCATCTTATGTCCCTACAGCTTTAAGGAGGTAAAATTTTGTACAATATGTTGCACATGTTCAAAGTGCTGCTTCGATAAGTGTTGATACATGCGTACACCCACGAGGATATCACTATCCTCAAGATGTCCAGTTGGCCCTGAAGTCCTCGTGTTCCGGAGGCCACCTCCCAGGATCTCTGTCCCAGGCAACTGTTGATGGGATTGCTGTCGCTGTAGAACAGCTTCATCGTCAACAGCCTCATGCAGATGGAGTCGCATGGCATACACTCTTGCTTACTTTGCTTCCTTTACTCCACATGACAGGTTGGATTCATCCAGGGCATGGACCTGATGCGCGCTCCTTTCCATAGCTGGGTGGGGCTCTGTTTCCCGAGCACAGCACAAGTTGCTTGTCCATCACTTGTTGATGGATGTTTAGATTATTTTCAAGTTTTGGTTATTACAAATAATAGGTGCTTTGAGCATTTATCTGCAAAAATTTGTGTTTCAAATGTATTAATTCTAGCAGTAAAATGACTGGGTCATATGACAGGTGTAGTTTTAACATTTTATGAGTTTGCCTAAAAGTTTTCCAAAATGGTTTTACTCTTCTTCTAGGAATGTATAAGGGTTCAAGTTCCTATCCGTCCTTGCCAACACTTGATATGGTCACACCTTTAAACATTAGGCATTCAGGCTGATGAGTAAGGGTTTCTCTCTGTGGATTTAATCTGCTTTTTTCTAATGACAAATTCTGTTGGGGATCTTTTCATTCGCATCTTCGCCAGTTGTGAATCTTTTTGCTGTTATTGAAGTGCCCCTTAAAATCTTTGCCCATGCTTTGAACCGGATTATTTGTTTTGTTACCATTGCATTGTAAGCTATTTGTATACTCCAAACAAAAGCTTTCTGCCAGATATTTGTTTTGCAAATATTTTCTCTCAGTCTGATATAATCATTAATGATGTCTTTTGAAGGATAAAAGTTCACAGTTGTGATTGTTTTCTGTCTGCATAATTTATGTTTGTTTATGTCCTCTTTAGGACAATTTTACCAAAGAGTAGCTCATTAATCTTTTATCCTGTGTTCTTTTAATATATACTATTAAACAACTTGACTTTATTTATATTTATGATAATTCCACATAACAGCAGCAACATACATTTTTCTCAAGTTGAAATGTTCACCAAGATAGATGATGTTCTAGGACATAAAAATGGTAAAATAATAGAAAACACAAAAAAGTGTATTCTCAGAACACAGCAAAATTAGTGGGGAAATAAAAAATAATATATTTGGGAAATACTTGAATATATGGAAATTAAAGAGCCCACTTCTGTATAACCTGTGGGTCAAAAGAGAAGTCTCACACTAAATTTAAAGTATTTAGGCTAAAAGAAAATACAACATATCAACATTTGCAGAATGTAGGTAAAGCAGTGGTTAGAGGGCAATTTAGAGTATTAAATGCTTGTGTTAGATTATAAGAAACATCTAAAGCCAGTACTATTACAAACATATCTATGCCTGTAAGTTAAAAAACTTATAGAAAAATTTAAATATATTTCTATGTACATGATGAACATTTAGAATTTGAATTTTAAAAATTCTGTTTACAATAGCACTGAAACAAATGGAATACTTAGATATGAATATAACAAAATAAGTGAAGCATCTGTATGCTAAAAACTATACAACACTGATGAAAGAAGTAAAAATGATCTCAGTAAATGGAGAAATATACTGTTTTGTGGATAGGAAAATTCAGTATTTTAAAGATGTTGGTTCTTCCAATTCCCACCAGGTTGATCAGTCAAATTCCAGCAAGTCTGTTCTGTAGGTACCAAACTGAATCTAAACCTCACATAGGAAGCAAAGGAACCACAAATAACAACAGCAATTCTGGGGAAAAAACAAACAAGTAAAGGATCAAATTTGTACAACTCCTATGACCCAATTTCAAGACTTACTATTTAGCTACAGTGATCAATACAGTGTGGTATTGGCATTGTGATGGACAAATAAATCTATGGAACAGGAAAGAGTCCAGGAGTAAACTCACACATACATTGGCAAGTGACTTTTGGCAAAGTTGCAAAGGCATTTCAGTCGAGAAAGATAGTCTTTTCAATTAATGTCGTGGGAACACTTGGATATTCATATGCCAAAAAAAAAAATTTATCCATACCTTGGCCCATATACGAACACTAATTCATAATGAGTTATAGACCTAAATGCAAAATGAAAACCTATTAAACTTCTAGAGGAAAACTTCAAGGAAAATCTGTATGACTTTAGTTTGGGTGGTGAGTTTATAGATACAATACCAAAAGCACGACTCATAAAAGAAACATTTGTTAAATTTGACTCAGTCAAAATTAAAAACTTTTGCTTTGCAAAAGACGCTGTAAATATAACACAAAAAAACAAGCCACAGATTTGGAGAAACTATTTACAAATTGCATATCTAATAAAGGATTTGTATCCAGAGTTCTCTCTCTCTCAACAATAAGTATCACTAAAATTACTTTGTTTTTTTACAGTGACAATACCAAGCGCCAGTACGGATGTGGAACCACAAGAGTGCTCCTTCTTTGCTGGCAGCAATGCAAAAATAGTAGAGCCACCTTAGATGTCAGCTGGCTGTTTCCTATAATGATAAACATATACTTACCATATGGTCCAGAAAGCCGTCTTCTGGATTTTTACCTAAGTGAATGGAAAACTTATGTTTCCACAAAAAGTGGTTTATAACACCTCAAGCTGGAGACAGCTAAGTTGTCCTTTAAAGGAGAATGGATGAAAGAACGGTGGTCTATTTTCACAGAGGAACACGACTTAGCAGTGAAAAGGAGTGAGCAGACGATTCACAAGGGTCACGGAGGAATTCCAGCTCCATCTTGGTGAGTGAAAGAAACCAGACCCCCAAAGCTACATATTATAGTTTTCCACTTATATGACATCCTGGAAAAGGTAAAAATATAGGGGTGGAAGGAAAACCAGTGGTTTCTCGGGGCTTGGGAAGGGATTCAGTACAAACAAGCCACACGGTCAAATGATTAGAGTGATGGAATTCTGTATGGTTACATATGACTCTATGTGTTTGTCAGATTCCAGAGAAATGCCAACAGGCATAGAGAAGCCAAAGTAAAATTTATTGTATGCAAAGTGGAAAAAACAATCAACCAGGATTTAAGGGGATCCCAAGAGAGAACGCAGACCGAGACAAATGAATCTAACTGCATTACAAATGATAACAGAACTCAACAGCTTGACTCCAGATTAGAAGAGAAGATATGGAGAAGAATCTGGTCGCAAATGACAGGACAATTTGCGGGGCTGTCAGGCCAGCCACTGGGTGGAGCCAGAGTTCCTCAAATAAAACCCTGGCAACTTTTTTTTTTCATGAAATTACCTATTACAGCAAAGATAGATTGGCCGCTTGACTCAGTCAATATGGGTGAGAAATGTGCTGAATACAATGCCAAAACATCTCTATTGATCAAGTGTTTATTGCTAGTGAAACTGAAAGATGGGAAACACATTCAGGAGCCTAAGCCTCAGGGTTCCATGTAATTATGCTGTATGATGAGTTTTGACTGTGTCCTGGTCATTGTTTGGTTCTTCTCAGAACTAATTGGAACTTTTACTTGTCTGTGGCCTGGACAGTAGAAAAGGAAAATATATAAATAAATGCAATTATGTAGGTTCCCGACGTAGAAAACAAATCAGTCTCCCCATCGTTGCCAGGATTGTCACAGAGAGCTCTGAGTGAGAACTGCCACTTACACAGACACGTTATCACCTCCCCTGGACAGAGGTGGCCAATGGTCCTGTAGAGCTCACACCACCCACAATGTCTGGAACTCCTAAGGTTCCTCCATGAAGGCTCTTCACACTCATGACCATGAGTTCACACCTTCTAGCAGCCATAAACCCTGACGCGAGTTTCACTAACATGAGGTGTTTATTCCCCCAATTTTCAACTTTCCCTTACTTCAGGCAGATAAAGTAAGTTACTTCAAAAGATTCATGCATTATACTCAGTTTCGTAGCTGAAGGGTAGAGGCTGCCTTTTCTCCTTGGGCTCCAAAGAAGCTTCTACTGGACCTGGAACCTGGAGATTTTGTCTTTCCTAAGAATGAAAGAAAAGGACAGGCCTTGGAATCATGTTGGAAGGGACCATATCCATTGCTTATGACTACAATTCAACTCCAGAGTAGAGGTCCCTGGAGTAAGGTCTCCCAGGTGAAAAGCCATAAGGTCTTACCCTGAATCACCTTGTCCACCTTCCCATCAGGAAATTTTACAGCAAAAGTTGTCAGCAATGTACCAGGACAGATGATTCTGGGGTGAAGACAACTTATCCCAAGACCTTCAGATGAAGAACAGAATTGAGAAAAGTGAGTAGTTTCCAGCCAAGAGCCACTAAATATTTTCCAGATGGCTGGACCTAGAGATGGCCATGCTTCAGTGTGTATACTTTTATTCTCTGTTTTCCTGAGAGTTTTCATTACTTTTTGTGTGTGTAAGCTTCTGTACTGTTAACAGACACTTGTCTCTCTCAACTGTTGTGCCTATAATATTCCTTCCTGTCTGTAGTATGACGTTTTCATCCCTAATCACTCTTGTTATGAGTCTAATTTCTCATTTTAATATTCTCATAATTTAACTGATTCACACCATCAAAACAGCTCTTAGGTTTTTTCTCACTTCCTCTGGGTACCATCCAGACTCTTTTGGTACCAGTGTCTTGTAACAAGTCAATTGGTTTCCCAGGTAACTGTGCTCAACCATGAGGTGACATTTTAGACGCAACTTTAAGATTGCTTCAAGGAATTTCTGTAAACCAGTTTATCAAGAGAAACAATTCAATAATACAAGCAAAAGTCTCTCTATCAGGACAGTATATTGCTAATCTGAGCAAAAAGTTCATTTGTCAAACAGCAAGTATGAAGACTCACCTCAAAACTTGCTTCCTTGTGTCACCAACCCTAAATTATCTCATCATTAACTACCCAATCCCAATCACTCAAACCTACACTTTCCTTCCACTTCTGACATAGTAAACCAAGACTCTGTCAAGTGATATTTCTCCTTATTTATTAGTAAATCTAATAAACTTAGCTGTTCTTACTCAACAAACCTGTGGGCTTGTGTGGAGTTGACAATCAACACGTAATTCTCGCAAAGACATTAATTTGGGTGATTTTCGTGGCATGGGTTGGCTCTCCCTTAATTTCTCTTTCTTCTATTAGTGTTCTGGCTCTTCCAAGATCCTACCTTTACCGCAGAGAATCAGTGTGGGGCTCTGGGTGCTCTGAACATCCCTGGAGAAACCTTAAGGCCTGAAGATTCTTAAGAAGCTACAACATACATTTTTGTTGTTTCCTTGTATTGGTTAGTTTTCATAGCATACATGTGTGTACATGCCTCATACACTCATTGTGGAGTTGTATGTAACAACAAGTTGTATGTATTTTTCTCTTTTCTATCTTTCTGAAAAGTCTTTCCCAGAAAGATGTATGTATTGGTAGTGAGTGTGTGTACATTGGCGTATGTGTGTGATGGGGGAGGGGTGAAGAATATAAGGCTTTGAAAGGTTACTTAACTTGCTCAAGGTCACACATTAAGTTTAAGAACTAGAATTAATACCTATTGAAGATGTGATAAAAATGGGGAAAACATCAGAAAATCAACTCAAACTCATATAAAACCCAAATATCCGTGAAAATTCGTTAAACAGATCTTACTTATTACATTTCATTCATGAAATTCCAGTCAATCCAAAACTCCTGAAGTTACATGGACTGATCTTTTCTGTAACTGAATATTTTAATAGTAATATTGAGATACAATGTACATACCATACAAATGAATATTTTTAGTATATTCTCAGTCTGTGCAACCGTAACCATAATATAACTTTGGGACATTTTTTTTTATTCTAAAAGAAGCTGATACTCTCTGTCCCCTCCCACATCCATCCCCCCAGCCCTCAGCAGCCACATTTCATATAAATGTAATCGTACAATATATGGTCTTTTGTATCTGGCTTCTCTCGCTTAAAACATCCTCAAGTTTCACCCAAGTTGTCTTCTGTATCAACTTCATTTCTCTTAATTGGAATGATTTTTTTAAAAATTTTTTTCAAAGCTCTGCATTTTCCCTAGGTGTTTCCTTGAGTTCATGAAACTTTTGAAATACTTTTTAGGAAAAGTTTCAAGTTACTATTATCAGAAAAAGTAATACACATTTGAAAAGAATCTGTCCATTAAAAAATTTCTTTGAAAAGCTCAGCTGTTAGAAGTGAAAATTCCTTGCCCAAGGGGAAATAAAATTAGATGAAGAGACACTGATTTATACTACGTTTCATGATGGAAAAAAATTTTGAAGCATTTATTAGGAAAATCAATTCCTGACCATGCATAATAGAGTAGAAACTCTGTCCACAGAGTATTCTGAAGAGGACACATGATGATACCCATTAAGTACATACGTGGGAACCAAGTTTTATTTTAGGAGACAAACTAAAATATTTAAATACATGCACAGTGATGAATTCCAGTTTTATTGGGAGAAAAACAAACTTTCCAGAAAGGGACTGGGAGAAAAAGGAAAGAGAGGGGAAGGGGTTGAGGCCAAGAGTTTTCTGGTTTCCCTCCCCTCCCCTGAAGCCCCACTTCTCATTCCATTCACCTTACTCCCTGAGACAAATGAGAAAGTATCAGATTCACCTCCAGATGGGCTAATGCATTTCCCAGACCTCTTTCCACTCAGTCTAAATATAGAACCCAAGGCACGTGGAGAGAGTCCTGACGTATGTCAGAAAGTACTGGTTTTATCTTGGATTCACTCTGGAATCTTGGATAAATTACTGTAGTTCTCTGACCCTCAGACTCCTCATTTATGAAATTCAGGCAAAAATTTAGAACTTCCCAGCTTGTTATAATGATTAATTAATGTGGTAAATTCCCAGTCCCAGGCCTGGCTTGCTGTGGGTCCTCCATAAATGCCACTTGAAGAAGATCCCGGGGATTCTTTTCTTTGAGAGAAAACAGTTTAAGAAAAGGAGATTTTTAAATAACTTACCTGCAACCTCTGAGAGAAACGGTGAGCACACGTGGTCTCCGTGTCATTCAGCTGAGCTGTAGAGCACGATCGCATCTCTCCTGTTTCACGAGGCTGCTGGTGCAAAGGCCAGCCGTCCTCTGTGGCTGTTAATGGAGTGGCCTCCTTTGTCTCTGCACCTCCCAGACACCGACGGTTTCAAGGCTTTTAAAATCCCTCAATTTAGGCAGCTTCCTCACTCCAGGTTGTTACGATGTGATGCTTTGGGGCTTGTAGCTGAGAAGTTATTTTGAAAATGAAAACTGGATGTTTTATTACCTCAAATAAAAGGAAGCCCTCACCAGGAGTGCAGGGGACACAGCGAAGAAGGGGGTCCTTCTCTTCACATCCTTGAGGCTTTCTGGAGAGGCTTGGGGTCTCGGGTTTGTTGATATTTAACAGGAAATGCCCCATTCTCAGTCTTTAGCTGGGCCTTGACTGCCATGCTAACCAGGACTAATCCAGTCCTGGTTAGTCATCTTCATGTGAGCTGACAGGGATGGGATACCTCCTTCCTGGGGTTGCAGCATTTCCTTAATGGCTAATGACACTGGGCTTCTTTCATCTGTTTATTTTCCATCCAGATATCTCCGTTGGTGATATGTCTGTTCAAGTCTTTTGACCATTTTCCAATTGGTTGTTTGTTTTCTTATTACTGAGTCTGGGGAGTCCTTATACATTTAAAATATGAGCCTTTTCTCAGATGTGTGATTTGTGGATGTTTCCTCCCAGTCTGTGGCTAGTGTTTTCACCCTCTCAATGGTGGTGGCTTTTGACAAGCTTTTGCTCTTCACTTTGACGATGCCCAGATTATCAATTTCTCTTCTTTTATGGATCACACATTTGCTGTCCAACTTTAAATATCCATGTCCAACTCAAGGTCACAAAGATTTTCTCCAATGATTTCTACTAGAATTTATATTCTACATTAAGTCTATGATCTATTTTGAGTTTTTTTTTAACATAGTATGAGACATGGATAGAAATTAATTTTTGCATAAGATATCCAATTGTTCCAGCACCATTTGTTGAAAGGCTATTTTTTCCCTCCACTGAATTGTCTTTGCATCCTTCTTGAAAATCAGTGGGTCATAAATATGTGGCTCTATTTCTGGACTGTAATTCTACGTGTATAAACCATGTCAGCATCACAGTTTTGTTTACTGTATCTTCATAGTAAACTTTAAATTAAATCATGTGATGAGATATGGGAACATACGTATATGTATAACTGATTAACTTTGTTATAACAGCAGAAACTAACACACCATTGTAAAGCAATTATGCTCCAATAAAGATGTAAAAAAAAAATCATGTGAATCTTCCAGTTGTGTTCTTCTCCTTTAATGTTTTTTGGCCAATTTAGATACTTTTCATTCCCAAACTTTAAAATAAGGTTTTCAGTTTCTAAAAAATAAATAAATAAAAGCCTCGTGGGATTTTGATCAAAATTGCATTGATTCTATAGATTAATTTGGGAAGAATTTAACACTGTTGAGTCTTCAGCACCATGAACATGATATGACTTTTCATTTATTTGTTCTCTAATTTCTCTCAGCCATGTTTTTTACAATTTTAAGTGTACACGTCCTGTATATCTGTTTACAGATTTATCGCTAAGTATCTTATACTGATGATGCTATTCTAAATTACACTGTATGTTCAATTTCAGTTTCTGATTGTCTGTTGCTGATATATAGATTATAACTATTTTTATATATTTATCTTGTATCCTTCAATCTCTTTATGCTCATTTATTATAGTAACATTTTTGTGGATTCCACAGGATTTTCTACATAGATAATATCTCGTCTGCAAATAAAGACAATTTTGCTTTTTCCTTTCCAGTCTGGATGCCATTTATTTCTTTTCTTACCTTAATTTACTAGTTAGAACTTTCAGTCCAATGTTGAATAAAAGTGATATGAGTAGATGTCCTTGCCATTTTTCTGAACCTCAGGGAAAGTGTTCAGTCTTTCATCATAAGCATTATGTCAGATTTTATGTAGATGTCCTTTATCAAGTAGAGAAAGTCCTCTTCTACTCCCAGTTTTTTGAGAGTGTTTATTAGAATGAATGTTAAATATTTTCAAATGCTTTCTCTGCATCTATTGAGATAATCATATATATTATTTTATTTTTAAAGTTTAGTTTAATTTAATTTTATCTTATTTTATTTTCTTATTAAGGTGAATTACATTGACTCATGTTAAAACAACCTTGTATTCCTGGGCTAAACTTCACTTTATCATGATAACATTGTTCTTTTTATATTGTTAAAATTGTATTCAGGCATTTTGCATTTATTCAGATGAAGAGTGTTGGTCTGTAAATTCTTTTATTGTAATGGTCTTGGTATCAAAGCAACTCTGGCCTCAGTGAATGAATGGGGGGGTGGGGTATTGCCTCCTCTTAAGTTTCAGGAAGCATTTGTATAAAGTTGATATTGTTTCCTAAATGTTTGGTAGAATTCATCAGTAAGGCCACCTGGGCCTGAAATTGTCTTTGTAGGAAGGTTTTTAAATACAAATTTAACTTCTGTGATAGGTTATCTATTTCTTACTGAGTAAGCTTTGGTAATACGGCTCTTTCGTGAGTTTTTTTTTTTTAAATTTCATTGATTTGTTGAATTTATTCACATAAGGTTGGTTATAATAGTCTCTTCTTTTTTTTTTTTTGGCGGTACGTGGGCCTCTCACCGTTGTGCCCTCTCCCTCCCATTGCGGAGCACAGGCTCCGGACGCGCAGGCTCAGCGGCCATGGCTCACGGTCCCAGCCGCTCCGTGGCATGTGGGATCCTGCCGGGACCGGGGCACGAACCCGTGTCCCCTGCATCGGCAGGTGGACTCTCAACCACTGCACCACCAGGGAAGCCCTAATAGTCTCTTGTTACATGTTTAGTATCTGTAGAATCCATTGTGCTTTGCCTCTGGCACTCCCAGTGTCGGTCATCCCAATGTCATTCCTGTTCAGGCTAGCTGGAGGGTTATCACTTTTACTGAAATTCTTAATGAATCAGCTTTTCGTTTCATTCAGTTTTCTATTACTTTTCTGTTCTCTGTGTCACTGGTTTCCGCTCTGATCTTTGATCTGTGCCTTCTTCAGCTTATTGTTCTGTTTACCCTCCTGTTTTTAGATTCTAAAGCTGGAAGCTGAGGTCATTAGTTTAGATTTTTCTTTTATTCTAATGGAAGCACCTAGTGCTCTCAATCTACACACCCCAATCTATCACCGCCTCCGGCAGATTTGTGTACGATGTGCTGTCATTCAGTTGAAAGCATTTCCTGTTTTCCTTCTTGACTTATTCTTTGGCATACAGGTTATTCAGAAACACGTTTACTCATTTTCAACTATTTGGGGATTTTTCTAGGTATCTTTCTGCTGTTAATTTTCTGCTATTAATAACTCAGTTAATATATATATTTTTTCCTTCAGAGAATAAACTTGTATGATTTAAATCTTCTCAAATTTATTGAGATTTGTCTTATTGCTCAGAGCATGGGTCAGTCTTGGTAAATGTTCCTTGGAAAGTGGATAGAATGTGTGCCCTTGTTGGGAGGTGAGTTTTATGAAGGTCTGTTATGACGAGCTGGCCGTCTTCTCTACCGTGGCTGATTTCTTGTTGGCTTATTCTATCAATTACAGATGAGTACTGAAGTGGGTTTTGACTATGCTGTGGGCCCATTTTCCCTTTCTGTCCAAGTCCTTCTTACTATATTTGGAAGCTCTGTTATTAGACACCTAAACATTTGGGGCTTTTACATCATGTTGTTAAATTGACAACTTTATTATTAGGACACCTGCTTTCTGCCCCTGAACGGACTATGCCCGGAAATCTCCTTGTGATATTAACACAGCTGCTCCAGGCTTTTTTTTTTTTTTGTGGTACGCGGGCCTCTCACTGTTGTGGCCTCTCCCGTTGTGGAGCACAGGCTCCGGACGCGCAGGCCCAGTGGCCATGGTTCATGGGCCCAGCCGCTCCGTGGCATGTGGGATCCCCCCAGACCGGGGCACGAACCCATGTCCCCTGCATCGGCAGGCGGACTTTCAACCACTGCGCCACCAGGGAAGCCCCCCAGGCTTCTTTTGACTAATGTCAACATGGCATAAATATTTTTAATTTTTTGTGTCATTATGTTTAAAGTGGGTTTCTTGTAGGCAGCAGATAGATGACCTAGCTCTTTAAATTTATCTAATCTGACAAACTCTGTATTTTAATTGGTGTGTTTAAATCATTTAACTTAATTTAATGTGACTTTTTGCAATTCACTGTGACTTTTTACAGGATCGGGCATAAATCTACCATCATACCCTTTATTTTTTCTGTGTCACGTTTGTTCTTTGTTTACTTTTTCATTTTTAGCTCTTTGTTGTGTCATTCTATGGTTGTTTGGGGTTTATACCATATATCTTTTAACTTATCGCAGCCCACCTTTAGTTGATGCACCATTTCAGGTACAGTATGAGGACTTTGAACTTTACTCTTCCTTTGTATATTACCATACATTTTACTTGTGAATATTAAAAAAAAAAACCCCACAATATTCTTTTTGCTTCAAATATTCTTGCAATAAAACAGGGTTACTGAGCTCTCCTCTGGAAACAGCTGGGTCTTTTTGGGTCTTGCTTTTAACATTTGCTGGAGGAGGGCATCCAGGGGGCTTTGATCCAGAGCTATTTTGCCCTCCCGGTGAGGTGAAGCCCACGCCCCAAGGCTCCTGGGATGTACAAGGACAGGCACTCTGACTGTTGGGGACAGACCTATCCCCAGCATTGGCTGATCTGAAAGATTGTTCCTGGAATCTTTCGGGCAGTCTCCTCCTGGCTGTGGATGTCGGCTCTCACTAATGGCCAGAGAGTCCAGGCTGAACCTCTGAGTCCTGGAGTCTCTGTGTAGCCATCTTCTCCCTGCACTCTGCCCTCTGCCCCCAGCCACCTTTTCCTCCATGAACCCCAGCTTCACGGCTCCGCCCAGGCTGGGGGCTCGGCCTGGGTCATGCGTCCAGGCCCTGGCGGGACCGTCCCTGCAGGCAGAAGCTTTGGGAGCTGACCCAGGCTGCAAACTGACTTTTTGCCATGTGCACAATAAATGTTTGCTAATTACCCCAGTGAGTCACTGGTTTTACTTCTCTCTTTTATGAGCTTTAGACACACATACTTTGTGACTCTCTCTTTAATTGGCTGGAGGTGGTGTCCTGGCCTAAGCTGGGCCCTGGGCCCACCTCCCGGCTCTTCAATCCCCTCTGGTCCCCTGCCTGCCTTTATGGCCACTCGAGATGGTGCAGACTCATCTCACCGCTTCCCTTCCTCACCTTGAATCCACCTTCTCGCCAGGAAGCCCAGACTTTTCTTCTTGAAGGGCAGTGTTGAGAAGCCAAGATCAAGGTGACAAGTGTCCTCCTTTTTATTGCAGCATCATTGACTTAGAATATCATGTTAGTCTCAGGTGTGAGACACCATAATTCAGATGAGACTTCCCTCAGTGAGGTCGGGCTCTGGAGCCAAAGTCGCTGAAGGAGCTGCACCCGCGGCCTCAGGGACAGTGGGGCCACAGGGGGGCGAGCCCTCCTCATATGGCTTTACCTCCTTCACGTCAGACTAGCTGGACCCTCTTTGGGCCTCTGTCCATACCCTGTGGTGGTCCTGACATCAGGTGTTGAGCTGTCTCCACACGTGGACACCTGGATGTGCTCGTCACCCGCCTCACCCACCCATCCAGCCAGGCCCTCAGGGGTGCCCTCCTCTGCCCACCTGGGCGCTGGCACCCCACTGGCTGCCCCGTCCAGGATGCCCTGTGCATCTGACCATCCTCTCTGGCTGTCACGGCTCCCGCTCACAGCAGAGGACACAGGGTCACCAGCCCCTGGGCATCCGATGCTCCCAGCTCTACGTCCCAGGCTGGATGCACGTTCGAGAGCTTGGGCTGCCCGCTGGTCTTTTCCTTTGAGAAGCCGGACGGTGTGTGTCACCCAGAGCAGCCAAACAGAGGACCAGCCCACCACTGAGTGGCGGTGACCAGAGACAGACTCAGCATAAACTCCTGGCCCTGGGATGCCTGGAAGATGGCCCCATCTACAGAGGATGCTTTGTTGTGAAATGTGGGACACCCGGGTGGTATCCAGCTGGCACCAGGGTACCTTGACTTCGCAACAGACGTGTTAGGATTTGTGCTCATTGGTAGAACCTGGGGTTGAAAAGCACAGTCCCTCTGGGGAAGGTTCAGTCTGACGTGGACAACCTGGCCCTGGGGCTGGGAGGGGAAGAGAAGATCGATCTTGGGGACATGGGGGTCACCGTGCCAGCCTCCAGAGGACAGCACCCGACAGGACGGAAAGTCAGGGACAAGCTGGTAACCTGTTCTGACCCCAAGCATGTTCCTTCTCTCTGGTAACTGACCATTCCCACCAGGGAGGGACTTGGCCATGACCGGTCACACACAGAGCCGGGTAGCTGCTCAGGCAGTTACCCTGATATGTCTCAGGTGCCAACACAGACACGTCGTCCTGGGGCAGTAGGGCCCTGGGAGCCTGGCTTAGAGCCACAGAGCCTAATTCCAATCATTCTGCCTCTAGCTGCAAAGGAAGTTCCCACAAATCTCAACCAGTTGACAGCTGGTGTCTGATTTCCCAGGGCCTCTTGTCTTTGGAGGGTCTGTCTCCATCTGCTGTTAACGCAAAGGGAGTTGTGTTCTCTGAGTTTCCACACCAATTTGGTTTGTCTGCTGCTCTTTATTTCTCAGAATTCCATCAGTAAGAACATCAGAGAAACTCTCTCTATAATCAGGGGTGAGGGAGATTGGAGAAGTTGATTAGAATTACCCAGATGTAGAGGCATAAAGGGTCCAGGATGAGGTAGTGAGGTAGGTATGAAGACCTTAGCTGATCTGCACTGTTGACAGGCCTACATTTAAAAAACATTTTTATTTTATGTTGGAGTATAGTTGATTTACAATGTTGTGTTAGTTTCAGGTGTGCAGCAAAGTGATTTAGCTGTACATATTCATACATCTATTCCTTTTCAGATTCTTTTCCTGTTATAGGTTATTGCAGAGTGTTGAATATAGTTCCTTGTGCTATATAGTAGGTCCTTGTTGTTTATCTATTTTATATATGGTGGTGTGTGTATGTTAATCCCAGACTCCTAATTTATCCCTCCCCCACATTTCCCTTTTGGTAACCATAAGTTTATTTTCTACATCTGTGAGCCTGTTTCTGTTTTGTAAATTAGTTCATTTGTACCATTTTTTAGATTCCATATATAAGTGATACCCTGTGAAATTTGTCTTTCTCTGTCTGACTTACTTCACTCAGTATGATCATCTCTAGGTCCATCCATGTTGCTGCAAATGGCATTATTTCATTCTTTTTTGATGTCTGAGTAGTATCCTGTTGAACATATGTACTACATCTTCTTTATCCATTCATCTGTCAATGGACAGGCCTACAATTTCAATCTGAGTCTGGTCCGTATCATGGTTCCACTCTCTGTAAGTTCCTTTTAAGGTTAACGTGCCTTGCTTCACTTTTGATGTGCTTTGGAAATTTAACATTTTAGAGATCCCACTCTCCCTGGATTCCATGGGGGCCTGCCCAGCTTCAGCAGACACAGAACATGAAACCCCTGTTTGGTGGCCATCATCAACTGTCACTCTGTTCCTTACTACTTCTCTCCCAGGAAGTCCCTACTTTTCTCTCCCATAAACGCCATCCAGTCTGACTCAGGATGACTCTGCCTGGAGTCTCATCTCGCCTCTTCTTCCTACACGTTCCTAGCATCCCTCCACATTTCTTAAACAGCTTAAACAGACTTCTCTATCCAGCTCCTGAGCACTGTCTCCTATGTGCTTTCTTTTGGGGAGCTCCTCAGTTTACCTCACAGTGAGGACAGAGCAGGACCCTCTTGGGAAAGGTCAGTGATTCCCTCCAGGCAGTGGGGCAGGTGGAGGGCTCCTCTCCAAAGAACAGATCAGAAGTTGGGCTCGGGAATAAACCTCATGGCTTACTGTGCATCCAAGGAAAAAGTTTGCTTCATGGTCTAATGGATTCTAAGATAGAAGAAAGCATTTCATAACAGGGCTTTTACTGTATTCGGAAAAATTCACACTTTAGCCAAATGAATCAGAAATGGTTTCTTTTTGGCCAAAAGTGTCCATATGTTTTCAAATGCACTAGCAAAGCAAAAGCACAGGAACATTAATTTGCTAAAAGCAGGGCAGAATCACATTTTCCCCTGGAAAAGCTCAGGGGTGGAGAAAGGGAATTGGACGTGTCCTGTTGGATTACATTGAGGACAAACTGCCATCTGGATGAAAGCAGGCGCTGGGGAATGGATCCCCGCCAGCGCCTGTCTCCAAGGGGCTTCAGCTCTCAGCAAGTCTTCCACCCTCACTTGTGGGACTTCTCTTGGTTCAAGTTGGTGGTGCCTTTACAAGGACACAGGAGAATGCATAAGAAACACTGGTTTGACACAAATAAAGCATATTTTCAACTAGGCAGCTGAGACCATTGAGTTTTTAGAAAGAATTGGATGACTTTGTACTTTTAAAATCTATTTGAGTGGATCATTTTGAATGCATGTGCATTGGGGGTCATGCTCTTGGTTGAGATCCAAGAGCAGACTAGTCTTTGCAGAAACCCAAGCCCGAGGAGGGTGGATTGTGACAGGAGGGAGATGTCCTGCTCATTCAGGACCGACACCAGAATACATCCAACTTGATCTCGCTGAACGCTGGTGCTGATTGGGTACCAGTCTCCTGCTCCCCAAGTCAAGATGTTTTTGAAAAGTGCTCTTGTAAATGAGTTTCTGAATTTGGCCACTCTTCTACATCCAGACCAAATTTTAGTGGTGAAACCCAAAGCAACCTAGCATCTGGCACAGAATCCGTATATTATGAGTCCCCCAAACTCTCCAAATGGTAACGAGAAACCCCAAGGTGCTGATGCTGAGTTAGGCACGGCACCTCCAGCCATGACTCCACCACTGGCATGTTTTATACACTTTTATCACTTAGTCAGATAAGGATAAGAATGGGCTCACGAGGGACCACCGTCATCACCAGGGCAGGACCTCATATTCGTATACTGAACATTGACCAATGAGAAGTCCTGGACTTGAGCTCCTGCTCCGCACCAGGTGTCATCCCCAGAGCTGCAGGTCACGCTGTGAACAGCAGTGCCTCCTCTTCAGCAACTCACGTTTTGCTCTTCCCTATGAGAATAACAGAGAAGATTCTTTAAAAAGTATTTATAATCAAGACATTTCATGGGAGATTTTAGGGATCGCAATATGGTGAGTGTGCTTATTGCAGATGAAGAAACCAAGAGCTGGGGAGATGAACTCCTACCGGCAAACAAATGGAAGCCAGTGAAAGACAGTCATTGTCACCTGCTTCACTGTCGTGACTTTGAAGTGGTGGTTGAGGATCCAAGGCCAGCTCCCCCCACCTCCTCCTGGCGAAGGTGACATAGCTACACAGCGATACGACTTGTGCAACAAAATCCAACACGTCCTGGTGATGCCTGAGGTCCCACTGCAAAACACATTGCTATCAAGTTGCACCTTTCAAACACTTTTTTTTTTTTTTTTTTTTGCGGTACATGGGCCTCTCACAGTTGTGGCCTCTCCCGTTGCGGAGCACAGGCTCCGGACGCGCAGGCTCAGTGGCCATGGCTCATGGGCCCAGCCACTCCGTGGCACGTGGGATCCTCCCAGACCGGGACATGAACCAGTGTCCCCTGCATCGGCAGGCGGACTCTCAACCACTGTGTCACCAGGGAAGCCCCAATTTTTAATATAAGGCACAGTTAGAAATACACTTAATATCATAAGCTGGAACACAGATATCCAATATGGAAGATCACAAAACACCTTTTTCTCTTATTTTATGTGATGCAAGCTGATATTTTTCTTTTTTATTTTCCCGCCCCTCTCATCCCCTTCTCTTTCTTCCCATTTCCTCTCTTGTAATAAATTTATTTATTCTTTTACAAAAAGGATATTTCACCATCACTTACATTGATCTAATGATCTATTAATGGATCAGCCTCCAGTTTGGAAAATAATCTCATGACCTGAGAATAATTCTTGTTCTTGTTCCCAGGAAGGCACTACAAGAATGTGCACAGCAGCTGTGTCGACAAGGGCAAAAAGTGGAATATCCTCAGTACCCTCAGCAGATAATATATCAAGAAAGAATAGTCACAAAAAGGAATATTAGACATCAGTGAAAGTTTCTAATCTGTAGGTACACTTATCATCTTAGATGACTATCAAAACCAAATGAGTGAAAAACAAATTCTAGAAGAATATGTACAGTATACATCCATTTATTCATTATTCAAAACACAGGAAAGCTGAACAATAAATTATTTAGGAAGAATATATATGCAGCAAAATCATTTAAAAAGAAGGCATGATTAATGTAAAGATTAGGATAACTGTTACTTGGGTGGAGGAGAGATTGGAGGAAAGTGGATGTGTTCAGAGAGATGAGCAGTAGGTCTCATAAGTACTGAAAACATCCTGTATATTAAGCTGTGTAGTGTGTATATAGAGACTCTTATTTTATTTTAAAAACTGTACGTGTACATGCTATACATATGAAACAATATAAAATAAATATTAAAATTGTAAGTAAAATAAATGTGACAGATTTAGTATTTTAAATATCAAGTGTTCATGACTATATTAAATAATATGGTCAGAATGAGAAAAAGTAAGAAAATGTCCAAGAATAAGGAAGAATAAAATAATCATATATCCACATATAAATTGTATTTTGAATAAAATTAATTAAATGGTAAATATTGATGATATACTTTACATAAAACATATATTAACTCTATATGCAGTGTGATATAATTGTGTATGTATATATACACACATACATATTAATATTCATACTTGTAACCCCAATACATTGTTGAGAATTTTACCAGTGTGATAGCATGAAGGTGTTTTTGATTTTTTCTATACATTTTTCAAATCCTAAAATGAGCACAAATTACTTTGCAAGTTAGAAATGGTAAATGAGTCATTTTAAGTGAGTCAAACTTAGAAGAGTGGTCTAGCTTTTTGTCCTAGTCTGTTTGGACTGCCATAGCGAAATACCAGTTGGGTGGCTTAAACAGACATGTATTTCTCATCATTCTGGAGGCTGGACACCCCAGGTCTGTACCAGCAGCTGTGGTGTCTGCTGAGAACCCTCCTCCTGGTTTGCAGTGGCCGTGCTCACATTCTCTTCTGTTAAATCAGAAATCCCATCACGGGGGTCCCACCCTCATGGCCTCATCCAACCATCATCACTTCCCAGAGGCCCCACTTGCAAATATCTTCTTGTTGGGGATTAGAACTTCAACATATGAACTTGGGGGACACAAACATTCAGTCCATAGTGCTCTCTCTTCCCTAATCCCTCCCCAAAATATCGACAAAATGTCAGAGAAGCCTCAAAAATATCTGCTAACGCAGCACGGTCTGCAACGTAGACACCACATTAAATTAAGACAAGAACAACCATGCTTAGATGTAATTCAGCCTCAACACTTGGTTATGTCAACTCCTTAGGACCCAGAAAGAAAAATATTTACCCATTGGGAAAGTGGGAATACAGTTTCGGATCCCAGTGCATAAAAGGGACAAAATAGAAAACTCCACCCCAAGTTAAGAGGTCCACTCAAACCGTACCCACTCACTCAGCTCTCCTTTCTGAGAATCCGCGATGACAAGCGGGGCGGGGTGTAGACTCTCCTTGTGGGGTGTCTTGCCAAGTGAACCTTCATCCCTTGGAGCTATTTATTACCTGTGAGCTCCACAGACTCAGTCCAGACACAGAGTTTTCTGCATTTTTAATTAATAATTCCAGGTATTTAGAAATATTCCAGGTATTTAGAAATACTCATTTCCATGCACCCATATTCTCTATAACATTCATGTTACTCTTTTAGAAAGAGACACAGAAAAATTATTAATGGAGATGTAAAGTGTAAAAATATTAAAGAGAATTATAATCAAAGGAAGTTATTTTATAGGATTCGCCTCATGACTATGAGTCTTGGTCCTTCTAATTTGGAAAACATAAGATGTTTACCCCAGTTTCCATGCATTTTAAGAGCACATATGAAATAAACCCCTCCACACTATGTTGTAGTTTTTATCTTAAAGTTGATTTACTTTTCAAAAATTAAGAAAAAGAAAAAATAGTCTTTTATATGTATGCATACATTTACCAGTTCGGGACTTCTTTCTAAAGATCCAGGTTTCCAGCTGTTATAATTCCTCTTCTGCCTGAAGAAATAACTTTATAATTTCTTATAGTACAAATTTACTGGCAGAATATCCTCTCAGCTTGTATTATTTGAAAATTATTTATGTTCCTGTATTCTTGAGGAATAATTTCTTTGGTAATAGACCCTCTTAACAGACATTTTTCCCCTTCATTTTTGAAGGATAATTTGCTGGTAATAGATTCCAAGTTAGCTGACTTTTCCCCCTTTCTTTCAACATGTTAGAGAGATTCTTACATTGTCACTGTCACCATTGGTCCCTTAGGTGTAAGTGATTTTTTCTCAGGCTATTTTTAGGATTTCCTTTTGTGTATCTCTCACAGTTATGATGTGCATAGGTGTGGATTTCTTTGTATATATTCCACTAGGGTTTGTTTCACCAAATTTGGGACATTTTTGCCCTCTCTTCCTCCAAGTGCCTGTCTGTTACCATCCCTCCCTCCTTTACTGATGTCCCGACCATGGATGTGAAACCTCTTCATATGGCCCCTGGGTCAGCTTTTATCAATCTGGATTTTTTCTGAGCTTCAGTCTAGATCGTTTCTATCCAGGTCTCTTTTCGAATTTATTCATCCTTATTCAGCATTTTCCATTCTGTTGTTAAGCCTACACACTGTATGTTTTTACTTCAGATATTGTAACTTTGTGATTTAGAATTTCTGTTTGGTCCCATTTCCTAGCCTGCCTTTCTCTGCTCTCTCCTCCCATCTGTTCACTCTGTCTTTCCTTCTTCCCTATAAATCCTTGATTTACAATGTTTTTTAAACATTTTTATTGAAATACAGTTGATTTACAATGTTGTGTTAGTTTCAGGTATACAGTAAAGTGATTCCATTATACATATATATGTATATATATTCTTTTTTTACATTCTCTTCCATTATAGGCTATTATAAGATATTGAGTATAGGTCCCTGTGCTCTACAGTAGGTCCTTGCTGATTATATATTTTATATACAGTAGAGTGTATGTGTTAATCCCAACCTCTTAATTTATCCGCCCCCCCACCCCCTCTTTCCCCTTTGGTAACCATAAGTTTGTTTTCTACATCTGTGAGTCTGCTTCTGTTTTATAAATAAGTTCATTTGTTCCATTTTTTTAGATTCCACATATAAGTGATATCATATGATATTTGTCTTTCTCTGTCTGACTTACTTCACTCAGTATGACAATCTCTAAGTCCATCCATGTTACTGCAAGTGGTATTATTTCATTCTTTTTTATGGCTGAGTAGCATTCCAGTGTATATATGTACCACATCTTCTGTATCCATTCCTCTGTCAATGGACATTTTGGTTGCTTCCCTGTCCTGGCTATTGTAGATAGTGCTGCTATGAACATTGGGGTGCATGTATCTTCTTGAATTAACGTTTTCTTCCAGATATACGCCTAGGAGTGGGATTGCAGAATCATAAGGTAGTTCTATTTTCAATTTTTTAAGGAACCTCCATGCTGTTTTCCATAGTGGCTGCACCAATTTACATTCCCACCAACAGTGCAAGAGGGTTCCCTTTTCTCCACACCCTTACCATGTTTTGTTTTTTTTTTCTTTTTTTTGCTGTACGCGGGCCTCTCACTGTTGTGGCCTCTCCCATTGCGGAGCACAGGCTCCGGAAGTGCAGGCTCAGCGGCCATGGTTCACGGGCCTAGCCACTCCACGGCATGTGGGATCCTCCCGGACCGGGGCACGAACCCGTGTCCCTTGCATCGGCAGGCGGACTCTCAACCACTGCGTCACCAGGGAAGCCCCTTACCATGGCTTTTTAAAGTCCTGTTTGCTAGCTCCATTTCTGGACCCAGCAAACCATTGTGTTACTTATTTTCTCTTGTTTGTAAGCCTCATATTACTTTGTATGTCTTATGATTTTTTATGACGTGTGGGACATTGTATGTGGAAGGGCACTGGAATATGAAATAGTCTCATTGTTTTAATAGTTTTAATTGGCTTGCTCGTTTCCAAAGGATGTGAGGTCTTTTCTCTGTCTGTTGGATACAATGAGGAAGTGATCATACTTCACCAAACATCATGTTGAACTAGAAACACACTGTTCTTTAATAGGCATGAGCTCCCCTCTGCTTAGGCCAACCTCAGTTCTTCCACACCTACAGTGATGCACAGTAGAGGGACTGGTCTACCTTTACTGTGTGTGATTGATCCAGAAGGAGGAGGGATTTGGCCATACTGGGCCCTCAGTCCCAAGCTCCATGACAATAAGAAAAACTGTGCAAATTGTTTTTCAGTCCTTGCTTCTCTGCCTTTTTCTTTTTCTTATTTTTCCTTTTTTTCCCCTAGAAAGCTGGGGTTGAGCCGGGGATAATTATCAGGACAAGCAAATTATTGTTTCCTTTGGCCCTCTTCCAGGCTCCAGTCCATTCCACCATCTCCACTTTGCTAGCAACTTGGCTGAACTCACTCACTTTGACCTTGAAGAGTCTAATATTCTTTGAGGAACTTTATCCTCCTGCTGCCATGACTGCAGGACATAGCCTCTGTGCCCAGGAAGCTTGCACGGCTCTCTGACCACCTATGAAGATTCAACAATGCCATCTTGCATCCACCACTTGTGAATATTTTCATAGATCAGGAGTGCTTCCTCTGGACAAATTTTTCTTTGATTCCTTGTTACTTCCATTATCAAGGATTATCAGCATATGATATATGTTAAAATATCAATAAGGAACGTGAGTAAGAATATAACCTAACATTAAGTATTTTCCGTAATAACATTGACCAACTGTGGGAGTAGCAATGCTTTCAACCATCTGCTTTATGCTTAATGTTCTGGATTCTGAGCAGGAAGGAAGGTATTTCGAATTGTCCCATCTGTACAGCGTTACTAACCCCAGACTCTGTGAGGTTGGTGGGTGATAACACAGAGTGTGCGGTTGCTAAATAATCATAGAAGACTCTGAGTCTGTCAGGATCTACCAAGAGAGTGGAGGCTGGCTAACTCAATTTGTTGCAACCATGGCGATAAGGTCAAGGTTATTATTTCATCACGTGGTGCGGCCAGTTTGCTTCACCCTGTTCTGAGGTCACTGACATCTCCCCCTCCCTCCCACGATTTGGGCTGACTTCTACAAAGACGTATTTGGTGATAGGATGTGGATGGACCAGCGCAAATCCATCCATCTGTGAATCGTGCTTCCCATACCTGTGCCGTTATACAATCTGACATTTCTGTCTGCCGAGTCTAACTCACCTTTCAAAACTCCCCTTCTACACACCATAGCATGTGGTACATGATAGCTGGTGAGAATCCACTTCAGTGACACAAAATACAGCAATGTTTTCTTCTTCAGTTAAATCATGTTTGTATTAAAGAATAGTTGGAGCTCTATTCATAGTACACTTTGATGGCGTATTTCTTGAAATGATGCTACTTCTCTATATTTACCTATGATGAATTAATTACTTCTCTTTGAAAAATTATTTTAAAATGCTTTTGAGCTATTCCTTGACTAGAATAAACATGGCAATATTAGTGCAAAAATGAAAGGAGTTATAACTCACAAGCCCGTATAATTATTGTGCTACCAGATGTTTCAGAAAGTACAATATACAGATATTTAAACTGAGTCTTGCTTTAAAGAATTATGGAGAAGCTTAGTGTTCCTATTATTCTTAGAAAGGACTGGATATGGGGATAAATTTTCTATTTCATCTTCTGCATTTTTGAAGAAGTAATACACAGCAAAGGTTTAATAGAAGATCACAAACTCCTGCATGTCTTCAAGAACTTCTTAATGAGATGTTCTATCTCCTCCACACACACACATCTAAATTAAGTGGAAAAGTCCTTTTCTATTTAGTTTAATAAGACTACCATGAAAAGAAAAGAAGATTCCATACAGATATATTCAGAAATATTCCCAAACTCCAGTCCTAAAAAATGACTATGTGCTTTAGATATGAAATATTTGCAAAAGTTCATTAAAAACTGATGGCCCTTAGAATACACAATTTTTAAAAAATGGATCTGCAAGTAGCTCTAGTTCCAAGGAGAGGGATCAAACCCACTCCCAAAAGTTTGGTCCAAAAACTAGATTGGAATTTACACTAAGAATAAAAAATGAGGCTGTTATCTATAATTGGATATTTTCCCACTGAGCTGTATTTTTCTTTCTGGACCACTCTGGCTTGCTTTCTCCTCTTAGATTTTTGTTCTGTGTTGTTTTTTATGTCATTTAAGTTGCTTTTGTTTTATATTTGTAAAATGCTTGTACAATGTATGACTATGTCCTATTCTCACACCAAGGCTTTCGTTTCTGAAGTGTTTTTGCCACTTTATTCATCTGTTTTACAGGATCTATTCTACCAGAATCTTTGGAAGAGAAGCTATGTGATGAAATTGTTCTATCTTCCTTAAATAGTTTAGTAAATCACATTATCCTGGGAGATAAAATAATAAAATATATTTTCTTATGTCCTAGAAAAGAGAAGGGAGTAATTTATGAAGATATTTAAGGAAAAGAGCTGATTTTCTTAGAATATTTTCATGATTGCTGCATTTAGTTAAGACTATGAAGTTTTCTAAGTATTTTCTGGAGGTTGTATCAGATGAAATGGTGGCTAAAATGTTCTGTGTAAGCAAAAAAAAAATAGAACTTTAATGATTGGGGACAAGAATATTAGAGGAGGTTAAAAGGCAAAGAATCCGGTACGTGGTTAGAAGATGTATTCCAAGTAGAAGAGAAAATTAGAAAACGTTTACTTCTAAGAGGAAAGAAGTCTGTTCTTCTATATTAAAGTATCCAGTTTTAATGATCTGCTTAGCTGGACTGCAATACATACCCCCATCTTTGTGTCTGTAATGAACTTTGTGTGTGTTATGGGAAAATTGAAGTTGATAAAAATTTAGAAAGACTTGGAAAAAGCAAGAGATATTTTGCAGAGAGAGGAGACAGAGAGATTAAAAATGCATTTGAAAATAAGCACGAAGCATCAAATGTTAAAGAACCACGTGCACATTGGATAAGAGGAGGCTAGTGTGGAGTTCAGGGTCAGGGGTGGGGAAGGGACTGGGTCAAGGTCGTGAAGGGCCTTTCCTACCATGCAAATGAGTTGTTATTCTATCCTGAAGATCATGGGAGATTTGCAAAAGGTATAGATGAAAATAAATGAGTTAGACTTGTAATTTTGACAGTTCATGGCACTGTATCTATAGAAATACATTTTGAGAGGGACTTGATTGGGTTGGAGAGACTCAGTGGAAGGTATTGTGTAATCCAGCACATTATGATGAAACCCAAGGGGATATAAGGATGGAGATATGGAGATAAAATCAACAAGTACTTGTAAAACAAAACTAATAAGTCTTGGTGATTTATTGGATTGGAGAGAGGGGAGTAGCCAATGGTAACTCGTGAGTGACTCACAGTCTGGGTCATGCTACGGGTGGACACATGGCCAGCTGAGATGGGAAACTCATCTCAGGTACACAACCACTGGAGGATAACAATTAATTTAATTTGGGATATTGAGCATGAGTTGCTGCTGGGGCAACTAAATTGTGAGCTGTTGTTATTAATTATGTGCTTGGTGATTTTCCCAGTAATTTACATATAGTAGCTTATTGAATTTTCAAAAAGCTCTCAGAGATGGGTAATACTATTAACTCAACCTTACATTAAAGGAAACCGAAGCATAGGGCTGCATTCTGATACTCTGGCAGAGGATTATGATAGGGATGTCGACTTGGGTGATCAGGGCATAAAGGGCACAGCTGCGACCACGGCAATGGATAACATGGAGACGGGTGGAGAGTGCAGAGTGAGAACAGCCACGTGTTGGGTTTGGGATCCAGGGATGTAGCAACATGAAATATGAATGTCTGTGGACCTCTGGCAGTGAGAGCCCTGGGGTTGGATAAAAGTTATTAAAAACACAAAAAGAATGTAAATTAGAGCTTCCACCTCTATCAAACATGTGTGACCTGAACCAGAAATGAGGACGTTTTTAAGAAGGCAAAGTTAGGTGTACCACGCCATCACTTTGAGGCTTGCCAAGTATTCATATTCATCATTTAAGAAAACAATGCCATTCATCTTGTTTTCATTCAAAACATAGAAAGTAAATTATATCAGGTATTCTGTATCATACATATTTCTTGATTCAATCAGTAAATATAGTACTAATTTCCATTTTTCTAAAATTCAAAGGGAGTATATAATTTTATTTTGTCATATTTGGTTATTTCTAGAAAGGAGGGCAGTATCTCTATGCTCTTTCCATGCCTCTTCTTTCTACCCCACTCTCTAACTTTCACCATTTGGTTCTTGCAGCAGATATTTTTCAGTGTCTGTTTCATGCCTGGCTTTTGTCCTATGAAGAGAACAGATGGTGAAAGTTGCCCATGTGGACCTTGTACTTAGCAATTGTCTTTATTAACCATGTGAAAGGAGGCTGCTCAGAAGGGGCTGAGGGCTAAGTTAATGTGACCATCATCCACACGGTCTTGCTCACATTCAGGTCCTCTTCTTATAAACAGAACACCTATTAAGAGCTCCTCAGGAATGTCCTTTACTCCAGGAACTCAGTGGCACTTCAAGAGAAATTTAGTCACTTTCCCACACATTTAGTGCAATGGTCAATATTTCTGTAAATGCTTGGCTAGACTGTGTCCTGAAAAGACCCTTGAATATTTACAATACATGACAAAATTAAGAAGGCTTTGGTTTTCTATTAATGACAGAAAAAAACTATAGTACTCCTCTCCTTAGTTCTTGAATCTTCAATTAGATATGAGATTACTCTAGATTTTTGTATGGAGTTCATATATATATATATATATATATATATATATATATATATATATATTAGCCTTTTCAGAGCTAAGAAAAGGACAGTAACCCAACTCCAGCCCATTCTAACTTTCCTGCCTTACCTAAAGATGGAAGAAACAAATAAATACTTGGCAAAGTCAAAAATCAGGAGCAGAAGCCTTCTAAAACATAAAATAATTCTGTATTTTCCCTCCCCTATACCTTACTACCACTTGTTAGGCTCCAGTGAATTACAGCTGAAAGAGCTGCAAACCTCAGGTTTTCTCTGAGGAGGAGTACTTAGGGAAGCCTACAGTATACAGTGGAGACAAACACATATAAACTAGAAGAAATGGAAAGATCTGGCATACAACACTAGACATAGCTCAACTCCTAACCAGATTAACATAAAATCTCACACTAAAGGCTTGTCTTAGTTTCTGTTATCAGATTATCATGCTCAACATTCAACAATAACAAAAAATTATAAGCCATGTGAAAAGGCAAGAAAAAATAGTCTGAAGAGAAAAAGTAAGCATTGTAGCCACACTCAGATATAACACATGTTTTAGAATTATCAGAGAGGGAATTTAAAATAGATGTGATTAATGTGCTAAGATCTCTAATGATAAAAGTGACAATGAGCAGGAATGGATGGGGATTATAAACAAAGAAATGTAAACTCTAAAAAAGATTTGTAAGGGAATTCCAGAAATCACAAACAGTGAAACAGAAGTGAAAAATGCCTTTGATGGATTCATCTGTATACTGGACAAGTCTGAGAAAAGAATCAGTGAACTTGAAGGTATGTCAACAAAAACTTCCAAAACTGTATACAAATACAAAAATGGGTTTAAAAACACAGAAAATAATATTTAAGAGTTGTAGCATGATTTCAAATAGTTTAACAAGTATGTATTTAGAAAATTAGAAGGAAAGAAAAAGAATATGGAGCAGAAAAAATATTTGGAGTAATAATGGTCAAGAATTTTCCAAAGTTAATGACATGAACTAAACCACAGATCTAAGATGCTCAGAGAATACTAAGTATGATTAATACCAAGGCACATCATACTCAAACTGAAGAAAATTAAAGATAATCAAAAAGGCCTGAAAGACGGCAGAGGTAAGGACAAAACAAACAAATAAAAACTTTATCTATAAAAAAAGAAGGATAATAAGTACAATGGACTTCTTGTCAGAAACCATGAAAGCAAGAAAAGAGTAGAGTGAAATATTTAAAGAGTTGAAAGAAAAAAACTTGCCTACCTAGAATTCTGTATCCAGTGAAATTAGTTTTCAAGAATTAAGGGCAAATAAGGACTTCCTCAAACAACAACCAAGGGAATTCATTGCTAGCAGACCTGCCCTGCAAGAAATGTTAAGAAATACACTTCAGGAAGGAAGAAAGTGATAGAGGACAAAAACATGGATCTACACAAAGAAAAGAAGAGCATTAGAGATGGAATAAAAGTAAAATACAATCTTTTATTTTTCTTATTCTTTATTGTCTGAAAGGTAACTGTTCAAATAATAGCAACAATATGTTGAGTGATATTGGATAAGTGAAATGAATGACAGTTGTGTCATAGGGGGTAGGAGGAAGACATTTGGAAATACTGTTTTAAGGTATTTGCACTACATGTAAAACATTATACTATTATTCATAGTGTACTTAGATTAGTTAAAAAGTCATATTGAAAACTTTAGGGCAACCATTAAAACCATTTAGAAAAGAAGTATTCATTGATATGTTAAGAGAGGACAGAAAATAAAATCATATAAATGCTTAATGAAAATCAGAAAAGGCATAAAAAGAGGGAAAGAAAGAAAAAAAACAAGTAATAGAAAACATGGTAAATATTGATTAAAATATATTGATAATCAGTTTAAATGTTAAAGCTCTAGGTCTATCCACCTCATTACAAATTGCTCAATTTCGTTTCTTTTTATGGCTCAGTAAGACCTAGAGTCTGTCATACAGAGTGAAGTAAGTCAGAAAGAGAAAGACAAATACCATATGCTAACACATATATATATGGAATTTAAGGGAAAAAAATGTCATGAAGAACCTAGGGGTAAGACAGGAATAAAGCCACAGACCTACTAGAGAACGGACTTGAGGATATGGGGAGGGGGAAGGGTGAGCTGTGACAAAGCGAGAGAGAGGCATGGACATATATACACTACCAAACATAAGGTAGATAGCTAGTGGGAAGCAGCCGCATAGCACAGGGAGATCAGCTCGGTGCTTTGTGGCCGCCTGGAGGGGTGGAATGGGGAGGGTGGGAGGGAGGGAGATGCAAGAGGGAAGAGATATGGGAACATATGTATATGTATAACTGATTCTCTTTGTTATAAAGCAGAAACTAACACACCATTGTAAAGCAACTATACCCCAATAAAGATGTTTAAAAAAAAAGCTCTAAATACACTAATTAAAAGACAGAGATTATTAAAATGGATTAATAAAACAAAATTCAATTCTATGTTGTATACAAGAAATGCAACTTTAAATATAAAGACTTACATAGATTAAGATAAAGGGATGGAGAAAGATATGCCATGCTAACAATAATCAAAAGAAAGCTGGAGTAATTACATCATATTCAGACAAAGCTCAGAACAAGGACATTTACCAAGGATAAAAAAGGGCATTACATAATGATAAAGGGGTCAAGTTTTCAAGAAGACATAACAATCCATTACATTAGATCAAGCAGGCAGAATATTGGTGGGATATATTTGACCCAAACAGCACCATAATTCAACTTGATCTAATCGACATTTATAAAATATTTTATCCAACAACAGCAGAATATACATTCTTCTCAAGTGCATATGTAAAGTCACAAAGATAAACACACAAACCAATTTAAAAGAATAACAATTACGCAAAGTATGTTCTCAGACCATATGGAATTAACCTAGAAATCAATAACAGAAAGATAGCTGGGAAGTCTGAAAATATCTGGAGATTAAACAACATGCTACTAAATAAATATGTTACATGAGAAGTCTCAAGAAATATTAGGACAAATTTTGAACAATGAAGATGAATATACACCTCATAAAATGTTGTGGGATTCAGCAAATGCAGTACTTTGAGGAAAATGTATAGTGTTGCCTGTGTATATTATTAAAAAAGAAAGATCTAACATCAATAATTTAAACTTCCATCTTAGAAAATTAGAGAAAGGCAGGCAATTTAGACATAAAGAAAACAGAAGAAACAAAATTTTAGAAATTAATGCAGAAATCAATGAATCGAAAACATAAAAATAAAGAAAACCAAATAAGCCAAAACTGGTTCTTTGAAAAGATCAATAAAATTGATATAATTCTAGCCAGGCTAACCAAGATAAAAAGAACAAAGATAGGATACATATTACAAATCTCAAAAATGAAAGAGTAGTCATCACCACCAGATCTCACGGACATTAGAGGATGGCAGAGGAATACCGTGAGCAATTCTATGCATTTATAACTTTGATGAAATGGACCCATACTTTGAAAGACACAAGCTACCAAAACACCTTCAAGGGAAAATGTTCTGAATACACCCACATCCATTAAGGAAACTGAACTGATAATTAATAACTTTCCAACAGAGAAAGTCCTAGGTCCAGACAACTTTACAGGTGAATTCTACCAATCCTTTGAGTAAGAAATTATATCAATTCTCTACACTCTTTTCCAAAAAATAGGAAAAGAAGAATTACTTTCTAACTCAATCTTTGTAGTCAGCACTACACTCATACCAAAGCCAGATTAAGACATGACAAGAAAGGGAAACTACAGGCCAATGTCTCTCAGCCCCCACTGGTAGGAATACGTTGAACAGGCACAGGAGACAGCTGAAAGCACCCCCTCCACCCCTGTGGATAAATCTAGAACAACTTGAGCAAGAAGAGAAAGTAGTAATGGATTATAACTAAAAGCATAGCATACATGTTCAGGACTACAAGCTGATATCAATGATTGGGTAAGTAAATAGAGGTGAGAGAAGAGGCCAATCTCCCTGCAGAAGAATTTCAAATGAGGAGGAAATCATTCCTCACTCCTTAAGTGTGGACTTTCTCGTGAAGAGTACATTAAAGAGAGACAAAAATTAGTAGGCTTCCAGTGAGAAACCTGACAGACAGACACTCCCTTAGTCAGGTGATCAAGGTTTACATCACTAATAATAAATCACCTTGAAAGTATGCAACTCTGATAAAATGTGTTGGAAACAGCACTTTCCCTCTGAGGTCTTTCTCTCAAAACACTGTGATCCCTGTCCAACAATGAGAAAAACACGGGACAAATTCCAAAAAAGGGCATTCTGCAAAACACCTGACAATACATCTCAGAACTCTCAAAGTCATCAAAACAAGAGTGCCTCTCACCCCCAGGTGTCATGTGCTATCCTAGATGGGAACTGGGACAGAGAAAGCCCACAGGCAAAAGCTTGACATTTGAATCAAGTATGGCCTTCCGTTAAGAAAAATGTGTCAACATTGGCTCATTAATTGTTGCAAGTGCAACATCTTGATGTAAGAGGCAAAAGAAAATGAGGAAAGCCTTTGTTTTGCAAGCATTTATGTTACAGTTTTACAACAAAGTGAGGTGATTAACATCTTTAATCTCTGTATTACAGAAAATTAGTCTCAGAAAGAGTTGCTGCTATGCTTAAAGCAAGTAAGATTCGTGGTTAGGACTTACTTCTAGTCAACACCAGGGTCTGTAGACTCAAGTTTCTCCAATAACCTAAACTCTAAATTTCCTTGGAAAACACTCAAATTTCTCCAGGCCAGGATATAATGAATACTAATAACTATGGAGGCCAAGCCCTGTTCTAGGCACTTGCTCATTTAATAGAGAAAATAATACTTAGTTCATGGAACACTTTGAAAATTAAACAAATCAGTGAATTTGAATGTGGTAAATTTAACAAAATGGTGAATTTTACATTAATATGACAAGCTAGTACTATAAATGGAGATTACACAGCTGTAATTTACATCATTTTTGTCATGTTATTCGTATTATTAAACATATCTCTGATATGTCTGGGTGCATAGGGAAGGGCCACAACATCCAGGTGCTTGGTGTTTGGACTCTGAGTCCTGGCTCTCTGGACCCCTGGTGGGGGCAGCATAAATATATGTGTCAGCAATTCAGGAAACTTACCAGGTAGACCATATGTGAGGGTGGCCCCAAGACGAGTCGCCAAGCGTGTTCACGGATTCTGAGGTTCAGAGTTCCAAGTAGCCTCAGGGCGGTGGCTTCTGTTCTCACCAAGTGGCAGTCGCAATGCTCCCTCACAATTTCCCTCCTAGATCCACGTTCACACGGGTGGTGTGGCCATTCCAGGGGAGACAGTGAGACAGATGCTGCCACCTGGATCTGGAGAGGGGCCCCTTCTCTCAGGCCAGATGACACCCAGTGAATTGGAGTTTTTTCAGAGAGTCAGATGAGTGGTTCCTCTGGGGCAAATGCAATTCCTGAGTCACAAGCTGTGAACACAGATCTTGGGCTCCAAGAAAACTTTGGCTTCACACTGGCAAAGCTCCCTGAAGTGGGTATTCTTAGTAAGTCAGCAGTACCAAGAATAAGGCCATATCCTCCTAGCAGCAACTGAATGCACTTGCCGGTACACTTTAATCATTCCTTGGCTTCTGAGAGAGACAGAGAGACTTGGGCTACAAAGCTAGACATTTTGCTTATTTGCACATTTTTGGAATCAGCATGTCTTCCCTTTTCTTTCCTTTCTATTAACACAGATGTGTACAAATGGCTCTTCCACAGGCTAAATTCATGCTCAATATAGCCCTTCTCAAGTTTCCAGTTGTTGGGTGAAGTTGTCCAGCACTTCTATCCTCTTGTTGTAAATCCTTCCAAATATAAACTCAGTCTGCTTTTACAAGCACCGTGTGTTTACTGCACACTTCCCACTTCTCCATTTGTGAGCTGCGCGAATCCCTCAGGCTCTAGCTTGGGTCTCTTTCTCTCTGCTCATCTGTTCTCCCCACGAAAGCTCGTCCACTCTCAGGGTTCTGACCAGCCCCACAAGCTTCTCCCCCAAATGTATATTGATGTGTCATGGGATCACAACACTTTAAGCCACATAAATCTGAGCTGACAGGCAATGTGTCTAAATAAAAATAATGACGATAAGCAGATAGATGACTTTTTACAGCCAAACAGCTCACTAGGAAGCTTTATTCTCACACAAATCTAATAGCCTTAAAGCCAAGCCCACGAGTTTCCCTGCTGTTCACCCATTCTGTGATACCTGCCCAAAGACTCCTGTGGATGGAAGCAGCATTCTCAAAATCACAAGGTTCTACAGGTCAGCTTGGTTGTACTCATTCCTTTAGTATCCACACCAGATGGCAAACTATATGAGTTCTTCCATTAAAATGTCTCTCACATCACTTCCTTTTCTCAGTTCAGATTGCTGTCATCCAAACAGATGATCTTGCCTCGCTTCCACCATAGTTTCTGACCTTGACTTCCCAGATTTGAGACTTTCTTCCTAAAATCCACCCTGGATCTGTCATGACACCCTCTCGTCCTAAACCTCCAGGGGTCTCCCACCCGCCCACATCAGGGTAGGCTCATTGTTTTGTTCCACCCCCTTTCCCCACCTGTCCATAACCACACACACCGCAGTCAACTTTCCATCCCAAATCCACACAGGAATCTCACCGTCTCCAGAAAGCCAGTTCTGCTTCTGTTTTTGCTGCTCCCTTGTTGGAAATTTCCCTGGATTCTCCACTATCTATCCACATCCTACCCCATTGTGGAGGCCCACTCACAGTCTCTTCTGTATTGTATATTATTCTTCTACACAGTAACCTTTTCTTTCTAACTCAATTAAATGCTCTTTGGGATCCAGGGCCACTGTGTCTTGGAGGTCTGAATAACACCCAGGGTACCGCCATCCACCCTTCTCAGGAAGCTCTCATTTAGCACCGTAATTAGCATTTGATAACTTCCTGTTACAGCCCCTGTGCTGTCCCAGGCTTGGAGATGATCAGTGAACAAGAGAGGCATCATCCCTGGAACTTACCTGTGGCGGTGGAGAGGACATTGATAAAGGATCACAAAACTAAGTCATTGATTACAAACTCTGAAAATGCTCCTACAGAGGGGAAAGCAGAAGGGAGTATGGCCAGGACACTGAAAACCCCTGCAACTTATTTCAAATCATGTTTTTCCCAGAAACAGGAGATCTTATTTTTTTTGTTAATAACATTGGTGAGGGATTTATTTACAGAGGGGATTTCAACTGGTCTCATTTTTTTCATATCTACACACAGAAACTCCTTTCTATACAATTGTAGAACTCATCCAAGATTGAGCTAAGGATAAACACATACTTGAATTGCTTTCAAAGTCTGTCTGTATATATAAGGTGCAACTGAGGGATGGAATAAACGTAAGTTAATCTCCAGCTACAGTGACGAAGGGACTGACCCTGCCGCTGCCACCAACCTATCGAAGTGATTTTTCCAGGGCAATTTTTGTTAGTAAGTTCAATAACAAGTCATGTTTTGTGCTCCTCTGCCCAGATCCTGCTCGGAAGAAACATGGTGACTTCTGCCTTAAGAAAGTGCCTCAGATCCTGTCTGACAATGTGAACTCACAATTACACGGGATTCCCCAAGTACGTAATCACCACCGAATTACACAGGGTTAGGGTTAGGGTTAGGGTTAGGGTTAGGGTTAGGTTAGGGTTAGGGTTAGGGTTAGGGTTTGGTTCAAAAACTATTAGAACAGCAGTTTCCTACTGTAGGTTTTATGGACTTTTAGAAGAATCCACTGATTTCATTTCCCATCAATTCTCATTTCCTGTCAATTTTCTTTGAAAATTCATTTCCTGCTGTGTGCCTGTTTCTCAGTTTATCCCATCATCAGTTCACGACCAGTCGTGGCCTTCTCCGTTAGCTAGGAAGTTATCATTTCAGTGTAGTTTTTATGGAGCTAGAGGTTGCTCACATGTCCCAGCGTTTCACGAGGGTGAAGTCACTGGGTCTCTGGGGGCCGCATTCATGTCCCCAGGACGTCCACTGCTGCTTCTGCCCGAAAGCTGGGTCATGGTCCAGGAGCCTTGTTGTCAGGAATGAACTGGTTTGTTCTAACTCCCAAGTGTAATTCTGAGGAAAATCTGTTTGTTTGTTTAATCATTGAGATAGACATACGCAGTGCAGAGGAGACACAAATCTAGACTTTACTGCTTGACAAATAAGCACATGCACATGTACAGCCACTTCTGGGATCGGGCCACACCCCCTCCCCCCTCCCCCCCCCCCATCCCCAGATGGCACCACCCGCTTGGAATCAACGCCTGAGCTCAGAGCCCCGCACAGTCCAGGGTGCGGCCAGGGGCTGGGCAGGCCGGCGCCTGGAGCCTCAGGAGTCCCACCACCAGCAGATGGTGAGGCCTTGAGTGAGCTATTGATCACCCTGGACCTCAGTTCTCCTGGCTGTACTGCAAAGAGGATGTGTCCAGCGTCAGGGTCACCGTGTGAATCTCGGAGCTTGTGGATATAAATCTCTTCTCTGTGTCTGACACATCAGGGCTGGTTCCCTTCTCCACACTCACCGCCCACCCTGCAGCCAGGAAACTGCAGCGAGGTGGCTGCCGACACGCTCTGCACCGTCCACAATGTTACTGCTTCCTGCTGTGTTTGCCGTCACCAAAACCCGAGGACTGGGCAAGGGCCACCTCCGCAGCACTTCTCATGGTGCAGGCCTCCTAAGACCGCCAGCTGTGGATGCATAAGGATGACCGCACAGATGTAAGTATTTCCATTTGGAACCTACTAGAACAAAATACATATGCTTGTATACGTGCATATGTGTGTCCATACATGCGTACGCATGTCTAGGTATGTATCTGGGTATATGTGTTTAGGTAAACGTATGTGTGTCCACATGCATGTACGTGCATGTGTGTATGCATGTGTAAATGACCATGTGCACGTGTGTGTCATGCACGCAGATGTGCAAATGCATGTGTGTTTAGAATGGTGCTTGGAAACATGCGTTTTTAAAATGTTGTTGGATATTCTTTTGACACATTCGCATTTGAGAACCACTATGAAATATTTGTTATTTCATTTGGGACTTCATGAATTGTATTTGGTGAGTAATTTGGTGTTTTTCGGAGAAGTGATGGTGACTTTCCTGCAGTGGATACCCAAGATCTTCAAATTCACCATCCAGCTGGCACTTTCCCCGTGTCCTCTCTACACCTGCCAGATAACATCCAATTCAAAGTGAATTTAGTAACTGTCTCAGTGAGAAAGGCTGATCCCAAGATACATTTTTCAAGATGACTCTTTCATAGAAACACAAAGCTAAGCCACCTATAGGTGGTAACCTCAACTCAAATGAGCAAACCATCGCTGACCGCTTACCATGGGCCAGCAGTGTGGCATGAGGTCAAGGTCTTGCCCTCAAGCTTCTCAGTTTAGTCTCAATATTTGCTGACTTACAATTTCTCCCTTTGTTCACCTGCCGTCTGCTGGCGGCCCTCAGTCTCCACGGCCCAGCAGATGATGTGGCTTCATTGCCAGTTCCACCAGCTTATTCTAGCATCCACCTCGTCAGACCTGGGTGCCAGGGGCCCCGTGTCTGTACCCTTTTAAATCAGGTTGCCTCTGGCCACCTGCCCTACATTCCTGAACTTGCAAAGGGGAAAAGGCTAAGACTTCCTCAGAATCAAGGCATTTCCATTAGTAAAATCTGTATTTTTCTGTTCAATACAGGTTGAGTTTTAAAAATATCCTATTTGGCCATTTTCTGATTATTCTCTTCTAAGTTCATAATGAAAGGCAGCTTTCTGTTAAATCACGAAAGCCAGTTAACCAATTTCCTTTTCAAAGACAGCGTGGTTATTAGGAAAACATACTTTCGACATGAGGCACTCAAAATCCGTGACCTTACTCCCATCTGTTTTATGTAGAAAATAGCTGAGATGATCATGTCTCTCTGGTCCCAGTGTGAGTAGAGACCCCTCTGCTGGCAGCGTTTGCATCTGCTGTTACCCTGTAGAGTCCTGCTTTCCCAACTAGGCAGAAGCCCTTCAAAGACTGACATCCTGTCCTATTTGTGCCCAATTCAGCAAATATACTCTGAGGGCCTGCTGGATGCCACGTACTTTTCTTGGTGTGGGGATAGAGAAGCAAACAGAGAGGCAAAGCCCTTGCCTCATGGAAATCGCTTTCTGGTGGAAGAGATGGGCATTCAGTGTAATGAATAAGTACAGTTTATAGTATTTTAGGAAGTAAGGAGTGCTGTGGCGATGAAGTAAAGCAGAGAACGGCAGCCCGGAGAATCCCCAGCACTACTTAAACGTTATTGAGCAAAACTATATTCAACCAAAAGGAAATAGAAGTTTGAAAACATTCTGACCGTGGAAGATAATATTTAAACAATTTAATAGTGTAGTATAAAAATGCCTCGTTAACCGCAACAAAGAAAATGATGAAGGATGTAATAGTGCCTGTAGGACAATGAAGGAGTAATTTCCAGCATGTAGAAGGCATGCCATCAACCTTGTTCCATAAGGAATAAACTGTGAGTAATATTACTTGCTATGTACCAATTCCTGGAATCCTACTCAGAACCCAGTGGGTGCTAAATAAATATTTTTAATCACTAAGTGAACGAGAGAGGAGGTTGAAGATGGAGGAGATCTCATTTTTAACAAACGAGATTGGGGTGAAATCTGACGCACTTGGGCACTCTAAGGAAAGAATCGAAGGTCATGATTGAGGACAAGGGGTCTGCAAATGTACCTCTTTGTTGAAAAAACATCTGAATAACCCATGGCAGCTTTACATTTTCTCTTTGCTCATTTACAGCTGGGAACAGACTATCATCCTCATTTGGACAAAGATTTATTTATCTTAATTTTTAAAAATACTCTAATGATTTGTTTAAATATTTTCATATCTCAGTATGCTTGGAAAGCCTTGAAGACAGGATGGCTAAGTGAAATCACATACACACACTCACACACCCAGTGGTATTAATTGGAGCTTAGTGGGTTTTTCTTGGGGCGGGGGTGCTTCTATAGTGAACAAAACTCATTTTGCCGGAAACCACATCCTTTCTTCCTTTGGTAAAACATTAAGCTCCTTCCTGACAACCTGGTTCTCGCACTGCTTCCCTCACAGCCCCCACCCGCTCCGGCCTAGGTACACCCTGACTGTCTGGGTGAATCACGTGCTCCATCCCCCAGAACAATGTTTGGTCCAGAAGAAACGGTGACCCCATCAGGCCAGGCAGCTCTTTCCAGGAGCTTCCTGTCTGACTCTCAGGGGAGGAGTCTCCTTTATGTTCCTCCCAACTCTCTAAGGAAGGTATTCCTGAGCTCCCAGCATCTGTGTGGCCATGAAATAAACAAGAGCATGCAGCTGACACAGGGAGAAAAGCAAAAAGCAAAGACAAAATATGGAGATATTGTCGGTGGGGGTGGGGCAGACAGGGAGAGAGTGTGCTGACAGCGGTGCTGCAAGATGTGCCGACTCTTTTAGGTTTTTCGATAACTTTGTCATCTACCTTTGTACTCGTCCAGTGATCCTATTTCTATTATTCTAGTTCAGGTTGGATTTCTGTTACAACTGAAAAAAATATGGATTGCCACATAAACTAGACACAGAAGTGTGGTGATGCAGTGAAAGGTTCCAAAACACGGCTGGTTGCAGTGACCCTGAAGACCCTTGGATTCCTGCCACGTACAAAGAGGGCACCTCGCTCCAGCTGCTCTTCTGAACTGGGTGCATCACAGATCCGACTGTCACAACAAAAGAGAAGGACGGTGATGTTATTCCCATTTTACTAAAGAATCCTAGGCTCATGCAAGTTTATGTAATAAGTTCATGCAATAAAGCAGAGTTTTGTTTAATTTAGAAAAGTCAATATGTGTGTGTGTGTGTGTGTGTGTGTGTGTGTGTGTGTGAGAGAGAGAGAGAGAGAGAGAGAGAGAGAGAGAGAGATGGATTAAAGATTTGGGCTAGTATGGAAGGATATTAGTTTAGAGACGAATGACAGCAAGCCTTCGGGCCTGGGCACAGGAGACAAATCCCTCCTGGAACAAACCCCAGGACCACTTTCCAAAGGCCTGGAGCTCCATCAGCTGCAAAGCTTCCGTTTGATGGCAACCAAAGTGGTAGTGTTAGTTTTTTGGAACATCATAAAAAAATCTTCCTGTGTGAGAATCCACATCTGGCTCTAGTGTCAGATCCTCCAGGGCTTTGGCTCACTTATTTTCAACAATGGTATCTGTTGATAGGGATGGATGAAACCAGCACCCTCTCATTTTCAACAAAATGCATCTTTACCTGGTTTTGAAAGTTTCTGGCAAATACATTCTGCACAAAATTGTTTTTCCTTCAATCACTGGATTTGCAAAGAAACGTTAAACCATGTGCACTTGATTAAGTTACTCTTAAGTCTTTGAAAAAGCTCTTTATAAGAAATGTTTAATGACCAGAAATCCTTGGAAATCTCTTTCTTTGAACCAAATCTCCCCATTTTTGTTAAAATGAAACGAAACTTGAATTTTTGAAATCAGTGCCTTGAATTTGATTCTACAATTGGCGCGCTCTACTTGACTAAATGTAAAAAAGATTGAAAACTCTGTAAGCAACATGAATTATATAGAATGTGTTCTATGTTCTTCTTTCAAAATAACACTCTACCATTGTTGCTTCCTAAATGACATTTACTTAAGTAACTGTGACTATACATCTCACGAAAATTAAATTACCTTTAAATTTAACAATGCATTGTAAGTATAGAATTGTAGTCTTGCAGTGTAAGTTATAATCTTTCAGTATGTAAACTATAAATAAGATAACCAAAAACTAGTGATTTGAAGGAGTCAATAAAACTTTCAAAGATGTGTATCTTGAATGTTGGGAGAAGAGCAGCTGTTCAGTAGGGTGTGGTCTGCTGGTCTCAGGCAGTGTCCACATACTGTTCACGTCTAGGGGTTTCTCCTGGGTCCAGCACCCCACTGGGCACCTTCCCCTTAATTTTCTGCCATGGCCTCAAAACTAACTTGTCTAATAAGGCAAAATGTCCCCTGTTCTCAAATAAGATTCTTCTGTTTATTTTCCTACTGATAACAACTATGAATTTCTATATCTTACTTGTTTCAAACAGCTTAACTGAGGTATCAGCTGCATTCCACAAATTCATCCTTAAGTGTACAGCCTAACACACATTTCCTTTTTGTCTTTACACAAATGCCGTCATTTCAGTGATTTCTCCATGACCAGTTATTTAAGCTTTCAATATCTTTTCATCAACAATTTCTATCCATTGTCTCTGCCTTGCGTTTTCCTCTTACCACTTATAATTAACATACATGCTTTCTATTTCACTTTTTTTATTTTTAATCAACACAGCTCAATGAGATCAAGGTTTATTTTTTTGTTCTTTTTTGTTTGTTCTTTCTGTCTGTCTCATTTATTACTACTTCCCCAGAAAGTAGATACAGGCTGGCATATACTAAGCCTTCAATAAATATTTATAAATGAATGAAAATTCGTGAGAAATTATGACAAACAGGGACTGAACAGGGACAACTGGATTTAGTGGTAGGAAAAGTAATCCTGTCAAGATAGTTTCAATTAAGTAGCTGGTATGAAACAAGCTCAGAATGACTGAAACGGAAGTGGGAGGAGCTCTGTGCTCTGCTGGTGGGGATGTAAAATGGTACAACTGTGTGGGAAACACTATGGTGATTTCTCAAAAATTACAGAGAATTACCACATGATCCAGCAATTCCACTTCGAGTACATACCCAAAAGCACTGAAAGCTTCGTCTTGAAGAGATATGAGCGCCCCCATGTTCTCAGCGACTTTACTCACAAAAGCTAAACTGTGGAAGTAACCTAGGTGTCCGTCAGTGGAGAAATGGATAAACAGAATGCAGTGGGTACATACAACGGAACATTCTTTAGCTTTAAAAAGGAGGATAGGGCTTCCCTGGTGGCGCAGTGGTTGGGAGTCCGCCTGCCGATGCAGGGGACGCGGGTTCGGGCCCCAGTCCGGGAAGATCCCACATGCCGCGGAGCGGCTGGGCCCGTGAGCCATGGCCGCTGAGCCTGCGCGTCCGGAGCCTGTGCTCCGCGGTGGGAAGAAGGATATTCTGGTACCCGGTACCACACGGATCAGCCGTGAGAGCGTTAGTCTCAGTGAAATAAGCCCGTCACAAAAGACAAATTCTGTATGATTCCATTTGCGTGCGATCCCTGGAGTAGTAAAAATAACAGAGACAGAAAGTAGACGGTGGTTGCCAGCATCTGGGGAGGGGGAGAAGGGGAGTTCCTGTCTAACGGGGACAGAGTTTCAGTTTTACAAGATGAAAGCATTCTGGAGACGGATGGTGGTGACAGTGGCACAACAGTGTGAATGTACTTAATGCCACTGAACTACACTCTTAAAAATAGTTAAGATGTAAATTTTGTCTTATGTGTGTCTCACCACAGTGTAAAATAACAACAAAACAAAGAAGTAAAGAAAAAATTAATAGGTTGAAAGCCATTTAAAATCTTGATAGGTGGGTGGCATGGAGGAGAGTGATAACTGGAGATGTGGGCTGAGGGGAGGCATTTCAGCATCTGCATGCGGCCTTTATAAACATAGAGAAGGTGAGAGACAGCCATCAAAAAGAACAAAATCATGCCATTTGCAGCAACATGGATGGACCTAGAGATTATCATACTAAGTGAAGTAAGTCAGACAGAGAAAGACAAATATATGATATCACTAATATGTGGAATCTAAAATATGACACAAAGGAACTTATCTATGAAACAGAAACAGATTCACAGACATAGAGAACAGACTTGTGGTTGCCAAGGGGGAGGGGTGGGGGAAGGTTTGAGTGGTAGGTTGGGGTCAGCAGGTGCAAACTATTATATACAGAATGGATAAACAACAAGGTCCTACTGTAGAGCACGGGGACCTGTATTCCATATCCTGGCATAAACCATAATGGAAAAGAATATGAAAAAGGACGTATATATGTGTAAAACTGAAGCAGTTTGCTGTACCGCAGAAATTAACCTAACACTGTAAATCAACTGTACTTCAATAAAATAAATTTTTAGAAAATTAAAAAAATAAAGAAACTAAGAGAGAGGAGAGAGAGAGACAGAGAGGAAGGGAATACTGAGGAGATGAGGTCCACAGACCATGCCGCGAGATTAGCCTCTAGGAAGGAGGGAAGACAAAGCATGCACAGGGTGCAGAAAAGTGTGTGGACGTGAAGGTACACTTCAAGGGCAATGTGTCTCTGACTTCTCTGTTCTTTGTGATGTCTGATGCATGGAGGCTTGAAGATGCTGTGGTGTATTTGAAAGAACTGTGAAATGGCAGAGAAAGGGGAGCAATGATTCACATCATAACGATCCAGTGGGCAGGGCTGAGGGATGGTGGAGGTTGCTGACGGCATCGGTGGTGACGCCAGCCAAGGACGGTGCTTAGGGTTAAAGTTGCTGCAGTCTTCACATTTACTTCTGTTATTTATGTTTCCTCAGTTCTGTGGGTGTGAGGTCGTTGCTGTGCTATGCTTATCCGTACTGAGTGATCCTAGAACCATGGAAATATGAGAAATGGGAGTGCATTGGGGTTGAGAAACCCCTCTCTGGGTTCCTACGAATGGTTCCATAGGCTAAAACAGAAGTTTACACAAGTCAGTCACCAGATAAGGGCTGTTCTTTCAGCCTTTGGTTTCAGCATGAACAGAATGAAAAGTGAAAGGGCCATATATTGAGATTTCCTCTGGGGAGCAGAATGGAGGAAGCTGTGTTCCAATGGAAGTCTGATTTCTCTGTGGGGATAAGTGATTCCATAATGGAAGGAGACACCTACTGTGTTTTATAAAGTAACCAGTCTTGATGTTTTTATATTATCATTTGAATGTGTATGGGGCCATCTTGATACCTTTGTGGGCAAGGCACCTAGACATGGTTTAAAGTGCTGGCTGCAAGAGACTCTTGTCTGTGGACGGCTGGGAGGGACCCTAGTGTTGGCCCATCACCATCTCCTCTTCTTTACTCCAAAATGTGAAGAGAACTACAAAACAGGCTGTCCAAGATCATGCGCTCTTGTCTTACCTTCCCTGGGGATCCAGAATGTTTATGTTTTTCTTTTATATATAAAACAGAAGATCTCCCCCCACCCCTTTCCTTAGAAAATTACAAGAATGTGCTCTGGATAGGACGATGCTCTGAGACCCTAATTCTCTCTTTTTTCCTCTTCAGAGCCTTCTCTTCTTCCACAGGATGTCATGGGGGGTGTGGGCAGAGTGGAGTTGGCCGGGGCAGGGGCTCTAAGCTTCGGTGCAAAGCTGTGGTCCCTGGAACTCTAGGCAAGGTGGCTGAAAGCAGCCCTAGGCTTCTCTCCATCTGCATCTGTCCTGGCCCTTGGCAAACCTGGATCCTTTCAATGGTGATCGCTGGTGATCGCTAATACCACGGTTTAGGCAGTAAAGGGAAATATATGGGAGCAAACCTGTATATGTGCCTGCTTGGAGCTGAGAGTATTCAGATCTGCCCTCTACGTGGTCGATTGCAAGTACTAAATACTGGGATCTGAGGCCATTGGGATTTCTCACCCAGCCCCATTCAAAATAAAGAGGTGTTGTGATTCATTTTTTCTCTTTTTTAAACAACTCCTTCTAAGACATCATGGAGAACAAAAGTCCCAGTTAAATCAGGATTCAGAAATTCTGTTGTACTATCATCTCAATGCTGCCCCAATCAGCAGTATTATCATTTTCATAAGAAATGTAACCTCAAAGTGAACTCAAGGGCTTTCCAAGACAACATCATAAAGTCATTTCTAAAAGCTTAGGGTTGGAGAGGTGGCTGAAGATAGAGTGAGATAAGCATTAGAAAATCGATCTTATAGTGATACAGGCAGGATTCTATTGATATTCCACTGAAAAGCTTGATTCCATTTAAAAACTTGATATTTGGCAGATGAAAAAGCCACCCTCCGTGGGAACAGGAGGGCCCTGGGCGGCCACTCTTCGGACCTGTAAGAATGTTCAGTCAATGAGAGAAAGGCCCACAGGGGCGCAACGTGGATGGCAGAACCAAGCTCCCTTCTGGGACGCCGTTTCTACAGAAGCTCTGTGTGCAAAACCAAGTTGTGATTAGGGTAAGAAGAGCACAAATAAAGGAAATGAAGTCAGTAAAATTTTGATGGAAAGGAGATTGGTTCCCAGATCACTTAGGACCTCAGATGTAATGCAAATGAGATCTTTTGATGCTAATAATTGTAATCACTACCATGCCTTGGGCATGTGTTATGCATCAGACACTATAGTGTGACGTGTATATTAAACACATGTTCATAATATGTATTGCTGTATAGTTCATGTCCATATTATCTATATTTTATTTGCATTTTATATCTATGTATGATAGTATGTTTTTATATTTATATAAATCATGAATATTTTATAAATAAAACCAATATTATATATTTATTTAATTTTCACAATAATATATAATCATGCAGATGAAGAATCTTTGACAAGAGTGTGGCAATCCATGCCAGACTGAGTTTCCCAGGGTTGGAGCTGGGATTTGGACTCGAACAAGCTACGTGTCTCCCTGACCACAGAGCCACACTGACTTTCTATACACAATGGGGTACTTGCTGATTAAGGGTTTTAAGCTGGAGAAAATTTGACATAATCAAATCTGTGTTTTAGAAATCGCATACTGAAAACTATGTTGAAGAGACGTTTCTGGAACAAGAATAAAGGCAGGTAATACTGTTTATTCTGAGAAATGTCATAAAATAAAAAGGGATTGGTACAAATCATGGAAATGGCAGCATTGAGTGACATCAGCTAATAACAGTCCTTAGGATAAAACATGGCAGAATATGTTGTTGACGTTACGTGCCTTTTGCCTTGTACTGGATGACCCAGTTTCTCAGCTTACACAATCACCCAGTGATGTTAGGCAAGCTGGGTGAGCCATCATTCTTCAGAATTCCGTGGTCTTCATTTGATAAGTTGCTGGGACATCTCTATCTTTGTGTTTTCATATAAAGCAGAGCTTTCTTGATTTCTCCTAAAACCCAATCTCCCCAAAGTGTATCATTCAAAATGTAACAGTTATAAAACCAAAAATTAATTGACGGACCATCAAAATCTTTCCTAAAAATTTTCAAAATTACCAAAGAGAGACCACAGACAAGATTTTAAATCATCATTGTTTTCCTGTCTTTTTCTCAAATCTAGCCCTGCTGGCTTTTTCTAGCGTTCTTGATCTCCGCTTCTACCTTCCGTATATGGAGGCTAAAGACCCAGAACACAATGTCGAAGGAGAAGAACTAAGAAGACTGATGCTACCCAACTCCAAGACTCACTCTACATCTCCTGTAATCAAGGCAGCTGGCGTGGGCAGAAGAACAGACAAACAGGACAATGGAACAGAACAGAGAGCCAGATAAATACAATTAGCTCATCTTTGACAAAGGAGCAAAGACGATACCATGGAGCAAAGATCGAGTTTTCAATAAATGGTGCTGGAACAACTGCAAAAAAATGAATCTTGACAAAGACCTTACACTCTCCACAAACCATAACTCATAGAAGATAACATAGGATAAAAATCTATATAATCTATATGGGTTTGGTCATGAGTTTTTCCCACATGTGATAAAAGGTATAAACCCACAGATACAAGAAACTGTTACAACAAGAGGAGAAACACAAAGAAAACCAAACCCGGCCACCCCATGGTCAATTCCATCAAACTGAAGATACAAGGAAATCCTACCATGTCTCCGTGGAGAAATGGCTGTTTCTGAGAATGAGGCAAGAAGCACACATAGGAGGTTGCTGCATCTTGTCATGACAGAGAGTACGGAAGTGAGTCACAAAAATGCACAAAGATAGGTCTGTTAAAGGGACATTGGCTCCATCTTAAAGAGCATCCAATGGCTAAAACTGGAACAACTGGAGGAACAAATAAAGGTATTGGATCATAACCCAAAGTACCATACTTAGATAAATAAATGATGAAATGAATTTAAAATGGGGGGAAAACGCACCTCTCACGTGCACAGAACATCAAATAATTAATGCAGATACTCTGCCCTTTAAGAGGTGTAGCATCACTCCTTCAGTGTGGGCTACACACAGTGAAATCCTTCCAAAGATCACAGCATGCAAAGGGGGTAAAAAAGTGTAACTGTACAGTAGAGACACCCGACAGACACCACCTCAGACAGGTTGTCAAGGGTAACGTCAGCAGTGAGGAGGTACACCCAGATGCTGGTGATGGAAACAGCACTGTACTCCTGGCTTCCTCCTCCCCCACCATCTGACCCCAGTCATGAGGAAAACACCCAACAAATCCCACCTGAGACAGAGGCCACCAGAACAGGGGAGGAGAAAAATGCCATGGCCAAGGAAGGCTAAGGAGAGGCGACCACTACCTGTCATATGGTTCCTGGATATGATCCAAGAAAGCAATAAGGAGATTGGGGAAAACTAAGAAAATCTCAAGTAAGGATGGACTTAGCTAATAATAATATTAATATATCAAGACTGATTCATTAGATGTGACAAATTGATCGTGCCAATGTAAGGTTTTAATAACAAACTCTGTGTTATCTTTGTTATCTTTTTTCTGTAAATCTATAACTCTTCTAAAATAAAAGGTTTATTTTAAAAAGGAATTGTTCAAAGCAAGTATATCTTTTTTAAAAAACCCATTTCCTGGAGACAAATAACGATAAGAGTGAGAGTCTGTTACATCAGAAACAGTGGAGACCACAAGAAAATGGAATGACAGCTTTAAAGTGATACAAATGAAAAGTGCCTATCTGGATTTCTATGTCCCTCAAAATGAAGGCAGAATAAAGGCATTTTCCCAGGATCAAGTGCTGAAAGGATGTGCTGCCAGCATGCCACGATTGCTAAAGAAACTTTTTCAGACTAAAGGAAAATGGAAATTTAGATTTATAGGAGTGTTAGAAATTACAAAAATGTGGATAAGTATAAAATACTTTTATTTACTAAATATCTTTAAAAGTAAACTGATTCTTTAAAGTGATATAATAATGCATTGTAGAACCTATGATATATGTTGAATTAAAATATATAACTTACTATAGCACAGGGAACTATATTCAATAACTCGTAATAACCTATAATGGTTAAGAATCTGAATTCAGTTTTATATATATAATATAATACAAAACAATGGGATAATTTTATTATTAATATAATAATATAAAATGGGAAAAAATCTGAATTCAGTTTTATGTATACATATTAATGGAAAAGAATCTGAATTCGGTTTTATATATATGTTTTATATATATATATATATATATATATATATATATATATATATATACACACACACACACACACACATATATATATGTATCTATATATCACTTTGCTATACACCTGAAACTAAGGCAGTATTGTAAATCAAGTATACTTCAATAATATATATATATTATATATATATAATGTACAGTAGCACAAAGATAAGAGAACAAAGTGGTATTATATTAATTCAGAGTAGATTTTATTAAATTAAGGATTGGTATTTATAAATCCTATACTAATACTAAAATACAATATGAAGAGTTATAGCCAAAACAACCCAATGATAGAGGAGATAAAATGTAATCCTAAGGAAATACCTAGTTACCCCAAAGTATGGCAGGAAAGGAGGAAGGAAGAATAGAGGGATGGATGGTATGAAAGAAGGTAATTATCAACATGGCAGGGAGAGCAGAGGGGAAATAGTACGGCCTGCAGCAGGTGAAGGAGGCAGCTTCCAAGGGGAAGCGTGATGTGGTCAGAAATATGGACAAAAAGAAAATACGCAAACTTTACAGTTTTCTTTGTCAGCAAATTATAGACCTGTCAGAGCCACCTCCGGTGTTCTCTCTCTCTTTCTGGAGGTCTCAGGTGGACACAGCATCCTCACTTGTCAATCTGCCAGCTGTTTGGAAGGATTGCCCTAATTTCAAGTAGGAGATTGTCTAGGTGAGGAACTAGAAGCTATTTTTAGTAATTGCTTGTTTTCAGTTGGCTCCACTTCACCAAGTTCACATGAGATGTAATCATTTAGATGACAAATTGAAATATTATTTGTGAGTCAGGAAAGTGCATGACCTCAGGTCCCTAACTGAACATAAAAATTCTCCATCAATCCCTCAGCATGAAAATAAGGCTAGTCCCACATGCCCTGAGAATTCTGTGACTAAGCCATGTGTGAAAGATTTAAACATAATATAGAGCAAAAGGAATGTGCTGTTTCTCTCAACATATTTTAAACTGTAGTAATTTTTAACTCAATTCTTTTAACATATTTGATAGCTTTCTGGATACTTTGTCAGTTCCCTGGACTATCTTTGGGTTTATATGCTCAGGCTAAAATTAATGGTGTATTTTTCCTCAAACAAGCAGAGTTCAAACAAAAATTGTCAAAGATTGAGAGATAATACACTGCCTTGAAGGTAATTGCTTTTCCATAGCTTGAAGGTATGTTCGCTCCAAGGAATTCCTTCTGAAGAAGACATATGAACGCAAAGATGTGTAGGGATTTGTCTGCCTCCCTTCAAACTTGAACTGTTAGTAGTACCACTCACAAACGTGGGGATGATGCCCGATCCCAGAAAGGGAAACCCAGGAATCCCGTGGCAGGTGATCTTGCTGTGTGTCCCACTGACCATGCAATACCACAGATAAAACAAGGATTTTTGGCCAAAGAGAGCTGGCCTTAACCCTACATCACCTCACGTGTGAAGTGGGATAACAGTCTTCACTGAGGAATGTGAGAATTGAATTGGGGACAGCAGACCTCTAGTCCAGCCCCGCTACTAGTGGGCAGCAATGAACATTGGTTTCTACCTTATTTCCTCTCCTTCTTTTTCTTCAGACTTGGTTCACACCTAGATTACTGAAAATATTTGGAAAAGATATTTGTCTTTCAAATTTAAGACTAATAGGTTCTACTGTGTCCGCAGTGGTCACGGAGGCTCTAAGTTTCATTGTTAACCATAGATGTTAAACATATTCTCACGTGCTTGTTAACAATTTGTTTGAAAGTATTTATTCAACTATTTTGCCCCTTTTAAAATTGGCTTGTTCATCACATTATTGAGTTATGTGTTCTCTTTATATTCTGAATACACACTCTTTGTCATATATTTTTTCCCAGTATGTGGCTTGCCTTTTGCTTCTTTTTCATTTTTTTAAGAGCAGTGTTTTTAAATTTTATAAAGTCCAGTTTATGAAAATTCTCTTCTACTATACATACCTTTTGTTTCCTATATAAGAAGTTGCCACAAAGTCTCAAATATTTTCTCCTATGATTCCTCCTAGAAGTTTTATGCTTTTAGCTTTTGCACTTACGTCCACAGTCCATTTTTAATGTACTTTCATTTATGGCATGAAGTGGATGTCGAGGTGTTTTCCCCTTATATCTCTATCCAGTTGTCCTGGAACCATTTGTTGAAACGACTGTCATTTCTCCCAATTGGTATTGCTAAACATGTTAAAAATCAAATGGCCATTTGTGTCTATTGCTTTTTCTGACCCTATCTGCTCCTTTGATTGGTGAGGCGATTCTCTTTCTAACCCTCCACTATCTTGATTACACTGTCATTACAGTAAATTTCAAACTCAGACAGAGTGAGACACACAGATTTGTTTTTCTTTTAGGATTGTTTGACTCTAGATTCTTTTCATTTACACCTAAATTTTAAATCAACTTGCTGTTTTCTAAAACAAACATCTCAGAATTTTGACTAGGATTGCTTTGAGTCTATAGACCAAAATGGGCAAAGTTAACACTATAACAATATTGAGGACAGCATCTATCTCTCCATTTATTCCGGTCTTCTTTAATCCCCTCAGCAGTCCTATGTACTTTTCAGTGTATAGATCTTGTTCATATTTTAAGTTCATTCCTAAGTATGTCATATTGAATCCTGTTGTAAATAGTACTTCAATTTCAAATTCCTATTTTTCATAGTAGCATATAGAAATACAATTGATCTTTGCACTTCTACTATGTGTGTTATGACCCCACTAAACTCACTTCTCAGTTCTAGTAGCTATTTTGTAGTCTTTAGAATTTTTTATTTGCATGATCATTTCATTTATAAATAAAGATGGTTTTACTTCTTTTCCAATCTATATGCCCCCTTTTTATTACCTTATTACATGGGCTAGGATATATATGGACTTTGGTGGAAAGTTTACAATATTTATTTTTTTTAATGTATAAAGGACTTTACAGTTTTCTATTTCTTCCTAAGTCAGTTTTGGTAATTTGTAGCTTTCAAGGAATATGTTTATGTCATATAATTTGCCAAATGTGTTGCCATAAAATAGTACTTGAAATGTCTTTATTATTTTTTTAATGTCTGTAAGATCTTAGAAATGTTTCAGTTTTCACTCCTCATGTTAGTAAATAGTATCTTTTCCTGTTTTTTTCTTATTCAGCCTGGCTAGAGTTTCATAGATTTTATTGATATTTTCAAAGATTTTTGGTTCCATGGATTTTTCTATTGTTTATCTATTTTTTATTGAACTGATTTTCCACTCTTTCTTTTATTTTTCCTTTGTTCTACTTAATTTGATTTTACTTTGATCTACTTTTTATCATTTCTTAGGAAAGCATTGATTTTATTATAATCATTTAAAATTCTACGTTTCCCTGTAAGTATCTCTTCAGCAGTATCTCACAATTTTTGAAATTTTGTGTTTTATATCCATTTATTGGAAAATATGTTCTAACTTCTCTCATAGCTTCTTTAGCTCATGAATTACTTAAAAGTATGTTGGATTAGTTCCAAATATTTAGAAAATTTTCAGATATCTTTCTGTGATTGATTTATACTCAACGTCATTATAGTGAGAGAATGTACTCTGCACAATTTTAAGCATTTTTTACGTCTTGAGGTTTGTTTCATAACCCAGAATGTGACCATACTGCCTGATGAATATGTTATGTATAACAGAAATGAGCATCTATTCTGCAGTTTTGGCTGGAATGTCCTATAAATGTCAATTAAGTTTAGGTGATTAATAGTATTGTTTCCATGTTGTGTAATTTTCCAAAGACACACTTGAAAGGTTTAATTTAATCTGATAATATTTTTATGTAAAACTCTTAGGGGTTAGGTTACAGGTGACACTGAGCTCTCTTTACTTTAGTGTGGCTCTTGGACTTGGTAATGAGGGGACACAAGACAGGAAATTTATTTTTCAGGCACAATCTACAGCAGCAGGAGATTTTTGTCATCATCAATACTCTTCAAGTATTTATTAAGAATCCCACTAGGTTACATTCCCCAAAGACTTAGTTTTCAGTCTCCCATGACAAAAGATAACAAATGCTGCATAGATGTGGAGAAAAAGGAACCCATGGGCACTGTTGATGGGAATGTAAAGGGCAGCCACTATGGAGAACGGTATGGAGGGTCCTCAAAAAATTAAAAATAAGACTGCTGTATGATCCAGAAATTCCACTTCTAGGAATATCTCAAAAAAAATTAAAACACAAACTCGAAAAGGTGTCCACACCCTCATGTTCATAGCAGCTTATTTACAACAAACAAGACATGAAAACAACCTAAGTGTCCATCGATAGATGAATAGAAGAAAATGTGGTGTATATACAAGGGAATATTTTATTCAGCCATAAAAGAGAACGTAGTCTTGCTGTTTGCAACAACATGAACGGACCTTAAAGACGTTAGACGACGTGAAATAAGTGAGATAGAGAAAGACATACGCTGTGTGGCCTCACGTACACCCCATGGCGTGATGGACGTCAACTAAGCCTATTGTGGTGAGCATTTCACAATACATGTATATCAGGTCGTCACGCTGCACACCATGAATATGTATATTAATGTATGCCAACTATTTCTCAATAAAATGGGGGGAAAGTCACTAAAAAGTAAATTCACAAGAAAATAAAGGTTTTAGTAGTTTTGGAATGGGGATATGTTGGACTTTGCACCTAGCAATTTCTCTGGTGATTTCTGCTAAATCTGCAACTGTTTTTGCTTTTCTCCAGTTTATTCATTTGGACTTTAACTCAGGCTTAGCTAATCAGAGCACCACCAATTGAATGTGGATATATGACCCTGTCAGAATCCACTGAGGACTTAGCATGAGGCTGTTAATAGAGACAGATGTTTCCTCCTTGCCCTTGGACATGAATCTGGGAACATGCAGTGGGGAGACGCCCACAGGTGAACTTCATCACAAGGGGTCTGAAGAGACCAGATGCAAAGACAGGTGAGACCAGATCCCAGGGCACAAGAGCTCCTGGGTCCAGCACCACCTGCAGCTGCACTTGTGTCACATGGGTTTTGACATCAGGAGACAACGCAGTTATTCCTTTCTTCCCTAAGCAGCGTGAGTTACTTTTTTCCTCTCTGAAATGATCTTGGTATTTTCAAAAGTCCTAGGTTATATTAAAAACTGTTACTATGTGTTTTCTGGCCTGCCAGCTCCTGAGAGAGTGAGTGTCCTTTGCTCTGATCACCTTTGTATCTTCTCTGATAAGCAAATATTCACTCCTGAGATGTGCTTAATAAATAGCTAATGAAGAAATGAATTATTTAAATTTGTTCAGTGTAAATTTGTTCAGTGAAAAAGATATTCTCTGGCCTCTAATCACTAATCTCATATTATCACTTTTTATAACCTGTCCTGACTGTGCTCGGATAATAGACCTAGCAGTGACAAAAGTGAAATTATAGCCATTGGAATAAAAAAGCTACTTACAGTTGGGCCATTAGAATTAAAACCTAACAAGAAGTCTACATACATGTCCACTCTCAGCACCCACTAACTTACTTACATATTTGTTATGATAGAACCCAGCAATACCAAATACCAATAACAAATGTAAAACAACATTTCTAGCTCTCCACTAATTACAATGAAGACAATAGCTTTATTACTTTTTCTTTTTACTTTTGCAAAAAAAAAGAAAAAAAAAACATGTACAAGTTTTGAGAATTGGTTGACTCAGTAGACAGGCCCACAAATGTGAAACAACAGACACCCGTCCTCTGAAGAGACCCCCTGTGTTACAGATATGGGAGGGGGACCTCAGGAGTCCCTTCTTGGTGAGTGCTTGGTGCCGTTCATGCCCTGGAAGGGCCCACCTACCTTCTTATTCGTGTTTCCTCCAGATTTCATTGCTTGGCCCCTTGGAAACCATTCTCATTTTCACAAATGGAATTTATCTCTAGTTTACGCTATTTTACTTTGAGTGGTTCCTCACCCACCACGGTTGCACTTTTATGTGCTGATTTGGAAGCCTCCAGGCTTCCGTAGGTGTCCACGGATGTCTGAAGACGATTAGGAAGAAGCTGGGGTGTCGGCCACGTTACCTTCAGCCACTTTCTGGAATCCTTTCCAACACTGTGGTTTGTAGCAGTGGTAAAACCCACTAGACATAAAGTATGGATGTGGGTTTTAATCCACATTGGCAATAAAAATTAGCCTGTGAGTAGGTAGAACTGCTTTATTCAACATAGTTTATAACTAGGTCTTCAAACAGCAAGATGAAAACTTATTGGGCACAGATGCCGCAACCCACAGCTCCTGCCTTCAATAAGTTCTGAATCCTCAGCTTGAATAAATTAAAAAACTCGTCAGTGTTATAAAGTGGCATGCCAGGCTTACCAAAAGGGAATTTTGAAAAGTAATCATGTCTTCAGGCTTGGTGAAAGGTAAAAATCCAAAGACGCAGCTTGATTCAAATCATGCCTCTTTCAACACACACTGCTCTCATGAGTGATTCCTTCATTCTTACATTTGTAGATTAACTGAAAAAGCTAACTCTCATTCAGGATTAAAAGGTTGCTGGTGGCAAGGGAAATTTGGTAAAGCCCAGCAGATACCATGTTAGAAAGTCCTGGGTTCCACTGGGATTACTAGAAAGTCCATCTGGATGTCCATCCTGCTGTTTTGCCCTCACCTCTCCGTCACCTAAGCCGGCGGGGCTGTGCCCACCTGGACGTCAGGTGCAGTCGGCTCACAGTTGCAATTTAGAGGCTGTTTTCCATGAGTCTGGCTCAAATGCATGAAGCCAAACAGGAGAGAAGCCAAGCATTGAAAGCTGAGGTGGGAGTGACCTGACGGCCATCCAGACTCCAAGGCAGAGCCGCCATCGAGTGGACGGGGGCAGAAATGAGGAAGACGGCCTGGCCTGTCTCTGCTTCCAGCAGGGCTGGGGGTGTCCCGGGAGGAGGGGGCGCTTCCAGGAGCAGGAGCTGTGAGGACTGACCTTCTTGAGCATGTTTCAGACAAAGTGCAAGGGACTTTTGTCCTTCGTTTCATTTTTCCCTCAAACAACTTTCTGAAGTCGACGATATCATCCGCACTTTACAGACTCAGTGGTGTCGACGGCTCCTCCAAGGACACAGAGGGAGGGGATCCCAGTCTAGGGCCGCTGGACGCAGCCAGGCAGTGCTCTCAGGACCACCCGGAGCCAGTCCTGGGCTTCATGCAGTAGAAAAAGCATAAGTCACGATGACTAAATGATAAATAAAATGAACAACATGGCAACACCTTTGTTTTCGCAGGTCTGGTCAAAGATAGGTGAATATCTGCAAATTCAGATGGTTCCGCCTAATTAAAATAGATACATTCTTCAATCCTGTTTGGAAAATATGGTTGACAGTGAAGGCAGCCCTAGTTAGAGGGTAGGCAATGTGGGGTCTGTCTCCTTGGCTTTTTCCCGGGGTCCCAAGACCCTGTTTCTGTTGTTCTCAGGACTACTGGTCTTCCTCAAGCTACACCTTAACTTTTCTCAATTTTCTTTCCTGCAATAACCACTCTTCTGCTCATTGCGATCAGTTTTGTCTGTTTGTCTTCAAATTAGAGAGATTCATTACCTGCACTAACTACTTCTTGTTCACAGGCTGTATCTTTTCATGACACTTTGATGTAGAACAAATATCACTGACAAACTGTGTGTGTGCACGGATTAATTTACTTTCCCCCCCTCCTGCTTCCTCCAATTATTCTGTTCAGCTTGGCCCCCTTTATTCTAGGTATCCATATATGCCTGTTACTTCCTGAGTCTAGTTTCTTTTTAAGTTTCTGGTACTTTTTATATAACTTAATTTTCCTGTGCCTACTCGTGCTGATAGATGGATTTCTGTTTCAGTTGGGACCAGCATCCCTTATGACCCATCAGAGGTTGTGCAGTTTTCTCACCCCAACTGCTAATCACCCCTCCCACACTTGTTTCCAGCCATCTTTCAGAATCGTACCAGCTGTAGGATGGTGTTGCAGAGATTGGGGGTGTCTCCACGTTCTGGCACAACCATCTGTCCCCAGTAGCCATCTTAGAAAGTCCCTGGTTCTGCACCGAGAGCTCACAGAGTCAGGATCCATCTGTGGTGGCCACATGCTAACCGAAATACAGGTGTGGTGTGACCGTGCAAGTCATCATTGATCCTGCTGGAAATGAGCAGTAGTGAAATGACGTACACAAATAACTGTGCTCGTTCCAGCCAAGGATGAAAAATGAAAATGCACTGACATTTTCTCACCTAAATACATATATATTATTTTCCTATAAGAGAAAAATTTTCTATAAGAGAAACATTTTCCATAAGAGAAGTAAAGAGGGTGCTTTCTAGAATTGTTGCTTTGCTGTTTTTCTGTAACATGAATGTTTTAGCTTACCGCTATGTTAAAAATTTGTTATTCTTTCCTATTTTCCATCTGGACTTGCTCGAAATTAACATCATTATTCTGTTCATTAACTCTTGAAGGGTCTAAAAATGCCCGACTGACTCTTGGAAAGTGTGGTTCAAATACAACACCCTGATATTTCACCATCAGTCACACATCTCAAGCCTCCACTCCCATAATAAAATTAAATGAGTATAATTTATTGACAATTCCTTGACATAATTATAGCTTTTTGAAAGAGAGGAAAATTTTGTCTGGAAAACAGTCCAAGAGAAGAAAAGAAAAAAAAAAAGAGTGTAGGGCATTTACCTGACTGCAAAGACCATAATTAAATCTGCTAGAGAAGTCTGCAAATAGCACAAATGCTATTTTTGTACTGAGTTCAAACAGACTTTGGCTTTCCCTAATTTAAACATCTCTGGTGAAATAGCTGAGTTCACAGCCCGAGTCCTGGCAGATGTGGCGATGTCCTTTCCATGCTTGCCACATTCAGGAAGATGACTCTTCTGCAGGCAGGAGGGAGGCTTTCTCCTCTCGTGGCCCCTTTCCCAGCATCTGTTTATCCAGCTGATGCTCTACATGGCGTTTGTGCTCTTGTACAGGTCTCTTCACCCTCATGCTCCGTGGTTGTCGGGAAGTCTGATTGAGTTGGTTCATTTCACTTTTACCCCTAATCCCATTTCTTCTCATGGATCATAAATGTAGACCTTGCAAAGCATCTGTGCTCAGGACCCCGATCCTGGTCTCAATGGTCCCCTTCCCATCCCCCACCTCCTTCATCCTTGACTTCACTTCTCTCCTTGTAACTGAAACCAAGCGGATTGACAACGATTATCACAAGTCCGAGTTCTACAATCTCGGGCTGATTACAACTGTCGTGCCCCAAACTTAGGGTCTGGTGGTCCTGACACCCCAGTGGGCAGCCACACACATTCTGTGTCCCCCGAGTTTCCTTCCTAATCAGACCAGGACCCTGTTTTACCTTCTACTCCGTACGTAATACCCTCAGCACAGTCTGAGGAAGAAGGAGCAGCCCAGTGGGCGGGCCTTCAGAACTTTCACACTTTCAAACAGAAATGTGAGATTTCAGTAGTGAGGGGAGAAAAGGCCACTGCTGGAAAGGCCTTGAAGGCCGCCCCATGAAGCGTAGCCCGAGCCTTGTTCTCCGGAACCTCGTCACCACTGCTGCTTCCTCTCTGCCCCTGAGGGACTCATGTCCCGTTTTCTTTACCAGACTCTAAATGTGACTACTGATTACTGCGCATTATTCCTGACATCTCTCTGGTACAATGGAACAGTCATATGAGGGGCAGCAAGACACTTTAAGGTGACCAAGATGAGTTTGCATTGAACGTGCAGGGTGAGTGTGAGTTCAGGTATAACTGAGCAAAGCAGAGACTTGAAATTCAGCAAAAGCAGCATCTCTTGGAAATGGTGAGCAGAGCATGGAGAGCGAGGCTGGCAGCGGGGAAGGAGCACCACTCCGGGGCAGAGGTGGGGCCCCTGGGCGCATCCCTCCCTCGCTGCACTTGCGCGCATCTTAGCACAGCCTGGCCACTAGACCCCTCCCGGTGCCCGTCGGACCGCAGAGCAGGCGGCCCCGGGAGAGGTCCCCCTCCACGGGAGGCCACGTGCTGGGAGGCGCCCGGACGGAGGTGCGGGGACACAGGTCCTCCGGCCGAGAGACCAGGGGTGAGCTGCTGCCCCCAAGCCCCGCAAAGCTGCGGATCTGAGAGCAGTGTGATTTAGAGCGTTTTGTAGCCACTAAACTTGGGGGCGGTTTCCTGTGTAGCAAAGGCGATGGGGAGAGTAAGGCTCGCGCGCCTCCTAAGCCCGCCGGGCCTGGACGGCTCATCCTTCAAAATGGGGTTTGGGGCTTCTGCTCTGGTCTGTACGGAGGGTCAGCTAAAGTCAAAGGCCCGCGAGTAACAACAAGCTAAAACCAGAGAATAAAATAAGGTGTCTCCCAGTCAGGAAAGGAGCTGCCCCGGGGTGACGGGGGCGCGGAGACAACTCCAGGAGAGACTAGGTTACTGAAGTGCTGCCCGGGGCCACCGCTCGTGCGCGCTCCCAGTGGTGGCGATGGGTGGGCCCCTCTACACACTGCCATCAATAAACAGTCGCGTCGGTTTTAAAGAAGCTATTCCTCTGCCCCCAGGTGGACCGTTGCCTGGAAACCAAGGATCCGCAGAGCAAAATAAGCATGAGAAGCAACTAACTACACACTATTGATGCATCCACCCATGAATAGCCATTTTCTGGGAGGACGCACATGGTCATAAACGCTTTATTTATCCTTCCGGACACAGTGTCACCGGTTGGTCCCTGGAGGACCTGCTCCCGTAAGGCTTTTCTTTCCAAAGTACCCATCAGCAGTAAGTGTCACGTATTCGCTTCCTGCGTCAGTTTCAACCTTGAGGACACGGGACAGCAGGGAGTGGACGGTGGAAGCTCCAGCCACTGCCGTTTGCAAGGACATCTGAGCGTGCAGGCTGACCACATCCATGGTGTGAAATCCACTCCCATCTGCTGTGGGGCGGCCCTGGGCTGTGGCCCTGATCTCCCCATGTATGAACCTCTCACAGCCGCATGCACCCAGGGGTGGCCCACAGCCTGGTCCCAACACTGAGGAGCAAATCCTCGCTCTGCTGGGGCCCTGGGACCCCACAGGGCGTCTGGGCAGCCCTCTCTCTGCTGCATTGGCTTGGTCTCCTTCCTGAGATGGGTGACAGATTCCTTTCTTTTGATGATCTGTCCTCACACATCGTATGTTCAAGACAGAGACGTTGGCTGTAACCCACGTGCCTTTTTCCGGGCATTGAATCCTGACCTGAGGACCCGAGAGGCAGATCCCCACTGGGGTCCCCTAGAGGTCCCTGCAGGCCCCTCACCCAAGGAGAGGCTTAGCCATTGGACGACAAGCAGCACTGGAAGAAAAGGATGGGGCTGGGGGAAGCCCTCTGGGGACCTGATTCTCTTCCCGCCTCGGAAGGGAGACAAGGACGGAGGACGGGAGGGAGAGCAGCTCCAAGCAGAGGGGCAGAGCCAGGGACCCCTGGCGGGTCTGAGCGGCTGGTGTCCAGGAGGGGCAGAGATGCAAGCCCAGAGTGGCCAGCGCCAGGCCCAGCCGGTGCCGCACTTGCTGAGCTCAGGGAGGTGGCCGGAAAGAGACTTCCTCGCAAAACCGGTCTGAGAGCAGCTCGTTTTCCTCTGTGTGACCCCCTCAGGGTCAGCTGTGGTAGAGCTGAAGCGGTTGCAAGTCGCAGGAACGCCCTCACCTCTAGGAGGGTTTTCTTGATCCTGTGCCCGTACCAAGTGGGTTACTGGAAGCACCAGACTGACTTTTATAAGTACCACAGGCATGTCTAGCTTTTCAAGCTTCAGCAAAGAATTTTTTTCCATAAACAGTATGAAACACACAATAAAAATTCAACAAAGAGACATTGTCTTGATTCATTCGTGCTGTGATTTTGCCTTTCCCAAAACTGGTATAAATTTTTAAGCAGTGTCAATATATAAGCATTTCATGAGTAATTAATTCAACAGATGTCAAGTCAAATGTTTTAATTTACCATTGGAAGGAATTTAGCTGATGTCACTTTTGTTAAGATGGGGGTTCACAGTACTTAGACTTTTCCTAGTACTTCAAGAAAAAATTATAAATAAAATACAAGAAAAAGAAAACGGACGTCAGGTGTCTCCAGGTCTCTAACAGCACTGGATGTGAAAAGGTGAACACAATACAGAACAAACCAACACGGAAACTCAGCTCCCAAGTCTGTGCTTGCTTTCTTCCAGTGAACTACACATGAGGGGGGAGCAAAACTTTGAAATAAGAGTATCGTTTGCGACTGCTGTCCCATTGATGAGACCCAGCACCGTGGGCACAAAGACATAGATAAAGCGGCATGTGTGGGTGTGTTTATACAAATAGACGCGCCCAGGGCAACAGTCTGCAGAGCTTAAGCAAACTAACATAACCCCCTTAATACGCTTTAGCTAGTGTTTTTTTTTCAAATTATAAAATAAAACTTCCCCAAATTAGAAACCATAAATATTTTAGGTATCGTGCAGGGCAGAAATATCGTTTCGTTAGTTAACCGACTGTCTCTCGCATCTGAGGTTAAATTGCTGCTCTTCCAATATCAGGATTATCACTAAGGACAAGCGGCCACCTGATCCTGGCTCCCATGGATCTAAGAAGGCCCTGTGTTCCCAGGGTCACTGCAGCTTAGTTGAACTGAACTGGTGTCAGGGAGAATGAAAAATGGGGACACATCTATAGGTTCAGGAGCAGATCGTTCTGAGAAACCTTTTATCTTCAAAGTGTCGCCTCTGTTTCCATTGCTCTCATATATTTCTCAGCCTTGTAGACAAAACCACAAACTGAGAGAGAGACGGAGGGAGGGGAGCAGCGGGTCCGGTGAGGGGGCTCTGTGAACTCTTCAAATCCTCGTCAGGACCATCCAGTTCCCAGTTTGCTAATGAGAACCAGACGATGCACACGAGCCAGTGCAGAGGAGAACCAGTGCGGTGACGAAAGCCACGTCATGAAAATCCACAGGTGACAGGGGTTGAGACTGTGCCTGGTCTCGGGCTGTGGCATCACCCAGGTGGTTTATAACCGAGATTAAAAGCAAACCCAGGGGCTGTACCAGCACTGCCCAAGTACCTCCTCATGTGCGGATGGAAACAGGATGAGTTTTGACGGGAGAAGTGATGTGTAAGGGAGGAGTTGCCCCCAAGAGCCGCAGTATAACCAGAGCCGTCCTTCTTTAAACTTTGCATCCAAAGGTGCTGTTTTGTGCTATAGGCTGGCTTTGCCTTACTAATCTGAGTCACAGGTGACAAGGTCTCTCAAAGGGCCTGTGATGATGAATGAGGAGAAAGATCTTGCCACCAACCTCTGTACACCATCCCACAGGTACCGAGCACGTCTCCAAACACCATCCCCTGAGATTGTAGGAGGGTAAGGAACAAACAAGCACCCAAATAAACAAGAAATTAGAACAGGAGCAAAGATCACGGACAATGTGGAACCATGTGCAATGAGGCAAAAGGTGGACGGGGGCAGGGCAGCGGCTTGAGAGGCTCCTAGTGCGCGAGTACCCCAGGGCCGCAGCAGCAAAGTGCCACGCTTGGGGCGGCTCAAACTCAGAAATGCATTCTCTCAGTTCTGGAGGACTGGAGGCCAGACCTCCAACATTCAGGAGTCAGCAGAGCCATCAGGAGGCCCAGCGTCTAGTGGGGCTGGTGACCACAAGCTCTCCTCAGGATGGGATGCATGCCTCCCTCCCGGCCCGTGTCCCCGGGGGGCTTCTCCCTGCGGGCCTGTAGGATGGGGACCCAGCCTAATGACCTCACCTTAACTTGCTCATAAAAGGCCACATTCAGAGGCACCAGGGGTCAGGACTTCAACATGCCTTTTGGGGGGGCAAATGCAACCATGGTGGTAGGTGGGGAAATAAAAGTGAAGGGGGCCGAAATGTGTCTGTTGTGATGGCAGCCTGTGTAGACAGAAGACCAGGCCAGAGGGAGTGAGAGTCTCTTGGACACGGGGTTGGCCTCGGGGAGGAAGGAAGGGCAAGGATTCAGGGAGACGCAGAGATGGACCGTGAGGACAACCTGCTACATCCAAATGACAGGTGAAGACATGGAAGAGACTGATCTCTGATTCTTGTTTTGTTTCTGCCAGGGATTATTTGATCCTTACCCTACGGCGTCTTTGTCTGTGTTTAGACTAGATTGCTCCTTTATGAAAACAGTGGTGACGGAAGCCTAGGATCTCCCTAACGTTTCTGCTGAGTGGCTTCCTGGGCAAGAGCTTCTAAAGCTCTCTGCATCATCAGAAAAGCTAACAGAGGCATCACCCGATAGGATTCAAATATTTCAAGACGTGAATTGTCTTCTACAAAGAAAAAGAGTTATGACTGTGGAACCTGTACCTTGCTAAATCTGTAACACTTTCCTAAGGCTAGGCTGTGGCTTTGCTTTTCTCATATAAATAAACCGCTTATATTTAAAATGAATACTGCACTTAGCATTCTACTTCAAACTCCTAACTATGCCAACACATACAGAACCATTTCCAGCGCAGCTCACAAGCCTGAAGCTACACAGGGATTGTTCCATCACTGGCAGCAAAAGGAAGGAGGATCTGCTTGAGTTTAAATTGGGAGCAATATTAGAATTCAATTAACTGGTTAAAACAGTTAAATATTTATAAAAGAGTCCCTCCTACAGGGCAGAAAAGAACTCAGTTTGCCATATTCCATACGTGAGACCTGGAAAGTTAAAAACTACACTCTGAGGCGTGTCCTTCGCACAGTTGGCTACTTCAGCCAAATCTGTGCCCAGACCCCTCAAACGTCCTGAATGAGTGACACCGAGTTAGACCAGAACTTGCCATTTGGCTTATTTAATCCAAATACGATAAAGTTATAGTCACTCCCAAAAGGCCAAACTCTCACAGAAAGCGGAGGCTCGTGGATTCTGACGAAGACGACGCCTCACGCAGCGGACAACACAGAAGGGGCCCGGGCAGGCGGCAGGGTCTGTGGACTCGGGCAGGTGGCTTACCAGCCCCGCACTTCAAGTCCTCACCTCTGAGAAGACTGTAACCCTGGGCATCCCTGCAGACTCCCAGTTGTCATAGCACCAAGCAGAATCTCCAGTGCTTGCCGATTTTCCTTTTGTCCTCCCGTGAGCGAGTGCTGCCTGTGGAACATGGCTGATTTCCCTGTTCGCTCTTAGGTCTGTTACGTGTAGGACCAAGGGCAGCTCGGGACTCACACACATGCCTGGGCCTCGGGGTCTGAGCGCAGTGGAGGGTTTGGAGTGTCCTGCACTGGGAAGGGGGGCTGAGCAGCTGCGAACACAGAGACTCACTTCACTACTCCAACATGGGCTTGGTCATCGAGAAGTCGAAGCACTTCTATTTCAATACCTCTGGTTACTTCAAGCTCTGAAACACCGTGGATCACTCCATCTCTAAAGAAAAGGAAGCCACGTTCTCCTGGGCCTTCCCTCCCCACTCCTGGATGCTGTCCTGATGAGCCTGGTCCATTGTCCATGGGGCCCTGCCGTGTGCCCGTCATTGGCCCCTTGATGGTGACCAGGGCTCATCGTGGGAAGACTGAGGTCCTTATTCCAGCAGAGGCCTCCACTTGAGCGGTGAGCGGAGAATCCGGGAAGCACACACCAGGCAGACTAACACGAGAGCGCTGTTCCCAAAGCGCTTCCTTCCCCAAACTTGAGTTTCACTTAGTATAAACGTGTTAAGGAAGTCAGAGATTAGGGATGCTGTCAACTATGATAAACAGCTTTCTGAATGAAAATCTAACACAGTGTGCCTTTTTGGTCAACACGTTTTGACCATTATCCTGTTAAATTAAATGGGAAACTCCAGCAATTTTGAAACTTTACCCGGAGTCTGAACACTACTGGATATTTAAACTTTCCCCTGTTCTGCTGCTTTGTTTTCCAAATGACAAAGGACAAAAGGACTGATCTAGCATAATCAGTCACTTAACATCCATCATCAAAACTGTGCTTCCAGGATTTATCCTCACAAAGGATCTAATCACAGAAAATTCCTCGGAGGACTCTTGTGAGGGATAAATTAGCTGATGCTGCAAAGTTTTTAAAACAGAAAATGGACTAAAGTAACTGCCCAAGACATTTTGTATTGTTCAATATGATGAATGCGATCACCCACGCAGCTGGGAATTCCTCTTCCATCTGAAGAAGGTGCCTCTGGACTATTTTGTTTGTCCGTGGCCTCCTTCCCAAAGCAACAGAAGAGCGTCCAGAAGTCCCCAGGTCATTGCTGCTTCTCAGCTGCTCCCAGCAGATGCGAGAGGCAAACGTAGACGGGCTCAGGCAGCTTCCTACCATCGCCCCTGCGACAGGCTTATATGTAAACGTGGAGAACACCCCTGAGTTTCTGATACTGAGAAGTACCAACCGCTGAGCTCGAGAGAATAATAAAAATAAATAAGTAGTGTTCTGGAGATGCGGTGCTAGAAAACAATCGATGTATCTATCCGAGGCTGCGTCTCTCCCTCCCCGCCCTGGTTCCTCCAACCTGGTACAGACAGAGCGCGTTTCGGCCTGAATGGCGAGGCCTGTCGGTCAGCAGAGTGGACACAATGTGAGACAGAACACGCCAAGGTTTGTGACTGGAGAGCACAGCTGGAATGCCAGCAGCTTCCTTCCTTTCACAAGAGATGGTTCAGAGAATTTCTCCCACAAAGGAAAATAAAAGACTGAAGAGGGAACAGTCGGGAAGCTCGGATCAGGAGAATGACCGGCAGGAGACGGGCTCCCTGGAATCCCTCATGGTCAGTCCCACCGCCAGCCCCGACCCCGGGCACCGCCGGGGCTGTGCCTGGACCAGGCTCTGAGCTCTGTCCTCTCCTTCCTGGTGGAGAGAAAGGCCATGTAGCCTCTGCAAGCTCCACTCAGAACTTAAAGGATCTTTGCTACCTTCTGTCAAACCCTGGACCCAGGTCCCAACAGTGGCCTCATGTTTTCACTCGTCAAATGCACGTGCAGACAGCACTTTAGTGATGATGCCCCAGCCGCCGGACACCAGGGATGGAGCTTCTCATGCAGGGTCCACAGCATCCTTCCCAAGGCTGCGTGGAGGGAGGGCCAATCAGACCCTGTGCTCCCAGGGGTCTCTCCCTACCTGTGTCACAGTTCCCCCCCGAGCCCTGGGGGGACCCACCAGGTCAGCCCTCATCTCTGCCTACACTTTGTACACAATTCGGGCTGAAACAAACACCCTGTCAACGTTTTTACAGAACGAGAGTGTCCAAAGTGAGAACAGGGCTTCAAATACACAGATAAATTCGATGTCTATATCAATAACCAGTTAATTTTATGAAATTTGACTTTCTTCAAGACTGTACAGGGACTTCCCTGGTGGCTCAGTGTTTAAGAATCTGCCTGCCAATTCAGGGGACACGGGTTCAATCCCTGGTCCGGGAAGATCCCGCATGCCGCGGAGCAACTAAGCCCTTGCACCACAACTACTGAGTCTGCTTTCTAGAGCCCGCAAGCCACAACTACTGAGCCCACACGCCGCAACTACTGAAGCCCAGATGCCTAGACCCTGTGCTCCGTAACGAGAGAAGCCAGTGCAACGAGAAGCCCGCACACTGCAACCAAGGGTAGCCCCGCTTGCCGCAACTAGAGAAAGCCCGTGCGCAGCAACGAAGACCCAACGCAGCCAAAAATAAATAAATAAATTTATTTTAAAAAAGAGACTGTACAATACCTCTTACACTACCTTATATAAGAAAAATAATAATTTTTGAGATAACAGAAGGGCTTAGAAATAGTATTTTATAATAAAGCTAGTATGAAAGATTTTATTTTTATAATCTGTATTTTATTAGGCTTCACATTTTTGTGTGCATTGAGGAGTGAATATTTGGAATATATAAGTTGAATGCCAAGATACTATTTCCTGTATTGAATTAAATGAATTGCCCATTTTAACTCATCTGCTCTCTGTGGTTTATGTTAGGATATGTTTATCCAGCTGCTTTCTATAACTACATAATGTTGCAATATCACCATAAATGCATCTAGCCACCAAAACTAAAATCTGCCTTCCTCCTCTTATATAACCAAGTCTAATATTATCATTCCAGACTTGATTAAAGCCCTTAGTCGGTCACCTTTAAGCCAAGGGGACGATGACCCTGGTGGGCCTGACTTAATCAGTCTGAGGCCTTGGAGGAGCTGAGAAGACCCTCTGTGGGAACCAGGACCAACCTTGGCCCTGAAGTTTCCCACCCACCGCTGGGGTCTCCCCTGCTATCCCAGCCCCACCATGTCAAAGCTGGTTTCTTGTTGTAAACCCCTCCCTGTTCTTCTCTGGTAGGACTTTGATAAGTCCCTCAATCTAATCCCCTTCTGTACAGATTTACCAGAACCTACGAGGGGCCAGAAACTGTGCTGGATGCTGAGGGTCCCGAGGTGAGCGTTGTAGGCTTTGTCCTCACATCATTCGGAGGCCACAGGAGGGATGGGAGTGGACAGGTGGCCACAGTGCATGAGCTGCGTCCAAGCAGTTTTCACGAAGGGGATGGGCTCTTCCTAAAGCCCACAGGGACCCCGAGAGCATCAGGGCTGGAGGACAGGTGCGTGGTCACCAGACACCACACATGGGTGGGGCGAGCAGGTGGGAACGACATCCCCGCAAGCCTAAGGATTCCATGATGTTGGATGAAAGAGCACAGTGAACTGAGGACCTAGGCTTGGTGCTGGACGCTCCGCCAGCACCTCTCCTGAGCCCAGAGTCCCCTCCTGCAAGAGGTGTGGGCAGGGTGTCTCTCCCTGGGTGTCCTGTGGTGCCGTCTTGTTACCTGGACAGGTCCCTACTTCTTTCTATTCCTGGGAGCCTGTTCCTGGCTTCTGCTGGAGGGACTCCAAGGTTTGATGGGATGCTGAGAAGACTTGGGTGCTTTTTCTTGACCAACCAGAACAACCTGTGAATTAGCATAATTTTTTATTTTGGGCAGTGCTTCCCAACAATCAAAGATGTGAAATTTAAATAGTCAAAATCAACTTAGCAGTCAAAGCTTTAGTATCTCACCTTAAGACCATGAGTGTGGGGAGCCCACCTGGGGAGGCCAGACCGTGGCTCCAGCGACGTGGGGCTGAAGCCACTGATCTCCTAGCGTGGCCATTCTCCTGAGAGAGGAGTCAAATGCTGCCTCCACATTTTCAACTAAATTCATATAGTTTTGTGTTCAAACTCAGTATGTCAAGAACAAAAAGCCACTTGTAATTACATGTGATTTTGTGATTTCACGCAGATGTTACAAGGTTTCAATTTGCAGTTTAAACACTTGCCTCCCCTTCTCCCTACCCGGAACCAGGAGCAACTGTGGTGGCCAGGAGCGGCCGGGTAGCAGGGCTGATTGTTAGCACCTCCCCCCCGGAAGATCCCCCCAGAGTAGTCTGAACACAGCAGCAGGGGCAGGCCCGGCACCTCGTGTCCTGCACCAGCTTCTTTGACATCTCAGAGACCCAAATGTCAATAATTGCAGTTTTCCATGGAAATTTCACCTAAAGTTTTGGACACATTAATTTCTTTGAAACTTCATCCAGGAGGTTTCATACATATGGTGATTTTAAAACCTTAGAAAAATAAATGGCTACACAACAAAATATTCAGTTTGGGATCTCAGTATTCATGAAGTCTGATTAAAGTATCCTGCTAGTTTCTATTTAAATCATTTTGTGATAATTTCCAAGTCCTTGGGACAAAATCTTTGTGTGCTATTTCAATATCTAGGCATTGAGCCCACTGCTAACAGTTTGGATTATTCAAGCACTTGTTTTGTTACCATATAAAATTTAGACATACAACTCTGAATTTGTTTTCCCAACCAATTATGAAGTATATTTATTGTAAAAATGGATTACTTACAAATTTTGCAATGCCCCATAATCGTACTTCCCAGTGAGAAATATGCATTTATTCAACATACATAAATCAGTCAAGGGGGTACACCACATACACAAAAGAAAAGACAAAAATCACATGGTCATCTCAATAGATGCAGAAAAATCCTTTGATAAAATTCAACATCCATTCATGATAAAAACTTTCACCAAAGTGGGTATAGAGGGAACATTTCTCAACATAATAAAATATTTATGACAAACCCACAGCCAATGTAATATTCAATGGTGAAACGCTGAAAGACTTCCTGCTAAAATCTGGAATGAGACAAGGAAGCCCACTGTCACTGCTTCTATTCAACATAGTATTGGAAGTCCTATGCCATAGCAATCAGACAAGAAAAAGAAATAAAACGTATCCAAATTAGAAGGGAAGAGGTAAAATTGCCACTATATGCAGATGACATGATACTACATATAGAAAACCCCAAAGACTCCACACAAAAACTATTAGAACTGATAAATTAATTCAGCAAGGTAGCAGGATACAAGATTAACATACAGAAATCTGTTGCATTTCTTTACACTAACAATGAAAGAGAAAGTTAAAAAAAATCCCTTTTAAAATCATGTCAAAAAAATAAAATACCTAGGAATAAACCTGACCAAGGAGGTGAAAGACTTATACACTGAGAACTATAAAATGTTGATAAAGGAAATAAAAGATGATTCAAGGAAATAGAAAAAAATCCCATGCTCTTGGATTGAAAGAATTAATATGGTTAAAATGGCCATACCACCCAAAGCAATCTACAGATTTAATGTCATTCCTATCAAATTACTCATGACATTTTTTACAGAACTAGAACAAATAATTGTAAAATTTATATGGAACCACAAAAGACCCAGGATTGCCAAGGTTATCCTTAGGAAAAAGAACAAAGGTGGAGGCATAACCCTCCCAGACTTCAGACAATACTACAAAATTACAGTAATCAAAACAGTGTGGTATTGGTACAAAAACAGAAATATGGATCAATGTAACAGAACAGAGAGCCCAGAAATAAACCCACACACCTATAGTCAATAATCTTTGACAAAGGAGGCAAGAATATACAATGGAGAAAAGACAGTCTCTTCAGCAAGTGGTGTTAGGAAATCTGGACAGCTGCATGTAAATCAATGAAGTTAGAATACACAAAAATAAACTCAAAATGGCTTAAAGACTTAAATATAAGACATGACACCATAAAACTCCTAGAAGAAAACATAGGCAAGACATTCTCTGACATAAATCGTAGCAATGCTTTCTTAGTTCAGTCTCCCAAGGCAAAATAAATAAAAGCAAAAATAAACAAATAGGAACTAATTAAATGTATAAGATTTTGTGCAGCAAAGGAAACCATAAACAAAATGAAAAGACAACCTATGGAATGGGAGAAAATAATTACAAATGATGTGATTGACAAAGGATTAATTTCCAAAATATACAAACAGCTCATGCAGCTCAGTATCAAAAAACAAACAACACAAGCAAAAAATGGGCAGAAGACCTAAATAGACATTTCTCCAAAGAAGACATACAGATGGCCACAAGGTAAATGAAAAGATGTACAGCATCTCTAATTTTTAGAGAAACGCAAATCAAAACTACAATGAGGCATCACCTCACACCAGTCAGAATGCCTATTATCAGAAAGTCTACAAACAATAAATGCTGGAGAGGGTGTGGAGAAAAGGGAACCTTCCTATACTGTTGATGGGAATGTAAATTGATGCAGCCACTGTGGAGAACTGTATGGAGACTCCTTAAAAAAATAAAAATAGAGTTACTGTGTGATCCAACAATTCCATTCCTGGGCATACATCCAGAAAAGACAAAAACTCTAATTCAAAAAGATACTTGCACCCCAATGTTCATAGAAGCACTATTTACAATAGTCAGGACATGGAAGCAACCTAAATGTCCATCGACAGATGAATGGTTAAAAATATGGTACATATATACAATGGAATACTACTCAGCCATAAAAAAGGATGAAATAATGCCATTTGCAGCAACATGGATGGACCTAGAGATTATCATACTAAATAAAGTAAGTCAGACAGAGAAAGACAAATATCCTGTGATATCACTTATATGTGGAATCTAAAAAAATGATATATATGAACGCATTTACAACACAGAAACAGACTCACAGATATAGAAAACAAACTTATGGTTACCAAAGGGGAAAGAGAGGGTGATAAATAATGAGTTTGGGGTTAGCAGATACAAACTACTATATATAAAATAGATAAACAACAAGGACCTACTGTATAGAGCAGGGAATGTATTCAATACCTTGTAATAATCTGTTATGGAAAAAAATCTAAAAATATATATATAACTAGTTATATATATATATATATGTATACATATGTGTGTATATATATATCTGAACCACTATGTTGTATACCTGAAACTAGCACAACATTGCAATTCAACTATACTTCAATTTAAAAAAAAGAAATATGTGCATTTATATATGAATTTCTTTCTTCACTCCTGCAGGGAATTTTCAAATGATGTGTGTGGTACTTTTTAAACACATATTTAGCTTTGAAAATATAGCTGAAAACATTAAGGCAGAGCTCAAAACGATTACACAAACTAAAACTCCACATGAAGCATCTTATGGGTTCCTTTGCCATTTAGTTAGAAGTTAACTAAGTGTTAGCAGTAAGTTAGTGTTTGTAGCAGTTTTGCGTCTTGTCTATAAAATGCTTCTCCTACTCTGGACCATGAAGAAATTCTCTTATATTATCTTTAGAAGCTCCATTGTTTTGCCTTTCACATTTATGTCTGAGATCCACCAAGACTTGAGTTTTATGAGCGTTGCAAAGTAAGGGTAAAATTTCTCTTTTTCTTCCCCATATGGATACATGAGTATTCCAGCTCCCTTTATTAAAATGATCATTTCCTGACTGTCCTGTACTGGGATTTTGTCATATACCCTGTGCCCATGTGTGTGAGGGTGAATTCCTAGATTCCTACTCTGTTCCATTAACCTAGTTAACTATTTATGTGCCAACACCAAGCTACCTTTATTATTGTAGCTTTATAGTAAATTCTGATGCAAGCATGGCCAGCCCTCCTAACTTGTTAATGACCTTTTGTACTTAGAATCAATTTGTCAGTTTCCACTCACATGTGCATATGCACACACACACGCTTAACTGACACGGGGAAAGAGAGAAGCCCAACTCCAGGCCCCTCTAGACAACCTGCAACACCCTGGTGATGGTCAAGTCCAGGGGCACATGTGCTTCAAAACTGAGACCCGGTTGCAGGGCTAGAGAATGATTCCCCTTCCCCCACCTCACCACATCACTCAAGGCCCACTTTCAACAGTTCCTCTTATCTGGTACATCGTGTCTGGCTATCAAAGAAAAATTAGAAGACACACTAAAAGACAAAGCCCACGATCTGAAGAGGAAGCAGAAGAATAGTAACCTGACGTGGTGGGGTGTTGGAATCAGCAGACCAGGAATTCAAGACACTGTGATGATTATGCCACTGGCTCTAATGGGCACATCAGGCAAGAACAGATGAGCCATGTAAGAAGATAGGGAAATTCCAAGAAAGAACCACAAAATATGCTGGAGATAAAAGAAAAGGTAAAAGAAAGGAAGAACATCTTTAATGGGCTCTGCCGACTGCACAGCTGAGGCAAGAATCCCGAAGCTGGAGGACATCACGGTAGAAACCTCCAGCCTTGAAAAGCAAAGAGAACAAAGACAGAAAAACAGAGCAGAATATGCCCCGCATGTAACAGGAATACCAGAAGGAGAAGGAGGAGGGACAGGGAAGAAGAGAGATTTGAGACAATAATGTCTGACAATGTCCCCAAATTAACATCAGACACTAAACCATAGACTCAGGAAGCCCAGAAAACCCCAGGCAGGATAAATGCCAAAAGCATTCACCTTGGCTTATCAACTTACATTTGCTTCCGCTACCTTCATATGATTTGATTCTACAGTAAAATTGTAGACTGTTTGAAATACAGTTTTATGGTCTAACTTTAATTTTTGCCCAAAGTTTGGTCAATTTTCCCAAGAGGAGTCCAACCTTTCTCTGTTCTGTTTAGTGTTAATCTTAATAAAATCAATTTCTGTATGTTTAAGTGTTTCTTGATTGATTGATTTACCTAGATTTACCCCTGCACCACACTACTCTCCTTTTATAGTTCCCTAACATAATATCACAATTAGATAAATCAAAGGTTTTATTATAACTCCTCTCTTGACATTTCTTTTCCCACTGTCATCAACTGTCTACTGATTTTTGGTCATATAGCTTCACCTCTCTAGGCTTCGTTTTTATATTTATAGAATAAAAAGACTAAATAAAATAATACATTTCTAAATTTTCTTTCAAGTCTAATATTCTTGCTTTGTTCTTTGAATCTACTGAATTTCTACAATGAAAAAGATGGTCTTACACGCTCTGTTTCAATTGACACGTGAGAGGGGGTGTGCCCCGGGAGCTCTAGAGCCTGGTGGCCTGGGACACGTTTCATTCGTTTCCAGGCTGCCTCAGCAATGCCAGGCTTGCTTCTGGGAAAGTTTCCTCTTAAAGAGGAGAAGAAAATGATGGATGATGGAGAAAATCTTATTTCATTTTTCTTCAGCTAAATGCTTTGCCTGTTGTTTCTATACTCAAGATATAAATTTGGGAATGAGGTTTTTAAAATGCTTTATTTTCTTCTAAAATACAACCACATATTTAACCTATTTCCTGTTGAAACACATGTGCCATTTTTAAATAATCAGCACATCTGGATACCAAAGATGAATCTTGGTCTCCTAATGACTCGTTTGAAAGAAGGTGCAGTAAAACTCCAAGCCCATGGGATTTCCCTAAGCGTAGGGTCTTTCACCAGATTGAAATCTCTCTTTCTGGAAGTTGGAACACCAGCTACTGTATGCAGAGTGCTGTGGCCTTTAGATTTTAGTATCTTGAAAGATGCCCTTAAATTGGGGATGAAAAAGGCCTTGGAGCTTTGACAGGCATTTATCAGGATTAAAGTAATCCAAACGGGTTTGATTCATGCTCCGCCGTCTGGATCCTGGATTTAAACTGCAGATGTCTGGGGGAAAAAAGTCATTTTTCTTATATATAGTTTGTGTTCTCTTAAATTTATTGAAGAACTAACTTTAAAATCATTCCATTTAAATGGAATTAAAATTCTGGGGCAGGAAATGGATGAAATGTGGTAATCCTGGAATTTGTTAACTTGTGCAAAATGAACAGCCCTGAGCCCTCAGAGCGCCCTACATTCACGTCCATTATAACATTTCACACACTTTTACCTACTATTTTCGTTAGTTTCTCTTGGAAGTTGAGACCACAATTTCCAACCCCCTTAGTTTATAGAGATAAAAAATACGTCTCTGCATTTGATTTGGGGGCTGACAATACACTCCATGAAGGTGAGATTATTTTGGTAGAATATTAAGAATGTGAAACACTTACTCTCTCATTTCATGATGGGTTTTCACCTCTCACTCCTTTGTGTCCCCCTACGTATTGCAGGTACCCCCCATGGCACTTTATGAACATCATTCTCAGAGGGCCGTCTGAGGCTCCTTCCACCAAACCCTCCTTCTTCTCCATCATCCTTCACACGTGTCAGACCTGCCTCTCACGCCGAAGGCTCTCCTGCCTTGGTTGTCTCCTCCCCTCTTTTTTGTCACAAGTGTTAAGTCCTAATAAATCTCTTGCATTTCTAACTCCTGTTCGACATCTGCTTCCCAGAGACCTAGGCAGATACAAAAAAGTTGTAAACCAAGTAATGCAATTTTCTAAGCTGAATCCTCTTCTTTGCTCACTTTTTCCTGAATTTTACATTGCGTATCAAACAATATAAAGCTGTTTCCTCTCCAAATGCTGATTAGAGACATTGTACGTCTTTTACTTGTAGCAATTTTCTGTATCAAACTCTTTATAAGATATTAATCCAAAATCTTTGGTCACTTTAATTAGTCAGGTTGATTTTTTAAGAGGAGTTTGTGGCTTTTAACAAAATCGAGAGGGTGACACAGAGATTCCCATACACCCCCTCCCCAACACAGGCACAGCCTCTCCATTATCAACATCAGCCACTAGGGGGTGCATTCGTTACAATTGATGAGCCTGCGCTGACCATCAAAATCACCCAAAGTCCATAGTTTACCCTTGGCTTCACTCTTGGTGTTGTACGTCCTATGGGTTTGGACAAATGTATAATGACACATAACCAACATTATAGTAGCATACAGAGTATTTTCACTTCCCTAAACATCCTCTGTGCTTGGCCTGTTCGTGTCCCCACCTTGACCCTCTGGCAACCACTGGCCCTTTGCTGTCTCATGTTTACTCTTTGCAGAATGTCATGTGTTAGAATAATACAGTATGGAGCCTTTTCTCATTGGTGTCTTTCATTTAACGACATGGACTTAAGGTTCTTCCATGTCTTTTTATGGCCTGACAACTCATTTCTTTTTAGTGCTGCATCATATTCTATTGTCTGGATGGACCTCAATTTATCAACTCAGTCACCTACTGAAGGACACTTTGGTTGCTTCCAAGATTTGGCAGTTATGCATAAAGTGGCTATTAACATCTGTGTGCAGGTTTTTGTGTGAACATAAGTTTTCAAGTCCTTTGGGTAAACACCAAGTAGCATGATTGCTGGATCGGATGATAAGAGCAGGTTTAGTTTTGTAAGAAACCAGCAAAGTGTCTTCTAGAGCTGTTGGCTGCACCAGTTGGCTGCACCATGTTGCGTTCCCACCAGCAACGACTGAGCGTTCCTGTTGCTCCACATCCTCACCAGCATTTGGTGTTGCCAGTGTTCTGGATTTTGGCCATGCTAATAGCTGAGTTGTGGTATCTGGTTGTATTTGCATTTCCCTGATGACTCATGATACGGAGCATCTGTTCATATGCTTATTTGCCATCTGTATACCTTCCTTGATGAGGTGTCTGCTAAGGTTTTAGCCCATTTTTTTAATCAGGTTGCTTGTCTTCTGATTGTTAAGCTGTAAGAGTTCCTTGTGTATTTTGGATAACAGTCCATTATCAGAAGTGCCTTTGCAAATATTTTCCCACTGTATGTGACTTGTCTTCTCATTCTTTTGACATTGTCTTTCACAGAACAGAAGGTTTTAATTTTAATGAAGTCCAGTTTGTTAATTATTTCTTTGATGAATTGTGCCTTTGGTGTAGTATCTAAAATGCCTCATCGTGTCCAATGTCATCTAGGTTTCCTCCTATATTATTTTCTAGGAGTCTTATCATTATGATTTTACATTTAAGTCTATCATCTATTTGGAGTTAATTTTTGTGAAAAGTGTAAGATCTGTGTCTCATTCATTTTTTTTTTTTTTTGCATGTGGACGTCCAGGGGTTCCAGCGCCATTTGTTGAAAAGACTGTCTCTGCTCTACGTCCTGCCTTTAGTCCTCCATCAAAGATCAGTGGACTGCATGGAGCTTTATTTCTGGGCTCTCTGTTCTGTTCCATTGACCTATTTTGTCTAGTGTCTCACCAGGACCACAGGATGCATAAAACAGTTGCTTTATGGTAGGTCTTGAAGTTGAGTAGCATCAGGCCTCCAATTTTGTTCTTCTTTCTTTTATGTCATCTATTCCGGGTCTTTTGCCTCTCCATATAAACTTTAGAATCAATTTGTTGATGTCCACACAGTAATGTGCCAGGATTTTGATTGGGATTGCACTGAATCTGTAGATCAAGTTGGGAAGGACTGCCATTTTGACTATAGTGAGTCTTCCTATCCATGAACATGAAATATCTCTCCATTATCAAAGTTATTTTTGGTTTTCTTCACCAGAGCTTTGTAGTTTTCCTCATATAGATTTGTACATAATTTATTAGTTTTATATCTCAGTATATCCTTTGGGGGGTGTTAATGTAAATGGAATTGTGCTTTTAATTTCAAATTCCATTTGTTCATTGTTGGCATAAAGGAAAGAAAATTATTTTTTACACTAACCTTGTATCCTGCAACCTGGCTATAATCACATATTAGTTCCAGGAGGATTTTTCACTTCTATTTTTTTTATTTTGTTTTTGTTTTTTGGTCAATTCTTTCAAATTTTCTATGTTGATGATATTGTCACCTGCAAACAAAGACAGTTTTTCATTTTCCTTCCCTGTCTGTACACATTTTATTTCCTTTTCTTGCCTTGTTGCATTAGCTAGAACTTCACGTATGGCGTTGAAGAGGAGTCATGAGTAGACATCCTTGCCTTGATCAGGATCTTAGAAAGGCTTAGAATTTCTCATCATTAAGTATGAAGTTAGCTGTAAATATTTGTGGATAGTTTTATCAAATGGAAAAAGTCTCTCTTTATTCCTAGTTATTTATCATGAATGAGTGTTGGATTTTGGCACATGCTTTTTCTGTCTCTGTTGATATAATCATGTGATTTTTTTCTTTTTCAGTTTCTTCATGTGATGGATTACATCCATTGGTTTCAAACACTAAAGCAGCCTTTCATATCTTAAATAAATCCCACTTGGTCATGACATATAATTCCTTCTACATATTGATTGATTCAGTTTGCTAATATTTTGTTGAGGCTCTTTGTATCTATGTTCATGACATATATTGTTCTGTAGTTTTCTTTCCTTTATTGTCTTTATCTGGTCTTGGTATTAGGGTAAAACTGGCCTCATAAAATGAGTTAGGAAGTATTTCTTCTGCTTCTCCCTATGAAGAAGATTGTAGAGATTTGGTAATATTTCTTCCTTAAATGTTGGTACTTTAATTAATTTTAAAACAAATATTGAAATAAATTGGAGTTATTTGCTTACCATTAATTTGGAGAACCATTAAGTGACTTAAAGTTTTGAACCATGAAGGGCCAATGGAAAGCCAGTGCAGGGTCTCAAGTTCAGAGTCTTCTTTAAAGGTTTGAAATGAGATGGACTGCTGATGAAAACCAGAAAAGTACAAAGCTCACATCTGAGTGTGAATTTAATCTTGAATCTTATTGTTCAAATTCTGGTAGAAAAGTATTTCTAAACTTGTATCATTTTATTGTTTTAAAAAGAGCTTCCAGTACATTTCAAAAAATATATGCTTTCTATAGCAACATTTTGGTTACCCATCCTAACCTTCAAACTCTAAAAATTGCCCTTATTGTTTAAGATGAAGAATATGTAATGACTTGCAATATCTGACAATATTATTGGTTTTGAACATTGACTTCAAAGAATATTTGATCATGTTTTTGGAAAAGAAAACATATATTTGGGTATGGAATTTTTATTTCTTTTTCTACATCTTTATTTTTGGCTGAACTCACAACCTTAAAAAAATAATACTTATATGCCTGTGGTTACGCTGTATGCAGTAATTTTCTCAATAAATCAACTTTAACCCACTCATTATGCTCCTTTAAAACCTGTTTCCACTTGACTTTTCCAGACCTTCCTTTCATGTGCAGCCACCCTCCCATTTCACAATTTTCTGAATTGTGATTCCATTATTTAAATTGGGTAATGGTTACTTAGCTAAGGACTCATTTGTGTAAAATGCATTTACCAAAAAAAATATATTTCAAGGAACAGAAAGATTTCGACTTCACTCTTTCCAGGATGTCTATAAATTTTTAGGCTGTATCATTTTTATAGCTAACATATTTTACTGCATAATATCTTCCAGATATACCTTCGTTAAACTTTTTTTCGTTTTCTTTTTCGTTAAACTTTTATTCACAGTTATTTCATGTCAATTTCTGTTTCCAAAACTTCTTGCTAAGTTCATAATTCTTTTCCATACAACCTCAGTGCAGCGCAGGTAAATTGCAAAAGCAAATATTCTTTTGACTTGTCTTGGTCACTAACATAGATTCTCAGACACTAAAACTGCATGTGAAGTGTCTCTGCATTTTGGTATTTTCAATAAGATGACCTATTTATTAGTCAGGTAGTGTCCAAGATATTCATGTTTTTCATGCTGTTGTATTTAAGAAAAATTTTGTATTTGCATTATCTCTAGGGCATATAATGGGACAAACAACTAATATTTAAGATATTGCTCATTTCATCATCATTTGTATCACCTGAAGGCTATGATTTAGTACTCAGGCATCTAGAAAATAATTTAAGATTGCCTCTTAAATGTTGGTGGTTTACCTGATTATCTGCTATTGAAGAGATTGCAGGTATAGGAGGAGACCAGACACATGGTCAGCATCAGACATCAGCAGGTGTAGTGCTGTTGGAAAGTCGCCAGGGTTTTTTTTCTTTTAAAGAAAAGCTAATTAATATTTATTTGATCACATACCATGACTCTGTCCTGCATCCTCATTTCCTAACATGTAGTTTAATGTATTAATATTTTATTTTAAAATGTTGTATACATTTAAAATAAGGTAACATCTTTTAGTGTCATCAAACATATTCCCACACAGTCAAGTTTGATTAGGATAGATAATCTCTGTATTTTTCAGGGTGTCAGAATTGATGGAAACCTGTAGCCATTAACCACATTTGCCATATAAATACATGAATGGATGAACAAAGGGATGAATGAATATTTGTCGGGGTCAGGAATGACTCTGGGTAGTTCAGAGCAGGTCATTCAACTATTTGTACTGCATTTTTTTATGAAATATGAATAACTGCTCCACTTAAATTACAGGGCTTTTAAGAGAATAAATCTATAAAATGCATGTGGAAGAGAAAATGCCTTGTAAACTCTAAAGCATTAGATAATCTGTGATGTTTTTTAGTAACCAAAAGGAAAAACAAAACCCCCCAAGACATCTCCCCTACTTTAGTAACTTTCATACTTTTGCAATTTTAGTAACTTTAGTGCCTTTGTAAGTTTAGTATTTTAGTAACTTTGGTACTTTAGTAACTCAGCCCCAAGAGACTGGTTTTCAGATAGGTGAATGGTTTGATCCTCTATTAATCTGCATTTTACTTTGTCCATTGACCCAGAAAGTTCTGCTCTGTCTTACAAGATGTCTTTGCCACAGAACACAAAGATCAGACCACATAATACTGCACCAGGAATCACTTGCCTGGCGTAAACACAGCCACATGGTGTTATTCCCACAATGACTTCATTTAAATCTGCTCTTTTTTCCCCTCAAAGAAATCTAGAAAAATCACCAAGTTTCCTTAAACAGAGACAGGGAGGCAGGGAGAAAGAAAAGAAAAAATTCAGGCAAGAAAAGGAAAGACCACTTTTAGTCGAGCTGTCCTTTCGGGGCCACAAAGCCTGACTCTTCACAAAGCACGGTGACATCGGCAGATGCAGAGGGTCAGTGTTGGGGACACACAACCTAGAGGCTAAAGTGGTCCATGAATCACTCCTGCCAGCTATGCCTGCCCCACATTCTAGCCGCCTCAATTCGATACTTTTCCATCTGAGTCACTGTGTTTCCCATGATACGGGCAAAGGGTCTTAACCTAGCTGCACTATAGCCCATCAAATTCTCAATTCTTACTACTTCTATAATTTAACGATTTTTAAAATCAATAGCATCTTTTTCTTGTGTATCAGGTATATGCATGAAAGCAAGGTGTTAGCACTGGGAATTAGGCTAAATCATAGTTCCTTGTAGATCCCAGGCAGCTAAGCATGGGTTAGTTTTTAAACAATTTGGAACTCCTAAATGTCCATTGAACCACCTGCCGGTTTCAGGTGGTTCTTAGGGGAATGAGCGGAAATCAGTAGGAAGAAAAACACGACTTGTGTCCAGTCATGTGGGTGAAGAGTCTCTCGTCTCCACTGTCCATGAGGGTCATCCATGAACCTTGAGGAACTAGAAACTAGGAACAAAAGAAATACTCAGAAGTGCAAAGGAAATTCAAGTGTATTTAACTTGAAGCACCATAGACAAGTAATCACACACCAGGTGACATGTGTCACTACTTATGAATGCTTGAAAATGCTTCTCATTTTCACATAGTATTTAGAGTTGAGCTGCATTAAAAGGATTGCTCTAGGGTGAATGTATTTAGAAAAGGTCATGATGATGATGATGACGATAATGATGATGATGATGATGGATTTTAAGAGAATTCTTGCCTTTGCCTTTGCCTTTGCCTTTGCCAATTGATTTTCCCCTCTGGGCTGTGTTTCCTTCCACCCAGGCTGTTCAAAATACAGAGGCAAAAACACATTCGTCAGCCTACTGACACATTGAAAACTAAGACAGGGCAGCCTTCTGTGTGAGTGGCCAGTGAAATCAACTTCTAGATTTCTGAGTAGCTCCTTGTGTTCTCTTTAAAATTCAACGAAAAGGATGTTCTATGTGCTTACAGTGTGATGAGAAGCAAATGTCAGAGGCACAGTGTGTTTTATGGGCAGACACAAGTGGAGATTTTTGGTCATTTTCTGGAAGATGTTTTAAAAGTTAGCAGGTGCCAAACTGGAGCCACTTAAAAGAAACTAATTCCAAATACTTCACTCTGTTCTCACCAAGGATCCTGTGCTAATAATTTTAGAGGAACTTAGCAATCAAATACACAGTGGGCCTGAAGGAGGCTTAGAAGAAATGCAGAAAGAACCTTGGGCTTGAGCGTGAGTCAGCCTGAGGCGAGTGGATGGTTGATGAGTCAGCCTCTCGAGGCGATGACGCAGTCCCCACAGTAGGTAGTCACGGAGCTGCCGGGGTCTGATGGGGGATCCGCCCGCCCAGAGGGGAGCCTGGGTCTGGGCTCCTTCTGTCCTCACAGCTGCACAAAGATACTTTTCATCCAAATGTTGGGAAGCCCTCCTAGAAACCCAGATAACACATCTCAAGAAAGGGAATGCAAGCCTGACAGAACTGCACCTGGTTTTAAGTATTTTAATCCAGATAAATGCTTCCAGAGAGCATGTCAGCGTGGATTGCCATCATCCTTCAAAACGTTACTTTTGATTGATGTCACAATAAACAAGCCAGTATGACCAGGCCATCCTCTCTCAGAATCCTTGTGTCCAGGCTGGTGAAAAACAAGACCACAAAACTGTCACGTCCACGTTGGTAAGGAGTTGAAGATCTGAATTCTGATATCCTGCTGGTAGGAGCATAAATCAGCACATTTAGGGAAACTGGTTGTCAGTGTCTCAGGCAAAATGTGGCCGTGCAGCTCCGTACACTCTCCTGTGAGCAGGTGCCACGGCCTCCGTAATTCTCTGAGTAACTTCCTCCCCAAGTGCCCTGGGCCCTGGGACGTGCTTCCCCATGTCGTGTGGCAGAGGTGATGGACATCACTCCTGGACAGGCTGTGCTACACGGCAAAGGTGGGAGTGTCCCCCGAGATTATGTTATGTTTTGTGAGACTCCAACTCTGATGACTGAGGGGTGACCACCCCCTCGCTGGCCTTGTAGAGGTTGCAGTGACATAAGGTGTGCAGGGAGAGGCCACGTGGGGAGAGGCCACTGGGAAGGGGGCCACGTAGAAGGGGGGCATGTGGGGGAGACCAAGCGGGGGGAGGCCGCCATCCTGTGACTTTAGGGAACTGACTCACAACACTGTGGTCCGGAAGGGACACGGCCTGAGTGTCTCAGCGGCAGCCGTGGGCGACCCTGAGCAGAGGTCCCAGGTAGGCAGAGCCCGACCTCAGCTCAGACAACCAGGAGAGAATATGTGGGTGTGAGGTGAAGCCACCAAGTTTGAATTGTGGGCCATCCCTCAGTGCCGAGGACAGGACAGGGCAGGACAAGGAACTGAGTCCCGATAGAGCTGATGACTCCATGAAACCCACACACAGTGCGGGTGATGAGAGAAGCCAGACCAGCGAGGAATGCGGGAACTGAGTCATCCACTGACGGGAAGCAACAGGGAAGATAAAGTGAATTACTGGCTGCAGCGTGCCTGGAACTGAGGAGATGCTGCTGACTGCGGACATGTGTGGAACCGGAGTGCCGGGGTCATCTGCAGCTCCATCTGGATGCTGGTTACATTCTCATGTAAAAACCCAGTGAGCTACACGTCCAACACAGGTGCATTTTACATCCATGACACACAGCGGTTTTAAAACTTAAAAACAGGGGGAAAAAAGGAGTATGAATTACATGTGGGTGGGTTGCTTGCTGTAAGGAATTTGGAGATGTTCCTCTGAAAAACTGCAATGTTCCCCGTGGAGTTCAGGTGACCTCACCTGCTTCCAGAACGAAAGACGAGAGGAGAGATCCAAGGTTTGAAGAAAACGGCAAATATTTGAATTAGTTTTTCCAGAGAACCAGGGAGAACATTTTGACCAGAGAGATCCAGCTGGATTTGAGGGAGGAATTAAGGCCGATTTGAAACTGTGATGGTGAGCCTCCTTAGCTCCAACCCCTCCCTCCTCCAACAAGAAGAGCGGCTCTCCTGAACTGCACCAGATGTGGACACCCAGCTTCCTAAGTACCTCGAGAAAAATAGACACGTCACATACGTACACAGGGACAAGAAAGGGCCTGATCCTATGTTTGAATTTAAAAGTGTGCATTTGAGAAGCAATGAAAAACCAGAATTTTCAGGGGGAAAACTTAAACTGATGATGGAATCACCATCCAATATAAGCTTTGTACATGAGCACGTCTGTTGGAGCAGCCAGCATTAGCAAAGAAATTGGACCACAGGAGTCGGGTTCCCACACCAGCCCCACCCTCAGAGTGCTGGGTGGCCCGAGAGTAGCAGGATACTTGTGTCTCTGGATCCCGTATCCCGGGATGATATACTGGCCCTCAAGCAGCTCAGCTGAACTAATGAAAGAAACGGCAGCAGGGGACTGGGGTCAAACCGAGTTCTCCACACCCCTAGTTGGAATTTTGGCCATCGCCAAGGACCCTAATAAATATACTGTGGCCATAGAACTGTTTGGGAATGGACCAAGAGACCCCAGCTGCTGCTCTTCGAGAATTCTTTCTCTTGGTCCTAGATAATTGCCACATTGCAAACTCAGGAAACTGTGAACAGCCCCTCACCAAAGAGCCCCCACAAGGCTACGAAGGAGTTGGACCCCTGTGGCTGGTGCCTCGTAGGAAGAAGAGCCCCTCTCTGGAATCTGACCTCTAAGGCTCCACATCACAGCCTCCGCATTACTGTTCCATCTTAGGGGAATTCTTTCCCTCTCCGGAGCCTCACTTCTCCTATGTGTAAAACAGGGAAAAAATCACCTCCCAGGAGCAGACGGCAGGTCTTCCAGGGACGCTGGCAATCGCTGGTATGACGGGACTCTACTTCATTCCTGAGAAGAAAGCATTTTGATAAGAGATGAAGATACATATATTTTTAAGGACAAGATAAAGGGATTTAAAAACAAATCCATAGCATGATCTTGACAGACCACAGACCCAGCAGCTGAGTGTGGTGTTATGAAAAAGCACCCTGGCACGTGGCCTGTACTAGTTCCCCTGCCCGCCTTCCACGAGGGGCCACACGGGCATTCCCTAAACAGGCACTGCTTTCCTGTAGAAGAACTCATGTGTAAAATTACATTCCTCTCCTACAGCAGAGACCGCCATGCCCACTGAGAGGGCTGTAACTGCAGTTAGGAAGTTCTAGGCCACTCAGAGTCCACTTCCTTTCTTTCCTCTTACCCCTTCATCCCTCAGAGCTCCCACTAACCAGTCGACTGTGTAGATTTCTCATTCTTCGTGAGGGAAAGCTGGTCTTGGCAGATGTGGGAAAAGTAAACAAAATACACTGGGAAAGTTGAAAGTCAGCCAAGGGCTACCCTATGCAGATAATTCAGGCGAGGACGCTATGCACGAGGCCACCTCAGAGCGTCAGAGGGTGTGCAGAGATCGGGGAGGATCTGGAAACATCTGGGGTGGGGTGTGTGTGTGGTTTTCGCTGCCCAGTCGTTAAATAAACAGTCACTAAAGTTTATCACGAGCTGAGGAAGCCCACTTTCAATTTAACACATAAGATGGCATTCGTGCAGAAAAGAACAACCTGAGAGAATAAACTTAACCACTGAAATGGATGTTAAAGCTTCATCCTCTTAGAAACTCAGGGAAAAAAATGGAATCTCAATAAGGGCTGTGGAGCTCTCAAATAAGCAGGAATGGTCATTGTTTGGGAGGAAATATGGAAACACATCTTGCTTTTGTTTTTAGCATGTGGCCAAGATCCCAGACAGAGGAAAAATGGGTTACAGACTCCCTTCCTGGCTGTGGCGTGCAAACACGTGAGGGTGCTTCACTAGGTCACCAACATGTGTCACCCCACCCCGTCCCTGGGAAAGTGCACGCAGGCGCAGAGGTGGCACAGAGGTCATCCTGAAGACGCCAACACAACACCTGAAGGGCAAGGCCATGCTGCACATGCTCTTTAATTCTTAACACAAATGATTGGATGTAAAATAAATCAGAAGAAAAATAAAACTTTGTATTTCTGATGGAGTTGATTGGTTCCTGCCTTCTCAGCAGAATGGTTTTGACCCATACTCAGCCTTCACTGAATAGTAACAGGGTGTGAAAGCAGGAGTATCTGAGGAAGGTCGCCAAGTGCGCTATTCCTGGGCAGAGAGAATGTGGAGACTTCACTCGAGATAAACCCAGGCAGGTGGCTGACGTATGCTTGAAAGTACTGAGAAACTTTAGGGCGTTTCTACTTGCTTCTATGAGCGGTGGATAGACAGCCAAGTTTTCTGAAAAAAAGGTAGACACGATTTGGCCCATTCTAGCATGCAGTTAGAAATTTATGTCTGAGAAGAAATACATGTGCGAATTCACAGCCTCCAGCCTTAGTCTCTCCAAAGCATTACAAGGACGAGCATTACAAGCAAAAGCCCAGGTAACAAGCCTCAGGCCAGCTCGGGGCACCAATCGTGTCTTTGTGGCACCTCCAGCTCACCTGTGGGAGGAAATGCATAGAAAGAATGAAAACATAAAATAGGTGTGACACAGTTGTGGGAAGGAACAGACACACATAAAGCTCATGGCCCCGAGGGACCAGAAGTGTGCTGGGGTGAGTGTGATGCAGGAAGATGGGGCAGGGAATGCAACACGTGGCTGCAGAGGTGTGTGTGGACCAGGGCACATATGGCCTCGAAGGCATTGCATCAACATCTCCATGGTAACGGGGAGCTCCCTGAAAGTGGAAAGGTGCAAGCTATCCTGGGACTTTTCTTCAAGGAGAAACCTTTTTGCTTGGGGAGGGGGCAGGCGGAGAGCCAGAGCATCAGTCCAGGGAAGCTCCTGGTTTGGACCAGGGTGCTAGGAGTGACGTGGGAGAATTCTGGGACACCCAAGAGACTTTGCGGACAGATATTTGATGGGATGTGGGAACAAGCTGGCTCTGGAGGAACAGGAAGGGCAGAGGGACAGGTGGCTGCTGTGTCTCTGGCCTCCATTGTTGAATGGAAGATGGTGCCAGAAATTTGAAAGAAAATATTAGAACTTACAAAGATAGGTCCGTGTGTGGGGCAGGAATGATTACTTTTCAGTCTGTGTGGTGCCTCGGAGAGAACCGGCGTGAAAATGCAAGGGTCCAGTTGGGTGTGTGACCTGGAACAGAGGGCGTGGGTCTGGGCTGGGAAGGGAGCCGTCTGCAATTAGATGGTCAACGATGGATGGACCGGGAGTGTCCAGAGACAGCCTGGAATTGGAAGATAAGAAGATGCTGTCAGCCTGGGACTGGAGAAAGCCCAGTGTTTTATCGCTGGGCAGAGAAAAACACTGCTTCAGAGGCTGAAAATGGGAAACCAGAGAGTGTCAAGAAAACCAGGGCAAGTGTCATGGAAGCTAAAGGAAGAGGGTATTGGGGGCGCGCAGTGATCACAGCCTCAGACACCATGGGACTTGATGGGGGGGAGATGTCCCAGGTATGTTGTGGGCACATCCTGCTGGGAATCACGAGAGTCTTGAAGGAGGAAGGGACACGGGGTCTGAGTTCCACTTCAGGGGCCGCAGCTCTGGGCTGGGGCAGCTGGGCCGTCCGGCCTTTACCTGCCCGACCCCTCAGTAACACGCATGGCAGGAATGCCTGCCAGGACAGACTGTTTTTCAGGCCGCTTCTGCTTCACAGACGTTTTGAAGGAGAAGATAGTTTGAATACTTATTGCTATAATTAATTTAAAAATTAGCCTACAAATATGACCTTCAATGGTGTTTTATTTAACTTAAAAGTATAAACATGTAAAATTTATGTAGTTTTAGTAGTTTTAGTCATCATTCTATTCTTTCTTTCACAACTGAAACTTTATCCAGATTCAAAGCCAATCCCTACTTTTAAAATGTTCTCTTTGCTTTTCCACCACCCACCCAAAATTTTATGGGTAAATTTGAATATATTGACGAATGTGGAAATATATATTAACTGGATTCTTTGGAATTAGTTTAGGGTAGAGCAATTTGTGTTGTGTTACATAAATCAGACAATAAAAATAAATATTAATATTTAAAGATCTTCGTGTTTCATTAGTCAACTAAAAATGAACAAAAAAACTTGAGAAACTATATACCTTTTACACTCCTGTGTTTTTTCCTGTGTGTACCATAAGTTGAGGTATATAAAAATATTTTTCACATTGTTTAAAACTAAAAGTATATATAACTCCATTTATTTAATTTAACAGATAAAAACTCATCAAGGTATTTGGTGTGTTTAGAATTCAAACAATATGATATAAAGCATATCACTTTTAATAGCTCCTAAAGGATAATACAGAAAAGTAATTCAGACAGTGATGCATATCTTTCTTGTTACCCAACTGTAAGAGGATTTTTGGATATGTACACAAAGAGAGACAGATGTTAAAACCAGGGGGAAAAACCCACTACCCTGTCTTACCAACAACGTGCTGGTATATGCTTCTCTTCCAGAATAAATTGATTACTGACTTAGTATCTCTAATGCAGAAGCTTTTCATACTTTATGCCTCATGAAACAGAAAGTATTTACTTGTGTCTATTTTTCATGGAAAAAAAAAAGATCAAAGGAATTGCATTGAATTAAAATTTATGAAAATATAAGCACTGAAGACCCTCCTGTCTCTAGCCAATTAATTGTAGAACCAGAGTTGAGAAGACTGTAGGTGGGAACCCTCTGTACTATCTTTGCAGCTCTCCTGGAAGCCCAACATCACTTCAAAATAATAAGTATATAGACATGTACACACATATACCCATATATGGATATATGTGTGTGTGTATATATACTCATAAGTAGGTATGTGCATACATGCATACACACGTGTAAGTGTATATATCCATTATATATATATGAATGCAACTGTGTAATATAGAAAGCACTTCTGTGCTACAAAATTTAAAAATGGACTGAATAACTGAAATAAGATTGTTTTAATAATCAAAAGTATTTTGTAATTATTGACAGTGATTGGAATTTTCTTGTTTTAACGTCGGAAGAAAGGAACAACAGAGCTCAGTTGGTAGAAATTAATGGGGACAAAATGAAATGTATACCCCAGTGAGCAGAGATTCTCAATCGATTCAGTTTTACAACCATTGGCTTCAATTCCTAGAACTACAGAGAACAAAATCACCTCTTTAGGACATTTGCATCATGATTTATAGAAAAAAAGTAGCACAAGCATAGTTATTGCTCTTTTTATATGATAGCACTTTAAATATATAAAGTCAAGTATCATGACTCTCCAAGTTTTCTTATCTAGATTGGAGTTATTAGGCCCAAAGTTTATAGGCCATATTATACCAGACTTCCACAATGTGAAGTTTAATTTCAGAACATGCCACAATTCTACAGCGATAATTCTATGATAAACTTGCTAAAATATGAAATCATCTAATAATCCAAACACACCTCCATTTTCCCTGTGGGGTAGCAGGCAGGTAGTAAAAACAGAAGATTTCATGTTTTTATGTTTTACTCACTATTATAAGGTGAACATTTTAGGATGGCATTAAATACTCTTCAAATATGTGATCTTTAAATGTGTCAAGATAGTGTGTGTGTGTGTGTGTGTGTGTGTGTGTGTGTGTGTGTGTGTTATTATGTAAGCCAGTCATTCCTTTTTTGATACTGTGGTGTGTTTGCCGAAGCTGCTGTAACCAAGTGCCCAGACTTTGTGGCCTAAAAGTGGCGATTGACTGTCTCGCGTTCTGGAGGGTTTCCGGCTCCTGAATCCTGTCCTCCAAGCCACCACTCGTGTATTTCCTCAAGTTCTAAGTCCTTTGGTCCAAGGGGATGTGCTCACAGTTGCCTGCAGTGATGTATGGCCCACAGGTGTGCTCTAAGCTCTGTGCACCAGTGTGAACCTATCTTCCCAAAGCTGCCCCAGGTGTCCAGGCATCTCATGGGGAATCACAAGCAAGTTTTCTACCATTTTCTAAGATGTCCCTGAATATCTCAACTTTGCTGAGGTCACTGATCATTTTAAAATATTACTAACATTTGAGAGTGGACAGCTGTGTCCGGGTAACCTCTATACTTTCTAATGCTCTATAATAGAGGTTAAAAATATAAATCCTACAAAGCTAATCACATCTAAGGACTTACAGATGGGTTTAATTACACAAGTTATACTTAAATCAAGGTATATTTGAAAATGATTATTTTATTAGAGAATTAGAATTAATTTACTAGAAATTATGTCAACTTAATTTCAGAGACTTTAATAGTTCAAAGAGCACACTAGTAAGTGAACTGAACTTAAGGTCCAATTTTGCTTAATTGTTTGAGGTGGGAAATGCATATCTTAAGACATGAAAAATTAGAAAGAAGAAACCTATTTTTACCTAGAGCCACTAAAGTTTTTTGATGTGATAAATGATGTAAATGACTCTTAGACACTGTGAAAAATGTGTTAGATCATAGAAACTACAATGGGCAATAACAGGTCTTCCAGGCAGTGGGTTAATAAGACAGACTATACTTTAGCATGTGGGGACCAGGGGTCAAAGACAGTGAGATGGATGGGGACTCCCAGGAGGCAGGGGGCCCTGGAGGGAGGCACCTTTGTCTCTAGTCACTGTCAGGACCAAGGGACAACAAAGGCCTGCAAACCCATGTTTGTTCAGTAGCTGTCAAACTCCTCCCAAGCCCTCCTTTTCCATTGTTTCCTCCTCTTACTAACAGTCACCCCCACCACCAACAATACCTTGGAAAAAGTAACATTCCATGAAGTACAAAACAAACAAAGGAAAGAAACGTTCTGGAAAACATGCAGAATTGAAACACTCCTTCCTGTGGCCATGATGAATGTGGAGCAGGGAATTTCCACTGGAATGTTTGTGCTCCAAATCGGGCCAAACCAACATTTTTGGTGGAATTACTGTGTAAACATATACATTTACTGTACTTCTCTCTCAGCCCTTGTGTTAAAATATGACTATCAAGAGGAAGTTTGTTTTAATCTATTGTAAATTCCAGGTCCCTTGAGAATGTGTCAAACATCCTTTTAGACACAGACTACTCTTAATTTTTCTCCTGGAGGCAGTTATAAAGAATATATTTATTTTTTGTTTGCAATGGATTGTTGAAAAGAAATGAGGACTTTTTTCTTCAGGAGTATCTGTTTTTTGACATTTATTTAACTTTCCCAGCACTGTAGTTTAAAAAATTTATATAGCAAATAAGAAATGTGTATAATTTAAACATTATAATGATTTCCTAGACTAAATTTAAGTCCTACTGCAAAAATAGATTCTGGAAATTGCTCCTTTAAGGAGTGGAACTGTTAAGAGTCCTAACACTTCACAATGATCTATGGTAAACTTGATTATAATTTACATAAGATGATGAAATTTGGGGCTTCGTGAATGCTGGGGAACTAGGTCTCTAGCACTGACCAGGGCACAGCATGCCTCCCTTCCCTAGATCCTGGTGGTGAAGTGTAGGCCATGTAGCATCAAGGAACAGACACAGAGAAAGGGTAGAATTAGGTCATGTCAGATGAGGAACAAATAACAAGAACTTGGTCCAGGATTAAACAAATGGGTGTCTATTCAAGAGTAACTTATGACAGCTTTAAGAATGTTTAGACCACTACACTTTTTCCAAATCACCCAAACCTTCTTCTCTGAAATTGAAAATTCAAATTGTGATTGAAATCCACAATCAATAGCAAAGAAAGATATTTGAGATAAACGAGAATCAGATTCCTGAATAATTCTTAGAAAAACAACCCAGTCTCACTGACCACACACACCACATCCCTTCCGTAGTTGTCTTTCCGATTTCGCCGGGACGCAAGGCAGCGTAGGGATTCCGTGACCTTACGTGTAACCTGTTAGAATAACGTTCTTTTCTCATGGAGCTAAAAGGCTCTTCTCTTAAACTTCCAAGCATCAGACCAAGTTGTCCAAGTTGACACCATGCAGGGCCAAGGCCCCCTCATGACTGCATTACGAACTCCCCAGGGTTTGGCTGTCTATCATGTAACACGTGTAATCATTTGCTTTTGAAAATGAACGTCTCTATTTCCATCTGTTTCAAGATGCTTCATAAAATTGGTGAGTTTTCTGGAAACATGCTTCAGTAACATATCATTTGGCAAAAAAAGAAGCTTTTTTTCTTGAAACTTCCTGTGGCCTGTGTCCTCTACTGTTATTTCTCTAAAGTAACTCAAAGTAACACCTGCTTCTATAATTTATGAAAACACAAGCAGAAATTCCTAGAGAATAGAAGTAGCATTCATCACAGAGAAAGCTTGGATCCATCATACCGACAGTAAGAGATTTGAAGGCTCAGGATGATATTTCTGATAAAATCCCAAAAGGGTTGAGACCTTAGATATTCCAGATGTATTAAAAGCTCAAAATCAAACATATAAGCAACAATAATGACAACAACAACAACAAAAACCTGCTCCTTTTTATATTTTCCAAATCTCTTTCCTTTCTACTCTTACAAAATGCTAGCCGAAGGGCAAACAAAACAAAAAAATGTGTTTCTATTCAAGAAATGTTAAAATAAGTATGTAATGATTTCTTGGTCAAAGTTTTCCTTTCCCAAGATAAAAATAATTTGAAGTCACATCTGATAACTATTAATGTTGCGTCCAGACCGTGCATCGCGGTATCCCTGCAACGATTTGGAAATTGTCGGATGAGCTGCGGGGTTCAGGGCCTGAGGAACCAGAAAGAATCTCCCCACCCCCGGAGGCCTGTGCTGCGTGTGGACCAGCGGAGGGACACCCCCCATCCCCGGCCCATCCCGAGTCACCGCACCAGCATCTGTCCACCAAATTTCCAGTTGAAAAACTTCACAATGTGTTCCTTTAAACTAGGTTTCCCCCGTCTTTAACCTCTGACGCACACTGGGGACCGTGGCCATGGTTTTCTGTTGGACCCGCATCTTACTGTACCGTTTGTCAATGGTTTTTCAAAACTCTCTCCTGGCTTTTGCTCTCCATCTATCCCTCACCGTAAAATATGGGCTACACTTCTTGCCCCAAATGAACACTGTTTGCTGCAGACGATACCTGGAAACAATCCTTTGTGCCCATGGGTGAAGCCTGCATCCGTCAAAAGCCGCTTATGTTGCAGGCTCCCAGGTGTGACTGTGGACGAGGCAGTGAGCCTAAAAGTCTAAGAGGAGGAGTAGCCTAAGGAGAAATGCAGAAATGTGTGACAGAAACACACGGGCACACACACCCCTGCTCCACCGAGCATCAGCTCGATTCAGGTCGTCAGGAGACGCTTCCAGGTAAGCCCTACATCCTGGAGAAGAGCTGCTGAGGTCCGAGATGAGCCTGGGAGGGAGCTGTGGTCCCGAGATGGGCGGGGCCCTGAGGAGGCCCAGCATCTCCCAGGAAGGAGCCGTGGGGAGGATTCCTGCCGGGAAGAGATGGAGCAAGGGAAGCTGAAAGCTGCGCTGGGGCAGCTCTAATGTATGTGTAATGCAGGTCTTCAGGCCGTTCCCAGCATGATACAGATCTTAAGATGTGTGGTTTAAAAGAATTATCTATAAAAGATACGTGTGTGGAGCGATTACAAAGGCTTGCTATCTTACCAATGGCAGAAGAAGACTGGGTAAAACTCTAATATTAATCAAAACAATACATTTTCCATGGCTCTCAGTTTACCAAATGGGCTGAAGGCCAGTCCGCCCTCGCCCTGGCCCACTTGCTCTCCTTGGACTCCAGGCCAGCCTCCCCTCTGGAGCCCGTTGGCTCATCCTGGCTGGTCAAGCTCCTCCAACGTTGCCAGGCCTCCCCTCCCCTCCCTCGGCCTCCCAGCCCACAAGTCTCCACTCTGACTCTGGGTTGGAATCCTTGAGGATTTTTTTTTTTTGAGTGTGTATCAATAGTATATATATATATATATATATATATATATTTAACATCTTCATTGGAGTATAGGCGCTTTACATTGTTGTGTTAGTTGCTGCTGTAAAACAAAGTGAATCAGCTGTATGTGTACATATATCCCCATATCCCCTCCCTCTTGCATCTCCCTCCCACCCACCCTATCGCACCCCCTCTAGGTGGTCACAAAGCACCGAGCTGATCTCCCTGTGCTATGCAGCTGCTTCCCACTAGCTATCTATTTTACATTTGGTAGTGTATACATGTCCATGTCACTCTCTCACTTCGTCCCAGCTTACCCTTCCCCCTCCCCATGTCCTCAAATCCATTCTCTACGTCTGTGTCTTTATTCCTGTCCTGCCCCTAGGTTCTTCAGAACCATTTGTTTTTATTTTTAGATTCCATATATATGTGTTAGCATACAGTATTTGTTTTTCTCTTTCTGACTTACTTCACTCTGTATGACAGACTCTAGGTCCATCCACCTCACTACAAATAACTCAATTTCGTTTCTTTTTATGGCTGTGTAATATTCCATTGTATATATGTGCCACATTTATACAATGGAATATGGACACTTAGGTTGCTTCCATGTCCTGGCTATTGTAAATAGAGCTGCAATGAACATTGTGGTACATGACTCTTTCTGAATTATGGTTTTCTCAGGGTATATGCCCAGTAGAGTGATTGCTGGATCATATGGTTGTTCTCTTTGTAGTTTTTTAAGGAACCTCCATACTGTTCTCCACGGTGGCTGTATCAATTTACATTCCCACCAATAGTGCAAGAGGGTTCCCTTTTCTCCACACCCTCTCCAGCAGTTATTGTTTGTAGATTTTTTCATGATGGCCATTCTGACTGATGTGATGTGACACCTCATTGTAGTTTTGATTTGCATTTCTCTAATGATTAGTGATGTTGAGCATTCTTTCATGTGTTTGTTGGCAGTCTGTATATCTTCTTTGGAGAAATGTCTATTTAAGTCTTCTGCCCATTTTTGGATTGGGTTGTTTGTTTTTTTTGATATTGAGCTGCATGTGCTGCTTGTATATTTTGGAGATTAATCCTTTGTCAGTTGCTTCATTTGCAACTATTTTCTCCCATTATGAGGGTTGTCTTTTTGTCTTTTTATGGTTTCCTTTGCTGTGCAGAACCTTTTAAGTTTCATTAGATCCCATTTGTTTATTTTTGTTTTTATTTCCATTTCTCTAGGAGGTGGGTCAAAAAGGATCTTGCTGTGATTTCTGTCATAGAGTGTTCTGCCTGTGTTTTCCTCTAAGAGTTTTATAGTGTCTGGTCTACCGTTTGGGTCTTTAATCCATTTTGAGTTTATTTTTGTGTATGGTGTTAGGGAGTGTTCTAATTTCATTCTTTTACATGTAGCTGTCCAGTTTTCCAGCATCACTTATTGAAGAGGCTGTCTTTTCTCCATTTTATATTTTTGCCTCCTTTATCAAAGATAAGGTGACCATATGTGTGTGGGTTTATCTCTGAGATTTCTATCCTGTTCCATGTATTTCTGTTTTTGTGCCAGTACCATACTGTCTTGATTACTGTAACTTTGTAGTAGAGTCTGAAGTCAGGGAGCCTGATTCCTCCAGCTCCGTTTTTCTTTTTCAAGATTGCTTTGGCTATTTGGGGTCTTTTGTGTTTCCATACAATTGTGAAATTTTTTATTCTAGTTCTGTGAAAAATGCCATTGGTAGTTTGATAGGGATTGCATTGAATCTGTACATTGCTTTGGGTAGTATAGTCATTTTCACAATGTTGATTCTTCCAATCCAAGAACATGGTATATCTCTCCATCTGTTTGTATCATCTTTAATTTCTTTCATCAGTGTCTTATAGTTTTCTGCCTACAGGTCTTTTGTCTCCTTAGGTAGGTTTATTCCTAGGTATTTTATCCTTTTTGTTGCAATGGTAAATGGGAGTGTTTCCTTAATTTCTCTTTCAGATATTTCATCATTATTGTATAGGAATGCAAGAGATCTCTGTGCATTAATTTTGTATTAATTAATGATACTACTACTTTACCAAATTCATTGATTAGCTCTAGTAGTTTTCTGGTAGCATCTTTAGGATTCTCTATGTATCGTATCATGTCATCTGCAAATAGTGACAGTTTTATTTCTTCTTTTCCGATTTGGATTCATTTTATTTCTTTTTCTTCTCTTATTGCTGTGGCTAAAACTTCCAAAACTATGTTCAGTAATAGTGGTGAGAGTGGGCCACCTTGTCTTGTTCCTGATCTCGGTGGAAATGGTTTCAGTTTTTCACCACTGAGAATGATGTTGGCTGTGGGTTTATCATATATGACCTTTATTATGTTGAGGTAAGTTCCCTCTATGCCTACACTCTGGAGGGTTTTTATCATAAATGGGAGTTGAATTTTGTCAAAAGCTTTTTCTTCATCTATTGAGATGATCGTATGATTTTTGTTCTGCAATTTGTTAATATGGTGTATCACATTGATTGATTTTTGTATATTGAAGAATCTTTGCATTCCTGGGGTAAACCTCACTTGATCATGGTGTATGATGCTTTTAGTGTGCTGTTGGATTCTGTTTGCTCGTATTTTGTTGAGGATTTTTGCATCTATGTTTATCAGTGGTATTGGCCCGTATTTTTCTTTTTTTGTGGCATCTTTGTCTGGTTTTGGTATCAGGGTGATGGTGGCCTCATAGAGTGAGTTTGGGAGTGTTCCTCCTTCTGCTATATTTTGGAAGACTTTGAGAGGATAGGTGTCAGATCTTCTCTAAATGTTTGGTAGAATTTGCCTGTGAAGGCATCTGGTCCTAGGCTTTTGTTTGTTGGAAGATTTTTAATCGCAGTTTCAATTTCAGTTCTTGTGATTGGTCTGTTTATATTTTCTATTTCTTACTGGTTCAGTCTCACAACATTGTGCTTTTCTAACAATGTGTCCATTTCTTCCAGGTTGTCAATTTTATTGGCATATAGTTGCTTGTAGTAATCTCTCATGATCCTTTGTATTTCTGCAGTGTCAGTTGTTACTTCTCCTTTTTCATTTCTAATCCTATTGATTTGAGTCTTCTCCCTTTTTTTCTTGATGAGTCTGGCTAATGGTTTTTCAATTTTGTTTATCTTCTCAAAGAACCATCTTTTAGTTTTATTGATCTTTGCTATCATTTCCTTCATTTCTTTTTCATTTATTTCTGATCTGATCTTTATGATTTCTTTCCTTCTCCTAACTTTGGGGTTTTTTTGTTCTTCCTTCTCTAATTGCTTTAGGTGTAAGGTTAGGTTGTTTATTTGAGATGTTTCTTGTTTCTTGAGGTAGGATTGTATTGCTATAAATTTCCCTCTTAGAACTGCTTTTGCTGCATCCCATAGGTTTTGGGTCATCATGTTTTCACTGTCATTTATTTCTAGGTATTTTTTGATTTCCTCTTTGATTTCTTCAGTGATCCCTTGGTTATTTAGTAGAGTATTGTTTAGCCTCCATGTGTTTGTATTTTTTAGAGATTTTTTTCCCTGTAATTAATATCTAGTCTCATAGCATTGTGGTCAGAAATGATACTTGCTATGATTTCAATTTTCTTAGATTTACCAAGGCTTGATTTGTGACCCAAGATATGATCTATCCTGGAGAATGTTCCATGAGCACTTGAGAAGAAAGTGTAATCTGCTGTTTTTGGATGGAATGTCCTATAAATATCAATTAAGTCTATCTTGTTTAATGTATCATTTAAAGCTTGTGTTTCCTTATTTTTTCATTTTGGATGATCTGTCACTGGTGAAAGTGGGGTGCTAAAGTACCCTACTATGATTGTGTTACTGTTGATTTCCCCTTTTATGGCTGTTAGCATTTGCCTTATGTATTGAGGTGCTCCTATGTTGGGTGTATAAATATTTACAATTGTTATATCTTCTTCATGGATTGATCCCTTGATCATTATGTAGTGTCCTTCTTTGTCTCTGTAATAGTATTTATTTTAAAATCTATTTTGTCTGATATGAGAATTGCTACTCCAGCTTTCTTTTGATTTCGATTTGCATGGAGTATCTTTTTCCAACCCCTCACTTTCAGTCTGCATGTTTCCCTAGGTCTGAAGTGGGTCTCTTGTAGACAGCATATATATATATATATATATATATATATATATATATGGGTCCATTCAGCCAGTCTATGTCATTTGGTTGGAGCATTTAATCCACTTACATTTAAGGTAGTTATCAATATGTATGTTCCTATTACCAGTTTCTTAATTGTTTGAGGTTTGTTATTGTAAGTCTTTTCCTTCTCTTGTGTTTCCTGCCTAGAGAAGTTCCTTCGGCATTTGTTGTAAAGGTGGTTTGGTGGTGCTGAATTCTCTTAGCTTTTGCTTGTCTGTAAAGGTTTTAATTTCTCCGTCGAATCTGAATGAGATCCTTGCTGGGTAGAGTAATCTTTGTTATAGGTTTTTCCCTTTCATCACTTTAAATATGTCTTGCCACCTCCTTCTGGCTTGCAGAGTTTCTGCTGAAAGATCAGCTGTTAACCTTTTGGGGATTCCCTTGTATGTTAATTGTTGCTTTTCCCTTGCTGCTTTTAGTATTTTTTTCTTTATATTTAATTTTTGATAGTTTGATTAATATGTGTCTTTGTGTGTTTCTCCTTGGATTTATCCTGTATGGGACTCTCTGTGCTTCCTGGACTTGATTGACTATTTCCTTTCCCATGTTAGGGAAGTTTTCATCTATAATCTCTTCAAATATTTTCTCAGTCCCTTTTTTTTTCTCTTCTTCTTCTGGGACCCCTATAATTTGAATGTTGGTGCATTTAATGTTGTCTCAGGTGTCTCTGAGATTTTCCTCAATTCTTTTCATTCTTTTTTCTTTATTCTGCCCTACAGTAGTTATTTCCACTATTTTTTCTTCCAGTGCACTTATCCATTCTTCTGCCTCTGTTATTCTGCTATTGATTCCTTCTAGAGAATTTTAAATTTCATTTATTGTGCTGTTCATCATTGTTTGTTTGCTCTTTAGTTCTTCTAGGTCCTTGTTGATTGTTTCTTGTATTTTCTCCATTCTATTTCCAAGATTTTGGATCATCTTTACTATCATTACTCTGAATTCTATTTCAGGTAGACTTCCTATTTCCTCTTCATTTGTTTGCTCTGGTGGGTTTTTACCTTGCTCCTTCATCTGCTGTGTATTTCTCTGTCTTCTCATTTTGCTTAACTTACTGTGTTTGGGGTCTCCTTTTCACAGGCTGCAAGTTCATAGTTCCCGTTTTTTTGGTGTCTGCTCCCAGTGGGTAAGGTTGGTTCAGTTGGTTGTGTAGGCTTCCTGGTGGAGGGGACTTGTGCCCGTGTTCTGGTGGATGAGGCTGGATCTTGTCTTTCTGGTGGGCAGGACCACGTCCAGTGGTGTGTTTTGTGGTGTCTGTGACATTATTATGATTTTAGGCAGCGTCTATGCTGGGGTGGGTTTTTTTCCTGTCTTGCTAGTTGTTTGGCATAGGGTGTCCTTCACTGTAGCTTTCTGGTCATTGAGTGGAGTTGGGTCTTAGTGTTGAAATGGAGATCTCTAGGAGAGTTTTTGCTGTTTGATATTACATGGAGCTGGTGGTCTCTGGTGGTCCAATGTCCTGAACTCAGCTGTCCCACCTCAGAGACTCAGGCCTGGCACCCAGCCAGGACACCAAGACCTTGTCAGCCACTCGGCTCAGAAGAAAAGGGAGAAAAAAGAGAAAGAAAGAAAGAAAAAATAAAATAATGTTATTAAAATAGAAAAAAATTATTAAAAGTTAAAGAATAAAAAAGCAATAAAAAGAAAGAAAGAGAGAAAGAAAGAAGAGAGCAACCAAACCAAAAAACAAATCCACCAATGATAACAAGCGCTAAAACCTATACTAAAAAAAACAGAAAAACGGACAGTCAGAAAGATAAACATAAAACCAGAGACAAATTAGGTGAAGAAAGCAAACCCCAAATCTTCAGTTGCTCCCAAAGCCCATGGCCTCAATTTTGGGATGAATTCAGGTATTCCACAGATGCAGGGTACATCAAGTTGATTTTGGAGATTTAATCTGCTGATTCTGAGGCTGCTGGGAAAAATTTCCCTTTCTTTTCTTTGTTCACACAGCTCCTGGGGTTCAGTTTTGGATTTGTCCCCACCTCTGAATGTAGGTCATCTGAGGGCATCTGTTCCCACCCAGACAGGATGGGGTTAAAGGAGCTACTGATTAGGGGGCTCTGGCTCACTCAGGCTGGGAGAAAGGAGGGGTACAGAATGTGGGTCGAGCCTGCAGTGGCAGAGGCCGGCATGATGTTGCACCAGCCTGAGGTACACCATGTGTTCTCCCGGAGAAGTTGTCCCTGGATCACAGGACCCTGGCAGTGGCAGGCTGCACAGGTTCCCAGGAGTGGGGTGTGGATAGTGACCTGTGCTTGCACACAAATTTCTTGGTGGCTGCAGCAGCAGCCTTAGCATTTTATGCCTGTCTCTAGTGTCCACACTGGTAGCCACAGCTCACGCCCATCTCTGGAGCTCATTTAGGTAGCGCTCTGAATCCTGTCTCCTCACGCACCCTGAAACAATGGTTTCTTGCCTCTTAGGCAGTTCCAGACTTTTTCCCGGACTCCCTCCTGACTAGCTGTGGCGCACTAGCCCCCTTCAGCCTGTATTCACGTGGCTAACCCCAGTCCTCTCCCTGGGATCTGACCTCTGAAGCCCGAGCCTCAGCTCCCAGCCCTGACCTGCCCCGGTGGGTGAGCAGACAAGCCTCTCAGGTTGGTGAGTGGTCGGCACCAATCCTCTGTGCAGGAATCTCTCCACTTTGCCCTCTGCACCCCTACTGCTGCGCTCTCCTCCGTGGCTCCGAAGCTTCCTCCTACCCAACCCTGTCTCTGCCAGTGAAGGGGCTTCCTGGTGTGTGGAAACTTTTCCTCCTTCAAAGCTCCCTCCCAGAGGGGCAGGTCCCATCCCTATTCTTTTGTCTCTGTTTTTTCTTTTGCCCTACCCAACTATGTTGGGAGTTTCTTGCCTTTTGGGAAGTCTGAGGTCTTCTGCCAGCTTTCAGTAGGTGTTCTGTAGGAGTTGTTCCACATGTAGATGTATTTCTGATGTATCTGTGGGGAGGAAGGTGATCTCTACTTCTTACTCCTCCGCCATCTTGAAAGTGCCCCCCCCACGCCTTGAGGAGATTAAAATGTATTAGTACCCACACTGCCCCATTGTCTTCTGTACCTCTTACATTCCTGACTTATTTTGTTCATAGCACTTTTCACCATCTGAAACTATTTAAAATAATTCCAAAAGAGCAGAAACTCTGTCTGTCTATCTGTCTTCCAGTTCACCCCCACCGGGTCCTTGAACGGACCTGATATAAATACACACTTGCTGAGAATCTGTTGAAGGAAGGGACATTCTTCTCTACTCGTATACTGTGGACCATCCTGTAGAAACAGAGCCGGGCTCTGCTGATGCGTGGCCTCGCATTCCCCTGTGACCTTCTCCCCTACAGTTGTGGTACAGTTTTCAGGTAGGTTCACCGTGGTTGTTGAGTATGTTTGGTGGATTGCTGCTTTCATGAGATGTTAGGAGAAAACCATGTCTGATGGCAAAATACATGGGCAAACAGTGCAAACTATACCTCTCTTGACCTTTGGAAGATGTGCAATGAAAATATTTTAAAAAACAAAAACAAATACCTCTGTTAAACTTACTTCTCAATTATTGATATTTTGGACACCAATGCTTTTTCAGGTAATATCACTTAACAATCAGCAGAGTTAGAACCTCAGAGAATACACTTTCAAAGGCACCGTTCAAGATCAGGCTATGGCAGATGGTCAGGGTGCAAGAGAAGAAACAGGAGATGGTCATTAGGAAGGTCTGATTGTTTAGGGGGACAGTGTTCCTGCATCATCCACCAGAAGCTCCTGGTCATTTAAATTATGTGGAGAAGAAGCACCATGTCTCTTGAGGAGAAGAACTGCCTGTGGTCAGAACCCAACCATCACGGAGCTGGACGTCGGTCAGATGTTAATGTGGTGCTGAGTTGGGCAGATGGACCAGTTTGAAAAGCCAAGATTACTGAAAAGACAAAATAATACAAAAAACAAAATGAAAAGGACATGTTGTCAGTGAAACCATTAGCTTTGTCTTCATGCAGACAAGAGTAGAGTTCTTGCAAGGACGACCTTCTACTCTGCCTCACATGGGAAGCCCCTCAAATCTCCTTTCACATTCACATCACTTTCCACAGACATTTCCATTATCAACCCAATAAAAAACTTGTCCTGTTGTATTTTTAACAAGTATATTGTGGTGTAATTGATATACAATGAATTGTATATATTTGAAGTGTACAATTTGCTGTTTTAACATAGAACATGCTCCCATGAAACTATCACCACAATCAAAGTAATAAATATGTCCACCTCCTTCCAAAACATACTTGTGTTTTGACAGTTTCTCCCGCCCACTTTCCCTGCTCCTGAGGAACCCATGGATCAGTTTCTGTTGCTAAAAAATGGTTCGTATTTTATGCAAACAGAATTACCTAGTACGGACTCTTTTAGCCTTGCTTCTTTCATTGTTTTCAGTGTAATTATTGTAAGATTCATCAGTGCATTAATAGTTCATTTACTTTCATTTCTGAGGAACATTCCACTCTCTGGTTGTATAACACTAATCCATTCAGCTGTTGATGGATATTAAGGTTGTTTCTAGTATTTGGCTATTACAAATAAAGTAGCTATGAATGTTGTACGCAAGTTTTTGTGCAGATATAGGCCTGCATTTCTCCAGGTTAAATACCTAGGATGGAGTATATAGTAGGTTGTATGTATTCGTTTTTAAGAAGTTTCCAAACTGTTTTCCAAAGTAGTTGTGCTATTGTACATTCCCACCAGCTTATGTGAGAGTTCCAGGTCCTCCGCATCCTGGTCAACACTTGGTGTTTTTGGTCTATTTAATTTTAGCATTTTATAGGGGTGGAGTGTTCTCTCCTAGGAGATTTAATTTGCCTTGCCTTGATGATTAATGATGCTGAATATCATTAAGACCCTGATTTGAAATACATGTATTCTCTTTGGTGAAGTGTCTGCTCAAATATTTTGTCCATTTTTGTTGGTTTTTTGTTTGTTTGTTTTTGAATTGATGAGTTTTTAGTGTTCTATATATTCTGAATACAAGTGCTGATAAGATATATAATTTGCAAATATTTTATCTTATTTCATTCCCTTGATATTTTCTTTCAAAGAGAAGAAGTTTTTATTTGATGGAGTCTATTATTTTGTGTGTTGTATCTAAAACCTGTTATTTAACCCAAGGTTATAATGATTTTCTCCTGTTTCCTTCAAGATTTATAGTCATAGTTTTAACATTTAGTTCTAACCAAAAATGACAACAATATATCCCCTGCATAAATAATTGTTTGAAGCTTTCTCAACTGTAATGTTGGCTATTTTTTTAATTTAAAACATAGAAAATTAAAATAATTTGAGATTTAGAATTAAGTGTTTAGAAATATAAAATACTGCTGTTTTCACAAATCTGTCTCTCATAAGTTTTTTTCTTTTTTACTTTGTCATTGTAGAGTAATCCACTTCCATTCCCAAGACTCAGAGTGGTCGTTCTTCCTGACCTCCTTGGGAAACTTCTATCAGTGTTATCACCTCTATCACTGATATTAGTACATGTTTCCTTGGTCTGTCCTCCATGTACCCCGGCACCCTATATTTTCCTCTATTACAGCACTTGTAATCAGGGGAAATATTAGACTATTTGCCAACCAGTAGGGCAAGAACAGCAACCACTCAGACTGTATTGTCTGTAATGTCGAGTTTGGTTGTACTGCAAACTCCTAGCTCAATTCTGGTCCTTCATGTAAGTCTGTACACTAAGAATTTGGTTGTACAAATGAGTGTCCTTGAGTTCTCAGAAAGCAGAAACAGAAACTTATCTTCTTTGTATCTCTCATGCTGAACCAATATCTCAAATATGTGGGCATTCAGTAAATATTTGCTGAATAAATGAACTAATAAATGTCATGCTTCCAAGGAGTCAAATTTGATGTACTCACATTTAGATTTATCTTGAAAACTCTCCATTAATAAAATGTTCATGCCTTTTATTCATTCATTAGCTGACTATGCAGTCTTATTTATTTTGAAACTAGCTCTTCATTCAGCAACCACTTTATCAGGAATAACGACCAAATTTATAACAACTCATGGTCTCCATCCATGGAGAGCATAACGTTTACCTTGGAGATATTTTGTGTTTGAATGAAATATCAAAAAGCTTTATATTAAATTATAAATTCTAAATTGTATGTAATGTGTAAAAATAGCCCATGGGTGCACCAGTTCACTGATTCCTCTCATCCTGCAAGGTAGCCCCATGAGGAATAGGATAGCCAGAGACCCCAGGATGATGGACTCTGGCCACCAACATATGAACTCCAAGGATGTTGTTAAAATATTATATTTTGATCTGTGCCATGGCCTGAATAAGCTTGGGAAGCACTGCCACTAATAACCCAAGACCACGCACAGTTGGGATAAAAATGGTTTAAAGGTCAGGGCACTCTGCTTGGAGGCAATAGAAATTGACTCATTACTTTTAAAAAAGTAATGCATTTGTAGACTATCAGGAGCTCTCAGAACTGATGGTTCAGGAATCAGGAACATATAGGACTTCTGTGAGATAGAAACCAGGAGAAGAAAGTCACAGTAGGAGGAGGCTGGTTAGAGCGTGACACCTACGATAAAGGAATTCAAGCCACTTCATGGATGCCAGGTCTTTCTGCTCAAAAGTCAAATTCCAGGGAGAGAGTGTGCACCTGGCTGACCTTACGTCTGGATTCAGCTTTCCGGAAGTTACCTCCAAAGAACTGATCTGAGGGAAGGAGCCTCCAGGGGACCTTTCGGCTTCTGTGGAAGTGAGAGCAATAACTTGGGTCTACAAACCCACCCAGAATGTGAAGACACTGAAGTGCCCTGGGAGACAAGAAACAAACGCTGAGTGACAAAGAAGGCCAGTGTCCACAGCGATGGGAAAGTCAAGAATGTGGTCTCTTAATACGGAAGTGACATGAATCCCACTCAATAGGCAAACAGAGGTGAGGCAGTTTTCCTGGAGGGGAGAGAAATGCATGGGTGAGACAAAGAGGGGTTGCAGCTGCCAGGGTGTTTTCGCCATGGCATCTGCCCACCTCGGCTCACTGGCTGACCCCGACTGTTTTGGCAAATTAAGTGGTATCCACCTCATCCCTCAGCATTCCACGGGCATCCTTCCAGAGCTGGAGTTTCCATTCCAAAGGAAAGAATTTTCTAGACAAAAAATGACCTGCCTTCCGAAGAGAGCATGTTCAAAATTAGTAACTAAGGAACACTAAAAAAAATCTCATAGGGAGATAGCTGGAAAGTTCTCATGGAAAACTAAATTGGGCTCATATAGTGGAAATCGGTCACCTGTGATATTTAAAAATTAAGCTGAGCTGTCTGAATGTACATTTCAGAAATGCAGCTGGAGCTGCCTCGTAAAAATATTTAAAACATTGTCACATTCCCAAACCATCTCTATAAATCAACAGCGTATTCTCCACTCATCTTTCATACATATGTTCTAAGTTTTAAGGAAATTTATGGACTTTGAACAACTTTTTAAAAATACCTTGGTGTTAAATACTAATTTATTTTTCTCTAGTAAGATTCTCCACAGTGTAAGACAATATTAATACACACGAGAAAACTTATGTAAAATTTAAATTAGCATTAAGTGCAAAAAAATGGCAAATTATATCCAGAATGGCCCTCTTTCATTGGCTAACGTAAATGTAAGAAATACTAGCTGTGAATAGCCATAATTTATGTTTTTTGTTTCTTTATGAGACAAAAAAATGTAAAAACATATTTCTCCTGTGAAAGGAAAAGGTGAAAGTCATTATTTCCTGATCATACACATAGAAATAGTTTGGAGGCATGTCATGGGGGTGCTCGGTGAGTTAGGGTCCAGATGTCTCTCCTGTGCCCCTTTGTTATCTGAGTTGGCATTATAAAGTAAAGAGAATAATATTTTGTGGAGATTATAAAAGATGATTTTATAAAATCATGCTGGAAGTTTTTCTCATTGAATTGAGTTGAGAACCTGTGAAAATGGGCCCCTTTGGCATGAAGAGTAATTTGTCCCTAATATGAAGTGTGTGACTGTACCCAAAGGCTAAAATCCCAGACTTTCAACCAAAGTATGAGCAAAAAGCAGTGTTATATGTATAAGCATGAGTTGTTATATCTAACACCAAACATCTGATCCATAAATGGAAAAAATAAATTTGCTTCATCAAAACTCAAAACCTTTGCAAAAGACACTGTTAAGAAAATGTAAAAAGATTATATGGGGGAAAATATCTGCAAATCATTTATATGACAAAGGACTTATATACATAATATATAAAAAACTCTCTAAACTCAACAATGAGAAAACAAACAATCCCATTAAAAAGTTGTTGAATGATTTAAACAGAGGCTTCACTGCAGAAGATAGACAGGTAGGAAATAAGACATGACAAGATGTTACATTTTATTGGTCAGTAGGGAAACACAGATTCAAAGTACCATGAGATACACCACACGCCCATCAGGACAGCAAACACTCAGACACACGCGCACACCATCCAGGGCTGGGCAGGAGACTGTGTTATAGGAAATGCATAGATCAGAAACAAACCTACACCCTAGAACCCTTGTACACTGCTGGTGAGAAAATAAAATGTACAGCCACTCTGGAAACATTTTGACATTTTCTTACAAAATTAAATACACACTTTTAGATGGTGCAGCCATGTCACTTCTATTTACACTATAGGAATAAAAAACTACAGTCATACAAAACCCTGGATATGATTTTTTATAGAAGCTTTATTTATGACCACTAAAAACTAGAAACCACTCAAATGTTCTTAAATGGGTGAATGGAATACAACTCAGTAATAAAAAATAATGCATTAGTGATACATGCACAGGCATGAATAAGTGTGTTGCAGCAGGTGAAAGACACCCAAGTCAAAAGGTTAGGCTGTGTGATTCCAGTGTTATGGCATTCTGGAAAAGAAAGAATGCTGGGAATGGAGAAAAAAATCAGGAGTTCTCTAGGCTGGGGGTCAACTATGTATGATGGGTCAGCAGGAGGAAATCCTTGGGTTGTGGTGATGGGTGCGTGGCTTTGTGCCTGTCAAAGCTCACAGAGCAGTACACTGAAAAAGGTAACCTTACTGCCTGCAAGTAAAGCAATAAATTCAGAAAACTAAATGGTGGAGAATCGTACGTAATCTGGCCTGAGTCCTCCACATTGCCCCCTTCTCTAAGGTGAATTGATCATGCAGAGTCGCAGACTCTCTGGCTGATTCCATCAGTTTTCCAGCTCTCAGGGGCAATGATGATGTTATTAGTGTTAAAAGCAGCATTAGATTCCAGGCTGATTGACCAAATAAATAAATAAGTAACTGAAATTGCATGAAGTGGGAGCTCTGAACCCCTTATTAGGTCTACCCCAGGCAGGCGTGGGGGGCACCTTTCCTAACAGAGAGTTGCAGTGTGGGATGGTCTCAAGTGGGGAGACGTCAGCCACCGTGTCTCCATGTGCGGATGGTCAGGACCCTGCACAGGGCAGGGACTCCTTCTATCTCCACCCCAACACCCCGCCTTCTGTCACCCTGGCCCAAACACCCCATCTCAAGAGGTCACGCACTGACCCCGATGCCACAGGCCCACGAAGTCTGTCTCCTGTGGCTTCTCTTCCAGGAGCCAGATGCCCCCTCGGTGCTGGGATAAGAAGGGAACGTTGGACCAGAGGTGCTGCTTCCTATGTGACTGCTCTAATGGTTCTGGTACTTTCCATGTCTGGTGCTGATGCGATTGGGTCACTCAAGAATAACCTCACATGACTTTCAGCTGAGCTTTCTCTTCTTTGTGCAGAATTAAAGTGACAACTAACACCTGCTCCTGGGACAGGCCGAGGTGACCCTCTGTGTGGTTCCCAATTGCACCCCAGCGAGAAAGAGCAGTTAAGTGGAGGCTCAGGAATCAGGATCTGTGAAAGGCCACCCCGCACCGTGCCCTCACCGGGACCAGCTTGTTTACATTCAAACGTTTGTCCAAAATCAAGAGTTGTGACCCAGCCAGTTGTCCCTGACAAGTGGGATGTCCTCTCGCAGGGTCCCACCTCCTTTGGTGACCTGAGTACCATCTGAGCCGGTGGGGCAGTGTCACAGGGTGGGCGTGGGTGAGAAGCTCAGCACACTCTGACAACGTCTGATCCTATTTCTACCAGCCCTGGGTTACCAGAGAGTAAGTGTGCTGGATGTGCCCATCCCTGGCATAATTATTTACCTAGCAATAGTTATCCAGATATCCATTTATTCCTCCTTTTAAGCGCTTGTTGTAGCAACTATGTATAAGACGCTTGCAGAAGAACTGAGCAAAGGGGTAAAAGACAGTTTCTGAAGTGAATTAAAATAGAGCACGTGGCATGCCATGACTAGACATGTTAGAGAGGCCACAGAGGCAGAGAAGGGCCCTAACCTAGGCAGGTGGGGCTTGAGTAGGTGAGGGCCCTACCTAACCTAGGCAGGGAGGGCTCAGGTGGGGCTCAAATAGATAAGGAGAGTCAGTCCTTAAAGAATAGGCAGGAGCTGCCCTGGAATCTGTGTAGATCCCATTCATAACCCACTTGGATCTTCCAGCTAAAGACCTTCCCAAATAGACCATCACCCATGGCAAATGTCACACGTCAATGCCTTCATCTGAAATTGACCTGGACCACCAGAAATTCCTACCCCACCAAGCACACTGCTTCTCAGAGGCCTTGAGGAGCATCACCCCATTGACAAAGGGAGCAGCTGCTGGCCCCTAAACGGAAGGTGGGCGTTGATCATGATGGAGGTGATGGAGGTGATGATGTTTCTGTTCACATGTCAGTTGTGACCCCTATCAGCAAACCCACACTGAAGGCAGATAAAGCGGTACATATGGGCTGAGTTTAATTAACCAGCTAATTCATTATAGTTGCATGCACCTTACCCCCTTTTCCCAAACCAACATGCTGGTATGTATTTTTTCTTACTCCAAGGTTTTCAAATATCACTACCTACAAAACTACAGAACTACAAAACTAGAAATACTAGTTTTGTAGTTCCACAAATCCACAAAACTATTTTTGAATACAAATGTAAACTTTTACAAAAAGTATAAGCAGTCCTAGAATGTTAGTCATAAATGCCTGTGAGGTGAAACAGCTTCTCTATGGAATTACATTTTAATTTAGGAAATATTTCTGCATTTTTTCCTGCTGTGTACTGTGGAGAGAAAATAAAATCTACCAAGCATAATTTGTGTGTTTTTAATCAGTGGGGCTCAGAAATGTGGGGGGGGGGATAAATATACGTTAATTTAAAAACTGAATTTGTGCATGGTTTGTCAATAGATGAATAAAAGCACACTATAGCATGTGGCTGAGACTGGAATCCTCGACTGAGGTGATGTCATGCTGAATAAGCCCTCTCTTGGATACTTTTTTTAAGCCGCATAAATAGATAATCAGCAATTTAAAAATATACATTGTGTTTATCCCATTTTTAAATGATACACAAAATCATGGAACATGAATAAAGAAATAAATCTTAAGCTATATCAGTAGGAGCAAAGATCCCAGGCTTGTATTTTATGGCAGTTGTGGTCTCTGAAATACTTCAGAATCACTGAAATAAACAAGAAAAAGTGATCTCCAGACATAGATCTGATAGCAGATTCTCCATAAAGACAAACGTTAGCTTTGTTCCAGGGTCAGTGACCCACAGGTGTCCGAGTAACTCTGCACACCGTGCAGTGGTGACCTGGAGGCCTTTTCTCTGAAGAAGGGAAGTGCTCCTTCTGTGTTGAACCAAGAGCAGATCCCTGGGATTCTTCACCTCAGGAAGCACAGACCATGTAACGAATGCAGTGTGGCTGCCGGGGAGGAGAGACCAAACCACCACCAGCAACTCATTTCTTCAACATCTTAGGCAGAAACTGATATGTAAACAGGAGATTTTCTAAAGCAACTGGCCTCAGAATTGTTTATTTCATTCTCATGAAAGTGGAAGGATCATCTATTTCATCAAAACACAAAGGGATAATTTTCCTCCTTCAGAAATGAAATAACAGAGACACACACACTATTCACCGTGGCAGGAGCAGCCTGTCTTTCCTCATGTCCTGCGTTGACCACCGTCGGTCCACATGGCCACAGTGGGGAGTCTGGTTTTCCTGGTGAAGAGTCGGGACAGCACATGGTGCTGCTCAGTAGATGTTTCTCTCTGGATACAATCCAAAAGGAAAGGGATTTCAGATTTAGAGAAGAGGTGGTCAAAGGGTTCCAAAATTAAGTCTTCAACGCAGCCTACAGCTTTCCACGCTGTTACCATCATCAGAAATAGGACAGTCATTGCATAAACGTCCCCGAGTCCTCTTCCACACCAACAGCACATGTCGCTTGGCTCTGCTGAGGTTCATTTTCCTCATCGACAGCTTTTTATTCTTCCTGTGCCGACAGAGCCTCCGTTTCCCTGGCACATCCAGCGGGATGTGCTCATCCTTCCAACTCTCCACGTTCTCAGGCCTGAGGCTGAGTGGCGTCCCTTTTCTTCTCTCTCAGCAGCTTCCAGACAGTCAGCCGCAATGTCTTAGAGCATCTGCCACTTCTCTCAAAACCAGCCCGATCTCTCCAGGATCGTATGTGCCAAGAAGCTTAGGCTTTGGGGACAGAGGGAGCAGAGGGTGAGTGCAAGCAGGACCACAGGAGGAGGGAGAAGGTGAAGGCCGAGTGGAGGAGCAGCCTTGTTCAGGACTCAGGCAGAGCAGCTTCTAAAGCAATGGATCGGGACCAGCCCTAAAGCAGCCCATGGCACTGGAGTGCACCTCGGCCAACCTTTCATAGTTTTTCTGGTTTAAAAAGGTGTTAAGATGGGATCAGGGCCGAGTGAAGGCCCATGGGAGGTACAGTAAAGATGCAGGACTGAGACAAGTGAGTGTGGACTGTGGAGGGAACTTTGAGTAGAAAGCCTCTGCCTGACCCTAGAAAATAGGGAGCATCCTCTATTTATTTATTTAACAAGAATGTACCCAGTGTGTACTATAGGTCAAGTGCAATACTACGTTTGGAATCCATTTGTGAGCAGGTACAGGTATAATCCATGCCTGAGTGGAGAATTGGATGAGAGAGACAGAGACAGAGAGAGAGACAGAGACAGAAGAACAGAAAGAGAGTTAGAGGTGGGAGAGACGGGGAACCATTAATCCAATAACGTCATCACTCCTCAGAAAGAGATGCAGAATCAGGAGCGGGGCCTGGCTTGGAGGTTAGAGAAAAGCATGTGGAGAAGTGATGTTTGGGTTCAGATACGAAGGATGAGAAGCAGTTAACTGGGTGGAGAAGAGTAGGAAGAGTGTTCTAGGCAGAAGGAACAGCATGTGCAAAAGCCCTATGGCTGGAGCAGGCATGACCCTTTTAAGGAATTGACCTATAGTCAAGATGGGTGGTGGTGCTGGCTTATGTCCGAGGGGCAGGTGGGGGCCCCGCAGTGGAGACGGATGCTGGACACATTGTTCAATTGTGTTAGGATGAGCAGAGGGGTCAGACCTGCATGCGTTTTGAATGTGGTGTAAATTATGAATTAATAGGAGGCAAATCAGACATGCGGAGAACAGACAGGAAGCTGCTAGTCTACAAGCGCAGGACAGTGGAGATGGGGCGGGGGGAGGTGGGGCACTGAAACGAGATCTTTAGAAGGAAAACCAGAATTGGTGGCTGGGTGGGTATAGAGTAGTGATGGAGGAAGACACAAGCACAAGCATCAGATTTCTTGTTTGGGTAACGCGATGGATGGTGGTCCCATCACAGAGAAGGATAAGTTTGGGTAGAGAAAGTCCTGATTTAATTTTGGACACAGTGAATTTGCTTTTAGACATCTGGGGAGAGCTGCCCTTTTAGAGGTCACATGTATGTACACATAGGGAGCCAGTGAGGTTGGGAATGAAAATAAAGCTTAGATAAGGTTGCCTGGAGAGAGGTGCAGAGGGTTTGAAGAGAAAGAGCTGAGGGTTGACTCTTAAAGCATGTCATATATTTGGGATTTTAACCTCTTATCAAACATGTAGTTGGCAAATACTTTCTGCCATTTCATACTTTGCCTTTGCATTTTGTTGATGGTTTCCTTTGCTGAGTAGAAGCATTTTAGTTTCATGTAGTCTCACTTGTTTATTTTGCTTTTCTTGCCTTTGCTTTTAGTGTCAAATCCAAAATATTAATACCATAAGGAGCTTAAGCTCCATATTTTCTTCTAGGATTTTTAAACTTCACCAGTGAGATTTATATTTTCATCTTTTCTGTTAACCAAACAGCATCCTTTTGTTTCCGCTTGAAGAAGTCCCTTTAACATTTCTTATAAGGCTAGTCTAGTGGCGATAAACCCCTTTAGCCTTTGTCTGGAAAACTCCTGATCTCTCTTTCAATTCTCAAGGGCAACTTTGCCAGGCAGTCTATTCTTGGTGGCAGGTTTTTTTTTTTTCTTTTAACACTTTAAATATATCATCCCACTCTCTTCTGGTCTAAAGAGTTTTTGCTAAAAAAAAATTGTCATATTCTTATGGGGATTCTCTTCTATGTAACAGTTCACTTTTTCTTGCTGCCTTTAAGATTCTCTCCCTGTCTTTAACTTCTGACAATTTAATTATAATGTAGCTCAGTCTGGGTCTCTTTGAATTTATCTTATTTGATATCTTTGGGCTTCCTGGATCTGAATGTTGTTCTCTATCCCTAGGTTAAGGAAGTCCTTAGCCATTATTTCTTTTAACAACCTTATGCCCCTTTTCTCTCTCATCTCCTTCTGGGACCTCTAAAATGCATATGTTGGTCCACTTGAAATTGTCCCATAAGTCTCTTAAGCCACCTTCTCTTGTTCCTATTCCTTTTTCTTTTTGCCCCTTTGATTGGATGAGTTCCACTATGCTGTCTTTAAGTTTGCTGATCCTTTCTTCTGTTTCATCTAGTCCGTTATGAACCTCTCTATTGAATGTTTCATTTCAGTTACTCTATTCTTCAGCTCTGTGACTTCTGTTTGGTACTTGTTAATATGTTCTATCTCTGTTGAGATCCTCAGATTGTTCATGCATTGCACTCCTGACCACAGTGGACATCTTTACGACCATCATTCTGAACTCTGTCAGGTATTGACTTATCTCCATTTTATTGTTTGTTTCTGGAGATGTATCTTGTTCTTTCATTTGGAACACATTCTTCTGTTTCTTCACTTATCTTGACTCTGCTCATTAAATAAAATCGCCATCTCTCCCAGTCTTGGCAGAATGGTATAATGTAGGTCATTAACTTTGACATTCATCCTGGCCTGAGCTCCTGGCTGTTTCTCAAACCTCTTTGACTTTCCAGGCCACCTTCTTTGTTCTTAGTGGTTCCCAGTAGATCTGCCAGTGCCCAAAAGGGAGGGTCACAGTCAGCACCTAGATGCAGGCTGACTGGGGAGGCCAGACCCTCAGTCCTCATTAGCTGGGAAAGTATGCAGTCATGCCCCTTCCAAAGAGAAGCCAGGAAGTGAGAGTTTTTGCCTACTTCCTCTGCACTGGGTTTTGATGTATAGCTGTGTTTGTGGGAGTGGGGTGGGGGATAGGAGGGAGGCGCCCCTGCTCCCATGGCAAACCACTTCTTTGTTTGCAACAGGCCTGTGGGACTCATGAATGGAATCGGCTGTCAGAGCCAGGCATCCTGTCCATCAGACCATAGCACAAAACCTGGGGCACAGATGTGTGTACAAACTCCTTTTAGGGAGTTACTGGTGACTTGGAAGGGGGTACAGGGAGAAGGTGAGTAAGGTGTCTACTGGTTTCCCCTGTCTCTGGGGAGGATTGCAGCCAGCCCCTAGATGTATGCTAAATTAGAAGCCTGTCCCTCAGGCAGCAGCTTTGAAAGTTTGCAGATGGACATCTTTCAGGGAAAGAGAAGGAGATGGGGGATTCTGCCTCTTCCTTCCGTGCTGAGTCCTAGGGGGATAACCATGGTGAGGACCTCTGTGCCCATTAACAAATGACTCTTTGTTTGCTATTGTCTGGAGGGTCTTGTGGATACAGCCTGTTGGCTTTCAGAGCTACGCGTTTTGAAGTCCATATAATTGTTATTACATTGAATCTATAGATCAAGTTGGAAAAAAACAATGTGTTGACAATATTGAGCTTTATTTCCATGAACTTGAACTATCTCTCCATTTATTTAGTTCTTTGATTTCATTCATCTAAGTTCTGTAGTTTTCCTTATATAAATCTTGTCCATAATTTGCTAGATATATACCTAAGCATTCCACTTGGGGGGAGTGCTAATATAAATAGTATTATGTTTTAAATGTCAAATTCTACTTATTCATTGCCGGTACATATGAAAGCAACTGGCTTTTTTATATTAACCCTGTATCCTGCAAACTCACTATAATCATTTATTAATCCCAGGATTTTTGTTGCTGTTGTTTTTCTTTTGGATTTTCTACCTAGAAGCTCATGTCATCTGTGAAAAAAGGCAGTTTTATTTTTTCTTCCCAGTCTATATACCTTTTCTTTTCTTTTCTTTTCCTTTCTCTTCTTTTCTTTTCTTTTCTTTTCTATTGATTTAGCTAGAACTTCCAGTTTAATATAAAAAAGAATGGTAATAGGGTATATTCTTGCCTTGTGTCTGATCTTAATGGGAAAGATATGAGTTTCTCACCATTAAGTATAAGGTTAGATGTAGGTGTTCTGTAGACTTGGACTGTATTATTATTGTTAAACAGAACCCTGTGTTTATTTGTGTGTGTGTGCTCTTCTTAGTATCTTGCATTTCTGTGGGGCCATTTGCCTTCTGCCTGCAGATCTTCCTAAAATAACCCTTTAGTGAAGGTTTGCTGCTGTCAAATTCTCTAAGTATTTGTTTGTCTAAAAATTATTTTTACCTTCATTTTTGAAGAATACTTTCACTGTCCATTGTTTTCTTTCATCATTTTAATTATTGTGTTCCACTGTCTTCTAGCATGCGTGTGTGTGTGTGTGTGTGTGTGTGAGAGAGAGAGAGAGAGAGAGAGAGAGAGAGAGTTATCAGTCTTATTGCTGCTCATTAAGGGTGATGTGTCTTTTAGTTGTCCTCCAGGAATGTGTTTTTTTTCTTTGTCCTTAGCTTTCAAAAGCTTTACAGTAATGTAAGTAGGTGTGACTTCTTTCTATCTCTGCTCCTTGATATTTGCAATTCTTGAATCTGTGGAATGATGGATTTCATCACTTTGAGGAAATACTTGACTACTAGCTCTTTAAATATTTTTTGTCACATTTTCTTTCTCTTCCCCTCTTGGGTCTCTAGTTAATGCATTTTAGACTTTTCTTTATTTCTCCTAGGCTCTTTCTGTATATTTTTTGAGGGTGCTTCTCAAAGCATCATATTTCTCTTTACCTGAATTAATTCACTTACCAAATATTAATTGAGCACCTGCTGTATGCCAGACTCTAACATAGGTCTGGGGGGCACAGCAAGGAGGGAAGACGGAGAAGCAAACACACCCTCCCTCCTGGAAACTTGTACCCTGAAGGAGGAGGAACGGAGAGACGATAAAACTCAGACACGGTGAAGAGTAAACGGTGAAGTGCGTCAGAGGATGATTAAAGTGACACCGATGAGGAAGGAACAATGAGGGGTGGGCAGGATGGCGGGGGTGGAGGAGGGCAGATGGAAGCTTAAAACGTTAGGTCTGTTGAAGAGTGACATGTGCACAGAACGTGGAGGAGTGAGGAAATTGGCCGTGCATTTGTCTTAGGTGAGAGGATTCCAGGAGCAGGGGGTACAGCGCAGAGGTCCTAGGTCAAGAGCGTCTCTGACTGTCTGGGGAAGAGTCGGGAAGCCAGGGCGGTTGCATCAGAGCAGACAGGGAAGGTGAGGCCCTTGTGAGCCTTTGCAGGGCCTTCCTGCTCCAACAGAAGAGGAGAGCAAGGGACGATCAGGCAGAGAAGCCAGCGAGGGCCTAGGTTTTACGGCTCTGTCCAGAAGGAGGATGGAAAAAAGTTCCTGAAGCGTCCAGGAGGGCGATGGCAGTGGACAGGCCAGGGCGGTCAGGAAGGAACAGTGAGATGATGTTGCGTCTGGATCATGGACTGGACGTGAGGGGTGGCATGAAGCCTCGCGGGACATGTCAAGGTGTCCACAACAGAAGGATGGGTCTGTCGTCCCCAGAGATGGGGGCCGTGGGTGAAGCAGGATCTGAGGAGAACGTGTGAAATTGCCAGGGTCTGTTAGATGTCCGTGCACAAGGAGTCGGCAGACAGATGGCACGTGAGTTCGGGGTTAGTGGAGGGGTCTTAACCTGAGATTTATATCCCAGAGTCAGTGACAGGAAGGTGTTTAAAGCCACATGGGCAGAGAAGAGGCATGGCTGAGAAGCAAGTCTTAGGTGGCCTCTGTACTAAGAGGTCAGGGAAGAAGGACACACACAGGTGATGGAGAAAGACGAGTGCCTGGGGCGAGTGCCAGTCAGGGGGTGCAGATGGTGACGTGCCGAAGGGGTGACCCCTCAGGCCAGGTCTGCTAAGGAGCCACATGGGTGGGGATGGAGAGGAACAGGCAGGTTAATGGTGTGTGGCGACCTTGCCAGGAAGGGTCTCAATCCAGTAGGGGTGGCAGGGAGAGAATCTGGGGACCTCAGCACAGGCGACCGTCCCCAGGGATTTGCTTGAAGGAGAGTAAAGCAGCAGTGACCCAGGAGACAGGGAAAGTGGCCGAGTGTACCTGGGCTTATTTGGCTTTGCTTTACAATGAGGGGAGTAGCATCACGTCTGTCTGCTGTCGGGAACGACCCACTGTCTACGGCTCAGTCTTCGGTCTCCACAGCAGATTCCCACGACGATGTGAACACACACTCCCCACAGCTTATGTCACACCCCAGAGGCTCCTGGCCCATCACTAGTGCAGGAAATTGTGGCCCAGGGTGACAGTCAGTCCCCAAGGGCCCTGCAAAGGTGCTGGCCCCCACATTCTTGCCCTTCCCCCCCATTCCCGGCTGGGTCTGTATGACCAGCAGACAGAAGCACAGATGGCAGTCGCCCCTGAGGCCGGGGCTGGGGTCTCAGTCAGTCTGGCTCTTGGATGACTTGCTGGGAAGTGGCTGCCATGCCGCAAGGCAGTTCTGTGAGAGACCACGAGGCCAAGAGCTGAGGGCTTCTCACCACTGCGTATGCACGTGGAGCCCAGGCCTCCAGTCCAACCAGGTCTGACTGCGGCCTCTGCCAGCACCCTGGCTGCAGCTTGCAAGGGACGCTGGGTGGACCACCCTGCCAGGCACGATGCCCAAACGGACAGAGGGAGCTGCCCACCGCGCCCTCGGTTCCACCACCAGTGTGCACAGGGTTGTGTCAGATTTCTTGTGGGCACCAAGGTCCCGCCTCCTTCTCAGTCTCCTCCTGTGGAGACGCCTGCCAGGCCCAGTCTACTCCCCATCCAACCATCGCCGGAGCCTCGCCCCAGAGTCTGGAGGCCTTTCTGAGCCTTTCCCTGATTTTACCGAGCAAGGGGAAGGGACTCCACGTGGGTCGTGAGAATGCTCGGGACCGCAGAAAGGAAGCAGGATGAGAGACCGCAGCCTCCGGCCCACTGGCCCCTAGGGTCTCCCGGGAGGAACAGCTACTCCCCTGACGATCCCTCTGAGACAAGGGGAAACATTCACTTTTTGTTACAAAGTGGAACGTGGCCACGTGTGGTGTGTTCAGTCTGGTTTCTTCTGCTTTTATTTTATTTTTTTAAAAAGAAAAAATGTCTCACATGTCTCACATTGCCATCTGTGCTTCTGTCTGCTGGTCATACAGACCCAGCCGGGAATGGCGGGGAAGGGCAAGAATGTGGGGGCCAGCACCTTTGCAGGGCCCTTGGGGACTGACTGTCACCCTGGGCCACAATTTCCTGCACTAGTGATGGGCCAGGAGCCTCTGGGGTGTGACATAAGCTGTGGGGAGTGTGTGTTCACATCGTCGTGGGAATCTGCTGTGGAGACCGAAGACTGAGCCGTAGACAGTGGGTCGTTCCCGACAGCAGACAGACGTGATGCTACTCCCCTCATTGTAAAGCAAAGCCAAATTAAGTTCTCATAGTGTAATTCCTGGAAATCATTCTGGAGTTAAAGAATTTTTGTCTGTTAAGAAAATAAAAAAGACTTCCTGCCTCTCTGGGACCAGCACCAGAAGTTGGGGGTTTCAACCTCCTCCTGCCAAGAGTTCCAGCAACGTGGCAGCCACCGGAGAGCAGAGGGCAGGCGTCCACTGAGCCATGGGTTCAAACAGCCCTGCTCCCAGCGGACCCTCTCTGGACCTCCAAGAAGAAAGGAGAGAAACACAGCCATCAGCTTTAACGGCGTGAAGCTACATAAACTCAAACACAGATGGTGGACTCTTAAAATCACAATCTAAGGGACTTCCCTGGTGGCACAGTGGTTAAGAATCCACCTGCCAATGCAGGGGACATGTGTTCGAGCCCTGGTCTGGGAAGATCCCCCATGCCGCGGAGCAACTAAGCCCGTGTGCCACAACTATTGAGCCCACGTGCTGCAACTACTGAAGCCCGGGAGCCTAAAGCCCATGCTCCGCAACAAGAGGAGCCGCCACCGTGAGAAGCTCACACACCACAACTAGAGAAAGACCACGTGCAGCAACGAAGACCCAACACAGCCAAAAGTAAATAAATAAATTTAAAAAATCACATTCTAAAAGAGAAAGTTGGTTTGTAGCATTCCAGACCCAGTGGTAACCCAAAGTGATGACTCTGCTGACCCTTCATAAGGGCAGCCTGGAGCTCTCCTCGTGGACCCTCCACGGTGACAGATTACTCAGCAAAGCCATATGCTCACATGACAAGTGGCCAGGATCTTTATTAATAAGTCAGGGAAGATGCTGGGGATTCTTCATTCTCTATGGGCTTGTAGGAGTTTGCAGACTGTAGCTGAACAAGGCCCGGGGGTCAGTAGGTACAGAATGTTCTAGGTCCCCCCAGGCTCACTGACACTGTTAAAGCCCCAGTAATCAGTCAGCTTGGGAAAGGCAGTGGGAGGAGACTCGTCCCCCTTCTGTATGCTGTAAGGAATACGTGACCCATGCAAGTTTTCAAAGAGAGAAATACGCCAAATTCTAATCATGGGTCCTGGAAACTCTGAGCTGAATTGTGAAACTAAAGTTGGAAGTTGTTCAGCAATCAACATTAATTTTTTTATTTTTTATTTTTTAATTTTTTTTTTTGTGGTACGCTGGCCTCTCACTGTTGTGGCCTCTCCCATTGTGGAGCACAGGCTCCGGACACGCAGGCTCACGGGCCATGGCGCACGGGCCCAGCCACTCCGCGGCACGTGGGATCTTCCCGGACCAGGGCACGAACCCGTGTCCCCTGCATCGGCAGGCGGACTCCCAACCACTGCGCCACCAGGGAAGCCCTAATTTATTTTTTGAAAAACATTTCCAGCAGTACTGATCAGTTTTCCCCGAAGTCTATGCATCTCCCAGAATCCATAGTGTAGCCAGGAGATGAGGCCCTGGGCCCTGGTCTTGCCCTTTCCTTCAGCACTCTTCCCGCTACTGCGTATCCCAGAGGAGCGATCTGCCAGCCCCACGGTGTCCTGGAGATATCTGTAAAATCACAGCAGGAACAGACCACCACCCACAGCACTGTCTCCCCAGGAGAGCGTGTCTGAGTCATTCTCCAAGGAAAGAAAGGTTTTGTGGAAAATACGCTTGTGTTTTTGGAAGTATCCCAGTGAATCACCTCATGAGGAGAGTATGTGACCGTCGCTGAAGCTTGCTCCAGAGTAACCCCCCCCTTCCTCGTTGTGAAGGGACCCTTCCCCTCCGCTCCTCTGCCGGAACTTAGCAGAGATGTGACCACACCCACCCCCTTCACAGCCCCCCTGGAGGCTGCGTGGGACCATTGACTGGTCTCTTCCAGAGGGAGATTGGAGCGGAATGGTGTGTGGCGTCCACACGCTCCATAGGAACGCGCTTGCCCTCTGCTTCTGGGTTCAGTCTGACTTCCTCCAGGAACCGGGATCCAGACACCAGGCTGACGAGCAGCTTTGAGGATGACACGCAGGAGGGTGTCAGAGCAATGAGCACCCTGGCACCCTGAGGACCTGTTAAAGCAGTGCTGCCCACCTGCTCGGGACCAGCCGTCTTTCTGGGGAGAATGACGTGAAGAAAAAGAACTGACCGTTTGCTTTGCCTGGGAATCTGCATTTTGGTGTCCTTGACACCCCGGCTAAACCTGTATCCCAACTGGAAAAGGGTTTGCAATGCTCGAGACCCTGGCTGTGACAAGAAGCCATGCCACCATCTCACCCATTGCCCACAATGAGGCACGCACTTCTATTTCCCAGAGCCTAAGACTGAGAGAGGTGACGTTCCCCAAAGTCACAGGCTGGGAAGGGGAGGCCCGGGTTGCAGATCCAGCCCTGGTCCGTACGGAGCTAGAGTGGGTGGTGCTGCCGTGTGCCAGCTCTGGGCGGCAGTGGGATCACAGCTCTTCCTGTGTCATCGGCTGGAGAAGGTATAGGATGCCTCACACTGTCGGGTCCAGGGAGCTGAGTGTGATTGACTGTTTGGGGGAGAAATCTGAGGATTTCCCTCTTCCAAACCCAAGGCCATGTGAACATTGTCGTCTGAGCTATAGGCGCAGAGTAATCCATCACCCAAACTGAACGGAGAGTCCAGGCTGTGGCCCTGAAATCGATGATGAGAGAGGCCACCGTAACAAACCTCGCAGACCCGGGGCTTAAACAACAGGCACCCTGGAGGCTGGACAGCCAAGATCAAAGGGCCAGCAGGTTGGTTTGGGGGAGGACTTTCTTCCTGGCTTGTGGACGGCCCTCCCATCGCCTTTCTTCTGTGCATATATGAAAAGAGAGAGAGCTCTGGTTTCTCTTGCTCTTCATGTAAGGACACCGGTCCTACTGGATCAGGGCCCCACCCTTATGACCTCATTTAACTTCACCTCCTTAAAGGCCTTATATCCAAATAGAGCCACGGGGGTTAGAGCTTGAACCTGTGAATTTCAGGGAGACACAATCCAGCTATAACAGGGGTTGATCTTTGGGACCAGCCCATCTTCCACACTGAGACCCTGTAAGACTCACTGGGAGGGAAGAGGAGTTTCATTCCTGCTGAAACAAACTAGAAATAGCAACAACCCACGTGACCGTCCAACATTGACTCACATACGTTTTGGCGGCTTCACGACACACGTACACCATTTTCCTAACAGCCTGGCCATCAGTTCCTTAAACCCAACGTCTGGTCCCCCGGCCACCTCTGCACTCCCTTGCAAGGTCACTACAGCCCCTCAGAGCTGCAGTCTCTGCGCCCCACACACTGACCATCTGCTCTGTCCTTCCAGCTCCTTCCCTCTGGCAAGGGACGCCAACCACCCTTTGGTCTCACTGAGAGCTCTAATCCTTTGACCTTTCACCTTTTGAGGGTCAGTCCCTTATCTCTCTATGTCCAGCTTCCCTCCCTCACTCCGTTTAGATTCCATAAAACTCCTCCTTTCTTGACATCCCAGCATTTGGGGAACTCCCTGCTTTGTGGACAGGACTCTGATCAGATCACACGCTCTTCCAACTCTGTGTCTGCAATTATGCAGCAGACGCTCACTGGTGGAGGAGCTCCCAGGACGATGCAGGGACCTCAGAGCCCCTCAGCCTGCTCTCCTGGCCTGGTCCTCTCACCCCCAGGGCCTCGGTCACCACCTCCTGCCCCCCTTCTCCTCGGCCTCCACCTCCTCTGTCCTCATCCCCATGCTCAGCTCCCTGGAACATTCTCTGGTTCTCGGAAGCAAGTCCCCACGGGCTCCTGCCGTCCTTCCCGCTCACCCCCAGCATCGGTGCCTGGGAACTCTGAGGACCTGTCCTTGTCTCTGTCCTGAGCAGATGTCCTGGACGCCCTCCATCCCGCCCACTCGATAGCTTTCCTCCAGCAGAGCTCTGCTTATTCTTCCAGCATCATTGTTTTCTTACGGGATTTTTCCGTCAGCAAGAGCACACGCTGGTGTCTGCCCCAGTTAAACACAATCAAAACAAGCCTAGCAGAGCCCTTCTTTGGGCCACACTCTCCTGCCAGCTCCCTTTGTAGCTGAGCTCCTTGATGGGCTCTGCACTCTCGTTCCCCAGGGCCTCCCCTCCCCGCCCAGACCTCCATCCTCACCACCCACTGAACTTGCCCCGCTCCTGTCCCCAGTGCCCAGCCACGCTAATCAGTGGCCACTTTCTGTCTTAGCCTTTGTTGACCTACCAGCAGCACCTATACTCTGTGTGATCAGGCCCGTCTCCTCCATCCCAGCTCCCCTCCCCCAGACGTCCACCGGGACCTCTCCCAGCACCTCCATGAACTCTCTCTCGCCCTCCCTGTGGGAGAGTGTCCCCAGAGCATGCTCGCCTCTAACATACTGTGCAATTGGCTTACTTAGGTCCCTTCTTTATTGGCTGTTTCTGCTTGTAGAATGTAGGCTGCCCAAGGATATTTTTTTTTAATTTTTTTAATTTTTTATCTTTTTTAAATTTTTTAATTGTTTTTAAGATGTTGGGGGTAGGAGTTTATTAATTAATTAATTTATTTTTGCTGTGTTGGGTCTTCGTTTCTGTGTGAGGGCTTTCTCTAGTTGTGGCGAGCAGGGGCCACTCTTCATCGCGGTGTGTGGGCCTCTCACTATCGCGGCCTCCTCCGTTGCAGAGCACAGGCTCCAGACGTGCAGGCTCAGTAGTTGTGGCTCACGGGCTTAGCAGCTCCACAGCATGTGGGATCCTCCCAGACCAGGGCTCGAACCTGTGTCCCCTGCATTAGCAGGCAGATTCTCAAACACTGCGCCACCAGGGAAGCCCTATTTTTTTAACTGATAAATTCTGAGCACCTAGAACCAAGCACATGCTCAACAGAAGTGGGCCCAGAGGTTTGTTGTCGGTGAGGAGTGACCGCGGTCCCCCGCCACTCACTAAGTGACCACTGTCTGCCGGGTGCTGCCCTAAGTGCACCCCGCTTACTGTCCTGCTGGGTCCGTACACACGCCGACCCGCAGGGCTCTGGTCCTCAGCACGTCCGCCCTGGGGGCTTTGGCCACGTGCTGGCAGGAGTCACCGAGAAGCTGGAAGCATGCGGTAACCAAGAGTGGCCGTGGTGCCTGCGACACTTCCCACCCACAGGACGGCCACCCAGTGGTGAGCATCGCTGGACACGGGCCACCCGCCAGAGCCCTGAGCCTCCCGGGCCTGTGTCCCGGCTGCAGTCACCGTGGGCCCGATCCTGTGCTGAGAGGTGACCGGTCACCCTCCCCGTCCACGTCGGGGGGCACGCGGGCCGATGCTACCACGGCGCCAGCAGAGGCCAGTCCTGCCCACGACTCTAAGACCCACACAGGGCGGGTAGGGATGGGGGGCTATGGGTCAGAGGGTAAAGCGCACAATTCCAGTCCAGACGGGATGAATGGAGGCGAGGACGAGAGGAGCTGAGAAAAACGACAGCACCTTTATTCTTTTACTTAAGGGCATTTTCAGTGCACCTTCTACTAATGCTTTTTGAAAGTTACTCAGCAGAAAAGAAACTGCTGTATTTCCCAGTTATGGAGTTTAAAAGAACACTTGCTGAAAAACGCATGAGATTTGTGGCTTAAGGTTGCTTTTTCATTAAAAAAAAGTGACTCCTTAAGGTTCAGATTGTTTGAAAAAAGGGTTAGCATTGCACGCGTAAAACCTTATCTTCGTTTCTCGTATCCATCTTTAAAAATAAGTGAAAAGCACTGGGCTTCCCTGGTGGCACAGTGGTTGAGAGTCTGCCTGCCGATGCAGGGGACACGGGTTCGAGCCCCGGTCCGGGAGGATCCCACATGCTGTGGAGCAACTAGGCCCGTGAGCCACAACTACTGAGCCTGCGCGTCTGGGGCCTGTGCTCCACAACGAGAGAGGCTGCAATAGTGAGAAGCCCGTGCACCGCGATGAAGAGTGGCCCCTGCTCGCCGCAACTAGAGAAAGCCCTCGCACAGAAACAAAGACCCAACACCAAAAATAAATTAATTAATTAAAAAAAAAAATAGTACATGAAAAGCACTGATTCTTTGACCGGCTCCATGCCGTGTACCCCTCCCAGTAAGACAATAAATATTAACAGAGAAAATCGAGTGGTTACTAAGGAAAAGATGTGGTCTTCAGCTGCATCAGGACAGACAGACCCTCCCGAGAAGCTGCGGGTAGCCCGGAGCCGGGGCTGCTTCTGGACTCGCAGGTGGGCGTCCAGCAGAAGGACGGGTCTGTCTTTTAACCTCCTATTGTGGGGTTTAGCTCATGAGAGAATCTCAGCTTCAATCTTTGCCTACCTTTAAAAATAATAAAAATTGATCCCTTGCTTAGGAAACCTCCCTATTAATGAAAATGAAGCATGCTTAGATTTTAGAAACAGGCATTCGAAATGATTTTTTTCTTTTCAATGTTATATGAACACAAGCAGCTATGATTTAAAAGATCACTTACGTGTTATCAATGTAAATGTGTTAACATAGCAGTTTTCTAAAAAATGTGCTCTCTTACAGAACTAGAGATAACTCGTCAAATGCTCATTTCTTGAATCGTTTGTCAGTTAATAGGGACTAAACTCTCCTCCGGTCGATTCGTGGAAACATCCAGGGCGGCCAGGTTAAGGCTGATGCCCTCCTGTCGGTGTCCCTGTGTCCTGACCTGGGTCTGTGGCTCACAGGGTCAGCCCAGAGGAGTGGGTATTACATCCAACCTTCTCCACTTTGGGCTCATTTTTTCCTGCCAAAGCCCCTTTATTGGTTGATCCCGTTGGGTTCTTTCAGGTTCTCATGCTATCTTAGCTCAGTATTTCAAAGATACAGATTGAGGCCCTGGAGTGTTTTTCAGCGTGTGATTGCACCCGAAGTTCATGGAAAATAAACCGTCTAAAGCAACGCCAGTTCTCCTTGCTTATTTACAGTTTAGGTGGTTAAAGAGAGCATATCATTTTACTAGTGGCTTCAGACATAAACCTTTTTCTTAAAAAACAGAAAACAAAAGCCCTGTATATTCCTTGTGCTTTACTTCTTTGACCTCAACTTTAAAACTTGAAAAACGTTAACACGTGGAGGCCATTGCTGGGACGGCATTCGCGTTGCTCTGATCCATGTGCCTTGGTCACAGTGGGCCCTCCTTCACCTCGAAGGTGGTCCTGGACCTCACTTTTGAAACCATTTAAAGGGTAAGGACTCCTCCTGCACAGGTGACCTGGGTCCTGTGTGTTAGTGGCACCTGTGGACAGCAGTCAACTGCCCCCTACAAAGGACTCGCGGAGACCGTTTTACGCCCACTTGACTGGGCTCAGGGACTCCCTGAGGGCTGGTCGGACAGGATTCTGGGTGTGTCTGGGAGGGTGTTTGTGCATGAGCTGAGCCTTCACATCTGTGGGCTCAGTAAGCAGATGGCACTGCCCGGTGTGGGTGGGCCTTGTCCAATGTGATGAGGCCCCAACAGGACAAAAAGGGGAAGGAAGGGCGAACTTCTCTCTCCCCTGGAAGTGGGGGGTCCACCTTCTCCCCCCTCAGACCTCAGCTTTCCTGGTCCTCAGGCCTCCACCCTGGACTGCATGACGCCAACAGCTGTCCTGGGTCTCAGCCTGCAGAGGGCAGATCATGAGCCAGTTCCTACAAGGAATCTCCCGAAATCAAGCGTTTCATTTAAAAAACTTGAGGTGTTATCAACAAGAAAATTAAAATGCCTCTACTCATCACTATTTCCTGAAATTAAGTACTGAAACTATGTGTGGAAATGAAAACAAAAGTCATGTTCCTTGTTATCCCAGTCTGGCTGAAGAGGGGAGGGAAAATCATTATCTATCCATCTATTTATCATCTATCATCTGTCTATCCACCTCTCTATCTATCCATCATCTATCTATCCACCTATCATCTATCTATCTGTCTATCACCTATCTATCAATTATCTCTCTATTTATCTATCATCTATCAATCATCTATCAGTCATCTATCTCTCATTTATCTATCTATCTATCATCTATCATCTATCTATCTATCATTATCTATCTATCCACTTACCATCTATCTATCACCTATCTATCTGTCATCTATCAATCATCTATCAGTCATCTATCTATCTCTCATCTATCTATCTATCTCTATCTATCTACCTACCTACCTATCATCTATCTATTATCTATCTATCTACCTATTATCTATCTATCTACCTATTATCTATCTATTATCTATCTACCTATCATCTATCTATTATCTATCTATCATCTATCTATCATCTATCTATCATCTATCTATCGTCTAACTATCTATCTATCTATCATCTATCTATCATCTAGCTATCTAGCTATCATCTATCTATCATCTATCATCTATCTATTATCTATCTACCTATCATCTATCTATCACCTATCTATCAATTATCTATTTATATCATCTATCAGTCATCTATCTCTCATCTATCTATCTACCTATCATCTATCTATCATCTATCTATCTACCTATCATTTATCTATCATCTATCTATCGATCTACCTATCATCTATCTATTGTCTATCTATCTATCATCTATCTATCATCTATCTATCTATTATTGATCTATCTACCTATCATTTATCTATTATCTATCTATCTGTCTATCATCTGTCTATCATCTATTTATCTATCTATCTATCGTCCATCTATCATCTATCTATCTATTATCTATCTCCCTATCATCTATCTATCTCCCTATCATCTATCTACCTATCATCTATCTATCTACCTATCATCTATCTACCTACCATCTATCTATCTATCTATCATCTATCTATCATCTATCTATCATCTATCTATCTATTATCGATCTATCTACCTATCATCTATCTATTATCTATCTGTCTATCATCTATCTATCATCTATTTATCTATCTATCTATCTATCATCTATCTATCTATTATCTATCTATCTCCCTCTCATCTGTCTATCTACCTATCATCTATCTACCTATCATCTATCTATCTATCTATCTATTATCTCTCTGTGCATCTGAAATAACTTCAGGAGCACGCACAGGAGGCAGCCTCAGCAGGAAGCAGTGTAGTCAGGAAGCTTTAGGAAGGCAGTGGGACAGGACAGGCCTTGAGTCACACGTACACGTAGACACTGCAAAGCAGCCCCGTGCATCTGAACGAGGTGCAGTGCCATCCACCACAGACGATGCATCCAGTTGGCTTGGTGGCCTGGCAGGTTGCCTGGCTGCTAAGGACAGCACAGCCCTACTTCCTCCCTGCGGTCTGATCCCTCCCCCATGAAAGAGGGTCTATCATCTAAAGTGGAGTAAGGAAGGGGCAAGGATTTGCTAGAGTGATTGACTGAAGCAGCTGTGCTTTTGGAGGCCAGGAACTAACCCTGTACCAATACACAAGAGGAAACTCAAGCTGGGTCATCAGGGCCCCAAGCCCTTTCCTACCTGGAGGCCCTGTGTCCTGAGGCAGAGCTGCAGGTCCCGATGCCCCTGGGTCCCCCAGAGGAGGTATGAGACCTGCCTTCCCCACCCACTCCCTCCTGCAAGTGCACCTCTCGATCACCATCCACTCCCGAAGCACAGCTCTAGGAAAAGGACGTGTAGGGCAGGTGGGAGCGGAGGGGAGGCCCAGCGAGGCCCTCTGTCAGCACCTCGCCTGGAGCTTCCTCAGCCAAAGCCCAGCAGGACAGCACTGAGCCCCACCCCAGGCCCACTGGGTACTCTGTGCAAAGCCAGGCCGATGTGGCTACTGGAAACGCACCCACACCCGCTGATCTTCCCCGGTGGTCCCGTCTGTGTGGTCTAAAGAGCGCCGTGTGCTGAAACGCCCCCCTGGACTCCTGACACCATTTGCCTGGTGTCTCATGGGTCTCCCAGCTGTCACTACACTCCACATCACGTCACATGGGTCACAGCGACCATCTCTGTAGCTCTGCAGAAATTGTATGAATCTAGGCCACGAGGAGATTTTTAAAGGTTAACTCGTGCCAGATATGTTCATACAATAAAGCTGCAGGCCACCTTCTACTTGTGGGGCTCCCGTGGGTCCCCCAAAGCGGCTGCTTGTCCACACTCTCCCCACGTGAGCAGTAAACGTCTGCTGTGATGGGGCTGTGATTGGCGGAACCAGGCTTGACTCTGGACAGCTCAGGAGCCTGGGCAAGATGGCGGAGTCCTGGGGGTATGAGGAGAAGGGGACGATGTCGGGATAGTGACGAAATCCACCCACAGGTCAGGAGGCATTTTCTAGACAGCACAGCGGTGAAGCGTGTTTCCTGAGGGCTCACGCGTGCAGGCTTCACGTGAACCTGTTCACACAGGTTTTCTCGGATCCCACAGTCACTCTGCCTTGTTCAGTGATGAACTGAGCTCAGGAGGCGAGGAGCTCACCCAAGACGCCACATTCGGCCAGAGCTCGAGTCCCCCCGGGAGGCCCTCTCTGGGGCCAAAGGGGAGTCACCAGGCTTTGTCTCTGCACCTGACGGGTCCCGTGAGGATCCAGCGCGGACAGGACTCGACTTCTCGGCGCCTCGGCTCCTCGGACTTAGAGAAAGTCAGGGCCAAGTGCACAGAGCATCTGTGAGGTCAAGACCAAGTGCTGCGTGAAGTAGCCGGTGTGGAGCAGAGCGGAGAAGGCCCAGCAGGCCTGGTGACGCAGGAGACGCGCACACAGGCAAGCTCGGGGAACAGGACACCCCAGCACTGGGGAGCCGGGCCCTCTGAAATGAGTTCGTCACTGGGCAGCAGTCCAGGCCCCACGTTAAACCCAGGGACAGCGTCACAGGCCAGGAAAGGATGTGCTCTTGGGGAGGTCAAGGTGGATCCCTGAGTCTGTGTGAATTAGGCTTCAGCTTCAGCGAGTAGGACAGGTGTTCCAACAGGGCCACGTCCAGGGAGCCAGAGAGAAAGGGCCCCATCCAGGGAGCCAGGCCCAGCCTGAGGGTCCGGCCCCCACACCCAGAACAGGCCAGTGGACTCCATGGGGGCCAGGCTGCACCTGCCAGCAGCCTGCGAGTGTGGCCCACTGACCAGTGGGGTCAGGCTCACGTCTCTCCCACTGAAGTGGCTTCCTTGGTGCTCATAAAATCCAGTCTCGGCACCAGCACCCAGCTGGCCTGCCGCACCCTCCCGGAGCAGGGCCTCCAGCCCTCCAGTTTGGTCCCCAGAAACGTTTCTCTATTTTTAGGTCATGGCAAACCTGATGGCTCTTACTGTTCTCTTTCTCAGCTGTCTTCTTTGTCTTTCAAGCACAGGGAATGAGGGCTCATTTTTATTACTTTCCAGTCACAACACAAGCATTTCCTCCTCTGGTTCAAAAGCTGATAAAATGCTCTTTCATCATGGATGGTTTTATCTCGGTCCCAGCAGAGTGTGGCTGGACACCCAGCCCCACGGAGACCTGGGAGGGCCTGAGGGTGGAGCCACTGTTCCCCGACATCCCTAAATACACCCTTAAGTCACTCTCACTACCTCCACAAAAATTTGAACAAACTAGAAATCATAAGGTGGTAAATAATAATATGGTATCACAGGCAAATGGGAAATTGAAAGTTTAAGCAAAAAACAAGTCCAGAGGACCAGCCCACACCAAGACGGAGAGCCCACAGGGAAATTGCTGTGTGCATGGCGGGGCGGCCAGGACGCCGCTGGCGGACTCGGGCAGGAGGAAACTCTGCTTATCTGAGGAATATTTTAAAGCAGTGTATTAAAAGGAATTTTTAGATGATTTATCAAAGTCTGAGAAAGAAAACGTGGGAACCGGGAAGACTAATTTGTTTTAAAATGCTTATGATTAGCCAGAGGAGAGTTTGACATCCGTGGAAAGTAGAGGACACGTGAGCACAATTCTGTGCACTGTTTGCAGTGTCTTCAATCCGCCAGGACATGGTTGCAATCAGTCTTCCATAGTCTGAGTGAGTAAAGAATTCTGAAGAACAAAGGAGAGAGGGGTGTGGGCCGTGCTCACAGGAAGTCCCCCTGGAGCCCTTTCCCAGGACGTTGGCCCAGAAAAGCGCAATTTTACTTTGCGTGGTATCCTGTCTCCACCACATGCTTGACAATCTCTACTGCACGTGTAGAGGGGGCTCGGAGAAGAAGAGGTAACTGTGTCCTGGAACAATACTTTCCAAATTTAACGTCCCGAATCAGGCTGCCGCAGTGGGCGGGGCCATGCTGAGTTTCCTCCCGCCTGAGGGACCTCGAAATGCTCCTGGTTGGTGGCTCAGGCCTGGAGGGGCTAGGCTGCAGGTTCAGCATCAAGGGAAGAACGTGGCTGGCGCTGGTCCCCCCAAGAGGTGCGGAGTGGGTGGCAGGAGGCAGCAGGGTCCAAGCCGTCACCCGCCGGCTGGGGCTGGGAGTGAGGTCAGGACAGTGGCAGTGTAAGGGTGCCGTAAGGTTCAAGGGACTATTCTCCCTTTAAGTTTTGCTCTGTGTGGACTATGGATGGAAGAATCCTGGAAACGTTTATTGCCAAGAGCCATTTGGAAGAGGGGGACCATGACACTGGTTATGTGACTGAACATCAGATTGTGAGCCTTCCGAGCTGTCTGCTGGGGTTCCTGGCACCCACTGGGGCCGCCGGAGAGCACCAAGGGCGTGTCCCCCAGCCTGAACTCAGCACAGGGCAAGGGGGACGTGGCAGCCTTGCCACCAGTCCAGCCACACCAAAGTGGAGAGAGAGGTCGGTTTTATGTTGCAAAATGAGTCAAGAGTAGGCAAATGCCCAGCAGTTTTGTCTGTGGCCAAATTATACTTTTAGACTCATGCCTATAACTTTATATTTTAAAAGCTGAAATTATTTTGTAATCTCCCCAAAATACATCATGTTGTTGTTTGTTTTCAAAACCTCATCTGTAACCTTCATAATATTTAAAAACCTTTTCCTCCCTTTGGATAAATACAGAAATATTATCCAGTTAAGATCAACACTGAATCATCTTCATATACGTCCTCAGGAAGCGGTTTTTAGAGGAGGGTTTAATTGTCGGTGCCCTCAGGAGCGAGGCACGGCTGCCAAGGCACACAGAGCTGCAGGCCTCGGAGGCACGTGGCCTATTCCTTTCTTCTGAATGCGCTGGTGTCGTCGATGCTGTGAGACGGGAAAATGGCTCTGGTGCTTCTCCCCAGGGCGTGCGGGCACATCAGGCAGAGAGCTCCCAGCAGCCTGTGTCTCCATCCTAGGTCGTCTCATGGTTACCGTGGCTGTTCTGTCCCGCTTTCTCTGGCCGGTGCCCTGGGCTGTGCCCGAGGGGTGGGACCCAGCGCTGCCTCCCCTCCCGCCCACCCCGGCGGTCCTGGCCATCCCCTCTCCTCCACCTTGTCCCTCGACGATGCCAAACACCGGCAGGACCTCAGCCCCGGCCACTCCCAGACCTCTGTCCTCATCGCGGGCATATCTACTAAAAGCCCTGGACTCTCTCTCACCTCCGGATCAGCACGACGTTTCCATTCTTCACCCAAAGGTGTGTTTCCACTGTGTTTCCTCATCACCGTTGATGGAGAGAGAAGGGATAAGAGATACGTACGTTTTATAAACAACATTTAAAAATGCTCTGGGGCGGGAGGGCTCTAAACTGAGTGCTTGACACGGATAATCCCACTTAATCCTCCCAACCGGCCCACCGAGCCGACGTGTTTGAAGATCTTTTAAAGAAGAGCAAAGCGTGAGCCCCCAGAGCCTCGGTGAAGGGTAGAGCACCTGGCACGTGGGACTGTGCCGCTGGGTCAGTGCCCTGGACGTTGGCCCCGCTGTCACTTGTATTTCTTCAGGGTCGGGACGCTCCCTAAGGCCACACAGTGGCCCAGTCAGGCCAGGAGGCTCAGCCCACCTCATGCTGGAGCCCAGAGCAGAAAGCTCTAAATTTCGGTCTCTGAGTCCCCTGTTCTTTCTCTTTTTTTTTTTTTTTCCTCAAAATTTTGGGATTTGTTAACAATGGATAATAAAAATAGCTCATTTGTTTCCTTTTCTTGTGGGAACATCTAGATCCTCCCGTCTTTGGAATTGGTGTAGCGGAGTGGTTAGGACCACCCGTCCTGAGGTCAGGAGACCCGAGGTCAGATCCAGTCTCTGCTGGTTCATCTCATCACCTGCTTCGGACACAGTTTATTCATCTGTAAAACTGATGTAATGGCAGCTCTGGGCGGTTTGGATAATATAACTGTCGCAGAGTACTTACACAGAGCCAGGTCGGTACCCAGGAGGTTCTCCATAAAGGTTGCCTACACGTATTTGTTTTAAATTCTGAACTTTGTAAGCGATCACCATCTGTGTACTGTTTCAGGTGCCCTATGAGACACTGCTTTGAATAGTATTTAGTGATGCTGCCCTAACAATTCTCTTTTCCTCCATCAGTTAAGTATGACTATGTAAATTACCCAAGCTTCTGCTGCACCACCCCCGACCACTGTTTCCAGTGATGAAAGTTCCCCGGGGTCTGGCTTCCTCCCCCACCTGCCCGGCCCCCAGCTCCACAGCCCACGCCTTCCCCACCATCAACTGCTGCGCTGCTGCAGGGGACTTTCCTTGGGGTGGTGGCTGCCCAAACTCTCCCTATTTATCATCCCAACAGAGGTTCCTGCTAAGAGAAGAAGTGAGAAGCAAACAAAAACTCTGATCTCAGAAGATGTTTCTGAAGTAAGGAATCGAGACTACTGTGCAAAATTCACTCTGTGTTACAGAAAACAAACTTTGGTCTGTATCAAGACGTATACTGACGAGGCTATTGAATTTCAAGGAGTAAGAAAGAACATTTCAGGTATCCGTCCATGTCCTTAGAAGAAATCGATAACCAGGCTGGCCTCCGGGGTCTGTGTAGCAACTCTAATACCAGAAGAGAAATGCTGGCAAAATTTTGGAGAAGAAGAGGTATGAATCTGAAGTTTTGTTCCAACCGGGGTTTTCCTCCAGCACAAAGGCAGGTCCAGTTTCCCACGCTCACCATCAGCGGATGACAGTACCCAAGTCTAAGCTGGATTCAGAGCGGCCAGATGCATGCAGCCCCCCTGCCTGCACACACCCCTGCCCGCCCTCCTGGCCACCCCAGGGCCGGGGCCCTTCCCACTGTGCTGCACTGCTCCCCCCTCCTCGGGGCTGCCCCAATTTTCCTCTTCCTCGTCCCACATTCCTAAGAGGGCTATTGATGGAGCAGCGAGTGGATGGTGAGAATTTGGAAACGTTTCTACATTTAGGTAGAAGTGGAAGAGAATTGAAATAAAAAAACTAGCCACTTTGAAAACCCACAGCAGATGGACAGTCACTGTCACACGAATGAATAAACAAACAAATGGATGAATAAAGGATGGAAAGTGTAAGTCTCCTCATTCGTGGATACACAATATGCATTTTTTAAATATCATCTTTTCTGCTTCTAATTAGTTTTGTATAGTTTAATGACTAACACATTGCCTTACATACGATAGATACTTTCTGGGCATGGTCTTCATAAGGAGCAAAAGAGAACACTAAGGCCAATAAATCAACGTGTGTTTGATAGAAAGTTCAGATCTGAAACCTCAGTGCGAAGCCTTTGGAGTCCTCGTCGGCCAGTGGGACGGGTCAGAACTCTTACCGTAAGAGCCGTGGAGAGCGTGGCCCGGCTTCACGGCTGGCTCCCTGCCTACAGTCCTTCACTCCGGGCCTGAGACTGAAGGACTCTTCCCTTACTTGTCGGACCCTCCTCTTCCTTGCCAATGAGGTAGATGAGTATAAACAGCCTGGCACAGTGAGAGCATCCTCTGAGTTAAGGTCACGTGAGCAGCGTTCGGAGACACTGGTTCCCTATAATTTAATTAATGCAGGAATGAAGACCTAAGCATTTGAGAATCTTTAAAAATAATTTTGTAGCCAAAAGATTTATCTCACAGAAGATAATTTACAGCCCAGCCCAAAGCGGCAAACGCTTGCTCATTCTAGAAAGAATGTGTCCTGTGGAGAAGGGTTAGCAGCGTAGATCTAGTGCATGTTCATCTCACAGACCCTCTGCGTCCTCAGCTCAGAGCTGAGCTCAGGACGACATGCAGCCTGGAGGGGGAAACACTCAGGCCTGATGTGACCAAAGGATGTTTGCTATCACATTCTGGGCGTTTTCTGAGCAATTTCATGCACAAATGGAGACTCTCTTTAATTGACAGTGTTCTTGACAATTCATGGACCACTCCTGACAAATTAGACCAGGAGACTTCCACCAAGAGGGAGGGGGAGTTACGAACAGACAACAGGACGGTGACACAGGACAAGTCAAGTGTACCTGCACGTGTGAACGTGAAACGCCTTATCCTGAACCGTTGACATCGTTGCAACTGACACAGTAATGCTGCTGACAGTAACTGCTACACCCATTCACCAGCCCTCTCAGTCTGCAAACATCTCTGCATCACTGACCGTACAGAGGGCTCTTTGCTGGATGTGACAGAGCACAGGTGTGCCCTTGCCCACTCCCCGAGCATCTCGGCAGGGTGACTGTCTGAGGTTCTCTTCCGTTAAGCCAGGGCCCCGACATAATCTGGGAATCAGTGATCATGGTAGACTTTTGACTCCTAAACAATAATAAATCCATGCAATCTTCCCTACATTGGCAGCTAAAGTTTAGTCTTAAAATAGAGCTCTTTCTGTAACTGACAGGAAATATAGACTCTGGGTTCCCGCCTCACAAATGGGAAGATGTGAATGAAGTCTCCTTACTTTTGAGAGAAACTGGATCCCCTTGTAACCTCGAGCTGTCACAGGACTGGGCTGCACACCCACTGCTGTGATGTCAGGAGAGCCGGATGCCCACCTGCCAGGTGGGACGCCTGGGGGAGTGTGGTCCCTGAGAAGTGAACGAGGACGTGGCTTCCCCTTGTTTTGCCTCCCGTCACAGTGAGACGCTGCAAGCCATGCGTGTGCACGTCTGATCTGACCTCATGGTAACCCGGAGCCCAGACACCGTGTCTCATGTGTTCTCCAGAAGCCGTGGAGCTGAGACCTGCCCGCTACAGGCTCTGGGGAGCCAGGGGTCTGAGGGCTTAGCTCCCGACCCTGTCACCACCACGGAGGGGGTCTGTGTGGGCCGGGTGGGGAGAAAGGGGGGTCCTTTCCCGGGTGTCGGTCATCAGGGCTGTCAGGGCAAACAAACAAAACCTGGGTTCTGATACTTCAGGCCCCTGAGTGCCCTGGGAGCCCCTTGATCACCAGTCGGACAAAACCAGTGCCATCTTTCTGTTGGGGCCAAAAACATTTTAAATCTAGTGTTTGCTGTAATCTTAGTGGCTCTTTTTTCTCTGTGGAAACAGTGTGACAGTACTTTGAATTTTATTTGAAAGGGGATGGTAGTGATTAGTAGTGATTTTTAACACGTTTGCAAAATAGGAAATGTTGCACCTATTGCATCAATCAGGAGAAATGAGAGCAGTGCAGTGTGTGTCCTGGAGCCTCCCCACCTGGCCTTTCAGGCTTTGGGAGTTTTCATTCGGGATTTTTCCACCAGGTATAAATAGCCTGGTGCTGACTGAGCCCTCATCCAAACTGTGGATAATTCAGAGAGACGCTACTGGTGATGACGTACAGAAAGATTTCTTTTTGCATGTGGTCATGAACATGATGCCAAAGGCATTTTTATTGGCTTAATCTCAGAGTCTGCAAGCCTGTGGGCTGACGTCTCATGCTGCGTGGCTTCAGTTAGATATTGGGTGGGAAAGGCTGAGAAGGACGAAACAGATTAGAAGCAGGAGCCCCAGGGGTCCTGGGTCTGCCGCTCATGTAGGCAGGGAGTGGGTGAGACCTGAACCATCTCAAGCATTCCTGTGGGATCATAACAGAGACTTACTTGATAAAATTAACAAAACTGCATCACAGAGTTTTGATGAGGTGAAGTAACATACGTGAAAGTAGTTAAATTTATTCCCATGTGGCCCATGACTCGGGATCTTGTCAACACTCCTCGGACACTGGTCCCTGGTACCGACATCGAGGACGCGATACTCCCGCCCACGGCACATACACGTAGGAACTGCTTCCTGCTGGCACCGAAGCCAAACCAGCCAGGATAAAGACAGTGCTTGGAAGGCAGACGTTTTAGCGAGAGCTGATCTTTCTTCCCCTTTCCACAAGGAACTTCAGTGTGATGACAACTGCTCTCACGGTCGCGAGCAGTTAAGGAAAGAGAGAACATCTTCACAGACGTGGCAGCATTGACCTTACCTGTCATCCCGTGAGAATAAAATTCACAAGCAGTGAATGTAATGTGAAGCTGCCGCCACACACATCCCACAGAAAAAGCACGTCATTGACCTGAGAGGATCCATCCTGGGAAATGCTGTTGATGACACTTTCCTTCACTTAAACCAAACTTTCCATTTCTTCTAATGCTAAACCTCTTAAATGGAGCTGGCGATGAGCAAAGTCTAGGGTTTGTGACGCCCTATGTTTAGCATCTTCCACCTTACCCTCCGCACTCCTGCCGGGCACATGCGTGTATGATGTGGACGCTCTTCCTTGGTTGGAGTGAAGATAATTTGTTAAAGTGAAGCCCGCCTTTGATCCCACTGTGACGCCTTCCCCACGTTTCTGGAGCGCTGCTGGGCAGTAAGCTTCTTGCTGGCCTTCGTGAATATCATCTTATGCGTCCATCATTGGATTAATTTTATGCATATATCTCATGTGTTAATTTTATTTTCCCAGGAAAATTTACAGAGACTCACAGCAAACTTTTGAAAGAAAGATTCATAGTGAATCACAGGAAAGTTGAAATGTCACATGGATTCTGTTTTCCATGCTTCCTTCTTGCAAGGCTGTAAGCTGTGATTCCTCCTCGGGAAATACCACCTAAGATGCAAATATTCCTTGGTAACAGGGTGGGATCATCTGTCCGTGTGGCTCAGGTTCTTCCTGTGGATACAAGCTCTTAATGTTATTCTGAAGACTTTCGCTAAGAGGTTTTCAAGCTCCCAGAATTAATTGTTCGGGGATATCATTCAACAGGAACAGCTTGTAACGAAGGATCAGGGCAGTGAGCGTGTGCCCACAGCAGCAGCCTGCAGATTAGATATTTCCAACTGTCTTCAGGGACACGAGAGATGGAACACCTGGCCCTGACAGATCGCTCCTCCATCACCCGGCCAGCTCGGCTCCTTTCCCTCTCTCCCTTTGTCAGGTGTAAGGGTGAAATGCAGCATTAGCAGAGGCCACCAGTTCCACGTGAGGACCAGCCCCAGCTCACTTTTCCCCGCTGCCCTGATGTCCCACCCCAGAGCTTCTATGACACCTCTCGAGAGCTGCTCAGACAGACGTTCCAGCCCTTTGTCTTTCCGGTAAATTAGAGAAACTCAGCCCTCTCCTCGCTATTATTTTTCCTTCTCGCAAACTTGCTGACTAGCCACCTCTGACGGCCTGCCCTGCTGGGTGGTGGAGGTACGCCATGGGGGGACGGTCCTCCCTGTGGGAGGAGCACAGTCCCATGGAAACGCAGGGAGCCCCGGGAGGCCCCGGTGCAGACCCAGGCAGACAGGACTCCACCTCCAGCGACATGGTCGTCCCGGTGCGGCTCCCGTTCGCCCCACCGTGGACCCGGAGACGCTCCCCCAGGCTGGGAGGGTAAGGGGAAGGCGGGGCAGGAGGGCTTAGGTTCAGGGTTGGGGTGATCAGATGGGCTTCCAGAGTCAGCGACTAGGAAGTGGCCTCAGGCCCTGGGTCCCATGTCGGTCAGGCCAGTTCTTCCCTGGGTGGAGGTGGTGATGTCACACTCGGGGTGTAAGTACCAGGTTCTGCATCCCTAGCTGGGCCCCCATCGGGGTGGCCCAGGGGACCCTGGAGGGAGACAGGGCTGGATGGGAAAGGGGACCCCTTCCTCCCCAGTTGCTCCCGGCAGCTCCCCTCCCCTGAGCAGTTACCCCGAGTTCTGCACCCCGACCGCGGTGGTTTCTTCTGCAGAGTTGCTCTCATCACACCTTCTGGGGTGGGGGGCACCAAGCCAAGCCCCCAGCCCAGAGGAAGGTGCCCTGGGCCTGGCCTCGCTCTGCACAGACTGCACTTCAGCTCTGCGGCGTCCTCCGCCGGCTCCTGAGCCCTCCCTCCCACCCTGTGACCACGAGCTCCCCTTCTCCTCCTTCTGTCACCGCTTAAATCTTGACCCCTACCTGGTCACTCAGTGCTGAGTTCCCGCTGTTCCATAACCACAGCCCTTTCTGTCCCTCTGCTGGGCCCTCACTGCCTCGCAGCTGACGATCGGGTTTCCTCTGGGCTTCAGATACCTCACTTTGCTTCTGGATGTGGGTATGTAAGCAGGGGCCCCGGTGCTGTGGTCACTTTGCAATAATAGTGGAAATCAACTCGAAGGGAGGGTGATGCCCTGCTGACACGCAGGGACACATCGGGACGTCGATGAGCTGGAAGCCCTCCTCCCTTCAAGGACCAGATTGATCCCTCCCCAGTGTCGTGGGGCCTGTGTGAGTCAGATGCTCTTTGACCTGCACTGGGAAGTGTCCCCAGCACTGTCCGCTGGCATCTGTGCTGTGTCCTCCATGTGCCGCGGCCCTTGCCTTCTTCCCTCTGAGCCCTGACACTGCCCACAGCCTGGACCGTATGACAGCACTGCTCCGTGGCCGGGGTGTGCTGCTTCCTGTGTTTATCTTTGGTTGCCCAGCTGGGCGCTAAGCTCATTAGAACAAGGACTGGGCTTTCTCTTCTCACGAGCCAGTAAACTCTGCCATAAAACTAAAATTATGTTTGGTACCTGCCAAGTGATGACAGATCAGATGAGCATCTTCCATTCGCTGTGGGTGCAGGGAGTGATTTTTTGTTTTTTGGCATTTTTATATATCGCTGTATAACCAGAAGAGGTATTTGATAGCTGCTACCAGAAAGCCTCTCAGGGAGAAAGCTGTGTTTAGGAAGACAGATTCCTTTACAAGCAGCTCCAGGACGAAGGTGATTCCAGGGCAGGAGCTGGCGGAACAAGGAGGAAGGGAGGTGAGCTGCTCAGAACTGAAGTAAAGGAACAGGATGCAGGTCAAAGAAGGGGGCCTGAGGACCATGGCAGAGGCCGCAGGACTCTGGGGAACGAGCGCCTCGGGGTTGACTGAGAGCTGCCTGATGTACCGCAGTAATGCCCTCTCGTCCCCAGACTTCCTGTATGCTCCGCTACTCACACAGGTCTCTGTGTGGTTTGCTTGTTTGCTTGTTTCTGTGTGTTTGTATGACGACTGACTGTTATGCAGGGGGTCGGGAGCTGGGTTAGGGGGTATGTGGAAATTGTGGAAACAGCACAATTCCTTATCTGTATCAGCATTCATAGAACACGGCAATGTGGGGAGCTTCACCTGAGACAAACGCTAAGTCAGACCAGGAGGGATGGTGGGGAGGCTGGGTGGTGAGAAGCTGCACGTACAGGGCCAGCCAGTGGGGTGGAATGACATCCCCTGCCATAGACAAACGGTATGTTGTCTACCTATGTATGTATGCATCCATCTACCCATCATCTACCTACGAGAGAGGACGCCATCTTCTGAAGGTAAACAAAGGTGTTTGCCTCAGTCCGCTCAGGCTGTGTAACAAAACACCCCACACTGGGCGGCTTATAAACAGACACTCATTTCTCCCAGTTCTGGAGGCTGGGCCTCCAAGATCGAGGTGCCAGCAGATTCAGTGTCTGGTGAGGACCCAATTCCTGGCATCTTCTTGCTGGGTCCTCACATAGAGGAAGGAGCAAAGGGGCTTCTGGGGCTCTTTTATAAGGACACTAATCCCATTCACTAGGGCTGCACCCTCATGACCTAATCACCCCAGTGACCCCACCTCCAAATACCATCACATTGGGGGGTAAGGCTTCAACATGTGAATTGGGGAGGGGGTGACACAGACATTTAGTCTGTCACAGAATTGACAACAAAGATGCCAGACCTCCATAGCCATCGGTCATAAAGAGGACACTTAGCACCCTGGAAATGGTCTCCTTACACCCACATGCTTACACGTAAAAAGTCACTGTTCGTTACAGCCATAGATGTTTATCAACTGCTGGTTTTGCTCCAGACACTGCATCAGGCACTGTATATGCAGGCAGACTCCCCTTGACGGAGCTTCCAGATTTTGCAATATTTACCAATTGGAGTTTTGTGACAATCCTGCATTGACCACGTCTGTCGGAGCCATTTCTCCCAGCAGCGTTTGCTCACTTCATGTCTCTGTCTTACATTCTGGTAATTCTCACAATATTTCAAACTTGTTCATTATTATCTTATTTCTTATGCTCATCTCTGATTAGTGATCTTTGAAGTTACTGTTGCAAAAAGATTATCACTTACTGTTGTTGAGGAAAAAGCCTTGAAATTATAAGACAAGTTTTGCCCAATACTGTTATAATCTGTTTTAGTAATAGACTTTTTTCCAGTCTGTCAATAAAGAAGTAAGCAATATAGATGGACAAATTATATACATAATTTTTCTACCAATAATATCTAGGTTCTTAGTACTTTATCATTATAGCAATAAGAAAATATGACACTAATGGAAATATATAGCAATATGAATATTACTTTTGCACAAATATTGCAATTCACCAAGTCTTTCCTACATTCCTTTATCTGTGTCTGTCATGTTGTATAATTTAGCTGTACAGGAAATTGCAGAGGACGTGGGAAAGGGATGCTTTAATTTACCAAAATCTCATACTGATTTTACACAGCAAGTCCACACAAAAAACATCCAGCCCCCAGGTGAGTTCTGCTTTGGGGTATGTCATGGGTTCAAGCTCAGGTTAGAAAACATTAGAGTGGGGGCGGTGAGATGAATTAGGAGATTGGGACTGACATATATACATATATACACTAATACGTATAAAACAGATAACTAATGAGAAAAAAAATTAAAAGATACACTTCAAAAAAAGAAGAAAAACATTAGGAACAAAAGAAGTTGTTAGGCTTATGGGTTCTCACTTTCTACAGTTAGAATATATAAATCCCTTTCCACATATTAGCTAACAATTCTGCCCCTCTCAGAAATGCAAGATTTATTTCTCATTTCCCATGTCGTTTGTGTCTTTTAAAATGTGAAGTCACCTCACTCTGTTTTGAGATGGTCACCTGTCTGAAAGGGGCACACTGTAACTTCAATGATGGTTCTGTGAGTTCCATGTTGGGAGGGCGTCTCCCAAGGTGCCTGTGAAGGTGCGTGTGTGTGCGTGTGCGTGTGTATATGCGTGTGTGTGTGTATGTGTGTTTGCAGGGGTGAGGAGATGATTCACATGGGTAAACGTTACTCTCATATCCATAAGGTATGTTACCTACAGATATTTCATAAAGACACTGTCCTTTATTCCAAAGTATATATTCAAAAGAAAAACAAAATGTAATTGTCTCAAATGACTTGTAAAAACGTCTCTATATGTTATTAAACCTATAGTTCTCTGAAAGAAAGCACGGCATGTTTAGAATTAAAGTAGACAAAACTTTTGCTTCCATAAGTTTAGTTTATTTTCAGGAAAACAGTGATGATTACAGTTTAATATAATATAAAGAGAATATGAGCATATTTAGGCAATGTAATGTTTATAAAAAATATACAGTGTGTTTGAGGAGAAGTCTTGATAGATAAAACATGAAGAAATAAGGACTCAACGTTTTGGGGTTTTGTTTAATACTTGGCTTATTTCATGTCATGTACTCAGGTTTGTCTATTTTTCACAGAAAGGCTTTACTCTGGTATTTCTGCTGTGCCAGGAGGATTGTTGGGCTTGGGGCTCTGGTGCAGCAGGAAAGTCACCCGGTCCTTCTTCAGCCCATCTTCCCTCAGCTGTAAGAGGAGGGGAATCACCCCACCACCACCCCCATCACCCAGGTGCACAACTTACACACAAAGCCCCGATGCAGCTGGGGTCCTGGCAGGGGTCTCCAGGTGCCATGCACAGCCCTGGGCTCCTGGGGGGTTGTGGAAGAGAAGGGTCCCCAGGCCTGGGAGCACAGAGGCCACCCTAAATCACAGGCCAGGTCTTCAGACAATGGAAGGCCATTCAGGGCAGGGCTCAGGTCTCCGCCAGAAACTGCAAGGGAGATAGTAACCTATGAGTTTGCCACTAGGGAAACCCTGGGGTTACCTCGACTGGACACAGGGCTGGGCTCAGTGGGAGACCCTGCCTCCCCAGGACCGGGGTACTGACTAGACACAGGCTGTGGAAGTAACGCCCAGTGAGCCAGTTTGGGGAGGTCAGGCCCTGCGTCTGGGTAGGACGGACCTGCAGGCTTGTTGTGGGGATGGAGTCATCTACTGTGAAATGCTCGGTGATCTACAAAGCTTGTCTATTTCTCCTTTACTTTCTGTGCATGAGTGTCCAAATTATTACCGAAGAGGATGGAAATGTGCTCTGGTTCACACAGACCCATGCAGGTGCCTGACGTGACTGCCGTTAACAACAACACCTGCGAGACGGGCCCGTGTGCCCAAGCCCTCCCCGGCGACGGCTCCTGCCCTGTCCTTACAGCTGTCAGTCACGAGTCCTGAAGTTACCTCTGCTCTGCCTGTGCCCTCCTCACTCCCCTGGTCCTAAGAGTGTGAGATCCGTGAGGGCCGTGTCTCTGCCAGCATCATCACAACCACATCCCACACACCTAAGTGTGTCTGAAACATATGATTCCAGGAAACATTGCTGAACGGTGAGTGAATGAATCTTTCCAAGACCACAACTGATCATTCCTCCTCCCGGATTCCTTAATTCCTAACACTGGAACCACTCCCCACCCCCGTGCTCCCACACAGAGAGCATCCCGTCCGACAAGCTGAGCATCTCACAGCCCTGGAGTGCAGAGGGCACATCTCTGGGGGGTCCAGCAGTCCTCGGCCCACCAGGTCTCATCACGCCCCGGATGTGCCGCAGCCCTGGCCACAGGCATGAGTGTCTCCCCGGCCCGTTCTGACGGGCCAGCGTTCCCTGCCACATCATTAGCCTCACAAAAGGCCCCTGACTGGGGTGCTTGTGGGGACTGCGGCAGTGTAGGCCATCAGCCCCAGGAATCTGGGTTCTTCTTACTTGAATCGTCATAATTGCACTTTTCTGGGAAGCTTGGAATCTTGATGTCTGACAAAATTCATATTATTTATTGAAGGTGAATGTTGCAACTCGCCATTTCATAATAAAGTAAAAGCTGGATATATTCTCCCTAGCCATTAAGAGAACCACAAATTATTTGCTGATTTGTTTTCATAGAAATATTTTTTAAGTCATGTTTTGGCAAGCAGTGTAGTAGCTCTTTCTGGGTTTTGAGCTTTTCTTGAACAAGAATTCTGGACTTAAAATGTTGAAGACCACTTCCATTTAAAAGCTAAGATAACTTACAAAACACTGTGAGAAGATGAACACTGTATAACTTAGTGTCATTAAAAGATGCAGATTCTCAGTTTATTAAGGTGCAAGGGAAACACAAACAAAATAAGCTCAAAATAATGGTTGCAAGAACGGAAGTGGGTCTTGAAAACAAAAGACAGACAAGACTGAAAACAGTCCAATCCCGGCAGCAGGTGGGGTCCTGGGAACCCTGATGTGGCCCCGACAACGGTCCCTGAGTGTGGAGTTTGGGGCTCAGGGAAGGGAGACAGGAAGCAACGGACCACCAGCATGGCTCGGGGCCCATCAGACACTCAGAGGGTCTCTGCAAGCCCGCAGGGGTCTTCCCGTTTCTCAGACGGGAAACTGGATGGTTTAGTCAGAGCCACACGGCTCGGAGATGACAACACACCTAGAATTTGTGCCTGAAACCTCTGCTTCTTATTACAACACAATGTCTGCCTTTTACAAACGTTAACTTTTGTTCACGCATGCAAGTTATTTTCTAAGTAAAAGATTATAAAATAATTGCCCAAGAGTCACAGGGTCAAAATCAGAGACCCTGGGTCCCTCACGTGTTTGCTGTATGATCTTACACAGCTCCTTACCACCCTCTTTTAGGGTTTTCGTTTGCAGAAAAGGGCAATTCCACCCTCCTGGACCAGCTCATTCGTTATCAGAACTAAGTGAGAAAATAAGGTATCAAAATGTCTAGTTTTTCCTTTTACAAATGAATCGTGTTTCAGATGTTATTTTTCTCCATCGGGAATGTATTTTGACAGCAATTTCTCTTTCATCGTTTTACCGCTGAGCGGGGTGAGCAACGTGGAGCGGGGCTGGCGGACAAGAAGCACAGAAGCTACAGAGACCCCCAACCACTTGACCCCTGACCTGATGACCCTGACCCACACCCGATGATCCCTGGGGCCGGACTCCTTAGCCATTTGAAAACACACTGGAACCTCCCTCCGCCCTCTGATTAAACTCAGGGTTAGATTCACCCTCCATCCCTCTTACTTGATGCAAAGATCAGATCATGAAGACGCTTCCGGCTGGAAGATGCCACAGGCTGGCCCGCGCCCATCTGCTTGGCGATGCCCGAGTCTGGGAAGGTCCTTGCATCTCCTCCCGCAGTTCTAACAAGTTTTCGTGGCCCCAGGCTCTCTCACCCTCCCTCTCAGAAGAGCAGCCCCACTTCCCCATCGTAACGGATGGCTGAGCCCTCAGTCGCACCTCCTGATCAGAGGACAGCACCTCTGCTCTTCCGGTTTCCTGCTGCATTGGACCCTCCTGTACCCAGGCCCTTCACAGGGCCCATCTTCATTTGTTCCGTGGATGCCTTTGCTTCTTGAGAACAGGTGGCCTACGCTGACACCCCACTTCTCTCCTCTCCCCTCGGCTCCAGGTCGTGAGTTCCCCTCGGGCTTTTTCCCACGGAGCCCGTGTGCCCATCTCCAGATGTGAGGGCTGCTCTGCTAACTTCTCTCCCTGGGCCTCCCTACAGGGGAGCCTGGGCCAGCTGCCCTTCTCTGCTCCTCCCCTTGCGGGCCCACCTGACGGGTCCCCAGATGCTGCAGAGGAGGAAACGGGCTACTGGGGGTGGGAGGGGATGGTGGGGGCCACGGGAGCTGATTTCAAATTGTGCCCAGTTTCACTCCGTTTTGCCAAAGGTCTTGAACTCTTTTAAACAAAATCCCTGGTATCCTTATGCTGCAAAGACAGGCATGCCCCGTCAGAGGTTGGCATGAGGAAAGAAGAGAGAAAAATAACACGCCTCTGATGTGGACACGTGGACATTTGTGGCGTCTGTTTTGCGCCTGAAGTCAACTCCTATTCTCTCCATCTGGCCGTCAAACCTCTTCAACAAATGATGCAGGGTCTCTTCCAGGAATTGGGGAATCCTTTCCAGAAGCAGATTCTGTGTGCTCCAGGAAATCCCAGTGCATCACATGAAATGCTGTTTCAAACTCAAAATGGTGAGCCTCTCAGAAGACTCTTCTAAGCTGGGAAGGTTAGACTCCAGCCCTTTGAGGACAGTGGCAGAAACACAGCTTGGACAACCAGAGAACACCGTCAGCCCTGGTCACATCACTGTGGTTCTGTGTCCACTCCATCTCTTTGGTGACGAATCAGCTGCTTTTGGAGAAGAACAGTGTAAATGCATGGCTTTGCACTGTCCTGCAGGCGGGACGGGGCATCCTGGGCGGTGCTGTCCGCCTTTGCAGGAACATCTACACACGGCCCCAAGGTAGATGTCCCGTGTTCCTGAGCTATGCCCATCCCCTCAGACCAGCCCCAGCCTGAGCTGCAGCCAGGTGGACATGGCCGACCCTCTCTGACCCTCCCCACCTCAAGCACTGATGGTCTCCCATTTTCATCCTCACGGCCTCCTTCTTCCTGCTTAGCCCACAGGTGGGTGCAGCCCCAGTCGTGGGATGATTAAAAGCACTAGGGGGTTGGGGTTGGGGGGCAAATGGCCTGGACTCCTTCCTTTCAGAGGGACCTTCTGGTTCCTCAAATGGGCCCGAGGGCTATTGAGCTTGAATTGCCCATAGCAGTGACCCCTTGGTGACGGACACGTTAATCCCCTCTGTCACTTTACGGATCCCACTCCAGAGCCAGGAATCACCTCCAAGATAAGTGAGCTGATCCCAAGCCCATGGCCACGCTCCCCTTTGGGGCAACCGACCTGAGACAAAGCCCAGCGGCAAAGTCTCCTTGGTTACTGGAGAATCGACAGAGAAACGAATCGTATCATCATAAAAGCCATGACCTTCACACTCTGTTAGCATCACATCATGACCGTCCGGCACTCCGGGAATGAAGCCGTCTGGCTGTCCCCACGCTTCGCAGGAAGTCCTCGTCCTGCACAGGCTCCCGGGTCTCCCTCTCCGCTGCCCCTTTGTCTGTGCCCCGGGGCTGACTGTCCTTGCTCGGATAGCACAGTCTGCTTTTAGCAAATCAAACTGCAGGGAACACATTCCAGCTTTTAAGAACGCATCCCTTTGGAGGCTACACCCAGGGTTTGGGTGTTTCCCCTTCAAGGTTAAGGCTTGGGGCGGTTCCCCTCCGTGAGGACGGCCTCGCCTGAACCAGGCCGGCTCATCAGGACCGAATTTTCCGAGGGTCCCACCTTCTATTCAGGCTCAGAGGCTCCTCGCAGCGGGACTGCATTTCTCACGCCTCCCCCATGTCTGGCAAGAAGCAGGGCGGCCGTGGGAAAGTGACTTGAGGCCTGCTGAATCTTCTCCAGGCCTCCTTGGCCTGGTTTGTTCCTGCTGAAGGTTTAAGGGAAGTTCCCCCTGTAAGAGTTCACATGAGCAAAGGCTGTTTGCCAAGTCCCTTTGTCAGCACGCTGTCCCCCGGGAGGACCTGCCCACACATCCACACAACGGTACACATCGTAGGTGTCGTAGTCTGAGCACGGGCTGGAAGAAGAGCTTCCAGACACCAAGTATTTTAGAAAAGAGTGAGTTTATTGAGCACGAAGAGCAGAGGTAGTGAGGGACCCTGCAAACACAGCCAGCAGACTTCCTGATAGACCAGGGAGAGCAGGCCCCCTGTGTGGGCTGGTAGCTGACTTTTATAGCCTCAAGACAAAGAAAACTCCTGCTGGCAGGAGCGCTAGGTGATTGGTCAAGATGCTGCAAGGTGACTACATGGTGATGATTTCGCCTAATATGGAGTCGGGGGCTGTCCGGTCTAGGTCAGGAGAGCCCACGGCAACAGTTGCTATGGGGGCTCGGTTAATTCTGGAATTTTTGTCCTGTGTCCTTGACGTAGTGTGTCCTTGACGTAGTGTGTCCTTGACGTAGGGCTCCACAGTAGGGACACCAGATCTCGAGAGCTTTTCTTCAGACACTCCGAGCTTGTTTTCAGTTCTTTTAGGAGTTTTATCCAAAGATGTTCTGAATTTGAGTCAATAATTTTCCTCCCACAGCGAATAACGGTCCGTGATGGAGACAAAGATGATGGCTTACCCTCTGCTACCGAGTTAATTTGGGACAGGACTGACGCGCTTTTCCCCAGCTGTGGTTCCTGTGTCTCCAGACGGTCCACACGGCGACGGCTCCTGAGCAGAGCGCCTTCTGTCCAGAGCCCTCCAGTCGCCTGTGTGCCTTTCTCCTAGAACGCGACGCAGGTTTCCTCAACACGCTCTGGGCAGGATCACAGCAGGGTGTCCGGTCACTGCTCACGGGCAGCGATGACCCTCTTCTCCTCCAGCTGAGGGAGCAGGTGTGGGAAACGGCATTCTTGCTTGAGACGGTCTTTGCCTCTCTGACCTCACGGTTGGACCTCGTCCAGCTCTCAGCCGGGCTTTGGCAGGGTGGCCGGGGCCTGGGCTCTGAGCCTGAAGGGCCCGCCAGTGGTTGTGACCACCGGCCTTTATGTCTCTGTCCCTCCAGCCACTGTGAGCACAGGCCTCGTGACCCTGCTCGCCGAGCGCACGGGGCAGGGGGAGGGCAAGGGAGCTGCTCCATGGGGAGCAGGCCCCGGGGCACCGGGGGTCCGGCCCCCCTGCCTTGTCACGCGGGGGCCTCGGGTCCCCTCCCCCCGGGCCCAGTTCCAAGCCCCACTGTGCTCAGGCCCCGTCTTCTCCACCACTACGCCTGCTGCCTTCCAGCGGCCCCTCCTCTGCTGCCAGCAGCGTCTCTCCTGCCCCGAAGCCCCTTCTGCTGGACTTCCTGATCCTTCAGGCCACTGTCTCCTTTCTGTCTCCTAGCCACTCCCAAACAGCTCCGATGAGCAGTTTCATTTATTACTGTTACTATTAATTTCATCTCATTCATGCACTGGCCCCTTAAGGACTTTGTCGTTCCTGCCCTGCAGTAGACAAGGAAACTGAAGCTCAGAACGGCTAAGTCACTTCCCCAGAGACATACAGTCAGTGCGGGGCTGAGCCCCGCGGGGAGCGCGGAGTCCTGTGCTGCTGGCCTCTCACGATACCCACCTCCAAAACGTTCCCGTTGCTTCGAGGGCAAACAGAAACTCATAGTGCCTTTCAGTGACTGCTGACTTCCTGTGAGTTCTCCGCTAAGAGCGTCACGTGGACCTGGTGTTGACACATCACAGCGCTCGGGGAGGATGTTGAAGCGGGTGTCCTCCTGGCACACGTGATAAAACTCAAGTCCCTGGGGTTTAATAACTCAGCCACGCCAAGCGGCCAGTGCCCTGGAATTTGGGCATTTTCTTCGCTCTTGTAGCACAGCCTCCCAGACGCAGAGCAGTGCGGAACAGCACACACAACATTATTCGCTGATTTTAACCCTCCTCTCGGTCACACGGTGGTTGGATTCAGCTAAGGCCTTGGATACTATGAGATCCTCTGACATTTAGACCAGCTGGGAATCCAGGCGTGGAAGGCCCGTCCCTCCCACAGGCCTGATGCCCTGGCCTTCCCCCTGCCTCTAAAAGCCATTCAGCAGTGGAGGTAAACCCGAGGGTCCGTCTTTCTGTCCTGGGGCCGCCACCCCTTCCTCAGGCCCAGCCTGTTCACAGGCCACGTAGGGGTGAGGGCACACGCCAACTCTGGACATCGGCCCGTCTCATCTCCTGGGAGCTCGGGAAGGAGCCGATGCTGTTCCCCCACCTTGCAGAGCGCGAGGGAGACTCTGAGCACGTACCACCTGCACGGCCGGCAGCATCAGAGCTAAAGTCAGAACGTGGGTGCCCTGGCTCCAGAGTCTGCTTCCAGCTCCGAAGTCACCAGGGGTTAGCAGGAAGGGGACACAGGCGGGCCTGGGAGGAAGAGGGACCAGAGGTAAAGTGCAAGACCCCAGAGAGGGCGGAGGGCGGAGGGCGGCTCGGAGACATCGTGCCAGCTTCGCCCTGTCCTGGTCTATGTGCATCCATCTAAGTTCTCACCTGACCGTTCATTTACTACGTGCTACAGTTATGATCGTGTTCTCACCTGACCGTTCATTTACCATGTGCTACAGTTATGATCGTGTAGTTCCCATTTTTACGTTAAGGTGAGATTCGTGTCACATAAAACTAACATGTTCAAGTGTACAATTCAGGGGCATTTAGTGCACTCACAATGTTGTAAGACTATCACCTCTGTTTAGTTCCGGAACGTTTTTATCTCCATGAAAGAAACTCTTGTACCCATTAAACAGTCACCCCCATTCCCTCCTGCCCCAGGCTCCCGTCACCACGAATCTGCTTCATGTCTCTACAGATTTACCTATTCTGAATATTTCAAATAAATGGAATCATACAATATGTACCCTTTTGCACCTGGCTTCCTCGATATTCAGCATAATATTACTTAGGTCGAACCGTGTCATAGCAGGAGTCAGAGCTTCAAACCTTTAAGGCTGAATAATAGTCCTTTGTCTGGAATCCATTCATCTGTGATGGGCATTTGGGCGGCTTCCAGGTTTTGGCTGTTATGAGTAGTGATGCCAAGAGCATGCATGACATGTCCTTGTGTGCGTTCTTGTTTTCAGTCGTCTCGGGTTTATACCCAGGACAGGACGTGCTGGGTCACATGACGTCCCTGTGCTTCACTTCTGGAGGAGCCGCCAGCTGTCTCCCACAGCGGCCGACCCGCTTTACAGCCGCGGCAGCGACACGCTGGGGCTCCAGCTTCTCCGCATGTCCTCGCCGGCACCTGTCCTTTTCATTATTATAGTGGGTGCGAGGTGGTACCGCGTGGTGGTTTCTCTGGTGACTGATGTTGAGCAACGTTTCACGTACCTGATGGCCATTTCTGTGTCTTTAGAGAAACATCTCTTCAAAGTCACTGCCCACTTTTTATTGTTTCCTTTTTTTTTTTTTTTTTTTTGCCTTTTGTTTTGGGCTTAGAAGAATTCTTTATATATTCTGGACACGAGACCCTTAGCAGATCTATGATTTCTAAATATTTTCTCCCGTTCAGTAGGTTGTCTTTTTACTTTCCTCGCAAGGTTCTTTGATACAGAAATGTTTTTAATTTGATGGTCTCCAGTTTATCTACGACTTTTTTTTTTTCTTGTGGCTTACGCTTTTGGTGTCTTATTTAAGAATCTGTTCCCAAATCCAAGGTCATGATGATTTATACATGTTTTTGTCTGAGACTTTGGTAGTTTTACCTCTTATATTTAGGTTGTTGACCCATTTTAAGTTAAGTTTTGTACATGGAGTGAACTAGGAGTCAACTTTATTCTTTTGCACGTGGAGATCCATTTGTTGAAGAGACTGTTCCTTCCTCACTGACAATCTCAGGACCCTTGTTGAAAACCAACTGGCCGTGAATGTCTGGGTTTATTTCCAGACTCTGTTCCAGTCTATTGGTCTATGTGTCCGGCCCAGTGCAACACCACACTGTTTTGAACACTGTACCTTTGTAGTATGACTGGAAATCAGGAAGTGTGAGTCCTCCAACTTTGTTTTTATTTTTCAATTTTGTGTTGGCAATACAGAGCCCTTGCAAACCCATAATGAATTTGAGGATCATCTTTTCCACTTCTGCAAATAAAAAATTGTTGGAATTTTGATAGGGATTGAACTGAATCTGTAGTTTGCATTGCATAGTATCACTGTCCTAACAGTGTTAAATCTTGCAGTCTATAAACGTGAGATGTCTTGACATTAATTTAGGTTTTTGTTAATTTTTTCACAATGTTTTGCACTTTTTATTATACAAGTCTTTCACCTTTTGGTTGAATTTAGTTCTAGGTACTTTATTGTTTCAAATGCTATTGCAAATGAAATAGTTTTCTTAATTTTATTTTCATATTACTTCTTGCTGGTGTATAGAAACACAACTGATTTTGTGTGTTGATCTTGTACTCTTCAACTTTGCTGAATTCCCCTTTTTTCCTCCAACTTTATTGAGATATAACTGATACCTTTAAACATTGTTTTAAGTTTAAGTTGTACCCCCATATCCATTAGGGTTTTGTACACCCATATCCATTTTTTAAATCCCCCAACCCATTAAGAAAGAAAGAGCTTGGGAATTAAAAATAGAAATTACCTATGAATGAGATATCATGGCATTCCAGTAACGGATTTTAGAGTGGTCTGATATTGTATTCTTTATCAAACAACATGCAACAGCCCCAAAGGATAATCAGCTACATGAATATGTTTAAGAAACTGCCAGGATGGACCATGTGAACAAGTCTCCTTGCCCAATTATTTAGGACCCGAGATTTGATCAATCTGGGGTTGCATGTCCTATTCCGGAACTGGCTCGGCTCACCACAGCATGGTGAAGGTCACTCCTCCCCAACATAGCAAGAAACTCCAGAGTCTGGTAGAATCCTCCTGACGCTAGTCTCCTAATTCATTCTTCCACAGCAGCTGAAACCTTTAGCTGAAGTGCCAATGATTCTTGTGTGCAAGATGGTAATTTCTAAAGAAACAGCTCCTTACGGAGAGGCTGTATCTTCATGAGGCATGTGTGTGTGTGTGTGTGTGTGTGTGTGTGTGTGTGTGTGTGTGTACAATATTAAATATATGTCATTAAATATTTTTAATATATTCATGCATGCTATATTAAGTGTATATGAATATGTTTTGTATATACAGATATATATCTTGTTTAATAAGTGTAATTTATTCCTGAAACCATATTAAAGAAAAATAATTCAAATTTTTTTAATTGAACTATAGTTGATTTACAATGTTGTGTTAGTTTCAGGTGTATAGCAAAGTGATTCAGACCTTTTCAGATTCTTTTCCATTATACGTTATTATAAGATATTGAATATAACTCCCTGTGTTAACCCTTGTGCTTTATCTGTCTTATATATAGTGGTGTGTGTCTGTTAATCCCATACTCCTAATTTGTCCTCCCACCCCCTTTCCCTTTTGGTAACCATAGTTTTATGTTCTATGTCTGTGAGTCTGTTTCAGTTTTGTAAATAAGTTCATTTGTATTAGTTTTTAGGTTCCACATATAACGGATATCATATGATATTTGTCTTTCTCTGTGTGACTTACTTCACTTTTAGTGTGATTATCTCTAGGTCCATCCATGTTGCTCATCATTTGAAAGTTTAAATGGGAAGAATTACATGCATTCTATCCCAACCCAGGATAACTAAACAATGTTCACAGGTAGAAAAATAAATCCACTGAAAACAAAACACATTTATATAAATAATAAACAACAATTTGAAAGTAAATTAATAGTACACAAAACGAAGTGCGGTCAGGTATTAAGGACTACACATTTTTCCTCTCCCTACACTACGTTTTTCAAAAATCAGCCCTCTGGGTGCAGACAGCTGTCTTGCAGTCAGACTATCTTCTTACCATGAGGCTGTAGCCCAGAAGAGGCCCCTCTGGGCAAAAAAGGCTGACCTCCCAAGAGCCTGGGGTCTGGGAACTGAGCCGATGGCCAGGGTCTGAGATGCTGTGGGTGGGTGTTCCCCACCATCGGGTCCCGTCCGCACTCAGGCGCTTACATAAGCGTGTTCGCTGGGATGGCCTCTGACCGAAGCTGTTGTGTCAATGGTGTGGAGAATGTGTCTTTGCTGGAAATGTCAGAATCTCACTTCTCACGTGTAGTTGGTGTGTTTCGTGTGTTTCGTAGCCACTCTACGAAGAAGTGACGACTGAACGTGGTCCAAGTTTCCAGGCCTCCTTACGGCTGAGGGACCTAAACTGGAAGGCAGTCGGGGAGGCCAGCCTATAACCTCAGGCCCCCTGCCCTGGTGACCGGGGCCCCGCGTGGCCTCCACGGGGCTCAGGGCCTCCTCCATGTCCACCACTCAGGCGGCCACACACAGGGGACCCTGGACGGCAAGGACCCGCGTGGGGCGAGCTCAGCCAGGGTCAGACATGGAGGCGAGGCCCGGATGTCTTGGCAGGAATTCTGCGGCTTCCCCGAAGCTGAGGCCCCTACTGCCCAGCCAGGAGTCTCTGTCACCTCTGGACTCCTGCCCTCTGCCAAGTCACTCCCCTGGGAGCGGGGGCCCGGGCTTGGCCAGGCCCAGATGGCCCCGCTGTTCCCTCCTCTTGCCCCGGGATTCCGGGCCGTGGTCTGTGGGGTCCAGATGAGGATCCTTTAGTCCTTAGCAGAGCCGTGTAGGCATCCGTGATTGCATGACCGGGGCTATGGAGCTGTCGGGCGGCAGCTCCTACATGTCCCCTAAGCCCACGCACCACTCCACTCCCGTGGCCAAAACGCCGCTTTGTGAAGTTCAGACTAAGTGAGCAAAACCTGCCTGAGACGTTTCGACCCACAGCGACCCCCGGGCAGTGCAAGAGGCTGGCAGCCGGGGGTGGCGGAGGGGCACTGCCTCCAGTCTGGACCCTCAGCCGCTGCAGACTCCACGCTCCCTGGCTGCGGTGCCGTGGGAGGGCGAGCTGGCCTCTGGACCCCTCAGACGCCTGCACCTCGGGCTGGATCCCCCCGTTCAGATCACCCCCAGCTCCCCTAGATAATGGCTCATGGAGCGCGGCCTGAAGGTGCACAGCTGGGGCAGGGCGGGGCTTTTTGTCTCTTCTTTCAGGAACAATGACTAAGCACAGTTTTACGGCGTGTGTTAGAACCTCACACAAAAGGAAAAGACACTCCACAGAGCTGCCCCACGCGTGGGTCACCTAGTCCCCCGTTAGGCCACAAAGACACTAAAAATTAGTTCTGGGACTACCAGGACGCTGACAGGGAGTCTATCAGAAATTTGTATTTTCAATAAACTTCCCCCAAAATCTGAATGTGTGAAAACTGTATCGCGTTTTAATGTCCTGACTTCTCAGCATCGTTGCTAACATATGATACACTTGCTGTTTCACCAGCGAAGTGCACGTTAGGGTCTCCAGTGGCTCCATGACCCACAGTCCAACCCTCACCCTTCTCCTTATATCTCCTTGTTTCTAAACTTCTCAAAGGCCTCTTGGGTCACTTCTGCAGGTCTAGTCTCTTCCTCCATCTCCATGTCCCCAAGTCCCTAGGTTCTCAACCCCAATCAAGGCCGGGGCCTTCAGCTCCATCCCGCCCCCTCAGGAGGCCTTCCCTAGATCTTGTCGCTTCCCTGGCAGACTCCTTCCAGCCTATTTCAGCCAAACACGCTTGTTTTCCCCTCTGTCTCTCCGCTCCCCCTGCATCTCTCGCTCTCACGTTTCCCCTATAATTGACGCCACCGTAATGCTCAGAAGTCCCGAGAGCAGTGGGGCAGCCAGAGACACCGCAGGCCGCCCTGTGGCTCTCCTCCCATCACTGGGCAGCTGGTTTGTTGTCCACGTGATGTCATGATCTGACACGTGTCCCACCGAGTCCTCTGCTGCTTCTCGCTCCGGCTTGGAACGAGACTGGATCATGGGAAGCACCGCTTGTATTGATGAGGGGCCCCTTGTGTTGCCCCCGTTTTCTGAGTCATCTCAGTGGTGCTGACGCTCTCTGCACTGCTCTGTCCCCTGTCGGACAGCAAGAAGCAGCCGGAGGATGGATTTCCTAAGGTCGTGTCATAGCGCGTGACCCAGGCGGCTCCACAAACCATGATGAGACCTGCCTTAAACAGCTTCTTTCCGTGAAGACCCCAAACGGCATCTCAGCCTGAAAAGCGCACGAGGAAGAACTGTCACAGAGGAGGCTGTCCCTGGCCCAGGAGGCAAGGCATCAGCCGGGGCCCCTCTCCTCCCCCCCGGCAGGAGCCCTGCTAGCTCTTTAAAAAAGGGAGAGAGATTCATTTATAGAAAACCTTTTTACAATTTATTTCCTGTGATGAATCTTTAAAGTATAAAAATGAGTCTCTAGCTAAATGCAGGGTTTCAGTGGTGAAATTCTGACCATGTGAACAAATAAATAAATAGTTACAGTCTTTGTCAAAACAGAAGAGTTTCATCCATCTGTACGAGAAGTTTGTTTTTAAAAAAAAACATAAATAATTTACAAAAAAATATGGTACATTCTAAGTATTCACATCATCATCGTCCCACGCCACCGTACTGTTCAGGCAAACACCACCGACACAGGAAACCTACACGCTCTTCACAATCGTTACATTTAATGAAGTTCCCAACACGTCCTTGTCTTGGGAATACAGTTCCACCAAAAAAAGTAAAAAGTGCAGCAAAATGAAAAGTAAAATCAACCTCAAAGGAAGCAACAAATGCAACTTTATCAGACACACGAGCAAATGAAAACAAAGTCATGGAGCCGCTCCCTACTTGACAGAGGAGTGAAGTCGCTGTTAACAGGAAGAGAACAGTTTGTCCGCATCAGATCAACAAGACAAAGTCTTCTTCCTAAACCCCTATGTGGAGTGAGATTAACGAATAGTTTCTGCAGAAATGTCATGCAACTTAAAGCAAAAAATAAATCAGACCTGTGTGTATTACTATATGACTGATTCAGGGGTATGTCTGCCGAGACAACACTGGTTTATCCTCGGCATTCCAAGTCTTTAAAATCCTATGTACAGCAGATAACACTAAAAAATACTGAATTAAAGTCACTGGCAACAGTATATATTAAGGTTCCATTATAAACTCTTCATTATTATTCATTTATTCTATTACATTTTGCAGCATGTTTTATGATGACAACATAATATTATAAAGTCTTGTATTTTGAAGATATTTTGCTGTAACTGTATCTTTATATTATTATATGCTAGTTATATGTTTACTTTTAGATATTATACTTACATAAGTGCTACTTGTCATATTTAAAATAAGTTATTGGTGAACGGAACGGCATTCTATATTCACTTAATAAATATTAGCACAACATTTATAACTGGAACCTTAATGGAATGTGTTACCAAGTTAGGCAAAAGCAATCCGTCCGTAGTTTCTAAGCCTAGAATAGGGATTAGATGCCAAAATGCATTTGCTGATTTTTTCGCCTGCTGACTCGTCCCCAGCAGCTTGGAAAGGAGCTCCAGCAGGGATTCTAGGGATCAGACTTCGGAACCAAGTGACAACTGGCCACGAGTTCTCTCAGGTCCACAATGGCTGGCCGGGCAAACCACGGTGACAGCACTTCCCTAGGTCAAACCCTCACATAGACGAGGCTTTGCCAGGCCCACGTCTGCACCCACATTAGAGCCATTTTGCAAGGATATTCCTTCTTTGATGAGACAGCATCAATGAGGGCTTCCATTGTAGGACAAGAGAGTGGGGGAGGGGTATTCATTCATTCCCATAATTATTTTTGATGTTCCAATTAGTTACTTGACATCCCACATATGTGACTGGTATCTCCTGACCTCTTTCCGAAAATGGCATTATTCAGACTTGAGTTGACCCTTCTTTATAATTGACCTAACAGGATTTGGGTGCTCTCGCACCAAACTTAAGGCACTGGAAGTAGTGTAGCAATATTAAGCATAAATGCTTAATTTATGATAATTGCTTATACACAATATTCCCTTCAGCTCCATATACACATAAATAAAATAAGTACTTACATTTCATATGTAAACGTCATTCTTTTTAAACACACAAGAGAAAACAATGTAATACCATGCTCGATTTTCACTCCACATAAAGTCTCATGGATCATCAAACTGTCTTTCCTGTAGTGGGTTGATGTTCATCTTTTGTTTCCATTAATATTCATCCTCTGAAGGCACATGGGCTTGGGTTGATGACAGGAGGTGAAGAACCACTCAAGGTTGGGGTCAAGGACAGGAGGTCTGCTAGAGAGAAGCTGGGAACACTGGGATGGACTGAGGTGTCTGGGTAACGGCGTCTACAGTACTTTGCTGGAAATACAGCAAATCTTGTTCAGACATCTGCAAAACACAGTGAATGGAATTTGGGAGATTGGACCATGCATTTTGTTTTGCTTTATTTTTGTTTAACTATAACATAAAAATCACTATTTCTATTTAAAAAAAAAAAAAGGTTTCCACAATATGGATGGATGTGTGAATGGTTGAATGAATGGATGGATGGTGGATGGATGGATGGATAAATGGATGGAAGGATGGATGGATGGATGGATGGATGGATGGGTGGGTGGATGGATGGAACGAAGGATAGGGAAAAGAACACTCTACCAGAATCAAGAAGACAAATCAACATTCTTGTTGTGTGATTTTTGAGAAGTATCTCTGAGTCTTACTTACCTTATCTGTAGAATAGGGATATTTTCATATCTACATGAAGACACAGGCTTAGACCACATAGAAGCCAAGTTCCCTTCCAGATCTATAATATTTTGATTCAAATATGCTCCTAGAGTGATAACTAAAGACAACCTTTCCCCCCATCCTTCCTTCCTTCTTTCCTTCCTTCCTTTCTTTCTTTTATTCTAGCAAAGATAGCAATTTAAAATGCCATTAAGAGCCCAGAAGGTGTAGAAAATATAAAAAGCTACGGGATAGAGTAGAGTGGGACAAGTAGAGCCTGTGAATAACTTAAAAGTGTTTTTCCTACCAAAGACATTCACATTGAATTTAAAACAAACAAACTGACAGACAAAACCAACTCGAGCTGACCAAAACAAGACATCTGCCTGGCCGGCCGCCAGCTTATTTCCCTGATGTGTAGCTTTTGTAAGAGGAAAAGTAAAGTATGTGTTCCTTCCCCATCCCCTGTGTCACTCACGGCCACAGTGAATAATGTTCTCACACCCACCTCTGCATTCATACTTCAGGTCCGAGAAGTAGACCATTTCTTGAGAGAAGACAAACAGACCCAGCCGCCCACCAGCGTAGGTTTGGTCATAGATGGGTCCTGAGTCCGCCATGACCTGTTTTCCTTCATGCACTAAGACTCTGAAAACAGGGAAAAAAGAGAAAGAAAGAGAATGTCAGCTCTTTGAAGCACATTCACCAGAGGGCAGGAGGTCAGTCTTCTCCTCACGAGGCTGGCCAAGAGTAACACAGCACCACCCCAGAGCCCTCCTTCTTCCCTATGACTCATGACCATCACCCACCCCAGCATCCAAGTTGTCTCCACCTTCAGGAGCCAGGAAGAGTTTGGTGGAGTCAGGAGGCCCCTCCCTCTGCCTAACCCTAGCTCTAAGCCTCCCCCATGTCAGCAAGCTCCCGGCCTTCACACTGCACTGAAGCCACGAGCTCACCTGCTTCCGCCCCACAAACTGTGAGCTGTGCGATAGCAAGGACCAGGCTCCACCCTACACATACAGATGCGCTAAAGCTTCCCTGGTAGGAGAGGAGTGAACAAACAGGGACACTCCACAGAAACAGCACACCCCTGGCACCAGCCTGCGCCTCCCCTTCTAAGATGTGCTTGTTGTCACTGAGGACACGCACACACTCCTGGTGAAGAATCGGACTGGCTCATGCTCTCAGTGACTAAGTTTAACTTTGCAAAAACTTTAAATTTAAATCATCCGTGTTTCCTTTTATAAAATTAGAAATTGTCCCAGCTTAAAAAAAAAAAAGTTGATGACAAACGCTGTCACGCCAAGAGAACAAAATGCTGTTGGACTGATTTGTCAAGGTTTTGTTTAAGGTGTGTTTTAAATTCAGCCATTCACAATATCAGAAATAAATAGGAACCTGTGCACCGAAGAAATCACATGCTAATTCACAAAGATGCAGTTATTTTAACTGCACCCTCCCTCCCATGCCCATGATGTTCATTAGGAGGAGAGATGCTTATCACTTTCTGGGTTGTTTTAACAAGTTTGATTTTTCTTCTCTTCAACAGTTTTGTTGTTGCTTTTTTAAAAAACGTGAAGAAGATGCTGGACAGAAAACAGAAGGCACTTAAAGTGGAAGAATCCAGGCAACAGCATACAAGTTAGAATCCACTTTGGCTTATTTATCTGTTAACGTTCTAACTTGCCATCCAGTGGAAAGATGTTCTTGGAATGTGAAAATTACTTGGTAGAAATACAGCCGCTACCGAGCTACCCTCTCACCTACCTTATGTAACCTGTCTTAGGTCTGTGGGTCAGATGCCACCTGTAGGCAGTGTAGTCCTTCCAGCCAATATTTTTGGGGTCATGCCATAACGTGCGAACCTGAGGAAAAACATCACTTGTGAGTATAATTGGCACCCTGAGTCTTAACCACAGTTTTACGGCACAAGGGGGGGAGATAAAAACAGTACTCTGCTAAGTAATCCCTATGGCCCCTGCTGCCACATCTACCTCCGATATATTTCATATTATAAATCTCTAGCATGAGCAAAATCCACTGATAGGGAACAACGTAGTTCAGTGCAAAGAGCACAGGCACTTGGGCCGAGTCACAGATTCTCTACTTCCTCAATGTGGGACCTTGGGCAAAACACGTAAACGCTTGAAACCCTGCTCTCCCTTTTTCTATAAGGGAGTACGCTTATGTTTCATGTGCAAGAGGATTACCAATTGTGTTTATAAAACCACCAGGCATGGCATCTTTAATAAGCGAGGTACCTGATAAAAGATTATTCAAAGCACCGTGACTTGAGGTAAAATGAACAAAAACCGAGGTGGGGGTATTTTTGCAATGGGGCAGGTACTGCTCTCCTGAAAGCTCACAGCAGCTGCCGGCCTTGGTCAGAAGAGACCGTCCTCCTCACCTGTCCCTCTGTGTTCCCCGTGTGCCACAGGGCATTCCTCAGGTGCTCGCCTGTCCCCGTGGTGGAGTTCACCACTTTGAGGGACACCCCTGAGTAGCCGTACGCCCGGGTGGGCTGGTCTTCCCAGTACGTCTGAGTGACCTGCTTCCACATCACCACGTAGAAGCGGCTGCTGGACTGGTAGCCAAAGACGAAGCCAGCATAGTCGTCATCCCGGTCCGTGTTGACGTAGAATGTGCCGCTGAAGTCGACTGACCCAAACTCATCGAAACCTGGGGGCCAAAGGGAACATTTGGTCACAAAACCAGGTCAGAAACAGCCTTTTAGGAAATTACTGGATGAGCCCTGGGACCACTGGACGCAGGTGGAAAGAGGCTCTCCTCTTCCACCTAACTCAAGGTCTGCTCCTGTGGGATTAACAACACTTGTGGAATTTAATCTTTTTAGATCCCACTTACCGAGTTATGGCAGACCTTCACCACCCTAGGTAATAATTTACAGACCCAGTCCATAAAATGAAATGGCTTGCTGAATATTAAATCGCGGAGAATTTGGAGAGGCAAATAAGTGCTTCCCCAAGTTCTCCCGTCAAAAATATGTAGGCAGATGGTTTTACAAACCAAGGGAGGATGGGGGCTACCAGAAAGATCCACTGCTCCTGTCCACTCGGTTTTAAAGGGTAGCGCATGTGCCCTGTGGCACCTTGCAGGCAGGAACCGCAAGGGGTGGTGCGTGTTCTAAGGCTCACCAACAGCGATGCCAGGGTCGGAGTTGGCCGTCTGCACCAGCTCTTTGCCTTGATGGCGAATGACCCAGTTGGGATCGATCTGAGTGGTACCCTTGGGGTCCAGGTGGACCATCTGGAAGTTCCGGAAGTCCGTCTCACTGATGGCGTGGTTCTCAGGACACACGTCGTCAATATCGGGGATGTTGTCGTTGTCAAAGTCGTCTTTGCAGGCATCACCACGCCCATCACCTGTCACCAAGGACAAGCAGAGAAACACGCAAAGTAAGGGTTTGCTGTCCGCCTCTCTGTGTCTGAGAAAACTTAGCACATGATTCTCTGAAAATTCAAGGTTAGGTGCTTGGCAGGACCTGGACCTGCCTTCCTGGACCAGTGCCTGTAACCTCTGACATTTCACCCCAACGCTGTGAGGAGTCTGGATGCTCTTTTCAAAACGTTGCTGTGCTAAGCCCTGCAGCAAAGCACGCCCTAATCCAGTTCCTGGAGAGTCACTTCTCACTTCCTTCTGAACTTGAAACTGGGGGTACCAAACCTGAACGCTGCCAAGTGAAGTCAAGCTGAATTTCCAGCTTTTTCTCTGATAGTCTCCAGAACCTCTACTACTACCTAAATCACCCCTGCCTGCAATCTGTTTGGCACTGAAAGCAGAACTCCTTCATGAAAAATGATTTCCCTAGGGAGATGTGGACTTCTGTTTTTTGGAAGCATCTTGTCAAATTTTCTAATGAGGTGGGGATGTGGCCATGGGGCCGTGGACCAGCCTGGCACAGAGAGATGCCTGCTGAGACCTTCACAGCCGTGCAGTTCATGGTAATAGTGATGATCTAGATGACCACTTAGCACCGCAATTAGGCCATTGCAGTGCCTACTGCTTGAGAAGGAGGAAAAGATACCAAGTTCAACCGAATTTCCATCACATCCTTCAAATTACCCTTCAGTTCTGTTCAGTAACACACATCCACGCACTGGGTGACAGGCACACAATCACGCAAAAAGGAGCTTCCAAAACCCCTAAGACACCCCTGAGCACGCCAGCCTTGCCTCCATCCCAACCTCCCTCCTGGTAAAAGGCTGCTCGGTAGCCAGCAGGCGCCCCCTGCCCCACTGTGGGGACTGAAGCCGTCTGTCCTCTTGTCAAGAATGAGCTCTGTGCTGCTCTTGGGATGGGGGTGGGGGTGGTCCTTGGAGCTGCCCTTCAGTCAGTGAGTCTCCACGTGCCTCTGGGTCGTGTGGGCTCAAACACCCCACACCCCATCTCATCCACAGTGGATGTGTATCCCCCAGGCAGCACCCGGCTCAGCCGGGATTGCACCCACAGGCTCCAGCAGATGCCAGAGGACAGCCAAGCCACCACTGAGCCCAGCGGTGCACCTGCCACATTACCTGCCACGCTACCCGAGACTCCTGCCCCCTCCGGATCCTGTGCTCATGGACCACTTACTCACGTCAGCAGTCGGGCTACATACTTCTTTCTCCCGGCATTTCGCGCTCCCGCAACCTCTCTGCCCCTGCGGGGCGGCTGTCACAGGACCTACCGTCTGAGTCCTCCTGGTCGGAGTTGGCCACAAGCCGGCAGTTGTCCCTGTCGTCGGGGATGCCGTCGTTGTCATCGTCCGAGTCACAGGCGTCCCCCTTGCCGTCGTGGTCATGGTCGGCCTGGTTGGCGTTGGAGATGTAGGGGCAGTTGTCCTGGTTGTTTTGGTGTCCGTCCTCGTCGATGTCCTCATTGTTGTCACACTGGTCACCCACGAGGTCGTTGTCTACGTCGGTCTGGAAGACAGAGTTCAGGGACAGCAGCAGTGAGCATCCAACCAGTGAAGCAGATGCCAGGCTGAAAGTCTCCGAGGGCGCGTGGCCGGTACCACCTCACCCCCGACGTGAGCCGTGACCGCAGAGAGGAAACGGTCTCTCTCCATCCTAACCCATCTCCCTACGGGGATTCACTTTCTTTAAGGAAGACTGGAAAGAATGAGCTGCAACAGAATCAAGTCCTTTCTGACAACCTCTGCTGCAACACGTTCTAGGGACTACATCCGTATGTTACGTTCTCACCGTGTCTTCCAAAGGCACAACTGGAAAAGCAGCCAATTCCTATGTTTGCATCAGGGAAATACGGAGATAATTAGATGAAGACTCTCTCCTTTCAGACAGTGGGACAAAGGCACCCACTCATCTGGCCAGTGGCCACGGAGATAGGAGTCATGCTCAGACCTGAGTTCAATGTTTTCAATTACAGTGATTGAAAAGCCTGTGCTGTCGCGTCCTGACAGGTGGATGAAAAGCTGCAAAGCCGCGCCCGTTCTGTGACTGAGAAGCTCCTCTGCCCCCGCTGCTCTTAGCCACACCTGATCAGTCGCCCGTCAGTTACCTGGTCTGGGTTGTGCACCAGGGGGCAGTTGTCGCAGTGATCGCCCACGCCGTCCCCGTCGGTGTCCCTCTGGTCAGTGTTGTAGACGTAGGGACAGTTGTCTCGCTCATTGAAGACATCTGTAGGATTCAGGGGGAAAACAGAAGCAAATGGAGTTTAGAAAAGGCACGTTGCTTTTCCTATCTCAGTAAGCAACGTACGGCCAAACTTTTGTTTAATAAAAAAATGATCTAAGAAATCATAAAATGTAAAGATTATTAGATTCATGGCAGATTTCCCATTAAACTTAAAATTCCCTTAGTTTGAAGCAGAACCAACTCTCAGAGGTTTCTGGATGACAATACACACGGAGGGCTGACGAGTGAGTCATCACAGCGTAAACATCAGAGTCCTCACGCGGACTGTTTGCCCTAACGTCCATTCAGAAAATTGGCATCGCGCTCCTAGGACCTGATCAGCTTCCGGGGCCCCACAGCCTCATCTGTTCCCTACGTTAGCAGGAAAATAACAATGGCAGAGACTGACAGGGGGGTTAGCTATAGTGCCTTACACCCAGAAATCTGAAAATAGATAATGAATTTCATCAACTTTGGGGTTATGAAAACTGAGTTAACAGTAATCAGGCTCGAAGGGCAAAGCAAAACCTCACAAATCAGTGAGTCAGCAGGAAAGCTTGAGCCAGGCTAGGCGGCTGTCTTATCCTGGCAGATGGGGGGAGGCAGGGGGCGAGGCAGTGAGAAAGGACCCCTGAGATATGCAGGGGGTCAGACCTCACAGACGGAGGACTGGAGGAGACGCCCGGCTGCTGGAAAGCCGTAGAAAGCGGCACGGCCGGACGCTGTCTTGGCGCCGGTGGAAGCTGGTCGGTGTGATGTCAAGTTACACCAAGAAAGTAGCCAGGAGACAAACGCAGGTTGGGGTGGGAGGGCGGAGTCAGAGGGAGTGGGTGTGAGTCTGTCCCAGCTGCTTCCTGAGCGTCAGACGCCCAGGGCGAGGCTGTGCTGTGAGGTGTGGAGCTCATGCCCGCGGCACTGGCATCTAGGGTTAAATAGCCGGGCGGTGTCGCATGTTTCTGAAGTCCGAGGGTACCGGCAACCCCTCGGGGAGGCTTTGCAGTGAATGATTCAATGAATGGCCAGAAATACAGCGTGGAGGGAACAAAGCTGTCCTCAGGCCTTTCTCAGAAGCACGGTTGGGTCAGGACAGGGTACTGGGTTCCTGGGGCTGTGAACGGACGTGGACCTGGGAGAAGACACCAGGACTGGCCACAAGGACATGGGACAAGAGCTCAGGGCCAGGAAAGGAAGATGCCAAACGCATAGTTTTCCAAAGGGGGAAACTAGGCCGGCGACCTGAGGCCAGCGTCCTGAGGCCGGCAACCCCTTCCAGGACCCCACGGGGACAGGGGCCGAATGAGGCTGGGACCCTATGAGCAAAGCGCCATGGATCGTGTTGTCTCGTGTCAGTGCACAGGGGAAGCTGGGCTTATGCAGTAACAGAATAGAGCACGGAGCCTGGGACCACCGCCGACCGTGAGCCCTGAAGCCCGTCGGGAGGACGCGCGGGACTGACCGTCCCCATCGATGTCCACGGAGCAGGCGTCGCCCTCCCCGTTGCTGTCCGTGTCGATCTGCGCCAGGTTGTGCACGTAGGGGCAGTTGTCACAGCGGTCCCCAACCTCATCTTTGTCGTAGTCGAACTGACGTGGGTTGAAGACAAGCTGGCAGTTGTCCTAGAGAGAAAGTGAGGGAAGACTTTGAGAAATAGGGTAGGGGTATTTGTTGAATTACTTATAAAATGGCTTAGCACTTACAGGCTATGTATTCAGAGTAGATCAAGATGATCAAGGCAGCGATAAAGTACCTTGGCAAAGGTGGCCATTGCTGACACTTTCTTGATATCAAAGCATTTGATAATTATTTATGCATCTGTCCCTATGAAAAATTCTGATATTTTCTATAGTAAAGGTGACCTAGCACATATTTCATGGTGAGGATAGAAACATAAACGTCAAGGGAATGAACGAATGAGTGAGTTAATGGATCGGTGGAAGCCAGACGCAGTAAACCTGTGGATAAGAAGTTAGCCTCTGTCTCTGCTAGTGCTGAATTACGGACTAACGTGTCAGAGCACTTATGTCTGCAACACTTCTCTCGGGAAATGGTAACATCTAAATTCTGCCCTAAAGGCAGGGAGTGGCAATATCGCTCATCCCAGGCAGCCCCCATCGCTGCCACCTGCCCCAGAAGCAGGGGGGATAAGTCCCTTTTATGCAACTAAAGGTAAACTAAACCACTGAAAGCGCTTCTGACAGAGCACCCCAGGCGGCTCCATGCTCGGGCTGCCTCGTGTGCTTGTGCGAAGGACAGACGTTCCCTGTCGGTGACTTTCCGTTACTAGCCCAGGAGCGCTAAACCCGGCAGTTCACGGGGACCCCTGGGTGCAGAGCACTGCGCTCCCCCACTCCTCAACCGGAGGGCAGGTGCCCAGGTGGTGCGGACCCACCTTCTCATCGCTGACGCCGTCGTTGTCATCGTCATCGTCACAGGCGTCCCCGATGCCGTCCTTGTCAAAGTCTTCTTGCCCAGAGTTAGGCAGGAGGGGGCAGTTGTCCTGCAAGCAGAGGAAGCAGGCTAGTTACAAAAACATTCCCAAGAGCCCGCTTCTTTCAGATGAGATGGTGAGGGCGGAGCCAGCGACATCACGCCAGGCACCTGTCCTCGCGGGAGCAGGACGGAGACGCCGCGGCCCCGCGTTTCCCCTCAGGTGCTGCTCTAGGACCGACATCACCACCGCCAGTGAGCTGAGGCAAAAGAAGCCTGTGTCCTGAGCTCGGGATTCCTGTATGCAGCTGAATGACTGCGGGAACCAGGAGAGAATGAAAATACAGGACAGGGCAGAGCCTCCCGTCCCACTGCTTCCCACAAACTCCAAGCGTCCATCCAAAAGCCAAGGTCATAAACCTTCAACCCTCACTAGCCAACGGGTGGCCTAGAGTCTCTGTTCAGGAACCGCAGCCCAGCTCCCCAAACCATCTCCCTGATTCAGCTCTGCCCAAGAAGTGGAGAATTCCCATAACGGGGGAAAAAAGTCATTTTGTTTCAGTCCAATGATATAAGGACTCAAACCCGAGCTGTACAGACACTGCAGCCTGAGGGAGCTGGAAACACCAGGAGAGGGTCCACGTGAAGGTGTTTCGATGCCATTAACACAGGTGTCCCAGAAGCCCCAGGGGTTCAAGGGGGTCAGGGGTCTCATCAGAAGCACAGCCCAGGGCCATGTCTGGAGCCAAGCTTCAACTCCAGCCCGTGAAGGAGGAGAGCATATTCCTGTGGTGTGGACACAGGTCCTGACGGAGGGACTCAGCACCTTTGCAGGGATGAGTAAGGGAACCTCTCAGACGGGGTGAGGGGGCTTCCCATGAACTGTCTTACTTTTGCATCTGTTTGTTCCCATAAGTTATATTTAATGCAAATATAATGTGCAAATTTTGATGTGCCACCTTTTTAGTTATTAAATTCCTGTCTGAAGTTCCACAAAAATGAAAAACAAAGAGGGTGTCCTTCGCCTCGTGGACACCTTCCATTGTTCCTGCTACGGTACCAGGGCATCCTGGGTCCCTAGTGGAACTCTTCATCAGTAATCGCATCCAATAGGCACCCACTTCCTGCGGGGATTTCCAGGCTTGACACCTGACCTTGTTAGGTCAGGAAATGTGGTCAGGGAGATACAGTGAAGGTTGCAAACTTTGTCTCTGTTATTTCAAAGCAGATTCACTTTTTGTTTCAGTCAACACCTGCCATCTTTAATCAAGAGGGCGAAAGATAAAATGTAAAACTCTCTTTACTCAAAATTCACAAGAACAAATCAATATTAAATAGATTAATATATGTACATTTGCAAGTAATGTCTTTTGTGAGTTTGTACTACTTATATTTCTGAAGCTTCTAAGGTATAAAACTTCACTGAAACGTTTTGGTACACCTTGTTTAGTGGTCTGAATGGTGGTCCCCTAAATATATGCCATGTCTTAACCTCTAGAACCTGTAAATTGTTACCTTATATAGCAAGAGTGGCTATCACCTTACATGGTAAGGCTAATATCACCTTATATGCAAAAGATGCGCTTGATGTGAGGGTCTTGAAAGGACGAGTTTACCCTGGAGTATCCAGATGGGCCCTAAATACAACCACGTGTGTCCTTATAAGGGCGTCAGGGGGAGTTTGAGACAGATGCACAGAGGAGCAGGCGGAAGCAGAGGTTGGGGTGGTGTGTCCACAAGCCACGGACACCTGGAGGGCCCAGAAGCTGGGAGAGGCTGGAAGGACCCTCCCCTGGGGGCTCCAGGCGAGCCCAGCCCTGCCACGCCTTGACCTCAGACTCCTGGCTCCGGACGTGAGAGGGTGCAGTCCTGCCTTTTAAAACCACCAGGTTTGTGGTCATTGGCTGCAGTGGCCCCAGGAAAGGACTCCACCCCGTTACAGGCCCTAAGGAAGCCCCACTCACCCGGGGGCCCTGACCGCTTCCTGTGTGCAGCACATGGGGGTCTTTGCAAAGAAAATTGTGTGCTAGGCTCTGTGTGACCACAGCCCGGCCCACCTGCAGACCTCAGGCCCCCACAGCCTTGGAGGAGGGTGGGGCCTGTTTACATCGCCCCACCCCCAATGATTCAAGCCTCTTTGTATCAGTTAACAAACATGTACTAGGCTCCGCGTCCTCTCCCAGCTCCCAACAATCAGCTGCTTTTCCAGAGTGGTCCTGGAATTTGCAGAAACCCACTAGGCAGACGCCTTGGAGGGGCTAGTGGGTGGGCAGTGACACCCCAGCTCCCGTCAGCTTCGGGGGTGGGGACCACGCAGAGTGCAGGGCCCACACGGAGCCTCTGACTGTTTGGACCCGTAGAGGCACCTCCAGGGCCACAGCTGCCCCGAGCTGGAACCGCTGGGGCCTGAGGAAGGGGGACCCCCTGCCACACCCTCACCTTGATGCAGTGGTAGGTGGCGTTGGTGGCGCAGACCAGGTTCTTGTTGGGCCAGCCATCCAGGTCTGAGTCCTCCCCGCAGATGAGCCCGTCGCCCGCGTAGCCCGTCTGGCACTCGCACTTGTACATGGGGTCGCTGAAGTGGCCCAGGTAGATGCACTCCGCATGCCTGTGGCAGTTGTGGCTCTTGTCCTTGCAGGGGTCCTCAGGCTCACACAGCTGCGGGAGGGCCGAGCGTGTCAGGACGCGTGCTGACCCTGACCCTGACCCTGACGGGAGGGCCGCGTGCAGGGCGCAGGGCTCCCGGCCACCCACGGGATGCTGAGGAGGGGCAGCGTCCAGAGACCCAGGGCTCTGCTCCCCTGGAAGGCCCCGAGCAACAGCAAGGTCACGTCGGGCCTCCGGTGGCGCCTGGGGTCACGGGGAGACCACGAGTCCCCACCCTGGCCCTCTGGGATGCTGTGCGTGAAAACTCAGCCCTGTGGTCCCTGCGGGTGGGGTCGCGCTGGCCGGCAGAGTGAGACCGTCTCTCCCCCAGGTCGCCGTCCCCGCTCCTGTCCCGTCCACCCTCCAGTCCCAGCTCCCGCCTGACTGTCCTGCTGTCTCTAACAGGAGCTCGGAAGGCCGAGCAGCTCACCTGCTTCTCCGTCCTGGCCGCCTCCAGGCCGACGCCGAAGGGCTGGCTCCCCTTGTAGCGCGGGGGGCAGGGCAGGCAGTGGAAGCCAGGGTTGGTGTTGACGCAACGGTGCGCCTTGCTGGTCGTGAAGCACACGTCGGTGACCAGAGCGCACTGCGGGGACCAGCGGGCCAGACGTGAGCCCACGCTCCCCACCTCCGAGGCACGCCCCGCCGCCTGGGAAGGGGGCACCTACCTCGTCCAGGTCCTCGCAGTGGGTGCCGTTGCCCAGGAAGCCCAGCGGGCAAGAGCCGCAGGACCAGGACCCGTCGGGGAAGCTGCGGCACTCGGCTCCGGGGAAGCAGGGGTTGGACAAGCAGCCGTCTGCACGGAGGAAGCAGAGCAGAGTCAGCAGCCGCCACCAGGTGGCGCCGTAATGAACCCACACACGAGGCCCGGGTGATGCCCTTCACACACTCCGGGGTTCAGCTGTGGAGAAACTGAGTGAGTTAGGAAGATGCTGGGGACAGCCACCAAAAGTCACCACCTCCAAGAGTAAAGCGTCGGAGATGTAGGGGTGACGGGGCCCGCGTGCTCTGTGGCCGCACTACCTACGATGCTCCCTTCTGCGCGCCATGCTTTCTGCCTTCACGTAAAAAGGCCAGAGGAACACGAAGCAGAGCGTAAAGCTTCACGTGTGTAGAACGGATTTTTCTTCTCTGTATTTTCCAAGCATTTTTATACATTTAATCAGAATTAAAACCCAACGGTGTCTTCAAAGACGCCTGCGGCTGGAGCGTCCAGGCCCCACAACAGACGCCCGTCGGCCGAAAGGCTGGAGGCTGCGGCCCGTCCCGTGCACACCCACCTGCGGGGCAGCTCCTCCTATTACACATCTGATGCTCCGTGACGTCGCCGACGCAGTCCTTCCCTCCGTGCTGGGGCTCCGGGCTGTTACAGATGCGTGTCCGCTCCCGGATCCCTCCGGCACAGGTGACCGTGCAGGCCGACCATGGGGACCAGGGGCTCCACCGACCGTCGACTGGGGGAGAGAGGACAGAGGGGTCACTCTGGGGGCGTGGCCTGTGCTGGGGGCTCAGGACAGAGAGCCTGGGATAAGGCCACGCCTCCACACGTGGAGGAAGCCTGGTAGGAAAGTCCTCTCAGGACCGTATGGTCAGGGAGGGATGAAGATGATGACAGTTCACTTGTTTCGTTTTGTCTCTGGGAAGGGAAATCACACAATCTTCTGTGCTCAGAACCTGGGACCACTGACCGGGGGCCGCTGGCTATGGGTCCACCCCTGCCACGGGCAAGAGGTGCTCACGTCTGAAAAGCTGTGCGGAGCTGAGTTTCATTTTAAAAGGCTGTCGCTCATCATCAGTACAGATAACTCAGTAGGGAGAAGACTCACAGCACAGCCTTTTCTGGGCGAAGACCCTGCCCATGTCCCAGAGCAGGCCTGGTACAGGGAGCACGTGTCCTCCCAAACCCAGGCCCCAGATGCCCCAGATGCAGGGGGGCCGCCTCCTGAGCCCCCCTCCTGTGCCTGCTGTCACTTCCCCCTCAGTCCCGGCCTATTTCTGCTCCATCGTGGATTAACTGGAGTTTGTTCTGGGGAGGTCAGAGCTGAGCACCGCAATGGGCATCCACCCCAAGGCCCAGCTTCCAGAAACCAGCCGACCGAGAGGATCCCAGTGCCTTGACCTCGCGGGGCCGTGCCGGGCCTGTGTCCTGCTAAAGGCCGGCCGCGAGCCCGGACCCCGCCCTTGTCCACTCACCCGGGCAGGGCGGGCCCTGGCAGGCCTTGGTCTCGCGGCCGCTGCCCTTGCAGCTCCGCCCGCCCATCTGTGGCACTGGTGAGTTGCAGAGCCGGATGCGGGTGACATTGCCGACCCCACAGGTCACGGAACAGGAGGACCACGGCGACCAGTGGCTCCAGCCACCATCCTGCCGGACTAGCACATGGAGGGAACAAGGACATCAGAGGCTCAGGGCGCTGAGTGAGAGGCGGGGCTGACCCGTCCCGGGAGTCTGCCCATCAACCAGGCAGGAGTGGGGAGCCCAGCTGGGGAAGAGCAGGGTGTGTGGGCCACATGGAGCCCCTCCCAGAAAGGGCAGCAGCAGGGGGTCTCTGGACCCCCAAGACCCCAGGGGCTGGGCCCTGTCCCCCACCCCGGGCCGGCCCGGCCTCTGACACTCACTGCGGTGGTCGCACTTGCCCAGGCTGCACGACCGCGTCTGGATGGATGGCCCCAGGCAGGTGTTACTGGTGACATCGCAGGACCGCCCCCTCTGCTGGGTACCAGGCCCGCAGGTGGCAGAGCACTCCGTCCACTCCGCCCATGGGGACCAGCCGTCCTCGCCGTCTGCTGGGGGGAGCACCACTGCCCATCAGACCTCCCCGGGGACTGCCCCACACAGCAGAGCCCAGCCCTGGGCTCCGAGCTGCATGCCCCAGGTGGGTGCTGGCAGCGGGCAGACAGCAGGGCCGCCCCACGTCTGTCCCAGGGTCGGAGCGCAGGGGCCGCCCTCCCAGGAAAGGGAAGCAGGGGGATGCACAAGGAGCTTGGCCAGAAACCCAGGGTCTACTGGCAGGAAAGGGGTCTGTGGTTGCTTCTAACGGCCTCACAAAGGAGAGCGCTGAACCCTGTCTGCACAAGCTTTCGCTGGAGTTGCTAAGATGTAAGCTATTTCCACCTGCACCTCCATGTGCTGATTTATATATGGTGATGAAACTTCAATTTTTGGTTGAAATTACAGGACACTAAATTTCATTCCAAATACTTTAAATTGGAACAAGTTAAATAAAAAGGCAATTTCTTGCCAAGAAATTCTTCACAGGAAATTATCAATCTCTGAATAACAGAAAAGTTGTACCTTAATGCAAGAGATCGTTCTGGTAAATAGTAAATGCTACGATTCAACGTCTCAGAAGCAGCAAGAGAAGAATTTGAGGAGACCCTTCCTGGGCTTTTACTCAACAACGTGAAACGGCTCCCTCTGGGCAAAAGTGGGCCCTCGGGCTCCCGCAATCACACTGTTACTCTCTGTAGCAGGTCCGATTTGGTCTCTGTTTAACACCTAATATACGTCAGGCACTTTCGTACATATTGTGCTGTTTATTTTCATCCTAAACTAAGCCTGTGTCATGGGGACACTCATTCTGTATTTTACAGATGAAGAATCTGAACCCTGGAAAAGCCACATTTTGCTCAGATTCATGGAGGGGCAGAGCCTGTGCTCATGTCCGTGGGCTCCCCGAACACGGAAGCTGCCCAGCCCCGCCCGGGTCACCAGACTCAAGGACCCCCAGACCAGGATGAGGGCCAGACAGTGAAAGACAAACAGGACACGCAGAGCAGCAACCGATTCAGTCAAGGCTGCCGGTGACACCACGAGGAAGGGGGTGGGGAGCCGGTGTGAAGGAGGCTCAGTTGCTCCAGGGTCAGCTGGGGAGGGCGATGGGGGACTCAAAACAGAGGCGGGGGCTGTGGCTTTGGATCAGCACAGGAGGGAAGGCTGAGGAGGACCAGGGCCACTGCGACCCCAGAGCCACGAGCATCTGGGCGCTTCAGGAAGACCTCGGAGCCCTGGCCCCTGTGAGACCGTCCGACACAGACCCGCATGGTCCCACAGCCGGGGCCGCTAGGGCCGAGGCCGCCGCCCGCCCGCCGGGCACTCACCGTGGAAGCAGGAGGGACAGCACTCGCCGTCCACAAACGACGGGTCGGCGCACGTGGCGGGAGGGCAGCTGATCTGGTGGCAAACGGTTTTAAATTTCTGCAAGGAAAAGAGGCATTTATGTCACTCATTTAGGAACATGAACACTGACCCAGGGCTGGACTGGAAGGGTTGGCAGGAAGGCTGGAGGTCTCTGCCCACAGACCCCGCCGGTTACAGGGACGCGAGCGCATCTCTCGCCGCGCGCACGCTCCTTTCTCCGTCCGCGGAGCCGCGGGCACGGGGCCTTCCGCGCGCTGCGGGCGGGGGGACGCACAAGGTCGCAGCGGCGTCTGGTGTCCAGGCCCCCAGCAGTGGAGACCAGGTGCCAGGACATAAGGAAACTAAGCATCATGTTGTGTCGTGGGCAGTGACCCCATCCCCAGCGGCTTGTGCCGAACCCGAGGCCCTTGCAGGACCGAGTGGCCTCAAACACAAAGATGTGGGGGACCGGCCAGCCATCGGGTGACACTGGCTGCACCCTCCCCGGCTCTCTGGGCGCAGAACCACGGGGGCACTCGGGCCTCATTGGAGGTGGCCCCCTTCCCCACGCCCCACACGCGGCGCGGGGAACAGAGAGCAGGAAGCCTCCAGCCCGGGGCCGCCGCCAGGAGACCACGTGCCCGTCTCACCTTGCAGGTGCACTTGGTGCAGCTGTCCACCACCCAGGTTTCATTCTCCGCAAAGAACCTGCCGTCCTGCAAGCAGGCGGACATGTTCCTGGTCTTGGCGGGTCCTCCAATGAGCTCCCAGAGAAACCGGTTGTCATTTGACTGGAAAGTGGAGGGAAGGAGGTCAGCACAGCCACAGCAGGCTCTGCAGCCATCGCACACGGGCAGATGCAGGACGTGCAGTCGTGAAGGAGCCTCAGGCTGGACCAGGGGGGACGGGGTCCCTCCCACCACCCGCAGCTGAAAACTAAGGTTCAATTCTTGAATTCACCCATTCTTCCAAGTGTGACAGACACGGCTGTGATAGCACAACGGCAAAGGCAAACAGACATAAGCCCTGCTGTCATGGGGGTTACAGACTGCAGGAAACAATGCAAAGTTTAAAAGAAAATCAACTAGTGAAAGTTACACCATTTGTCCCCTGAGCACGTGTGTTGTCACCTCCCTCCTTCTAGGCACCCTGCTCCCGCTAACATCTCTGATCTGGGGATAATGGGCGCTTTGAGAATCACCTAAAAGATATGCCCCCCCCCCTCTGGCGCAAAATGGACAGAAACACACCATCCGGATGTTTTTGTGTGATTCAGGGAGCTGGCGAATTTCCTTAATCCCCAACTCCAATGTAGGTAAACTTCTCCAGAAGCTCTTTTCAGCTGAAAGCGAGATGCGTCAGGGGCAAAGGCTCCCCCGCTCCTGTCTCGGCCTCCCTTCTGCAGCCCCTCCCCCGCCGGGACCCCCCGGACGCCACCGGCACCAGCAGGGCTGAGGCTCTGTGTCCTGAAGCAGCCAGTTAGAGGTCACACGCCACGTGCAGCTCATGGGAAGGCCCTCCACGTTTACGAAGATGCCCGCCCAGCAGGGCCCCCGCCTGCGGGTGACCCTGGTCTCAGCGCCCCCAGCCCTGGAGGCTCCCTGAAGTGGTGAGCGCTGGGCGGGGAGGGTGCTCTCCCCCGCCCCCCCCCCCACCCCTGCCCCCATCCAGCACGTGGTAGGACATCCCAGAAGCCACACTCGTTGTGGGTAGTGCCCAGCCAGCACCCCAGCTGTGCAGAAGTGCCCCATCCAGGGCCCTTGGGTGGAGCAGAGCCTCAGGGGCCTGGCGACCCCTCCCCTCTGTATTCTTCCCCTCGGAGCCGCCCCGGGGCACAAGCTTCCTTCAGCTGAGCTCAGCCTGAGGTCTACATGGCGGGAGGATGGGCCCACGGAGGCTGCTTACTGCCAGCAACCTGCTCTGAGCCCTGAGGCGCGCTTGCTAAGACCTGAGGCACGCGTTCTGCCCCTTGACGAGCTGCGGAGAGGAGACCCATCTGCCTGTTACGGCCTCGAGGCTTCAGGGACGGCTCCGCTCTGAATGCCATTCTTTAGGTGAACGCACTTCCCTCGGGTGCAGGCTTCCTGTTTCCTGGGAGACGAACCCCCAGGGTTGAAGGACTAAGAGGGAGGCTCGTGGCCGTGAGCACATTTTCCATAAGCACCCCTCCCCCGCCCTCCAGCCACACGTCCGGGACCAGCAGCCTGGTCGTCAGGGAGCCGGGTGGTTACTCCCGGCTAGCAGTGGCTAGTCGGGGGTAGTGGTGGAGAGAGTGCTGGTTAACGGTGGACAGCCGAGGTTACTCGTGGTTAGAGGAGGGTCCCCGGGGCACCCACCACTTTGCGCAGGTTCTCGTGGAGCTGGTTCACGATGACGTGCAGCCCCGACAGCTCCCTGATCAGGCTGCCCAGCTCCTCGCAGGAGTGCTCGCACACCTCCGGGCCCTTGGCCTCGCTCTGGCCCACGTGCTCCACGGAGACTGGGGGGCTCAGGTGCAGCGTCTCCGTGTTCTCGCTGATGGCGTTGGCTTCGGCTGTGGGGAAGACACGGAACGGTGAGCCCGCTGGCCTCCGGCCACAGCCTGGCCGGGCCCGCGGGGCGCTATCAGGAGCACTTGAGCTACACGGGCGCCAAGAGCCCGAGAGCTGGAGGAGGTGTTTCCCGTTGCAGCCCTGCTTGTACCAGAGGGCGCTGCTAACCTCGCAGCACCGTGGAGACTGAGCCCCAGACACCACCCACGAGCAGAGCGAGCGGTCAGCTCAGGGATGGAGAGACGCAAAAAGCCAGAGACCTACAGCTGCATCACGCATCGTGCTCAAACTCATTAGAGGCAACAGTTTCCTGTTTTTCTTGTTTTTATATAAATATTTATATAATTTATTATCTAAGATAAGTTCCTTCTTTTTGTCCCCCACCCTAAACCTGTTTCCAGCCCCATATTCTCCATGAATTCCAACAACTCCTTTCACTCCTCATTTATCCCCTTTTTCCATCCCAAACGCCTTTTCATTTGGCTACTGCATGAAGGCAAATTCAGTTCTTTTCTTGCTAAATGAGTCATTTCATCATTTCCCTGCTGGCCTCATGAGACCCCCAGAAAGGCAGAATCCCAACCACGGGCTCAGAGCTCACTACCCCAGAAATAGTACAAGCGCCTGGAAGTCCCTGAACATGGGACACACACACGGCTATGCCACTAGTTACAAAAGTGATCTGGGCAAGTGCCGAGACGGGTGTCGCCCTCGGGGGAGCCTGGCCAGCTGGGATGTGGCCGGCAAGCCAGCCCCAGCGTCCTCTTTGCAGTGATGCTCAACTGTCTCGTCCGATACATTCCATTACTGAGTTATGACCTGTCAATGTCATAATTCTGTCAGACAGTCTATGATCGAGTTTTGTTATTTGTTTGTAAATCCTTGTTGCAACTCACACTGATACCTCAGACTCACCAGACCTAAAACCATATATAACCATACAGACATAAGCATATTAATCACTACATGTATGTAGAAGAATAAAAATACGGCAATAATAAAAGTGCCTGGAAGTCCCACGACCGTCTCATGGAAGATGGGCAGAGCCCTTCCTCAGGATAGGACACCCCCCATTCGTGGCATGCAGGGCAGGGACCGGGGTGAGGGCCACATCCACTCTCCCCCCCATCGAGGGTCAATTGCCCCCTTTCCTTTTCTCTGTCACAGAGACGTGCCCACCTCACCGGGTGACCGCTTCCAAGGGTGCTAAGCTCTTATCTAGAGACAAGCAAGTCTCCCTCTATCAGGGCCCCCAGGACCATCTTCTCTTTCTCTGTGTCCTGTGGGATGTCAGTTAGTGCTGTCTTAGCCTTTTTAGAACTTTTGCTATTTTATGACCTCAGCTCCCCGCAAAAAAATGTCTATGACCTAATCCGAAGGGGCTGATATTGGCATTTCAGCCGGAGCTGGTGGTTTGGGATGGGATGTGGTCCAGAGCTTCAGAGGCTGTGGTGCTCAGGGAGTTTGGAGCTGAGGGTGTGTGACAGGAGGCCTTATAAGGTCCTCTCACTGCACAGGCCACCAAAAGTCACAGTTTCATTTCTTTCCTTCCCTGAACTCAGCTGGCCGACTGTGGAAAGACGCACAGACTGAAAGGTGGGCGGCCTCGGATGGAAGGATCGGATGATGCCTGCGGTGCCGGCACTCGGGGCTTCCGGCTCTGAGCCGTCAAGCCAGCCCTCCGGACGCTCCGCGGGCAAGGGCTGGGTCACAAAGCCGCGACTGCGCGTTACAGACATCAGATCCTACGCGTCCTCACGCGCGGATCCACACGAGAACAGTTTATGTTTCCTTACAGCTGACACGAAGAAGCCTCTTAATGGAAGTAAGTCGGAAAATGGGATCACGTGGCAGATAAGAGCCTCTTGTGTGGGACTCGGCCTGGGGGCGGGAGGGGCGCGCTCTGATGCTCACAGGCCACTCCCCCGACAATTAGCGGCCCTCCTGGCACCTCGCTTCTTTATTTGTAAAGTGAGGGAAGTGGATGAGCCCAACTCAAGGGGTTTTGAAGATGAAATGACACAATGCATTCAAAAAGCCCCAGCATAGTGACCTTCAAATACCAAATGCTCAAGACAATGTTGACAAATTATGGTTGAATGTAAATTCAAAATGCAATTAACAGACAGCGTGGGATTACCTGTCGATGATGCAAGTGGCGTCCATCTTCATAATAAGGCTGTACCAACAGTTGTGAATAGTATAAAAAACTTCCATAAACCAAACTGGACAAACATCTCTGGGTTATCTTACTAAGTTGATCTCCCACATCAGTAGACTGGAATAGTCGCATGTATTTAAAATCATGTTAAAATGCCAGGGATTTATTTTTTGGCATGTAAAATGGATTCTATTGGATAATTAAAATATATTCATAATTAATCCTTCAAGCAATGTATTGTTTCAGAGGCCAACACATCCCAGCTGACCAGCGAGCTCATTCAAGGCCATGGCAGCACTTGAAACATGTTCCAACATGTTTACTTATGTCCCACCAGCCCCTCCCCACACACCAAAGGAGGAACCCATCAGAGGTGGGACATGGGGCACCACACGCAGCCCAGACACCTACCTCCCTGGCTTTGCTGACAACCTTTCTTGCTCAGAAGATCTTCCACAGAGTTTTCAAACACTAAGTAGACGTTCTGCAGCAAACCCTGAAATATGTACAAGGAAAGAAACAGAGATGGATAAACAGCAAATGTTCGACGCCACATTAAACGATATTTCAAAAATGCAGGATGTAACCTTACAGCAGCGAGAACATTTTCGTCTGTGCTTGTACCCTCAGCAGGTCTGAAATCTCATTAATGGGTTATCTGTATGCTACTTTGAAGCTTCGTTTGAGGCAAGAGGCAGACAGTGGGGTTGACCCGAGGAGAAGGAAGGGGCGGTGGCCCCCAGAGGGATGGCAAGGGTTGTCTTCTGAACACGCTCAGGGGACAGCGGGGGCCACACTCTCTCCGCAGGGGACTCTGCGGGTGCCTGGTGTTCCCACACACAGCCATGGGTCTCGGGAACGTGCACTGTTCCAACCACAGAACAGACGGTACAGCTATGAGACCAGGCCGTCCTCCCGGTGACAGTGAGGGACTCGTCCCAGTGAGGCCAGTTGGCCACGTGGGCCTGGGGGGCTTCCTGACAATGGCCAGAGACCACGACCAGCATCTCTAGGCCTTTACTGAAATAACTGAGTCTAATCATACATTTATTTCCAAAGAATACACACACACCTGGAGGAGAATAGTTACTAACCCTCCACTGCAGGTTCTAAACACTTGCATTTAGAGAGATCCTCTTGTAAAAACTATTATAACTGAGGTGAACATGGAACTATTCCCTCATAAATCAATAGCCCCTTCCTTAGAAAACATAGTTTTCTCTCCTGTCTTCCTGCCATGTCAGTACTGAACTGGAATCTGGGGCTCTGGGGTTATAGACACATTTGCATGGGGCTGCTTCCTCGATCATCAAATGAGTCTTCACTCAGGAAATCGCTGACCATTTGTGCAGCTGAGAAAGGGCACCTATGACAGCGTGCTCTGCTCCTTCCTGGTTCAGAAGGCCGTGTGTGCCGTGTGTGCACGTAAGAGCGTCTATGAGTGTGTGTGCAAGCATGTGTATAGTGCGTGCACGTGTACGATTGCATGTGCCGGTGGGTGTGCATGGTGCACGTGGAGCTTGTGTGGGTAGGTGCACGTGTGTCTGATCCTCCAAGGCCACACCCGACCCCTGCACAAGGCAGCGCGCTAAGCGGGGCCCTCGGCGGCGTCCCGCACAACCTACCCGGAAGTGACTCTCTCGGGCGGGGCCCTTGGCCACGTACATCCTGCTCTTCTCCGTCTTCAGCTGCTCGTAAAAGGGCTCGTCCAGCGTGAAGCTGTCCATCAGGTCGCAGCCCACGTAGAGGCTGTAGGTCTCTCCGGTCACCTGCACAGTGATGTTCTTCCAGTGGGAATCAGCCAGGCCCACGTCCTCCAGGGAGATGACGTGCTGGGTGCCGTCCACCCAGTACGTGAGGTCCAGGGTGTCGGCGGGGCCGTTGGACACGATCTCGAACTGCCTGTGTGTGGCGCCTGGGCCCTCCAGCGCCAGCAGGGTGCCCCTGGACTTGCGGTCCTGCTTCAGGCTGGCCGTCAGGAAAAAGCCCTCCTTCCGCCGCATGGCCTCGGCGATCCGACCCAGGTGCTCCGCGCTCACCGGAGGGATGTAGTCAAAGCGCACAAAGCGGTAGGCGGGCACGCTGGGGTCCGGGCCCCGGAACTGCTTGACCCCGATGGTCTTGCGGTTGATGCTGCTGATTCTGAAGAGGTCAAAGGCGGTGTCCTCGTCCTGGTCGCCGGCTGCCGGGGAGCAGAGCAAGGGGGTCACGGGGGGCAGTAGGCACAGGCACCCTCATCTCGGGGCCCCAAGTCCCCCCTTCCTCGCCTGGGTGCTCGGGCTTTATTCCTCGAAAACCACCGCTACCTCCCCCCTCAGACATCTGCTTCCACAGGACCAGCTCCGCCCTTGACCAGTCAGGGGCGCTCTGCTCAGACCAGCTGACCCTTTGCCCAGCAAGCCTTCCTCCAGGACGGATGCAGCGTTCGGGTCATGCTCGGTCCCACCTGCTCCCGGACCAGGACCCTGGCCGCCTGCTCTTTCCTGCTCTTCCACCCAGAGCTGAAGCTCGAAGGTGACCTTCTTTCTAGCCTCTGATTGCCCAGAAAGGCATCCCGCAGGGAAGTGCACCTCCAGTCTTGCCACTGGCGCATCATTAGAAAGCAGTTACATTTCATGTCACTTTCTTAGATCAGCTGACTTGAGCTTGTCACGTGGGAATCCCTTATTTTGTAGAAAGACGTGCTCCCACTCAGGGCTCACCCTGCGGGGGAGCATCTGAGAGATGATGAGCCATAAGGCTACAAATGAATGGTTTTAAGTCACCGTCTAAACTACTGGAAAGAGTTGTTGTCAGACCTCCCCAAATCCTAACACTTTAAGTCATTCACAATAATTTTCTGAACAGAAAGTTTAAACAGAGAAAAACTTTTCATCTAATACTTGGCAAATTAAAGCATTATAATACACAGTGTTGCTGATAGAAGTGTCATTTTACTACCTGCAATAGAGCTATTTGCCCATATATCAAAAATCCTTAAAATAATTAAAACCTTTGACTCAGCAATTTTACTTTGGGAAGCTATCCTAAATATATAACCACAAACTCTAGGATATATGTATTCACAGCAGTATTCCACGAGGCATCATTTATACTAGTGTAGATGGGATGTGTAAAGTAAACGGGAATTGACCTAAAAATACTGGGCGTTACCTTCTAATGGAATATTATACAGTCATGAAAAATCATGTTGTAAGAAAAGAAACACATGGAAAAATATTTTTGATACAATTTTAAGAGCAGAAAAAAAAGTGGGAAGGAAATAAGTTATAAAACACCAAAAGGTTTAGTATGCTGTAAATATCACATACGAAAAAAGGCAAAAAGTGCCCCAGCCAAAGACTGCATCTCCAGGTCAGACGGCATCTTTCTCTACCACCTGGATTTTCCAAAAATAAATGATTTCCTGGTGTATGGACTCAAAGGTAATTGGGGATTCATCTTAAACCAAGTTAAGGAGGTTCCATCCGGGCCTCCACTTTGTCCATCCCTCCTCCCACAGGCGAGGCTTTTGCTCCGGGAGCCCAGGTCACTGGGCGGGGGGGAGGGGCCACACTCACCCCAAGCACCGTACCAGGGCCATGCGGCCAGCAGCAGCAGCGGCCACAGCATCCTGCCTCTGCCGAGCTGAACCCCTGCGAATAAATCAGACCCGTTACTTCTGAATACATGACCTCAACGTCTAGTATAGATTGGGATTTTTACTCATATGACCATTTAAAAAGAATTTGTGTAGGAAAATCAGAACTGCCCACATGGATTTGTGGGCAGTTAAAGCTAGATAGGAAATGTGCTTTTCAAATGGATTCTTCTAACTGTAGCTGGTATTCCCTGGTCCGGCATTTGCTGACAAGCACTATGCTAATGACGTCCTAAGTATTCATATTACTTAACCCTCATAATGACCTAGGAGGCAACAACTATTATTATCATCTCCCTTTTACTGACGGGTAAGTGGAGCTCAGAGAAGTTAAGTGCTTGCCCAGAGCCATGATGCTACTGAAAGGTGTAGCCAGGATGTAAACCCAGGAAGTTTGAATTCAGAAGAATGTCAGCTTGGGGAAAATGACCTAGGAAGACATTTTGTGTAAAAAGCCAAGAAGAAAGCTGCACATGACTTAATTAATTGAATAAATATTAACCGTATATGCGTTAGAAGTAAACTTAGTCTGGTGGATCATAATTACAAAAACAAAAATAGCCTTCTACTGAGTAATCATTTTTACTTTGCTCTTCTGTTTTCCTGAGGCCTGTTTTTCCATTCTTGAGGATTCTCAGTTGGCAGGCTCAGCAGACACTGGCCTAGAAGTCAGAGACTGGCCGGGAGCCCATCCACCGTTAACCCCTGCTCAGCCTCCTGGTCTCCCTGCTGAGCAGCGCACGGTCCCAACGCCCCTCCAGCGATACACTGCGTCCCGCTGAGGCGAAGCCAAGCTGAGACCCTCACCCCTCCCTGTTTAGGGCTTCAAATATCCTGAGCTTCTCAGTGACGAAGAAATCCAAGGGGTCCCCTCTACAGAAGGATTTGGAAACCTAGAACTACCCATTCCCCCCAAGAGGGGGACCATCCCCTGGGGAAGCAGGGTCCATGCAGGACCCTCAGGTTTCCCCCTGGGATCCAGACACTTGCTTTCAGTCTGTCCACAGCAAGTCCAGAATTTCGCTGAGTTCCACCTGCACATGGAGGAGCCAGCTGTGTGCCCAGGCAAGCCCCCGCCGGGCCAGGCTCAGGGCTGCCTTGTCAGGCACCCTCTGTGCAACCTGGGGAAACTTACTTACCCTCTCTGGTCTCAGTCTCCTCTCCTGTAGAATGAAGAATGGGCATTTAAATTTTCTACTCATGGGGTTATTGTGAGAAATAAATCAAGCAAGCTAGTGTCTGTAAAGGCTTAGGTAGCCCAGCAAGCACAGGGCGCATGGCTGTTCGTTGGAACGCGCGGTCCCATGACCACCCAGTGCAGTAGGAGTGAGGGTGTTGATAGGACTCCAGAGGGCTGAGTTACACGAGTGAAGCCTCGTAAGGAACTTGGACTAGCACTTGGCACTCAGTGAACACTACGCAAGTGTTTCAGAGTAAACGGTGGGCAGGCACGTCTGCAAAGCTCAGGTCTTTTCCCCATTCAGCCTCACGTGCACCTCTGTCCCCTGCAGACAGCAGTGACCACTGCCTCTGGCAATGACAAGCTCCATCCAAAATGTAAATTTCCAAATTCTGGAGGCTCAGCTTCCTATCAAGGGAGTATGCTGAACTCTGTTGCTAACAAAATCAAATCCTCTGACTCTAAAGCAGAAGTATCAGCCCTCTGCCATCTGTCCCATCTTATCTCAGGGGATCGCGACAGCAGAAAAGAACGCAGCAGGGTCGGAGTCACGGGTATGGCTGGTACAGCCTTATCAAGTCCTGTGTTCTTAGAAGGCAACACGTGTGATATCCTACGACACACGCCATAGGGACGGGGACACACGCTCCCATATCCTACGCCTCACTTCACACATTTACTGCTTATTTAAGGTCATATTTTTTTTCCAAAGGAAAGGTTTCCAAAGCCTTCTGCAACAGAATACCATTAGAACTTGTAAAGATCTTTTAAAATTCTTTTTATATCAACAATCAAAGCAAACATAACTTCACTGAGAAACACTCCTTCCCTCGGCCGAGAGCGCCGTGATTTCCCCAAAGGAGCCCAACTCGGATTGACAGAAGTAACGCTGTTTCCCCTCTGCCTTTTCATCTGCAAATTATTCCCCAGACTTTCAAGAACAGCTGGAGTCCACGGGCAGCCGGAACACTCTGCACAGGCTCACTAAATACTATTCATTAAGAACGTTCAAAAGCACTTGTCAGCTGTGAAAAATGTTTAGAATTTGTCTCTATAACCTCTCCGCTTGTTTTTCACATGCTCAGGAACAATTTTTTCTAGTTTCTTTCTCATGGCCACACCTTGATAATAAACTTTATGTGGAAATGTCTTATTTTGTAGCTGAAAACAGAAGCATCTGCCCAAGTTTCCAGGCAGGTACATTCACGAAAGTAACAAGAATCCTCAGGTGATGCGAAAGCCCAGGAGATCACAACATTATCCCTGCAAATAAAGTGCTGAAAATGAGTTTACTCGCCTCAGTTCTCCAACTGGGCGGCACAAATACAAGGTGAAGACGTGTTTGCTGTTGAGGTACTAATAGGCATGCCCCCTCCTTACTTTAAACCTCTTCTGCACTTTCTCCTTCTCCCCTCTTAGAATCAAAAAGAGCCTTTTCTGAAAATTAAACTACAATGAAATGTTTTGGTAAATTTAAAAAAAGCTCTTACCTGGTATGTGGAAAACCTGCAGGGATGACTCCTTTCAGAGTTGGGAATGGGGTCCAGGAGGTATGAGGGTCAGGGAGGAGACCCAGCCCCACTCAGCAGAGGAGCTGGGCTCAGAGCTCGGTACCCGCCGGGCAGCAGGCGCTCCTTATATGCACTGGGTCCTGTGTGGGGCTGTCAGTCAGACACACGCGGAAGCAAGCTGAACTCACTCCTTCGGAGAAATGACATAATTCCTCCTCTGATCTCGCATTTGCTGGAGTACCGGGCACCGGTCTGGTCCAGCCTCCCCCCAACCCCGTCGCCCCACCCCTGCTCCGACCCGCAGCTGGGGGACCACAGAGGAGAAGCCAGATGAGTGAGGGGAAGACTGACTTTTCCTGTCTTCTCTCAGGAAATAAAATGCTATAAATAAAACCAGCAAGATTGGCTGGAACTCCCCTTTCTGCTTAGGAGAAAGAATGCAAGCTGTAGGCTTCAGATCTGGTTCACATTACCCAAAGTGAGAATGGTCTTTCTAAACCAAATAAGTAACAATCAATAAAACGCAAAAGGGTAAGTGTGTGGAAATGATCAGTCCACCTACTGATGAAGTTATACGGGCCAATTCATTTATCATGTGTAGAAAGTACAATATTTAATCTAAAAGGAAGTCAACACATCACCTAGATGACAGAGAAACAGGATGGGGAATTATTTTCATCCAAATTCTACTTCATGAGCTCAGCCCGGACCCCATAGGATGGCCTCTCCCTGGGGACGCCCAGTGTGCGGCCAAGAACCTCTGGCACAGACTTTCCCCGCGGCATGAACAAGCCGTAGTCGGCTTCCAAGGCTCACTTACCAGGACAGCCCGATGAGCGGGTCGTGCAAGAGGAAGCCTCGAGAAGTAAGAATAGCAACAGCCAGACTCCCTGCCACTTCCCAGAGCTCACACGTCCCCTGAGGCCAGGCTGCGCCCTGGACGGAGGCAGGAGATGGATGGGAGAGGGGGCGGATGAGGGGCAGGTGGATGGAGGGAGGAGGTGAGGCATCCCCAAGACCAGGCTGGACCACAGACAGAAGAGGAGGTGTGGTCGGCTGCATGGGCTGACGACCCCCGAGGTACCGGGCAGCGGTGTGGTCAGCAGTCGACAGGTCAAGTCTCAGCTAAAGGGTTTTAGAGGGAGTTTGCTCTAAGCCACCTTGAAATCTGATGGGGGTAACGTTGCTGAGGAACCTGCATCCTCTACACCTGGGTCCCTGCCAGGTGGGGGCCACGAGGGACAGCAGGTGCACACAGAGCCAGTCACACTGCAGCCCAGCCAGGGTGTCCCTGGGGGTTTGGAGGATGGAGTGGGACAGGGAGAGGGCTTGTCACCGAGCAGAACCATGACCTTGGCCCACTGTTTGCATTTTCTGAAAGCCTTTGTTTATGGTGACTGTATATTTATTACCGGGTACACAATATCAACTTCTGAGGTACAGAGGAAGAAGAAACTTGACTCAAAGAATATATAGTATATGTCTTGTTCAAGGTAAGATATCTTGCTTTTGGTCAACTAATTGGTGACACAGTCATCATTTAAATTAAAAAAGCTGGACTCTATGTAACTCAGTTGATGTTGTCTCAGATTCCAAAGAAGAATGTATAACCCCGTTTCCCTTAAAGACTTTTCAGTGGAGCTTGTTGATATGCTAGTTGACCTGACTTTGCTGACAGGTTGGCTGTTCTTTTGTCCAGAAAGCGGTGGTTAAACCCTCATGCCCCACCTGCCAGCAGACGGAGCTGTCAGTGCCTTTCTTTATCTACCCACCCGTCTGACGGCCACTCACCCAATGAGCTTGAAGACAGGAAGTCCTGCTGTGCTGAGCATCTCAGGAGCACACGGGGTGAGGAAGGGTCTTACCACCTTCGCAGCTGAGGAGAACAGACCACAAGCAGCACCAGGTCAGAGGAGCGCTTGGCCAGAGCGATCACCTTGCTGGGGCTCCAGAGAAGAGGTTTCTTCCAAAGGGGAAGCTGGACTTGGCAGTTCCGCTGCACAGGGGGCATTGGAGGCTGGAGCAGGTCCTGGGCGGCCACCACGGGACAGAGGGACATGTGACCACGAACCACAAGGCAAGGTCGGTCACAGCAGGCAAACGGGAATTCTGAAGAGTTAACAGACACTTGAGCAGAATATCAGTGTTCAGGGATGAGGAAAGTGTGTGCATCTAACAGAAGAGGGGAAAGAAGGGCCAAAGCAGGCTGGGTCACATCCCCCAGTGCGTGGCCACCTGGAGCCTGTGACCTGACACTGTTTGGAGACACGGTCTCTGCAGGTGAGGTCGTACTGGAGGAGGGTGACCTACGTCCAGTGACTGGTGTCCTTATAACAAGAAGGTCATTGGGATACAGGACACCGTGTGAGGACAGAAGCAGAGATGGGAGGGATGAGGCCACAAGCCAAGGAACCTGAGGATCACGCAGCCCCAGAAGCAGTAGGACCTCCCCAGAGCCTCCGGAGGGAGCACAGGCCTGCCTGCACCTGGACCTCAGATGTCCAGCCTCCAGATGGTGAGAGAATTCGCCAGTGTTGTTTCAAGCCACCCAGTTTGTGGCACTTTGTTACAGCAGCCCCAGGAGACAAACGCAGATGCACTGCCAGGTTCCAGAAACTCATTTTCACAGTCATTGTGGGAGGCCCGGGTGGAGTGGAGTGGGGCAAGCTACATCAGGACTGCAGGACCAGCTACCGACTGGGCCAGGGACCTCCCCGGCTGGGGGTGGGCTCAGCCTGGCTATGACTCCAAGTCTGATCGGGAATCAGGGGCTCTGGGATGAGGAGGACAGATGGGGGTCCAGGCAGGTTCCTGCAACGGGATCAAACATCACCCTGTTTAGGGCATCCTACACAGAGGGTGGGGTATGGGGTGCAGCTCTCACCCCAGGTGCCTAGGCTGGGCTGTGTTCCCACAGAAGTGCCCAGTGCATGTATAATCCCCCCCTTCCAGCCCCACCGGGCAGGTGCCCAGTTCCAGACACTGGACTTTAGATGGGCGTGGTCCCTGGGGCAGGAGGGGGAAGGATGGGCGGGATGGAGAGGGGACCAGAGCAAATGCCTAGGGGGCCACGCCACTGACTCCAGAAGCCTGGAGAAGCCTCTGGAAAAGGTGTCTTCATGTCTTTGGAGCAAAATTAGAATTTACGTACCAAGGAAACAGGGTGAGATTCCCGCTCATTCCTGGCAGCTCCCTGTTTGTCAGCAACTTCCAGTCACAATGAACACCTGAGCGTCAACTGATGGTCATGGACCCTGAAGGAGATGTGGCAGGGGATTCGCCAGAAACACGGGGCGGTCCTGGCACACGCGGGGCCGTTGGCCGGAGAACGGGGTCTGCTCTGTACCACGTGCTGCAGATGCTCCGTAAGTTAGAGAATGAGCCAGTGGGTTCACAAACAGACAAACAAAATGAACTCTCTGCTCTTCTTACGAGAAAACTCTGAGCAGCTGAGGTTTGGGTGGAATCGAAGGAGGGTCAGCCCAGCGCGGCTCCCTGGGGCGTTCCGAGCACCCCTCACTCCGGGATCTCGGTCTCTGCGGGAACCGAGGGGGTCTGGAGGGGAGGGCGGGGGGCCGGGACCATCTGACCCTCGCAGTGCTGAGCCGGTGGGGCTGCAGGGGCGGAGCCGTCGAGGGCGCAGGACCGGAGCCGGGAGCAGGGAGCTAGGCGCCCTGGATGGAGACACTGCACTGCAGGCATCTGTTTCCTCTTAGGTTCTCCTGGCCCTGAGTCAGCAAAGGGCTTTCTCACCCTCCTTTGGGCGGAGGGTTCCTGGAACTCGCTCTGCCCTGCCCGACAGCAGAGGAGAAACAACCGTGTGTGATTCCGACGTGAGGGTGCAGGGGGCCGGGGGCAGGAGAGGATTCCTGAACAGAGGGTCCTGTGGATGGAGGCCAGGCAGGACGAGGTCGCGGGTTACTTGCAGTCCCGGCAGGAAGGGAGCAGCCGCCCAGAAACGCTAGGGTTTGAGGAGGTGGCCAGCGGCCTCGGCCCGCGTGAGGCCGGGCAGAAGCTGGGGAGGCCGTGAAATGGGGCAGTGAGAGTGGAAGCCTGGATCCAGCCCCAGGCCGTCTGCGACACTGCCAAAGCCCCGCCCTGGGCCTCGGCTTCCTGCCTGTGAGACAGGCACACCCCCAAACCCACCGGGTCGGAACCCGGTCTGAGCCAACCCAGGGCTCTGTGCTCTTCTGGCAGCGCCAGCAGGTGGAACGAGGTCCGCCTCCAGGGTCCCCAACATGCGGTGGGGATGCTTACCAAGCAGGGACACCAGTGTATGGCTCCAGGCCAGAGGGCAGAGAGGCCAAAGTGACCCCCGAAGCTCTAGTCCCACAGCACAGCCGGCAGGGAGCCGGGGCTGCTCTCAGGCCCAGGGCTCTGCTCTGTCCTCCCATCAGCGCTTCTGAGCTACGACGCCAAATCTCTTCACTTTCCCCGTGTTTGCTGCTTTACAAAACCTCCAAGACACTGTGAAAAGACAAATGTTGCAGGTTCCTGATCCAGTGGGGGACCCCGGGGGTCACGGCGACCTGGCTGCAGCAGCGTGGGGCCCGGGTGAGGCCAGGCGGTGCTCTCCCGGCGTGCTGGACTCCTTCCCTCAGCTGTGTCCTGCACTCCCACACCTGACGCTCAGCTGCCGGCGTCAGGTCTCCTCCTGGCCGGCCTCCTGGCCTCCGGGCTCACTCATCCGGTCGTCCTGTCGGGTTTCGGGCCTCACCCCAGCCAGGCCCAGCCCCGTCTGGCCGCAGACTCACCTGTCCTACTTCTGTTCAAATGCGCCGTCAGATGTAAACCCACGTCCACAGAAGCGGCACTGGCGTCCTCGCCTTCCTTAGCCGCCCTCCACAGGGGACGTGACTCTTCAAGCCGGGGCCGATGAGCTATCCTGATCTTACCTGTCCCTGGAACTCCGGATCCCACATCGCAAGGCTGGGAGCAGCCCTCCCCCAGCCTGGGCCGAGACGTCACTCTCCCCATCTGTCCCTCCCACTCCAGAAACCCCAGACTCCGCTGCAGCCGAGGGACAGGCCGGCCAGCCGCTGGGATGCGGACTCCGGGGCCCCACACCTCGCTCAGCTCCCAGGAGGCAGCCCTTCTGCACTGGCTAAATGACAGCAGAATGGGAGCCCCAGTACCTCTCCAGGGACCCGTGAGCCCACAGAGGGCTGGGGAAGTGCCTGGTGCCCCGCAAGCCCTCAGCCACCTGCAGGGGCAAGAGAGCCTCAACCGCTGTGCCTGCCCCCTGCAGTCACCCCCCAGAGTAACTGGAGGGACACTGCAGGCATGACACCCTTGGTGCCCTGCTGACCCCCCCCAGTGACCTCCCTCCCCAACTTCCGTGGTCGCCCCTCCCCCTCCCCCTCTCCTGTCTCCTTTGGGCTCCCCTCCCCCGCCCCGTCACCTTTCTGTGCCTCAAATGCTATTCTCAGGGACCTTGACCTTGCTACCCCTTCTGCCCGAAACACTTACCCGACAGCTGTCAGACGGCTGGTTCTTTCTACTAAGGCAGCTCAGGTGTCAGCTTCGAAGTCTCCTCCAGGCCCAGCCAACCAAGACCCCTCCCTGCACCCGCCACTCCCCACTGTCCTCTTATCTCTCAGGACCCCATTTACGCTGAGCTTCTCTGCGGATTCCTGGAGGGGGTGCCTTGCTCTCACTGGCCCGTGACCTCCAGGAGAACAGAGGGTCCAGGACGGCAGGGGCTCACCCACCCCCCTGCCAGGGCTATGGCCCGAGCCTCGGGGACATGCCCCAGGGGTGTGGGCACAGACGCCCACTCTCGGCGTCACTGAGGGAGGGATGGGGCTCCCCTGGTGACTCCATCCTGAACCCCGTTTATCCTTGCCTTGTGCATCAGAGGAGGACTTCCGATTACCCAGCAGAAGTTCATTGATTAACATCTTTTTTCTTTTGCTAAGTCAATCAGTATAAGGTCGATATATACCATGTGCCTGGACCAGGCTGGTCCCTGGGAATATTGTAGGTGTGAGGCTGAGGCCTGAAGGGGCTGACAGGCTCCACGGGGCTACTTCCTACAGAATTCCTTGCTGAGCCTGGTGGAGAGGAGGATTACAAGTCTGAAAGCCAAGTCTCAGCTGCTGCTTCTGCGGATCAGCAAGAATCTAAAGCGATGTGAGGGCTGCTTCTGCCCCAGAACTACGCCGTCAACACCGTTTTCTCAGCCCAGGCTCCAAAGCAGTCCACAGTCAGCACCAGAAAGCTGCTTAACCAGGAACCAATGTTCAAGCAAGATCCTGGGGGACAGTCAGCAGGGGCATAACTGGATTGTGATAAAGCAGGGAATGCGTAGCGGGAGAAAGGAAAGGGAGCGGAAGACAGTCTGGGGGCATTCCCTCGGTCGGACCAGGACACCCGGCATCAGCAAGGAGGATCCTCTCCCTCAGGGAGGCGGAAGCTGGGCCACCCAAGGCCCCCTGGGAGCAATGTCACTGGTCCCACACGGGACACCGAGGCGTCTGCCAAGGAACCCTCCAGAAGGTGGTGCAGCTGTCTCTGTTCCGCCCAGAACCTCCAATAAAAGCTGCCCCAGATCCACCTGTCAGGTCCCCCGTTCTTGATGCGGAAGAATAACCCCCGCCCTCAGTAGGGCGGCGAGGACAAAGTATCCACTTAGTTTCCTTTGATAAGGATCTTATCACGCACACTGATGTCGAGTAACTCCATACAGACAACCAGTGCTTTTCTTTTTCTCAAACCCTAAAGATGGCCAAACTCTGATACACAATACACAGGAAACCAGGGTCTCCCAGCCGCACCAGGGCCCCAAACGGACATGACCACCCCAGACACCCGGGCCATCTACACACAGGGTCAGTGAAGGGCGTGTGTCAACATGGTGTTTCTGCAGAGTTTTCCCTGAATTTGCTTCACTTCTTCAGGGTTTTGCTCAATGTCTTTCAGGGGAAAGGACTTGTGCCGAACCAGTCTGCGCTGTGTCCTGGGAGAATGCACACATGGCGATGGGTCTCCACAGACAGATTCATGTGAATGACATTTGTACAATGTTTTTGTAATTAGGGAGCAGGAATCTGAGCAAAGAGACAGAATGGGAAGATTTTCAGGCCAACCGGCGTTGTGCTCGCCGCTCGCTTGGTGTGTGCACATGTGCATGCGTTGTTACTGTGGAATTCAGTCAGGAAGGGCAGAAGAATCCCAGTGATTATAAAATATCCCAGTGAGCACCACAGATGTAAATATGGTTCCCAGGATTGAGCAACAGTAACCTTTTGCAAAGTGCAGTCACAGAAAAGAGTTTCGAAGTATCTCCTTTCTTTTCAATGCCCTTGCAAGTTAGTGAAAAGGCCAAATTTTGCAAGATGTCCTAAGCTGCATGACCTCATAAGAAGGGTCAGGGACTTCATTTTCTACCCAATTTTGGATCTTTTCAAAAAGTATTTGGCAAACTTTATGTGTTAGTCAGGGCTCTCCAGAGAAACAGGACAAATAGGAGGTACATATATACAGAAAGATTGACTGTAAGGAATTGATTCACACCATTCTGGAGGCTGACAAGTTCCCGATCGGCAGTCATCAAGCTTGAGGCCCAGGACAGCTGGTCTGTTAAGTCCAGTCCTTGTCTGGAGTCCTGGCCCCAGGACAACTGAGGGTGCATTTCCAGTCAGGGCACTCAGGAAGAGCTGATGTTTCACTCAAGTCCAAAGGGAGGAAAAAGCCGATGTCCCCCTTCAAAGACACTCAGGAGAGGAGAGTACCCTCGTATTCAAGGGAGGGTCAGATTTTTGTTCTGTTCAGGCCTTCAACTGATTGGATAAGGCCTACCCACGTTAGAGGGGGCAACCTGCTTTACTTAGTCTACAGATTCAAATGTTAATCACATCCAAAAACACCTTCACAGAATAAAGCTTGGCCAAATGTCTGGGCTCCCCATGGCCCAGTCAAGATGGCACAAAAAATTAACTATCACAACTTATATGGACAAAAATTAAAAACCGAAAGAAGAGAAAGCCAAAGGATTCCTCTGATGAATGGAATTTCTCATTGGGTGTGGGTCAGTAATGAGCTGTCTAACAATACTCACACCGACAATGAATTTATTCCTCAATGACTATCTTGACCCTTCAGTGAATAGGATGAATCAAAAGTGAGCTGAAATTATTAAGGCAGAGTATAAAATGAAACGCTTTTAATTCAAACATCTGATCCTGAAAGTGTTTCTTATCCTATGAATTTCATTCTTTCAATTTTTGAAGCTATTGAACAATGGAACAAAATAGAAATTTTCTTTGCTTGTAAATTTGTATAAAATATTTTATTTTCCCCATTCAGAAGAGCAGTAAAAAGAGTCCACATAAGACGTTCTTAATTAATTGATTTAATTTAAAATTCTATTAATTTGATAAAGCACCTAGCATGGTGAAAAGAATCTAGAAGTACAGTAATGTACATATTTTAAACTGAAATTGTCAATTCAAAAGTAAAGCTGGTGATCCAAAACCTAAGTAAAATTGGGTAAAACAAGATCAGTTCTGGACTCTCCAACACCCAAAGCAAGCCTATGGTATAAGAGCATCATAAGACAATAATACAATCTAACTCAGATTTCAATGTTTTCTTCGTACTTCTCCTCATACCTAGTACACATATCTATGCTGTCTCTAGGGATCTTTAAAATATGCTCATATTCTTATCTCTACAATTTCATTTTTATTATTTTTATTTTTGAGTCTATTGTATGTGGGACTGTTTTCCTAATTTCTTTATCAAGTAATTTATTTGGTGTATAAGAACACAACTGCTTTTTGTATGTTGATTTTGTATCCTGCAACTATGCTGAATTTGTTTATTAGTTTCAACAGTTGTGTGTGTGTGTGGAGTCTTTAGGGTTTTTTACAGGTAAGATCATGTCATCTCCTGAGATAATTTTACTTCTTCCTCTTGGATTTGGATGACGTGTATTTCTTTTTCTTGCCTAATCTCTCTGGCTAGGACTTAAAAGTACCATACTGAGTCGAATTGCTGGATCATATGGTAATTCTGTTTTTAATTTCAAGGAGTTGTCATCCTGGTTTTATATAGTGTCTGTACCATTGTACATTCCCACCAAGAGCGCACAGGGTGGCAATTTCTCCACATCCTCACTAACACTTGTTACTTTCTAGTTGTTTGTTTATAATAGTCACTCTACAGTGACCAGGTATGTGTGTGTATATATACATACATATATACATATAGATGCATATATATACTGTGAGCAGGAGGTGCTAGGTCGTTATAGTTTTCTTTGTGTTTCATGGTGTGTTGAGTACAATGATCAGAAGGCTCTGGCCTTCAGGAGCCTTAAGCTGAGTGCTGCTGTCATTCCACCTCATGAATCTTACAAGCAGGGCCTGAGAAGATTAAACTGTCCTCAAGCAACTTAACTGAATCCCAAACTAGAATAGAATATAAGAATATATAGGGATATCCAGCATGCCACAAAGTAAAATTCACATCTGGTATATAATCAAAGAGTGCTGTATACGCAATAATGAAAACAAATAGAACCTACAAGAAGAAGAAAATTCGATCCAGTAAAACTGCCCCAGGACTGATGCAGATGTTAGAAGATAGCAGAAAATGGCAGAAAAACTGTTTTTATAACGGTATTCCACATGTTCAAAAAGTTAAGTAGATACGATGAAGGTATAAAATGCATCCAAATAGAACTTTTAGACGTGAAAACTATGTGTGAGATGAAAATACATGTGTGCTTATTCGGGGGAAAAAACAAGAGATTAGTGAACTTGAAGTCCTAGCAAAGCTACTATCCATGAGAAAACACACAAAGACCAAAGGCTTTAGAAAACTTAACGGAGCACAGTGAATTATAAGGCACCTGAAGCGACTCACATACTTGTAACTGGAGTCCCAAAGGAAGAGAGAAAGACAATTATAATGCCCCAAACTTCCCAATGTGTTGGGTCAGAAGCCACATATTGATGAAGCCCGATGAACCCCAGTCATAAGTGAATGAAAAAATCTATACCAATGCACATGGTGGAGCCAAATCGTCTAAATCAGAGACAGAGAGAAAGTGTGGACAGAGCCAAAGAAAAGCAACACATTACATACCGAGGAACAAAACTAGTAGTGACAGGAGATTTCTCGTACGAAACAGTCAATGTAATTGAGAAGAAAATGGGGTCCAATATTTAAAGTACTGAAATTAAATATATATATTTAATTTATATTATATATATCAGCCTAGACTTCTATACCTAGACAAAATACCTTTCAAAAACAAAAGTAAAACAAAAACTTTTTCAGGCATACAAAATTGGGAAGAATTCATCACCAGTGGGCCTGCAATACACAAAATGTTAAAAGAAGTCTATCAGGCAGAAAGAAAATAGAAATGCAAGAGGGGAATAAGAATATAAGGACAGGGCTTCCCTGGTGGTGCAGTGGTTGAGAGTCTGCCTGCCGATGCAGGGGACAGGAGTTCGTGCCCCGGTGCGGGAGGATCCCACATGCCGCGGAGCGGCCGGACCCGTGAGCCATGGCCGCTGAGCCTGCGCGTCCGGAGCCTGTGCTCCGCAGCGGGAGAAGCCACAACAGTGAGAGGCCTGCATACCGCAAAAAAAAAAAAAAAAAAAAAAAAAAGAATATAAGGACACTTCCTCAACCTGATAAAGGGCATCTATAAAAATCTATAGCTAACAACATGCTTAATGATAAAAGACTGAATACGTCCCCCTAAGTATGGTTGAAAAGATGCCCAGCTCTGTCAGTCACCAGGTCAATGGAAATTAAAATCTCAATAAGATTCTACTATGTACCTATCAGAATAGTTAAAAAGCTTGACCCTACCAAGTATTGGCAAGGTGTGGAAGAAATGAACTGGAACTTTCATACACAACTGTTGGGAAGATAAATCTCACTTTGGAAAACAGTTTGTCCATTTCTTCAAATGTTAAACATACACCTGTCACACTATCTGACCATTTCATGCCTGGGTATTTACTCAAGATAAATGAAAGCAAATTTCCACTTGGCTTGTACAAGAATGTTCATAACAGCTCTAGGTAATAGTCCCAAACTGAAAACAACCCAATGTCTATCAACAGATGAGTGGTTAAATAAAGAGGTGGTATATCCGTTTAGTGGAATTCTACTCATTCATAAAAATAAATGAATTAATAATATATGCAACAACATGGATGAATCTCAGTATAGTCATGCTGAGTGAAAAAAATCCAGACAAAAAAGTTCATAATCTATTTACATAAACTCTAGACGTGCCAACTAATCAATAGTGAGAGAAGGAAGGTCCAGAGTGGCCTTGGGAGGGGAAAGTGGATGGAGGGGTAGAGAAGGTTGGGTTTACAAAGAGGCAGGAGGAGGAGTCTGGGGAGAAGGATATGTCAGGGATATTGTGTGCGTGTGACGATGGCTTCATGGCTGTACAAATGTCACAGACGATCAGATCTTACAGTTTAGGTACGTGAAATTTATTATATGTAATTATAACTCACTGAAGTCTAAAAAGTATCAGAAACTGAATACCATGCTAGAATTGGCTAGTTCCAGCTGTAAAATTTTCATAATATCATGAACCAGTTAGTGCCAAACTGGCAGGTTGTAGTTCTCCACACTGGGAGCGGCTACGCCATGGAAATCAACATGTGTGTTTGTGTCTATTTCTCTTGAAAGCTGGTTGACAAACATTTACCAGTACATCGCTGGACCGAGAGTATGAGTATGGTCAGAGAATGGAGTTACCTGTAGAAATATTTTCCCTATTGATGTTTAAGAACATATAGGTATTCCACTAACACATTTGTTTATATATTTGAATAATATTAATTAATTAAATGGCGATAATTCACTAAATCATCAAACGTTGAACTTTAATCTTCTATCAGGTTAAATTTGGTAAAATACTAATGGAAAAGGTCATGGAGTGCTTGCCTTTTTTTGCTCTCTCTTGAAAAGTGGGCCCTGAGGACAGTGACCCTAGGCCACCTCTTACTCATTCCAGCAGTTCAAAGCCAAGTCCTGAAGCACCCTGCGGTCATCTGACATCCTGTCTCTCTGCCTGGAAAGTTCTCCATCCATATTCTTGTCCCCCCAGTCACCTGAACCCATGCCTGGTTGACCTGGGTCTCAGGTTAGATGAGATTCTTTCTTACCAGCCTCTCCAGACCACTTGGACTGTGTTAGAACCACTTTCTCATGATCCCACGTCACCTGTGGTCACCTTTCACCTGATTTATCCTTCTGAATCACCCACTACACTGGTCTGTAAGTTTCATGAGGGTAGAAGTCATGCTTCTTCTCCAGGGGAGGTCAGCATCCCCCCAGGTGCCTGCCATGTGGCGATGATTTAATATATTCTTACAGAACCATAGATGAATGAATGATTTAATATTCATCCAAGAAAAGGGAACTCTCCTACATTGTTAGTGGGAATGTAAACTGGTGCAGCCACTATGGAAAACAGTATGGAGGTTCCTCAAAAAACTGAATATAAAGTTGCCATATGATGCAGCAATCCCACTCCTGGGCACACACTATAATTCAATGGACAAAACTATAATTCAAAAAGATACATGCACCCCAGTGTTCATAGCAGCACTATTCACAATAGCCAAGACATGGAAGCAACCTAAATGTCCATCGACAGATGAATGGATAAAGAAGATGTGGTACATATATACAATGGAATACGCTACTCAGCCATAAAAAAGAATGAAATAATGCCATTTGCAGCAACATGGATAGACCTAGAGATGATCATACTAAGTGAAATTAGTCAGACAGAGAAAGACAAATATCATGTGATATCACTTATATGTGGAATCTAAATTATGACACAAATGAACCTATCTACAAAACATAAACAGACTCACATAGAGAACAGACTTGTGGTTGCCAAGGGGAGGTGGTGGGGAGGGATGGGACGGAGTGGGAGTTTGGAGTCAGCAGATGCAAAAAACTCTTGTGTAGAGAATGGATAAACAACAAGGTCCTACTGCACAGCACAGGGAGCTATGTACAATATCCTGTGATAAACCATAACAGAGAAGAATATGAATGAGTATACACATATGTATAATTGAATCACTCTGCTATACAGCAGAAATTAACACAACATTGTAAATTGAATATACTTCAATAAAGTAAATTTTTAAAAAATATTCATCCAAGAGTCTGGTTGGCTTAAAATAACAAAACATAGGCAAAAGTCTTTGATAACTATTAAGCTCTTTAGGGAAAGATATAATTATTTTTAATTATTTTTAAATTATAGAAATTACTTATATGCTAAGTATATAAATGTATTTTTCTACATAGAAAAACCTCAAAAAATTCTTAACACTTGTCTACCTAAACTACTTTCTTACTTTATGATAAAATTTAACATGTTTAATAGCAGTGCAGTTTCTGCTATTGCTTTATACATGCCAAATAAGTAAGAAAAAGATCAGTTAAAAAAAAAGAAAACTACTTCTTTGTGCAGGATTTGGATAGAATATTTTTAATTTTGATGTTTAAATTTATTTTTGTTAACATTGGTGGCACATGCATTAAGTAAAAGTGATTTGTTGAGTTGACGGTAGATTAATGATTGAAAACACCAAAGCAACATCTGTAAAAGCAACCACATTTTCTATAGTTTTAAACGAATCCTTTTCTATGAAACAACACAGTAAAGTATACATAAATGTGTAATATTAGAATTTTGTCAGATGCAATGTTCCATAGTGTTTTGCACATTTTTTAATGTGGTTCATTTTCTGTAGGTATGTTTTTAATGTTATAGCTTATGTTATTATTTCTTTTCGTTATAATCAATCCTTATTAGATACTCATGCACATTTCAAGCTTAAAATTATGTTTCCTTTTTGGTTTTATTGAGATATAATTGACATACTTCTCTGTGTAAGTTTAAGGTATACAGCATAATTGAAAAGGAGCAGGGCCTTATGGTCTCTCCCCCGACATCCTGTCCCTACCTTTTGTCTGTGGAAAAACTTTAGCCAAACAATAAGTTTCATCAGAGAAGTGTGAAAATGCAAAGACAAAAGTAAACAGTCGAATGAGACCAAATAACAGTAGTTTAGTCATTAAGCAAAGTCAAGGACCTTTAGTTCCTCCTCAAGGGCTAGAGATCATACTCTGGACCATGTCCTCTGAGCCATCTTGTAGATAACGAAATCCCCACCAGGTGGAAGAAGTTAACTACACGATGACCAGGCCATAGCCATGACATAAGCTGCCACAATTCCAAGAACTGACCTCAAGGAAATGGGAACAAACCGACCCTGGAACTGAAGACTAACTGTGCTGAAAACAATCAAGATGACGCTTATCAGAGCACTGCACGACCAATTTCAAGATGACTGTCAGAGCTGGCTGTGCTCTGTCTGCATGTAGCCCCCTCCCTCCATCTATAAAGCTCTTGCCCCCTGATTGTCAGTGGGGGGATGGGGAGTGGGCCCTTGGACAGGGGCCCACCCTCCCCCCACACCCCCAGTTGCAGGCATCCGAAATAAGGCAAATTTTTCTTTCCACCAACCTTATCTTTTTATTGGCGTTTGAGTGGCGAGCAGCCAGACCCCACCTTCGGTAACATAATGAGTTGACTTACATGTATTGGGAAACGATTACCACCACGAGGTTAGTTAGTACCACTCACCTCACATAAATACAAAAAAAATTTCTTCCCTTGTAATGAGAACTTTTAGAATCTACTCTCTTTAACAACTTTCAAATATACCAGACATAGTATACCAGTGTACCAGTATACTGGTTTCAAGTATAACACTGGTTTCAAGTATACCAGTGTTAACATAGACATCATGCTATACACTAAGTCCCTGGTACTTATTTATATTATAAAGGGAAGCTTTTGCCTTTTGACCACCTTCATCCAATCTCCCACCCCTCACCCCCGCCTCTGTGACCACAAATACTCTGATCTCTTATTCTATTTTTTTAAGATTCCACATATAAGTGAGATCCTACAGGATTTGTCTTTCTCTGTCTGACTTACTTCACTCAGCGTGATGCCCTCGAGGTCATTATATAACACACATTGCCGTAAATTAGCATCCTGCACATTTAAACATCTGTTTTAGCATGATTATAAAAAGGCTCATAACCATTGGCATGTGACTAGAAATCTGTTCAAGACGCCTACTCACCAACAGTAAAATGCACTGAGTGCATTGCAAAAGAACAAGTCTGTGTGCCTAATTCGTAAGAGAATTTTAGGAGTCCACAAATATGTTCTTAGCTTTAAACAGAGTACAAATATCCCTGAAACTATGGCAACTCAATATGCATAGAGTTAAGCCTGCAAGCGTTTAATACACTGATGGGGAAATTATGAAGACAGTATGTGAGGACATTTACCATCTTAAATATGCACCAACCTGTCTACCCCATTGGCACCTGGGGAGGATCAGCCCAGTGCGGAGGAGAAAGAGTAGGAGACCTGCTTTTGTGTTCAGGTTGACGTTCTTGTGTGAAATAGTAACCTCTCAAAGTCTTTACCATCTCATCTGTAAAATAGCCATAATTGTAGTATTTAGCTCATTGGGTCATTCTGAGGAGTGATGAGATAGTACATCTAATGCTAAATTCTGGGCTAGAGTGATCCCATGATAACCATTAGCGAGGATGATGATGGTGATGGTGATGGTGATCTCGTCGTCATCGGATCCGGGGCCAGTGGAGACATCACTGTTGGGATGGTCTTGGAATTTACCACCTCTTTGAGATAGTGTTTATCTAAAATGCTTCTCTGTGTATTAACTCTTCGGTATACAAATTCCTTTTTGAAGCCTTCTCCATTCTTTAGGGGCTTTCACACCGCTTGTTGCCAAAATCCCGCAAGGGAAGGCAAACGTGGTGTCGTTACGGGAGCTGCTAAGTGAGCAGGGAAGATCGGGTTTGCAGACATCTGCATCACCACACTGGCCATGATCCAGCAGCTCCATCTAGAATGCGGCCACGGTTTCCTTGGGGAAACATGAATTCTGTAATCAGTCAAGTGAATTGTATTCGCTGGTTGAATGAAGCTTTCCGCTAGTAGGTTAATCTTTCCTTTAACCATAGCAACGCCCTCCCAGCTCACTCCTACAAGCCAATCACCTTCTAGCATTCTCTCCGACACCTAGTTATCAAGGCTCTAGTTGGCTTAGGCTAACCTACACATCAAATGTCCATAGATGTATGGGTGCAGGGCCACATATGGGGAGAAATCGGCAGGATGAGGACAGCGAGGCGTGTCACTGGATGATTATGGAAGTCACTCGAACTCCGGTGCCTGATGCCTCTTTACTAAAATGAAATCAGTGGCAGGTGACCTCCCGCTTCTCTTCTAGCTCCAAATTTCTCTGGGTGTTGAGTTGCAGTGCTGTATTTCACAGATTTTAAGCCCAAGTCTGTGCACTTATCCAGACTTTTACAATAAAATACAACAGGAAGTAACAGAAAGAGAGAACGCCAATGTTTTCTTCCGCCTTACCAGCACTACCCCTAGCTTTCTACTCAATGTGTTTAGGTTAAAAGCAGCTGTTGTTCCACAATTAGCTGACTTTTCTCCTAGTAACAGCGTGCATCCACCTCATTTCTGCGTTGACCAACAGATTCAACCAGTGGACAGGCTGGATGATAGTGACCATATATCACTGACACAGAAATTATGATAGGTAATTAACATTAGTGCAATTCATAGAACTAATGGAGACTGTCATGTCTATTTCTTAATTCAAAGAGCTTTCATTTTAATTGCATTATATAGGTGCAATGTCACTTTTGGTGTTTGAACCAACACTGCCACTTAACAGGCAACGTCTGCCTGTGTTCTCATATTTCCTGCACCAGAGGACTGTTTAAGAAAACTGGATTCTAGAACAGCCATGATTTCCTTGGGGAAACATGAATTTTGTAAGGCCTGTCAAAGAAACCGCATTGTTGTCTTCTAATACCCCATTTAAGTTTACTCCAAAAAAATCATTATAACAAGATAGGATTGTTACTCATAACCCTAGGATAAATATGTTCTCATCAGTTACATAAAATGTGTTTTGAGCTGTTACTAGATACTCTGCAGAGAAAAATGTTGCTAGTAAAATTTTCCTTCTAAAATGTACTCATTAAACATGGTAGACACATTTATCATCATCCCTATTATTGCACGATATTTTCCCTTGAGGGAAACAAGAGGTTCAGGAAAGAACCCGGTGCTGAACGCATGGTGAGGGCCAGGTGCCCTTATCTGGGCAGTATTTATGGACCGTACATTCTCCAGACATGAGTACAACTGAGCCAGCCAGATTCTTGCCTTGATATCTTATCGATAAGAAATGTCAAACTATCTCCAGAGATGTAAAGGGATGCAGAAAATAGCATGTTTGAAAGATTTATTTGATGAACTCTTCGGAGTTGGCCAGGAGAGCCAAGGGATCTCCTTGAATGACAGAGATGGTCCTGAAAGTGCCTTTTAAGTGACTTTACAGTCACAGCACAGATCCTCCTTGGGGTCTCAGGTGGGCTCACCCGGAGCCAGCTGACTTTGGCACCAGGAAGGAGCTTGGGTTTGGATCTGCTCCACTCACATCCCCAGTCTCCTGGGACCCACACCTGCCAGAGGGTTCCCTACACATGAGAGAGTGAGTAGGGACACGCCATCCCCCTGAGCCTGGCCTGAACTCTCCACTGTCACTTCTGCTCACGTTCTGTGACAAAAGCAGTCCCATGGCCAAGCTGGGTCAGTGGGGAAGGGAACGAACCCCTCCCTCTTCACGGGCATTGTTACAAACACACCAGTAGAGGTGGACTCATATTTCTAATCCGGAGGAGGGAGAATGGTGGACAGCAGCCACTCCACCACAGGAGCTTCGCAGACCGCAGGGCCTCGCTGGCCCCTGTCCACACCGCCTCCTCATCCCATATGGACATTGGGCAAAACCGTGAAGGATTTTGATCTGAACTGCCAGTCAAATGACACAAACCAATCAGATGTGCTGGGTATGAATTCCTTAGGTAAACTGCCGGTATTACTGACTAAATATTACAAGACACCTTGGTGTACAAGACCTGTTAAATCACCCTTCTTTAAAAGATTAGGGCAAATGCATACAAACCCTTGAACAATGTCTCAGTTATTTGGTTTTAAGTTGTTTTTCCATCACACAGTTGCCACCGTTCAGAGGTAAACTTCGTTGTCTCTTTACTCCAGAGATTTGCGAACATCTCTTCTTGGTTGTTCTGCTGTGCATATTTTTCTATGTAACTCTAACCATATTTTGAAAATAATTTTAATAGCCAACATTGACTGAAAGCTGTTCGGGTTAACATTTATTTATTCTGAACTAATTTTCCCCAAATCATAGTTAATCTCTGGACATAGTCAGGTCTTTGCAGAGACAGTGTGTTATTTTTATAAAAGAAAATACAATAACATAAAATGATAATACAAAGTAAGCAGGTGAAGCCCATCAATGATATTTTAGATCTTCAACATCTTTTCTGAAATGTTCACAGCCTTCTCTACACAGGTAATGCCTACAGCGGGCGACCTTCATGCTGTGGGAATGGCCCGATCGAGTCCTCCGTGCTGCGTTCTGTGTACTGGGTATAACTTTCCTATTGCAAGTCCCACGAAGCAGCAACGTCTACATCTCCCATATAGGTCTAAAGCTTCCCCACTTCTAGTCCATATATTCAATTCCCTGAAGACAAAAACCTAAAATTGGATTCATTGACTGGTTATGAACACCTACTATGTGCATGACATGCTGTATTAGAAATTGAGAATTTCTATTTCTTTAATTTACATTTTTAAATATATTACTAAGAATCCTGTTGTAAAAGAGTTATGTAGGAAAATGGCTAAGAATTAGACAAGGGAGAAACACTGATTTTTTGCGGGTTAGGTCAGGATGGCTCCAAAGACAACACAACCGGAAACAGTCCTTAAAGAATGCTCAGGCCTCCAGGTGAACTATTAAGAAGAGAGCCTTCCAAGAGGAGAAAGTACATGAGCAAAGAGAAAAGACACAGATGCACAGGACACACCTAGGCAAAGGAAATACTCCTGAGTTCCTGGAACACAGGTGAACAGGAAGGAGTGAGGGGAGTTGGGGCTGCAGAAGTCTGTCCGTCCAGACATCCAAGGACTCGTATTCCCAGGAGCTTAGCCTCAGTTATGTCAACATCGGGGTTCTGGGTTTTGCTTGTCTGTTTTAATTGTCTGCAGTTTTTTTTTTCAAATGCATAACAATTGCATACAGTACAAAATTAAAAACAAATCCCAAGCCACACTTTAATGAACAGTGGGCTCTCTCCTCACGCCCACCTCCGCCTCCTAAGCCCCCATCCGTCACCCTCTTGTCTTCCTCTTCCACGTCTTGTGTGTGTCCCAGAGGTGATGTAACAAGCACACACAATCACACATTTGCACAGCACACAAGGACACATAAGCGCTCCAGGGTTGGTCAGGTTGCCCAGAAGCAGACCTTATCAAGTCGTGATGTGCTGAGTGCACCCTACAGAAACAGTAGGGAGGGGGTCCTGGTCCGGGATGGGCCACGGCCAGCCACGGCGCATTGTAACGCAACATTCTCAGAGCCAGGCTTGGCTACACAAATTGCAAAGCCCGGTGCAAAATAAAAAGGAAAAACCATCAAGATAGGGACAGCCGAGCTTTAAATCAAGTATGAGGCCTCCGATTGAGGGGCCCTGTCTGACCACACGGGTGGCAGCCCGTGAAGCTGGCCCTGTCCAATTCTGACTCTGCAGGGACCCCAGGATGTAAGGGATACCTCCAAGTTTCTCCTGAACTTGGGTCCAGGAGCTTGGTTCTCCCCACCTTTCTGTCGGCGGCCCGGGGCCAGCCTGGGGGACACCCTCTCCTACACCCCCGGCCCTGTGCCCACAGGTGAATCTGCCTAGTGGCCTGGAGGACCCCCCTCAGCAGGAGTAGCAGGTGCTGGCGGTGGGTGGGTGGGGGGAACTGTCAGAGCTGGTGACAGGGAGTGCAGGGCACGAGGGGCTCTGGGCGGGGCTGCCGGGGCGCAACCCTGAGACCTTCCTGAACCAGCTCAGAGGAGCTGCCTCGTCCCCTGCGATGACTGTGCACACCTCACTGGGTGAGTTCTTCGTTTTGCCGGTGTCCCTGCCAGTGGGCATTTGGGGCGTTCCCAGGCCCGTGCTGATGTACCACCCCCAGCGATTATCCTTATTTGTGTGCCTTTGCGCACATGTGACAGGATGGCCTCAGGACAGTGCATCAAAGGGTGGGTGAATTTTTAACTTCGAAACATTGGCCAAATTCCCCTCCGCAGAATGTCCTCCAGCCAAGTGTGAGAGTCGCCAGTGGCTTTTAACCAGAGCGGTCACTTGAGCAGTTCTGCATTTTAGACAGGTCGTCCAGACTACCATGAGAGCACTGACTGGTCGGGGAGAACACCGGGAGACACGGGGAGAAGGTCCAGACCCTGACTCAGTCCAGGCAGGAGGCTGTGAAGGCTTCCTGAAGATGAGCAGACGTGCCAGGAGGCTGGGATGCAGAGGCCTGGGGGAGTGGAAGCTGTGTGTGGTGACGGATATGGCGGGCAGGGTCTGACAACAGGAGAAGGTCAAGACCTTCACCGTGGGAGATATTAGATGGGCTCGTGATAATCTGGTCAAGAAATAAATAGAGACGGGGCGCTTGTTGGTGAACGTGTGGGTTAGACGTTCCCCCGGAGGGGCGCAGGCCCAGGGACGTGCGAGCTGGAGCTCAGAAAAGAGGCCGGCGGTGCAGATGCGGCTTTGGGAGATGCCTGGCTTCAGAGGGCATTGCTCTCAGCTCCTCCATAGAGAGGACGGAAGACCAAAAACTGGGGGCCCCAGCAGCCAGTGGGTGGGAGGAGTTGGAACCAGGGAAGGGAACTGGAAAGGAACAACAGGAGAACAGGAGGCCAAGTGCAGAGGAGGAAAGGAGCCGGCGGCGGACAGTCCCTCAGCCAACTGAATGCAGAGTGACGCGGCAGTGTCCTTATTTGGGATCAAAGCATCACCTTTGGCCCCATGCTGGAATGGAAAGCATCCCTGGGGGACTCCCTGAGAGGGTGCTGATGGGAGGCTTTGAGGACCAACAACAGGCAGACCTCCAGGACTCACTTCATCCTGCCGCTTCGAGGAGCTACACCCACGGAGTTTGAAGATTCCGGGAACACAGCTGTGAATTCACTCCATCCACCAGCTCAGAAGGACAGACTGCAAATCTTTGGGTGGGTATCCCCCAGGATGCTGGGAAGCCAGCCTCTCTCCCTGCCAGGCCACTCCCCGTGGGAGGAGAGGACAGAGGATGTCTGTCAGCAGAAGTTAACTCCCACCCTTAGGGACACAGCAGTGGGGCCTGGTTCCACTGGGGACAAGTCAGCCTTTAAGTTCTGCAGGGGCAAGTGCACTTGTGTCCTTGAAGTTCTTAACAAACAGCAAAAAGGGAAGAGTGTGAGTCAATGGCATTTAACCACATGCCCCTTACCCATCACAGAGCTTCGGAAACACTCTCTATAAGGTAAGCCCTGGATGACCCTGCCTCCTTGACTTTTCACCTCCGCATCCCTTCTGTGAATGGTGCCTCCCCACCTTTGACCCCATTCTCTAGCCAGTCTGAAGTGAGACCCTCCAGGCTTCCATTCACTCAAGAGGCTACAAAAAAATAGGGTTTGATTTTTTTATCTAAGCTTCTTAATTTTGCAACTTCCTATGTGACCTCAAAACTGATGCTAAATCAGAACGTAGTGACATGACTCACCAATTCCCAGGAGCCAGATCTCTAGAAATAAGTTTCATGGGACATCTAAACCCCCTGCAATGACATCACATATTTTGCATAATTGTTTCCCAAAAGATCCTCCTTGGCAACGTTTATGTTGTTTATGCTAAGAATAAATTTTTCATGCCAGATAAACAGTCGAGTCCCAAACAATTTTTTTCTCTTTCTTTATTTCCTTTTCTTCTTTTTTAAATTGAGGTATAGTTGATTTACAATATTATATGCTTTAGGTGTACAATAGAGTGACTCACAATGTTTAAAGATTGTCCCCCATTTATAGTTAGTGTAAAATAGTGTTTATATTTCCTTGCCGTACAATATATCCTTGTAGCTTCTTTATTTTATACGTAGCAGTTTGTATCTCTTAACCTCTACCCTTATCACACCCCTCCCCTCTTCCCTCTCCCCACTGGTGACCATTAGTTTATTCTCTACATCTGTGAGTCTGCTTCTTTTCTGTTATATTCACTAGAGTGTTTTATTTTTCTGATTCCACATATAAGTGATATCATACAGTGTTTGTCTTTCTCTGTCTGGTTTATTTCACTTAGCATAATGTCCTCCAAGTCCATCTGTGTTGCAGCAAATGACAAAATTGTCATTTTTATTGTCATTCTTTATTTCTTGATTAATAAGCAGGGAGGGGTGTCATTGGGAAGTGTAAGATTTGTGCAGCCCCGGGACCAGGGATTCACCCAGACCAGGGATTCACCCAGACCTCTGTACCAGCAGTGTGACCTCGGGCAAGTTACACCACCTCTCAGATGTATTTAAATAAAATGATACACATAAAGTAACAACTTGAGCTCACAGATTTATTTTGAGGATTTTATAAAATAATTTATATAAAACCGAAGTCACCAGGCATATAATAAGATTTTTCAGTTAACGGCACTGCTGTCATCATTATGTTTCATTACATTACACTGCATGTGGTGTAGTTATGGTGGAACATGGGATTTGAACGTGACTTTAGCAACCTCCAAATAAGCACATGCGGACGGCTGTGGGCCTGCGTAACTGAGGCCTAACCTCCCCTAGGCAGGCGTCTTCTGTGACTTCATTAACCACTAGACTTTCTCTTGTTAATACCGTGCTGAGTCCTGTGTGTTTGTTCCCTTGCATGGTCTGCATCCACAAGAAAATCTTCACCATTAATTCCTGTCAAATGGACCTCGTGGAAATGTAGGTCCGCGATAAAGACACAGGGAAGGAGACTGGGCAGCTCAGACATCTTATAAGTTGGGAATTTAATAGGCAGAAAAGAGGACTTGTTTTCTTTGCTCATTTCTTCTAATTAACATGTTAGAGACCTCCACCGGGTCCCCTAAAATTGGAAAAGGAGGACTCGGTCATGTCCAGGACAAAAGCCAGGTGCAGCTGTGTCCTGCCCGTTGAGGAAGGGGCATCAGGCAGCCCCTTCTTAACAGAATAACCTGAAGCATATCGTATGCACTCCAAGATAAGGAGATTATTTGGATCCCCTCTGTTTTAACCACTGTGGAGAATGGTATTTTCAATAATAAGGAATAATTAACAGTAAAAGTTAACAGTAAATGCTGGTCTGGGTCAACTTTACCTTTATCTTGTCACTGATCCTTGAGGTACGGAACAGTGTGAGAGACAAGACAGCCACCCCACTTTCCACCTTGTGTGACCCCAAAAGGTCTAGGACAGGGCAGCTCTGAGACAGGTGACAGAGAAGCAAAGTATGAACATGGTTGGAAATACAATCACCTATCAACCCCTATGGTAGGGAAAGGGAACGTCCTTCTCCTCGACTCTTTCCTTATCCCCCTGGAGAGGAAGGAACAGTCAGATTCCAGGACTCTTCATCTGTCATGTCCTCTCAGCAGGACCCCAGTGGTTGGGATACTTGAGAAACCCAGGTCCTGTGTGTGGCTTTCTTTTCCATTCCATGGAACACTTTTGGACATTCATCTCACTCTGGACCCCTTCCCTGTTTCCTCTGCATGTTGGCCACACTCCTCTGGTCTCCTGTAAAGTGTAACCAGTTGGAGGTCATAAAATCCTGAATGTTGGGTGTGGGGTGTAGGATCCACGGAGAGATGTCCTTTTAGGTGTTGGACGAGGGAACTCACTGAAGCCTCATGCCAACCAGAAAGCCCTGCGTTGGCTGACATCCATTCCATTGATGCAATAAAGTGGCATTTGTCTCCTCTCTTGTCATTTCTGTGGGTTTACAGCCCCCTCATCATTCTCAGAGCAGAAGAATTAGCAATACAGGACTTGAGCCTCCATCACTAGGAGGTTCTGCCCACCTGCCAAGATCCAGCTCCAGGAGCACTTGCTGCTTCTCTCAACAGGCATGTATTCCTTTCCTTTAAATTCTCACGTTTGTACTTCCATGTCCCACTTAAGTGAGAATAGTTCATTCATTCATTCATTCATTCATTCACACACACAAAAAAATGGAGTATTTTCTGTGTTTTGAAGTCATGCGTTCACATCTCAGGTAGCACAAGCCATTATTTACCCCGATTTATTTGCCAAGAGCACAGTTGTTATTTTGCAGCTAGAATTGGCATGGCTGGATGGCTTTTTCTCTATTTAAAATGAAAAAGGAAGTCTCAGAACCCTTGCAAAGTAAACACATGTGCTTAATATACCTCAAGTTAGAGATTACATTTATTATTGGAAACTGAGTGTCCTTTGAAATGACACAAAGCCACACTGCAGGAGTCTCAGAGGTGTGACGCAATGCCAGGGAATGTCCTGTCACGCTCTTGGGCCCACTGTCAAAGGCTTCAGTGCAGAAGACATTCTAAAGCAGGCTACTGTCAATTTTTGTCAGTGACTGTACACAATAATGAATGATTCAGTAGCATAAATACTTCTTCACGTCTCTGTATAAATCCTCTGCCCCCAGACCCCTGAAGGATGAAATAGCCTCTACCGCTGAGAACACTGATTAGATCTCCACTTACCTGTCCATTACATGTCCAACAGCAATGAGCTCTCAGTCTCTGACTCAGAAACTTCCAGATGGCTCATCCCAACGAAGGAATGCACGCAGGCCAAGGGGACAGACAGGCTGCCTTGAGGCTCCAGGACAGGATGACCAGTGGAGAGTCACCCAGAGACCCTCAGGGGGTAACTTGCATCCTCGTCCACTCCAGGGCCTGATCTGGAGCAAATCTGGATGGACACCAGATTCATCATCAACTGAGTACCCACACACAAACCAAGTGCTGTGAGGTTTTATGTACACTAATATGTATAAAATGGATAACTAATAAGAATCTGCTGTATAAAATAAATAAATAAAATTCAAAAATAAATTGACTATTTCTTACTTAGCCTTTTGACATTTACAATGAGAAGGCCCTTGTTCAACACTCAACTTTTGAAAACCTAACCTTCCTATTAAAACATCCAGCTTCCCGCGCATCTCTGGACTCCAGTCCATGTGTTCATATGAGCAGTTCATAGGACATACTCCAACAATAACCCTGTGCAGTCTTTAAAGATTCATTTAAAATTTCTTTCAGAGATACAGAATCTCAGAAGACTAGTATTCATTTTAAACATCTAAATAATTTCAATCCATTGAAAACTCAAATATCAAATCTGATTAGGAAACACCGATCCTCTTCAACCTGTTTCTGAGAGATCTTATTGAGTTGGCTGTAGGGTTCCACTGATGTGGAAATGCCCTCCTCTGGGGGCTACATGACCTTCTGAGGGACAACAATACAGTCGTCCTTCTGCAAGGCAGCGATGAAACCTGCTGAAACCGCTCGGATGTAAAGATTGGAGGTGGACATTCATTTCCAAGTTCAAGCCAGCCCACTGTGTGGTATTAAACATACTGGTTTTTCAAATAGCTATTCTCAATCAGCGCTCTCTGCACTTCTAGATTTTGGCTGGAATGGGAACTGACATTGCCAAGAAGCTGAGAAAAGGGGAAAAGATATGTCTTTTCCTGGCCTAGTTAAAGGCAGGAAGGTACAAAACCAGGCTGCAAGAATCTGTTTTCACAAACATCTCAAGAGCTTTATTCAACATACAGTGATAAGCTGTACTTAATTAAATGTTGCTTTTACTGTCGATGCATTTCCCAAAGACTTTCCATCGCAGCAGCATCGAAGGGCCAGCTTTCATCTTCTTTCACTATAGGCAAGAAGGACAGGTGTTGGGTCACTGGGCGGACACCAGCATTGTAACTCCATCCCCACTGCTTCACAAAGAGAGAGTATTTGGGAACTAACTCATAAAATCAATTGAAAGCTTTGTTCCATAAACAGAAGGGAAAATACGATTCAATGATCTTAGACTTTATGAATCTTACTATTGTTATGTTTTTAAGATGCTCAAGTGAAGGACAGTCAAATCACTGCATTTGCTCCCATAAAATATTATGCTGACAGCAACATTAGGATGCTTCAACATAGACCTAAATAGAAACTCCTGTCTTCTATGAGTGAGAGAAAAGAAAATAAGAGGGAACATGAAAATAAGTAGCAGTTACAAACATTGAAAAAAAGAAAAAAGAAATATTGATCTGCAACTCCAAACTTTCAACCACTGTGGAAACTCCAAAGATGGAGAGGGTCCACAGCGGTGAAGCCTGGCTCTTTTCTCCTTCTATTTTATCCTAAATGGGAAATGTACAGTCTGGGAGGGGCATTTGATTTAAAACGTGCTTATTCTTCGAATGTAAACTTCGAGAAACTTCTTGGTCAACCACACCTTATTGTAAATTAATCTAATCAGATTTTCTTCCTATTTATAAATTTATGATACTGCTATGCTAAAAGTTTTAGAGGGCAAGAAACAGAGGCATACATCGATCCACAGGGCCCTTCGGAGGAGATGGATAAGAAGGTGTGTGGCTCGAATGAGGATTTGTTCCTCCTACCTGAGACCTGGAGGTTTGCTGCCGTGCTTATCTCGTCTTGCTGACCCACCGTGTGCAGACTTCATTCCCAAATTTGTCTCATGGTCCCAGATGGCGGCTGGCGTCCAGAGAACATGTCAGCATAGTTGGCAGGAAGAAGAACAGAGAAGTCGGACCCCTTCTTTAAGCAGACTTTCCAGGATGGTTGGCACCACGCTTGCAGGTGTGTCTCACCATCCGAACCCAGCACGATGGCCAAGAGCTACAAGAGGGGCTGAGAACCATCGCCTTTGCTCTTGGCCGACACTTGGTCCCTGTATGAACTCCCAGCGCTGCTGTAACAAACGACCACGGACTGGGCGGCTTCAGACAACGCGTATTCAATCTTGTGTCGTTCTGGAGGTTGGAAGTCTACAACCAGAGGTACTGGACCAAAACTATGCCCTCCCTCCTGGACTGTGGGAAACCCACTCCTTCTTATTCTAACTTCTCGGGCTGCCGGGCTCCAGCCCCTCCCCCTCCCCGCATCCAGCAGCCCAGTGGTCACCCCCCCTTCTGCTTCCGTGCCGTCAAACATCCCTCTGCCTCCCCCTTAAGGACACTGCAGGGGCATTTAGGGTCCATGTGGACAATCCAGGATAGTCTCCATCTCAAGACCCTTAATTCACTCACCTGCAAAGTCTCTTTGCCAAATCAGGGAATAGTCACAGGTTCTAAGGGATTTGAATCTGCACATCTTTGGGGCTGTACGTAGCCTATCACATCTGACAAAATTATCTGGGGACTATATTCCCGAAGAACAGAAGGCATGAACGCTGCAGGACCAGGGGCGTTGGCCACAGAGAGGAAGGCGGGCCAGGCCAGCGTCCTTGAATTTCCTTCTAGAGGGAGAGGCTTAAGTATGAAGGTCCTGGTGGGTGAGTGCGGGGAATGGAACTGGATCAACATAAGCTTTGACAGATTCCCTGTATTTTCTTGAGGGCAAAGCTGTGTCCTACCATCTGCCACATCTTTTCCAAAAGGCCACTGATAAAGATTGATGTTTCATGCATGTCTTCGTAGCGGCCAGAATCAGAGCAACTCTGCCTGGGTCTCTGGTTCTTCAAAGTGCAGCGAGAGAGACATTTCAGGCCAACGGGAGGCAGCCGCCAGCCAGGCTCTGCTGTCCTTTCATCCCCGTCCATCCCAGCAGGTCCTGCTGAGCGAGTTCCTCTGCGGCCAGGCAGCCCCAAGCCTGGCCCCTCCTCGTGGGAGGTGGAGGCTCCAGAGAACGTGTCCAACAGCCAGAGGCAAGTTCAGTGGGAACAAACATTGGAACGCTTCACAGAGAGAACATGTTCTGACCACTTTCCTCCCGTGGGGCGGAGACGCTGGGCCTTGGGCATCAATCAGCCAGTCGTGCTCCATTAGCATCTTTAAAGCCAGTTACAACTTCTGACTTCCTGAGGCAGAGACAGCTAAGGTTCTCCCTGTTCCTTCCTAGAAAAACGTAGGGAGCAATCAGCCCAGAGAGTGGCGAGTGAGGTTCAGCTACAGCCTTCATGGTCGATCTCCTGGGAAAGGATGCAGAGATGACGTATGTCCACTGTGATTCCACCTGCTTTTCAAGAAGAGAAGCACGACCACCTGCTAAGTGTCTGGAACCCTAAGCCTCACGTGGCGGATCTGATGGAAACCTTGCTACAAAAAGAGAGTATTTTCTCCAGCTTTACTGAGGTATAAGTGAGAAATAAAACCGTGAGATATTTAAAGTGTACCATGTGGTGATTTGATATATGTATACATGTCACAAAATAAGTTAATCCTACTTTGTAAAATGAACATTTCCATTGCACATCACCACTAAAACCTAGTGCTGTCAAAAATGTCACTGATGCCACTAGTAAGGACGTGACCCGGGGTTTTCTAGACACTCATCCACTTGTGACTTCCTGGCCTCACGTCCCACTGCTGGCCCACTGCACGCCCAGCACCGCGTGGGCCTGAGGGCACACAGGGACAGGCAGATGCGACCCCCGCCGAGCAGCGCATCACAGGGCAGAAGCCGCTGGGAAGGAGGACGCAGAAGGTGCTAAGGGACGCGAACTCGGTTTGCAAAACTAGTCGGACGATGCCTGTTCATAACATTGTGACTCATCGGAGCTCTGACACGGCTGTGACTCAGGGCACCACCGAGATAAACAGAACAGGGCTGTCATTCAGTAATCATCTGATTTCAGACCTTTAACACAGTTTCAACATGTTTAGCTTCCAAGGGAAGTGAATTCTTGGACTGGGAGTGGCCCCGTGGCTGAGTCCCCTCGGGATCCCACGGGCAGCTGCACAGGCCACCACGCGGTCCCTCGGCCCCCTCCCTGCCCACCCTCCTCCCACACCAGCTCTTCCCGGCCTTTGGGTTTCTGAGCCTGCAAAGCAACAACGGCACATGAGGACTAAACCCACCTCCAGCTCACTGATCTCCGTGTAAGTGTCATTCCTTCAAAACGAGCAGCCCTCATGCTACTGCCTGTCCGGCCAAGTCACCCCGATAGCAAATAACCCTTTAGAAACACCCCTGACTTACCTGCGTGCCACAAAGCCTTCCACAACAAGTGTTTTTACTCCCAATAACTTTCTTGTATGGCATGTGTGTTTTTATAATTTTCTTTTGACTAGAGGGTACAGAGCAACATAAGAATAAAAATCCCATGATGGCAGTAAAGCACACCTGACCTATTCAAAAGGTATACAAATAACTTTTGTAAAAAGGAAACACTTCTTGTTTGTTTTCCTGGTCTACAAACTCCAGACTCACGAGTGACAGAGGCTTATGTTCTTTGAAGGCCTAGCATCCAGCCCAGCACAGAGCAGCTGCTTCTTGAGTGTGGGCTGCTTCTTGCTCTGGGAAGATGGGCCAAGGGCAGTGTCATCAGAGTCACACGGGGCGACTTCCATTCTTCCTTCCAAGGTTCCAACTTAGGATCTGGGAGCCTCATTCTGAATCAGATAAACTTTCCTGATATTTGATTATTTCCTGTGTTATTTGTTTAATCCAAGACACAGAAACAGCTACCTGAATTAAAGCATCCTTCACCACACTGCCTTGAAAAGCAAAAGTAACCTGGGATTGGGTGTTTCCAGGGTTGTGCAGGAGATGCACAGGACAGAGCTTGCTTCTGAGGGGGGCGGGCAGGCACAGGTGCAGGAGAGACGCTCCCTTTACAGCCTGTGGAACATTGGAAACCATGTCCCATATCCGAGCATTAACTGTTTGAAATGAGCACAGTTAAGTGTCCCAATAGTAAGTCTACTGTAAGTAAGTAATAGGTGTATTGTACATAAAATGGGAAAACGAAGTACAGACCATCCCACGCTCATCCTTCCTTACCTTTGTAATTGGCGAGTACCCTTGTATGCACCCCAGCCAGTTTCTGCGGACTGTCCCCCAAATCAAGCAGTTCGGCCCTGAAGGGAGCAGAAATTGGGCGTCTCAGCCTCCAGGTCACCATGAACACCACGTGTCAGGCCAGCACCCAGCACCTGCGGGGGCACGATTCTAGGGGGGCGAAGAGGGGCCAGGCCCTGAGGGAAGGAGGAGCCCCCTGTGCATCCCGTGAGCAAAGCCACGGAGACAGGCCATGCCGAGCAGGACCCGCGGGGCTGGGGCCGCCCTCCTCGGCGTGAGGGTGGGGAAGAGGGCCTGGCAGTGGGAGGCAGGGTGGGAGCCGTGAGCTGTGTGCCATTTCCAGGTAGGGCTAGGAAAAGCTTTAGAGACCAGTTCACAATTATTGTAAAATTTAGGAGGATGAGATGCAGAAAGATTAGGCAATAGTTCTATCAGTCAGGGCTGCCATTTTGATACCAGGCTTTGTGATGCTAGCGTGGTGCATGGGCATATGTGTGTGTCTGTATGTTCGTACGTCTGTGCACGCACATGTCTGCACACACGTACCTGCGTCGTCACACCGCCGTGCGTGATCTGTGATTGGACACACCCCCAGCTCCCACCCCTCCTCTGTTGCTGAGGGACATCCGTGTGACATCAAGTGGCAGATGAAGGGCTGCCTCCTGTGCTCCAGCTCGGAGGGAGCCGCCTCATGACCCAGCTGTGGGCAGTGCACGCGGACGCGTGGACTTCGGTAACAGGAATTCCCACAGAGAGCACCGTCTTTATGGGACCAGAAAGGACGGACTTCTGCTTCCTCCCAGCAACTTCACTGCGGCGCTTCACCTTGACAGCCCCAGAGGTGACTCGCCTTTTCTAGAAGCTGGATGAGATCCTTCAGTTTTCAAGATGTTAGTTTCCCCATCTGGACAGCACTGTTTATTTGATTCAAACCATGCGAAAGCTGGGTGACTTTTAAACAGCTTCTTCTCACGATTCTCAGATTACTGGGCTGTGATAGAAAAAAGAAAGGAAAATGGGCAAGAGAAGAGCAAAGCACACCGATTAAGTGACAACAGAATGACGGGGCTGCTAATTTTATCGAGCTGCAAGCTGGGTACCCAATTCACATAATCACAGCTCTTTCCTCCAATACCTAAAGTAGAAAACAAATACCACTGAATTGGGAGATCGGGATTCACATATATACACTAATATGTATAAAATGGATAACTAATAAGAACCCGCTGTATAAAAAATAAAATAAAATTCTAAAAATCCAAACAAAAAAACAAATACAACTGAACGGCCAGTGGTGAGATGGGTTTGGATTTTGCAGGCCAAATGAGGATGTGCCTCTAACTACTAGCCTAATAGACTCTGCTGAGCTCCAAAACAATCACAAGAACAGCTAATTCACCACAGTCGGCTGAATCCCATTGAATTCCGAGGAGCGGGTACCAGAGGCGGGCGGTGGACTCGGATCTGAGGCCCGTGTGCTGACGAAACAGCCCCTGGGGGTGTCCTTACCCTGGGGCCCCATGTCCCCCCCACCCCCGGTTGCTGTCCAGCCCCCAGAGGCCATGCGCATGGGTCCCCGGGGTCTATCCTCAGCCCCTTCCTCTCCCCACTCCCTGTTCCTCCTACAAAACCTGGTGGGTTCCCGTGACCTCAGACTCACTTATGTTCTTCCAGATTCACAGGTCCAGACCCAGACTCTCTTCTGAGCCCCGTGTTTCCAGGCACAAACTAAATGTCCTTAACCAGAGTTTCCTGGTGCCTGGGATTCACCTCAGAAAGAAGACACTGTTTCCATCTCCCCCAAAGCCCCCTCGCATCTTCTGGGACAGGTTCGGCAGCAGGAGTCTCTCAGGTCACCCTCTGACCCCGATGACCTGTGACCTCATCCTCCGAGCTCCCCCAGGAGGACCCCTCGTCCCTCTCGCAGATAACTCCTTAACACTGTCAACGCTTTCCACGGACTGTACACTGAACCCTCACAGCAGTCTAAGGACTGAGTGTTATTATTCAAATTTTATACATAAGAAGACTGAAGTTTCAAGACATTAGCCCAATGACGGAGACCACGCAGCTGGGGAGATATAAAACCATTGTCAAGGGCAGATCTGTCTCCCCACAAAGCTCAGACTCTTGAACCAAAAGAATTGCAACCTTGTGTGTGAACCACATGTCACAAACTAGCCCTTCAAGGAGAGCCTTGGTCAGCGTCCCAGGTGCCAGGTGACCATGAGGCATGGAGAGCATCTACAGGTGAGTGTGAGTGATAAGGGCGTCTACAGGTAAAGAGCGGGGGTCAGGAGCTGGTGATGGCATTACAATCCTGACTTTTCATGATCTCACATTTTCAAGTCTGCCCCACCCACACTAGAACCAGAATTTACTTATCAATCTAAAACAGACCTCATTCAAAGTAGATCTGCTGTCTTCTGATTCTTTACACCTGGAATGGCTGTTCACTGGCCGGCAGGTGAACCCCGGCTTTCTTAGGAAGCATTTAGGGATCTGCCACCAGCCAGCACGTCCACCTTTGTCTTCAGTGCTTCAGTGGTACCACTCGGGGGGCACATCCACCAGGATCTTTCTCTGTGTGTCTTCCATGTGCTATCTCTTCTCTCCAGAGTTCCTGTCCTGTCTCCCAGGCTTATTCAACTATTACCACGTTCTTATCCCTGGAAACTCAGTTCACAGCTAATTCCTCTGGGGCACATCTGCCTGGTCCCAGAGACTGGCGAGAGGGCCCTTCTCGCACTCACTGCCGGGAGCGGTGTCCTGGGAATTCTTAGCCGTGTCATGTGTTGGGGTAACTGCTGAAGACGGAGCGCAGCAAGGGTGGTGCTGAGAGCATTTGGACTTTGGGGGCAAATGTTTAGACGAGGTGGTGGAAGAACATGCAGAAGTAAGGAGGATGCCCCATCAGTAGGAAACCTGTGACCTGTGCCCCTCACTCACCCCTTGCCTTCCCACTGGTCCTGTGGGCAGACTGATACTGGGGGTCCCGGGTCCCCATGTCCTGCGTCACCCTCTCACCAGCAGTGGGACCTCTCCTGGGACCAGGTCTGATTTTGAAAGTTCTAAGCCTGGCTCTGATACCATAGGCTATCACTTATATGTGGAATCTAAAGTATGACACAAATGAACTCATCTACGAAGCAGAAACAAAATCACAGACCTTTGCCAAGAGGGAGGGGCCTGGGGAGGGATGGAGTGGGAGGTTGGGGTCAGCAGATGTAAGCTTCTATGTATGGAGTGGATAAACAACAAGGTCCTTCTATAGAGTACAGGGAACTATATTCAATATCCTATGATAAACCATAACGGAAAAGAATATTTAAAAAAAAGAATAACTGAATCACTTTGCTGTACAGCAGAAATTAGCACATTGTAAATCAACTATACTTCAAAAATATATATATTGATTAAGAAAAAGAGCCCGACTCTGACTGCTTCCTTTGTTCCACTCAGTTTCATTATGCACTTTTTCTAAATCCTCACTGTCGGGCCGGGGTGGGGACTGAAAGCAGGAGTTCATGGTGCCATCTTGATTACGGCTCCTTGACCCTTCACAGCCTTTCACCACCTTATTTAAGCCATTTACTCCCAAACGCTTGAATGAAAGTGGTGCTATCCTCGGTCTCCAGAGATCACCTGATACTCGAAGGCATTGTCCGCCAGGAGTAGGGCTGGTTGCAGCCCCCCAGCTAGAATGTATACACAAGGCTTTCAGATGTAGACAGCCTTCTCAGAAGCAAAAGTAGCCACACCAGGGATTCCCCAGGAGGTGCAGGCTCCACGTGGCTGGGGAGATCTGTCTGTCCTGCCAGGACATCTGTAGCGCTTCCCTGCCCAGTGGTCTCGACCCAGCATGTGACCCAGGGCCTCTCAGGCCAGGGGTGAGAGGGCCGTCCCAGTTGTGCAATCAGCCTTGCAGACACGGCCTCCTCACAGAGGAAATGTGATCACACCTCCCCTTCTAGATGACTCATTCCCAGACTTTCATCCCGACAGGCAGGGTTGTGTCTGTAGCTGCCTGAAAATATTCTTTCCGTTTCATCATAGTTTAATATTCTATACACTTGAGCTCTTCAACAGATAATTGAAACCATCCTGAGCCTCTCAGGGCAGGAGCCCACTGAGGAAAGTCTAATAAGATGTTTCCGAATATTACATATGGCTAATGTATATGTCAGACCTTTTACATTACTCATTAGACATCCATGTTTGACATTTAAACTTTAGAAGGGGGGGTTATTACCAAATGATTAATCAAAACATTCAAAGTAAGAGCATTTTACAAACATGACTAAATCATATGGTTTTAATTTATTCATTGCAAGATAATAATTAAAATTAGGTGGACTGAATCAGGATCTCAGACAGAGTATATTATGCGCTCCCATGAATTTCTTACAATTTAAATAGTTTCTGCATTCACGTCAACACCATTTCTAAGGTGACGCTTCCTTACATGAAAACAAGAAGAGTTCCACAATTTCAAACATCCTATAAGCATCTGTTTAACACAGATATATTTCAGAGCCACGCAGATATACTCCACTGTATGAACCAATCTTTACTTGAAGAAATAGCGTGGACTCGATACACTAATTGTTTACCCATTTCCTTAGGTTCCCAGTGGTCCTCTCCAGGGTGGTTGTGTGAATCTCTCTCTCCTAAACGTCACCCCATAGAACCCATACGCAGAAACTGGACTTGATTTTTTTTAATAAAATATATTGAAGTACAATTTACATACATTCTTTAAGGGAGGAAGGAATTGATACAGGTCAGAAATTTGGATCTTTCTGAAAAAGGAAGAGCATTGGAGGAAGAATAAATTAAGGTAAAATGAAATCCTTTATTTTTCATATTTTAATTGATCTAAAAGAAGCAGTTTGTTTAAAATAATGGTAGTAACAATGTATTGGGAATTAATAGTATGTGGATAAAGGGAATAAATGACAGGAGGGAGATATTGGGAATAATTTATAATGAGGTACATACATTATTTGTGAAGTAGGAAAGTGGTATTGGTTTTTTGTTTTTTTTTGTTTTTTTTTTTTGCGGTACGCGGGCCTTTCACTGCCGTGGCCTCTCCCATTGCCGAGCACAGGCTCCGGACACGCAGGCTCAGCGGCCATGGCTCACGGGCCCAGCCGCTCCACGGCATGTGGGATCCTCCCGGACCGGGGCACGAACCCGTGTCCCCTGCATCGGCAAGCGGACTCTCAACCACTGCGCCACCAGGGAAGCCCGAAAGTGGTATTTGAAGGTGGACTTATATCCACTGAAAATTCATATTGCAAACTCTAAGATAACAACTAAAAATGTTTATTAAAAATGTATAAATAATATGCTAAGAGAGGAGTTAAAATAAAATCATAAAGTGCTCAATTAAAACCAGAGAAGGCAGAAAAGGTAGAAGAAAAAATAGAAATAAAAAACAAGCACAGGGCTTCCCTAGTGGCGTAGTGGTTGAGAGTCCGCCTGCCGATTCAGGGGACACGGGTTCGTGCCCCGGTCCGGGAAGATCCCACATGCCGCGGAGCGGCTGGGCCCGTGAGCCACAATTACTGAGCCTGCGCGTCCGGAGCCTGTGCTCCGCAACGGGAGAGGCTGCAACAGTGAGAGGCCCGCGTACCGCAAAAAAAAAAAAAAAAAAAAAAAGTTTAAACTTTTATGGAAGGAAATTTAACAAGACAAAGGGGTAGATTCACGTTTAGACTTAAGAATGCTGTTGGTTCTCAGCTGCTTCTTTTATCCACTGAAACTTGAGGTGAATTACTTCATAGGCGGTTTGACTGCATGTACCAGAGAGTGAACAGAGGACATTATAGTAATACCTGGAATCTTGGCGTTTTATGTTAGGTTCTCCTCTGATGCCATGTGGATTCCACAGAGCATGACTATGAATCGTGTAGATGATCATGAGTTTAGATTTTTAGCTGTTAATTTACACGTAATGATGGGAATTATGGACCTACTGTGTCACCTGCATTTGTGCAACGTAAAAATAAAAACAAGCATTCTTTTGTATATATAAAAAAATTCAATTGTGTTTTATGAGCCAAAATGTGGTTTATTTTGGTGAATGTTCCAGGTGAGTTAAGAAGAATGTATCTACAGTTATTGTTGGATAGAATACTCTATAAATGCCAATTAGATCAAGTTGATTAAGAGTTTTGGTCAGGTCAAACCTCTCCTTTATGATTTTCTGTCTTCTTGATCTATCAGTTACTGAAAGTGGAGAATTAAAGTCTCCAGTTATAATAGTGAGTCTCTCTATTTCTCCACATCCAAATCTATCAGTTTTTGCCGCACATATTTTGCTGCTCTGTTGTTACATGCATACATTTTAAGCGTTGTATGTCTTCTTGGAAATTAACTCTTTTACCATGATTTAATGTCCTTTTTATCCTCAACAATTTTTCTTGTGAAGTTTTTTTTTCTTTTAAATTTGTGTAGCTAATCCAGCTTTCTTTTGGATAGTGTTACCGTGTGTGTATCTTTCTCCATCCCTTTATTTTTAATCTGTGAAAGTTTATGTTTTTAAAGTGGATTTCTTGTAGACAACATAATAGTTGAGTCTTGTTTTATCATCCACTCTTGAATTCTCTGTATTTTAACGCATATTTAGATCATTCGCATCTAAAGTGATAACTGATATAGTTGGATTAATATCTGCCATGTTTGTAACTATTTTCTATTCATTGTGCTTGTTTTTTTTGTTTGTTTGTTTTTTTGTATGTGTGTACAAAGGCTTCACTCTCTGCCTGCAGACAGTAACTTGAGGGCCTCTGAAGGCTCTGCGCAGCAGGGCTGAACGTTCGCATTGCTGTGCACCGCCAGCCAGCACGCCTGCCGTGCATCTGAGCTCGAGCCACGTCCTCTGGTGTTAGAACAGTATCCCCGCCGTGGAAACTGTGAATAAATGGCCAGATGAACCTGTGGCTTAGGTAGGACAGTACCCGATTCACCTGTGCTGTGAGGCACTGCTGCCGCTGTATCCGCCGGGGCGTGTGCACGGAGAGGGCTCTGTTCCAGAACAGCTGCCTGGGGGCGTGCTCTCTGAGTCCTCAGTTGAAGATGAAGATGGTTCTGATTCAAGTGGGTCAAGTGGGTAGAGGGCGGCCCCACCTTCATTTTCTTCAACATCAGTACCTTTCCAATTCTAACAGGTCTTCCTTGAGGCGTCTCCCTATGCTTTAAAAAAGTATGGACATATGTCACCCCACCTTGTATATTTTCTATGTTTCACACTGTCATCAGTGAGTTCTCCAAAGACTGTCATGACAGCTATTAAGGATTTGCAGGATAGACGGACTTGATCTTGTGAAAACAACCGGCGCTATCTTCATTGTCTGCACACAAAAACATTTCAGAGCATAATTCTCCAAATGGACAGAACCAGCTATTTCTTGAGTAACAATTTTATTACCACTCAGCTGTTTCTTAAGAGCTTTGAACTGATCCATTCGCTTTTGATAAAAATTCACATTTAGGAGTTTTACTAACAATCTTCATTCCAATGTGCATAACATGTAAATGGCAGTAGTCAGCCACCCCAGACGACACTGCTTGCTTTTACACTGTGGGGGGTGGGGCTCATCACTCCAGGGGCCACTGCCTTCTGCTCCACAGTTGAACAATTTTAAAATAATAAAAAGCATACAAAATATGCTCTCAGACCACAGTGGAATTAAACTAGAAAAAAGTAACCAAGATACCCGGAAAATCCTCAAATACTTGGAGACTGTACTGGGTTGAGCAGGGCACCACCCACCCCCCCAAATTCATGTCTACCTGGAACCTGTGAAAGTGACCATATTATTAATTATTCTGTTAGTTATATTAATAGAATATAAAAATGGAATAGAATAGAATAGAACATAATATTTTAAACTGGGTGATAATGAAATTGGTATAAGAAAATTTGTGGAATGTAGCTACTGCTGTGCTAGAAAGTAAATTTTAGGAAAGTTTATTTTAGGAAAGAAAAATGACAAACTCAATGATTTAACTATACAATTGAAGAATTTTATAGAAAAAGAGGACAAACTAAACTTTAAAAAACAGCAAAAGAAAGGAGATTTTAAAAATCAGAGCAAATAGTATGAAATGGAAAAGAAAACACACACAAGAGAGTAGTTACAAAATCAGAAACTGTTACTCTGAAAAGACTAAACAGCAACAACAAAAATGTAAAGACCCAGAAACACAGAATGAGAGAAAAAGAAAGAAGGACAAAATTACCTCTACCAGAAAGGAAAAGCAAAAAATATCTAAAACACTGGTATAGACAATTTATGGTTTAATAAATTTGAATATTTAGATGAAATGGATAAATTCCTAAAATAACACAGCTGATTAAAACGGACACTTTTCAATGTTTTTGGGTCCATGTGACTCTGTAAATCCCCCCCCACATTTTTGCCCTCATAGTAGCTGTAGTTTGCTCCATCACTAGTAATAGAATAGTTCTTACCTTACACAGCGTACCTGTAAGTCGGACAATAACAAGGGAGCGAGCACGCACTGTATCTTATTATGGAGTTTCATCATCCCAGGTGACTGCTTTTATATGTCACTCATTCTCTATTCAACAAGTACTTACTGGGATCTGCTGAGTCAGGCCCTGGGGCAGAATCATGAGTAAAGCAGGCATAATCTTTCTCATTGTTATCATGGGGTTTGAAGTGAGCAATACTGTATTGTTAAAAGTTATATATTTCCTGTGCCTATATATTTACACTAAACAAATCATAACTCTTATGACTAAAAACACATGATTAGTTAAATATAGAAAATGTAATTTTGTTGTACCCCTGAAACCAACACAACATTGTAAATTAACTGTATCCCAATATGAAATAAAAATTAATTGGGAGATTGGGATTGACATATATCCACTAACATGTATAAAATAGACAAGTAATAAGAACCTATTGTATAAAAAATAAAATTCAAAAAAATTAATTAAAAAGAAAGAAAATCTATTAAAGTTGATGATATGCTTGCAACATGCTTAGTCAGGCTCACAATACGAAACAGCCTGTAGATGAAGTCAAATACCTTAATTTTATAAAACATACCCAATCCCTCATGAAGATACACCCAGGAGCAGTCAGGTAGCGCATCGCACTTGAAACAGAAACGCCCTCATGCTGTTTAAGATTCAGCCTCGGGGGCAACGGTGAGTGGCTGTTAAAGTGCAATGGATAAAACTGTCTTATCAAAAGAAGCTAAGAATTTCTGAATCATACTTGATTAATGAGTTCAATATTGGCGTTCTGTTAAACCTCTACAATTTGCCTGGGAGAGATTACAGACACACTACCTTTGTTCATTCTGCAGCCTAGTTCATTCACATGGATAAATACGAGGGAGACTTATTTGTGCAACTTTAGAGCAGGATAAAGATAGTTAGGTTTAGACTGTTTTTGAACACTCTTTGTACACTGACAGCGGTTTTGATAATGGCGACCCAACAGCAGAACGTCCACAAGAACACTGGTCACGTAAATCTGGGCTGAAATGTACACAAGAGCGTGTTTCAGACAAAGTGAACACTAGTTCTTAACCAAGGCCCTCACCCTACTTCTACTTCTCTGCTCACTAAGCTGTGGTTTGACATCTGATGTATTTTTTTTTAAGAGTTGCTTTTAATAACTTGGATAATAAATTCCAGAACTTATTTTTTTAAAAATAAACTTTCTCTACATCTGTGTCTCTATTTCTGCTTTGCAAATCAATTCATCTGCACCATTTTTCTAGATTCCACATATATGCATTAATATATGATATTTGTTTTTCTCTTTCTGACTTACTTCACTCTGTATGACAGACTCTAGGTCCATCCATGGCTCTCTGGTGACCTAAATGGGAAGGAAATCCAAAAAAGAGGGGATGTATAGCTGATGTATGTATATGTATGTATATGTATAGCTGATTCATTTTGCTGTACAGTAGAAACTAACAAACACAACATTGTAAAGCAACTATACTCCAACAAAATTAATTTTTAAAAAAGAAACTTTCTATTTTGAACAATTTTAGTTTACAGAAAGAATGGGAGGTGCATACAGGAAGTCCCCATGGACTCCCTCCTGCAGCCCTGTGACTGGTGGTCAGACCTCAATGTGCAGCTTTCTCCGGGGATGGTGACAGCACCGGTCCCAGGGCAGTCTGTGGGCTACGTGCCGTAATAAATTCTCAAGTACTCTCTGTGCATGTTTACAGCTGTCTACGTGTTCTGTTAGCTCAGCCACGTTCCTTGGCATCTCTCACCTAAGAATGTGGGGTTGGGATGTTCATGGTCTCCATTAGAATTTATTGTCATTCACACAGACTCCCAGGTACCAGCAAGGCCCCTGTGGGAAGTTCCGGGGTGGGTTCAGGTGTCAGTGTGTCCTGTAATCACTGGATGTGATCACCAGATGAGCCATCTATGACACTGGTGAGCTGCTGAACAACAGACTCTCCAGGTTTGCTTCCATCCCAGGTTTGCTTGATCTCATCTTCAAATCTGAAACAAGTGTCTCAATATTTTATTTTATTTTATTTTATTTTATTTTATTTTATTTTATTTTATTTTATTTTATTCTATTTTATTCTATGCTATTCTATTTGAAACATCTGACAAATCAACAAACTGAATTCCAGAACATCAACATCAGAGACCCAAGTCTTCTCAGGCCACAGCTAATTTCACTTTCCGTGCTTAAAGACCAAGCTTTCAAATTATTCAACTTTATTATAAATACTTTCTGCCACATTTTGCCTCAGAGTAGAGCAGGAACATCAAGGAAAAGAGATTAGATTAAAATCTGAGTCTAATTAAAACATGTTTCCTAATGGAAACAGATAGGAGCTATTAGACCCTGTATCACTCACCATCTGCTTAGTTGTTCAGCAGGAGCAGTATATTTAGCAGTGATGCCAGAAATGGAAAAGGCATGTTCTCAGGTAAAAACCACCGCAAAGACAGGATGCCTACACTTGCTAAAGCCCTTATTAAGTCACATTGAGAATGACTTAATTTTCTGATGAATCATAGAGATATCAACACCAGTTGTGTGTGTGTGTGTGTGTGTGTGTGTGTGTATTTATGTATCTACTTTTCTATGTATTTTTAACCAATGCATTATATCTCTCATTTTTAATGTAAAATAATGGTATTATGTTTCAAAAGTCATACAGAAAAAAACAATGATTGAATTTTCATAAATAAGAGATGGTTGGTTTATTTCATTTTTTCTTCTTACAATATCTAATACCTAGTAATCAAAACACCTGTTCAATCAGAAATGTGCCGATTTATTAAATAAGAAAAGTGCCAAGCACAGCCGTCTTAGAAATAGAAGACTAGGTATCCTTTTAGAGCAAATAATAGAACATTTATATGAATATATGTTTACACACACATTCTATTCATTGAAGCAATTGGTCCAACAAAACCAAAGTTTGTCATTTTAGCAATTCCTAGAAAGGGGGAGGTATCTGCTGGTAGTATTTGAAATTCTTCTGTAAAAATCATTTGTCCTTTCTCCCTCATTTATTTATTTATAAAAGGTATCACTTTTAAATACCCATTTTAAAAATTTGTATATAGAAATACAACTTATTTTTGAAAAATTATGTTTCTATCCAAAGTTTTAGTAAGTTTGCTTATTATTAACTCTAGTAGTGTATTTATAGATTATAGACTATTTAGTAAGTTTGCTTATTATTAATTCTAGCAGTGTATTTATAGATTATAGACAATTTTGAGTTTTATGTGCACATGATTACGCCATATGCAAAAACGACAATTTTATTTCCTCTATTCCAACACCTTCCAGACTCGAGAAGTGGGATAAAATAAATTTCTGTTTTTTAAGGCACCCACTTGGTGGTATTTCATTGCAGAAGCCCTAGGAGGTTAGCACATCTCCCAACCTCTTTATCCTCTCTTTCTGGGATTCTAATTACCATTTGTTAGACTATCCGATATTGGTCCACAGGTCCCAGGCTCTGTCATTTTTTTTAAAATCTCTTCTTTCTCTTTCTTCAGATTGGTCCATTTCAGTTATCTCTATTCAAGCTCACTCTTTCTTTTGTCACCTCCATTCTGCTAGTGAGATCATTCAGTAATTGTTTTTACAGATTGTATTTTCAGTTCTAAAATTTCTATCTGATACATATTTTAAAAGTTATTTCTGCTTATCAACTAATAATTCCTATATTTCCATTCATTTCAAGTGTTTTATTTTTTCTTTTAATTCAAAGAGCACAGTTATAACAGCTGGTTTGCCATCTTCCCTAATTCCAACATTTGAGTCATCTCAGGGTTGGCTTCTTTTAATTGTGTTTTCTCTTGAGACTGGGTCACATTTTCTTGTTCTTTGCATATTCAGTAAATTTCGATTGTATGCTGGACATTGTCTCGTCACATTTTTTGGCATAGTCTCTTGGTTATACTTTAATCTTCTGGACACTGTTGTTGGTTTTGTTCTAGCAGGTTGACCACCTGGTTAAATTCAGACTGTAAGTTCTTTCTCACCTATCATGAGCACTTTTTCAAATCAAATTTAATTCTCTAAACCCTTGCTATGCTGAACTGGGTCTGCCCCACACAGACATGCTTCGGAGGTCAGGCTGAGACTGGCATGGACCACACACAGAATAAATGGCCCCTTTCACAAGTGTCGCCTCTCCTGGATTCCTATCCACAGCCCCACAGGCTCCATCTGTGGGTCCTCCACCAGGAAAACAGGTGCTTCCATTGGAGTTTTAGCGGCCATGCAGCTTCAATTTTGAGTTTCTGTTGACATGTCTTTAAGTTTTACTGATCTTTTATTCTACATGTTCAATCTTCTCTTAAGCTCTCTGCTAACTTCAGATACTTTTTTAGCTCTAGAGTTTCCATTTGGCTCTTTTTCACTGTTTCCCTTTCTCTACTCAGGTCCCTTCTGTTTACTCAGCATGTACATCTTTACTTTAAATCTATGAGCGTGTTTATAGTAGCTCTTTTAAAGTTCCTTTCCGTCAATCTAACGTATGTGCCACTTGGGGGTATGTTTCTCTTTACTTTTTTTCTATCCTCTTTATAGACCACATTTTCCTGATTCTGTGCCTAACTAGTGATTTTTTAAAACTGTTTATCCATTTGATTCGATTAAGGACATGGTGAATGTTGGTTGGTGAAAAGCCTGGGTCATTTTTTCTTCTTTTAAGAGTATTGAGTTTTTCAAAGCAGCCACTGAGGCACATGTGACATGAGGCACTCACTTTGGGTTGTGAGGTCAGAAGTTACAGATTTCTGAGTCCTGCACTCCCACTTTCTTTACTTCTCTCATCCCCTGCCCTCTCCAAAGCTGAAGCCAAAGCAAAGGCTCGAAAGCCAAGAAAGCAGTGTGGAAAGGTGTCACAGCCACAGGGAAAAGATTCACTTGCTGACTTCCCTGGTGCCACAGTGGTTAAGAATCCACCTGCCAATGCAGGGGACATGAGTCCGAGCCCTGGTCCAGGAAGATCCCACAAGCCACGGAGCAACTAAGCCCACGCGCCACAACTACCGAGCCCGCGTGCCACGACTACTGAAGCCCACCTGCCTAGAGCCCGTTCTCTGCAACAAGAGAAGCCACCGCAATGAGAAGCCCGTGCACCGTAATGAAGAGTAGACCCCGCTCGCTGCAGCTAGAGAAAGCCCGAGCGCAGCAACAAAGACCCAACGCAGCCAAACGTAAATAAATAATTTAAAAAAAAAAAAAAGATTCACTTGTCACGCACCTTCCAGTGGCCCAAGACACTATAACCCTGAAAGTGGTCCAAATGCCCTTGGAAGAGGCCCCCAAGGACAAGCTTGGAGAAGTGAGCTTGACCACTATGCCTTCCTCAAGGTCACCCTTGATTGTAGAGCTCAAAGCCAGCAGGCAGGACAAGCAGGCTGTGGAAAAGGTCTATGGCATTTGTGTGGCCAAGGTCAACAGCTGAGGAGGCCTGATGAGGAGAAAAAGCCATGTGTGCAACGGGCCCCTGACTACAATGCTTTGATGCTGTCAACAAAAGTAGGATCATCTTAACAGAGTTGGGCTGGTTAGTTCTAAATATAAATTTTTTCACCACTAAAGAAAAGTGCTGAGTTATGTTTTAGCGAGTAGTTGGTTAACTGGTTGATGAGTCTGATGCTGTTGTGGCTCATCTGGGGCTCTACTGGAGCTGGTCTACACTATCTCTACATCAAATGCGGCATTCCTAGGTTCCCCACTGCATCCCGAGGGTGTCAGTGAGGTCTACCCACTCCTATTATGTGCATCCATCTTTATCAAAATCCCAGGAAAAAGTTTTCAGATTTGGTTACACTACCTTCCAGGTCAGGTAATTTTTTTTTTTTCGGTACGCGGGCCTCTTACTGTTGTGGCCTCTCCCGTTGCGGATCACAGGCTCCGGACGCGCAGGCTCAGCGGCCACGGCTCACGGGCCCAGCTGCTCCGTGGCATGTGGGATCTTCTCGGACCGGGGCACGAACCCGTGTCCCCTGCATCGGCAGGTGGACTCTCAACCACTGTGCCACCAGGGAAGCCCAGGTGAGGTAATTTTTATCATTTTATGTATAGTGACTTCTGAAGATATCATTTATAGTTTTCCACCATTTACAATATTTGGGAAGTGAAAACTAGATACTGTATAGAGTGTGATCTCAAGAAAAAGGCTTATTTCTAATCATGGCATATTAACTATCTTTCATCTACTACCTACTCCGCCAACCTGACTCCATCAACATTATCTTGCAGGAAATCTCATCATAGAAGTTCATCCGTAAATAGTATAGTATGTATTCCTAAAATACAAGGTCTATTTAAAAAATTAACCAAAATATCGTCATACCTTGAAAATTAGCAATTGTTATTTTCAAATATTCTGTCAGTGTTCAAATTTTCATGTCTCGTGTCACGTTTTAAAATAGTGATTAAATTAGGATCTGAACAAGATTCACTTACTGTGATCAGCTGATACATCTCTTAAATCCCTTTTATTTCTATAGGTTCCACATCCACCTTTTTCATTTTTCCACATGGTTGAAGAAACAGGATTGTTTGTCTTTGAGCGTTTTTCACAGCCTGACCTTTGGTGATTGTATACTCTGGTATCCTTAACAGACTCCCTGTCCTCTTTCCTTCCTATAAATTGACAATTGAATATAGAGGCTTGATAAGGTCCTATTTTGATTCTCTTTACTTTGGGAAAGTTTGCGTTATACAAGATGGATTACTTTTATCCAAAGGAGGCACAAAGTGTCTAGCTACCACTTTTTGTGATGTAAGCAACCACTGATGGTTAATGTCTAGATTAATTCATTCATTAGTATTTACAAAATAATCATATTTTCCCAATCCTGCTTCATGCATTAGCCAACACACTCCCACAAAAGTAAATCTCCCTGGTCTGTGATGGGTTGACTTATTACAGGAAAGGAAAGATAAATGCCAAGTTCTTTATGTTTTTGTTTTATCATTTTTCAAAATAATGATTTCGTTCATTAGCATCCTCACTGGGCACCAATGCATGGTCAGGTTGACCTCTGTGATCCTTTGATGCCATCCTAGCTGTCGGGGACAGCTTCTTTGCTACGTGCAAGGTCCAGTGGTCCAGGCTTATCTTATATGTTACTTATCCAGGTCTAAATACAGCATTTCTTCAAGAAGCCTGACTCCTTCTGGTGGGAAATGATATATCAGGACCTGAATTTGGACACTAGAGGTGCTCATGACCACTAGCCATTATTTTTAGGCCATTTCAGTGGACAAATTAGGGGCTCTTTTTTTGAAATATAAAATACATCATGAGTTCATTCTGATGTAGCCAATTACATTCGTAATTCTGGGTTTGTACTAAACCTTTTATATCTTACATCTGTGCTTTCTTTATCCTGTTCCAAGAAACTTGGTTCTAAATAATTCTGTAAATGACAGGATGAAATAATATATAATTACTAATTTTCCTTATCCCACAATACCACACTCAAAATTCTTAGAATAAAAATGTTAACATGCCTATCCTACAATATGATTACAACAAAAAAGTATTAGCTTTTTATGGTTTTTATCCTTAATATATACTTTACAAAAAATGTACAATATCCTGTGTTTTAGAGTCACTTTAACGTTTTTCTCTGTGTGGTTATGTCACCAACTGTATACACGTTAAAATTCATTTGTTTCTTTGTGTTTGGATTTTTCGAAACTGAGCTTTAAAATTTATTTGCATTCCATGCTTATGTACACAATTTTTATGACTCCAGAGTCAAATGTACAAGCGAAGTTGTATTCAGAGAAGTCTGGCTCCTGTTTTAAGATTAAAAAAATCATGTATCCAATACCCTATTACCACCTCTCCTATAGTTCAACAGTTTTAAAGTTCTCTAGCTTATTATAAGGAGAGATAGATGTATTTGTATCCTTTTGTAAAGAAAAAGTAGTATATTATACTCTGTTTTCCATCTTGACATTTTATTTTAATGCAAACAAGCTATGCAATATGCAATCATAACCCAAAGCATGTTATTTAGCTCCCATTTGTAGAAAACTACCTATGTGGAAGTGGAAGAAACTATTATTGAATGATTATTGAATTATTCAATGATGTGATTATATCATTGGCACATATATGTGCCAGATATTTTATACTCTTCATCTCATCTACTCCTCAAAATGATATCATCAAAGGAAAGGTTGTCTCCAATTTAAAGATGACAAAACTGATCCTCAGCGGTAATGTCCTGAACACCAGACACCTAAGAAGCCACCTGTTAATATGTAACCCAGGCATGTCTCACCCAACCCGGGCCCTTCCCACTGTGCTGCAGGGTGCATGGTGCCCAGGGTCTACATTCAACGTCTCAAGTTGCCAGTTTACAGTGAAAGACCCCTGGACATTCTTTCTAGCTCCAAGTTGGCCATTTGCTGCTATAATTATTAAAATAAAATTTTAACAATTTTCTTTCTTTAACCAAAGGCATTCCATTTTTGACCATTTAAAGGAATGACTCAATGTTAGACAATTCTGCTCACTTGGCCAATTTCCAAGAAAGAAAATAAAAAGTTTAAAATAAATGTGTGTCTGTCCTGTGTGAAATGTTCAGGTGATGATCCCAGGATATGTTTCTGGGTGAAATTCTCACCAATGTGCCGTGTTCATCAAAGGGTCTCATCTTCCTATAGGCATCACATTTGAACACAAGCTGAGTAACCAGACTCCAGCAGTTTGGGCAAGGGTTTTTAAAACATCGACAGGAACATTCTGTACAAACTCATTCCCATGAAAGGAACCCTAGCGTTAGTAACAGACCCTGAAGATCAGTGAATGGCTCCTCAACAAAGAAATCACACTGAGTGACCAGCCATAGATGTTTGCTTTGTGTTGCCATAAACATCTGCAAATGTTTTACAGATTCTTTATAAAAAAAAAAAAAGGAAAATATTAAAAGTAGAGCTAAGAAGATTTTCTGTGACTTCTGTGCTGAGGAATTGCTGTTAAGCAGATTCACAAAGCAAAACACAGTAGCTTCGCTCAGGGTTGGGTAATTAACCGCTGTTTGAGAAACAGCAGGGATGGCCGTCCTCAGCTGTCTTACGGCTCTTGGTTGACCGTTTGTCTTCCAATCACAAATCTTCATATGAAAACTTAATTCCCTATTGACTTATGCTCTTTCAAATCTGGGGGCGATTTCCTAGATTGTAAACTCTTAAAGAGCTTTATCACCTTGGGAAACGCGACAGATGTAGCAGGACGGCCATCCCCTTGGTATTCTCAACGTAGTGTAGATGCTTTACATTCATGCAAAAGATCTCCCAAGGAAGATATTTTTCAACAGAAAATATTGTAAGTGCTAAAATTAAGGACTTGAATTGGTTCCATTCTGGGCTGGGCTAGTGCCAGGTGGTGAAACTGGGACGAAAAAGGCACAGTTGCTTCTCTTCAGAAGCTCACAGGCTAAGTGAAAGGCAAGGACTGATGGCGGCAGGGACCGGGCACTAAGGAGGAGCGATGCAGGGATGCAGAAGACGTGGAGGCCGCATCCTGAGGGCAGGAAGTGCTTCTGAGCGGGAAAACCTTCATTCTGAACACATGCTGAGCTGGGGATCAGTACAGAATTTGTTTTTCTGAAAAAACATATATACCGTCCTGCAAAATACTTTGAAACACTAGATGAATTACAACCAAAAATTTTTAAATGCTTAGTTAAGCTCAAAGATATTGCACAGGGGATCCCCAGAGGTCAAGAACTAACACAGAAGAGGTAGAGCTGAATTTTTGGCTTCTCTGGGTGCAATTTTCACCCAACCAGAAACCTAAAGCCTTGGGTTTCACTAACTAGTCAGTTGAAAGGAGACAAGTCTTCAGCCAAAGAAAGTGAGCATTTGGAATAAATCCCCTGGCGTATATATAAGTTACATGAAGGACTGAATAGTTCCCCTTCCATGGGGAAAACACATCATTTGCTTAAGCAGTGTCACAACAGTACTGCCTGTTGCCTTGGGGGGTCACATTTACATAAATCTCTATGAACCGGCACCCAACTTTCAAATGCAACTTTCTGCAATGATGGAAATATATTTGCCATGTGTGATTATCGAGCACTTGACATGTAGCTTGTACAAATTAGAAATTAATTTTATTTTATTAACTTTTAATTAATCTTGATTTAAGTGGCCGCATTTGGCTAGTAGCTACCACATTGGGCAACACAGATGCTATAAACCCCCAGCCAAGAAATTAAAGTGGCCCCTTAAAGACAATAATTTTCGGGCTTCCCTGGTGGCTCAGTGGTTGAGAATCCGCCTGCCGATGCAGGGGACACGGGTTCGTGCCCCGGTCCGGGAAGATCCCACATGCCGCGGAGCGGCTGGGCCCGTGAGCCATGGCCGCTGAGCCTGCACGTCCGGAGCCTGTGCTCCGCAGCGGGAGAGGCCACAGCAGTGAGAGGCCCACGTACCACAGAAAAAAAAAAAAAAGACAGTAATTTTCTCTGGGGGGTCATATACACAATGTAGACCCTTAATTTCCACTAAGATCAGCTGATTAAGAACTTGAGGTCTATAATTACAAGAGACAGGGAAAAAAGCAAAAGTCTGCAGGAAAAAAATAGCAAAATTAGACAGCCAAGGACTGCAGACATTGAAATTATTATACGGAGAATATAAAACAAGTATGTGTAAATTGCTTAAAGAAAATACGGTAAAGTTAAAAATATAAGGAAGAAACTGAGGACAATGAAAAATTAACAGGTAGATTTGGGGAAGAATTAAATATATCCTCTAAAGTGCACACACACATACATATATACACACATACACATATAAACACATATTTTAAATGAAAAATTCTGTGGGTTACTTTAAATGACATTGTAGACATAGTTCAAAAAATGCAGTGGGCCAGAAGCTACTTCTGTAAATATCACCCAGAAAGAAAACAGAATTATAGATAGAGTTGAAATATGAGAAATCAGTAGAAGGCATGATAAACAGGAGGAGAATATCTAACGTACACCTAATGAGAGTCAGAGGAAATAAAAGTGAAAACAGGAGAGCAAATATATTTAAGGAATAAAGTTTGGAAAATCTGTGTAAATTAAATTCATAGGAGATATCGCTACATACCCACCAGTAAGGCTAAAATTAGAGACTGGTAGTACCAAGCGTTGGAAATACGTGAGCCACTGAAAGTCTCAAGAACTGCAAGCTGGTCGGCGCTGGTAAAGCTGGACCGTCTGCTCCTAAGGGCACCCCACGGAGCTACGTGCACGTACATGCCAAAGACCTGCGCAGGCACGTTCATTGCAGCGTCATTCAGAATCCTGAGCAGAGACAACCCTAGGTTCGGAGAAATAAATTTTAGTCTGTTTATTTGGTGGAATATTATACAGAAATGAAAAGTGAGCAGCTAAATATAACCTGGGTGAATCTCACTGCACAACAGAGAGCGCGGAAGCCAGACACAGAATGCCCCGTTTAATCTAAACGTCGTCAGCAGGCAATGCTCCCTGTCCCGCTGGAGGCTCTGGGGACCACCCTGTGGGAGGATCCACGTGGGCAGAGGCTGAGGAGCTGTTCTCACACTCACCTCCGATGCAGGCTCACCGCACCCCACCCCCAAGGTCTTCACTGGGGTGGGCAGCCTGGGCCTCGGCTCTCACCCACCCTCTTGCGTCCTCTGCCTTCTGTCTGGGAGCCCTTATGTTTGCGGGGGGGCGATAAGAGAGAGTCAGTGGCAGGAAAGTTGTCCTACTGGCCAGTGTGATGGGCGTGAGTTCCACAGCCAGCCCTCCTTCTTGCCTGTTTGTCCTGAATGGCCACCATCCCTCCAATTCCTGGTGACTGGTAACAAACACTGGGTTGCAGTCAGTCCCAGTCCCAGTCTGAGCGTGAGGACAGGTGTGGGGCAAGGACAGACAGCTCAGCCCCCGAGTCCCTCCATCCCTCCCAGGGAGACCCCAGGCTGGGGCCCTTCAGAGGAAGAGCCTGATACCACATAGGAGTTTCCATGGTCGGGTCCCAGGTCCACAGAAGGGAGGCAATCCTGGGAGAAAGACCATGACTTTCGCGAGGGACCGACCTCCACCCTGTGACTGGAGGAAGTGGCTCTACCCGAGGGGCTTCCTGGGGGCTCTGGGAGGGTGGATGCCAACGCTAGAGCCGAGACTCACCCAGAAGCCAGGTCTGGGCTTGTCTCTGGCGTCTCTGGGGGGAGACCCCTCTGGGAGCATCTGCTCCACCCAGCAAGGACTTCCTGCATCCTGCCGACGCAGGGACCGATGCTGCCTTTCTGGGACCAGCAGGGGCTCTGCCCTCCCTCCAACTGTGGTAACGCACTCCCACCAGCCAATAATTCCCAGGAGATTGACAATGGAGGCCCTGCTTCTGTGAGTTTGGTCGGCGCAGGCCCTTCCCCAGGGCCGACCAGCTCTGGGGGAACTGACTGAAAGTCCAGGGACCACAAGGACACTCCGTGGCCCCTCCACGCCCAAGCTTTGCCCTGGAAACTTCCTGCTGGGTTAACACAGCAGGATGTAAGTAAAGTGCCTCCTTGAGGAAAAGGGCCAGTTGTCGGCGAAGTGCCAATACCTCTAAGAGGACGCGTGGAGGTGGGCTATCGCACAGCAAAGCACTTTCTCTGTAAAAACATGGCCTCTGTCTGTCGTCTGGTGACTGGTAACAAACACTGGGTTGCAGTCAGTCCCAGTCAGTCTGAGCGTGAGGACAGGTGTGGGGCAAGGACAGACAGCTCAGCCCCCGAGTCCCTCCATCCCTCCCAGGGAGACCCCAGTCAAGGACAGTGCAGGATGGAACCCCAGGGGGTCACACAGTGACCTATGGGCAGTGGCCAGGAGAAGTGGTAAATAGGTCTGAGTCAACCAGATGGCCGAGAACTCTCAGCCCTGGGCTTGCAGGCCTGGTTTTATTACAGAGACAAGAAGCTTTTAAATGAAGACATTCGTCCAGCACCATGGTTCCCAGACTGTGTACTAAGACTCAGTAGGCACCCCAGGGAACTCAGGAGGGGTGCCACTGGGTATTTAAATTGTGTGTTTGTGGAACCTCCAGCTCGAGATAGTTCACAGCTTCACTGAACCCCTGCATTCCTTCCAATTACGTCATCTCTGCTGGGTTTGCCCCAGTTGTGTGATTAAGAGCAAGAACCCTCAGAAAATC